>NC_140358.1:29115517-29758814 GCF_963514085.1 Chelon labrosus
TTCGTAGGAACCGGTGACAACAACTCCACAGGCTCCGACCAATATTCGGATTACAGCTACAAGGCCAACCCGCCCAAATACAGCAACAAACAGGTAGGACACTACGCAAACACGGGAATGTACCCCAGGAACGACATCTATTGGAACGACCGGTTGTACTAGTCATGCTGGGACTTATTTGGCACTGCCAATATTCTTCCACCAAAGCTGCACTGATTCCCCCCTCCCTCCCTGCATAGCATCCACTTCCAGACTGCTGTTTTTCCTTTTATGTTTTTTTTTTTTTTTTTTTTTGTGGGTTCGATTGTGTTCACCATTTCTGTTCTGTTCTGTTCAAGTTTTGGTTTTCACTTCAACATGGACATCACAAAATCCACAGTATGAAGGATCACGTTAAATGATGGACCAAATATGGGCTTACCAATATTAAACAGGTGTGTCGAGTCCAAAAGTTTGATTTCTGCATTACATATTTTCAGTTCAGAAGTTTGGTTGGTTAGTTCAACTCTGTTCATATTGGAAATCCCATATGAGTCTATCCTGGGCATCTATATGTGTTTTTCATTTGTTTTATTTGTGTTTCACCTTTTCATTGCCGGGTTAAATGAAGGAACTTATGAGTTTCTCTCTATTTTATTATTCACAAGTGTTTTGAATCTGGAGTTCTTTGTGCGCCCATTGAAAGCTTCACGCTGACATCCTCATTAAGTCTGAATGTGTTTTTCTTTTCTGTTCCTTTCTCTCTTTTTTTTTTTTCCTGTCTGGAGAGCTGACTCGAGGTTTAAAGCTGCTCTTTATGGCCGGATCAGCTTGTTGAAGTGTGACAAAGAGTGACTGTGAATTCCTGAGTTCGTTTTTTTTTTTTTTTTTTTTCTTGTACCCATTTTTTATTGTTTCTTGGCTCTCTTTGGCCGAGGAACTAGACCGGCCGAGCAGCACTTTAGAGTGTTTCCATCCAGTTCAGACCAATTTAAGGTAATTTCAGCTCAGTCAGGGAGCCAAGCAGTGAAAAAGAAAGAATAGGAAGGAAGGGAATAAGAAGGGACGAGGAGGTGGGGGTTGTAACAAAGCCACGGCTCTATGAAGGAAAAGGTACACTAAGACTAAATACAACCAATTCTTAACCTCCGCACTTCCTGTCAAGTCAGTTGAGATATGACTTTTAATTTTGCCGTGTTCCCAATCACCGGGGCTAAAAAGTCAATTGTTTGCACAGATTAATGGCAGGTAATTTTCCAGGCGCCCGCTTTCGCCTTCTTTTACCCAGAGTGCCTTGCTGTATTCTATTTAATGTACAAAAAAAAAAAGAAAAGGGTTGGGAGGGGATCATTAAGAGCGTGGTTGCTATGAGCCGTCACGTGCACTGTGAAAACCGTGGAGACAATCACACTGAGGTGTCGTAGTTGATGTTCAGACTGTACATATGTATGTGAGCGACGATGTCAAATACTCTGTTCTGTTTTCGTGCTCTTCTTTCATCTGCTGTTTGTGTCGCCACGTTCCTTTTGCTGTTCAAAGACTTCTAGACCTGTACCAAAGACACACACACACACACACCTGCATCTTCATCACCATCGCCATCGCACAGTCAAATGTGAAGTTTCCCAGTTTGGTCGGACTAGCAGAGATTCCTGCCGGTGCTGGCAGCTTGATAGCGCTCCTGCTGGGCTAACATTTAGCCTGTTAACACTCGAGCCCGCAGGCGTCACACTTCACTCTAGTCGGATTTAAAGCCGCACGGCTTCGTATCAGCTCTGCTCCGTGGCACCTGCTCGGTAAATAAATGTACAGTGTTGTGTTTTTTTTTGTTGTTGTTTTTACATTTAAATAAGATTTTATTTCAATAAACATGTTGCTAAAATGTTAAAAGTGGCGCTCTCTGTGCATTCACTGGGGATCAAACTGGGAATACTGGGGCAGCTGGAGGTGTAGGTATGGTTCTCCATGTTCATATCCATCCTTCACGTCAGGAGAGAAAATAGAACGGGAACAAAATGGATGACGCCAACTGTTTGACTTTGCTTTGCACTGGAACGACCATTTATCTTCATCACTGATGCATCGGATGATTCATTCGTCTTTTATTTGGAGCACAAACTGATGTCTTGTTTTTATCTAAAAGGCCTTTTTAATAAATAATTTATACCGTGTATATGCTCATCTTGGCAGCCTTTGTTTAAACTCAAATCCCTTTTGCCGTTTGCGGCTCACGATGTATCTGGAAGTTAATCAGAGATCTGTTGACAGATTTAATTGACGGATTGTCTCGAGGTTTTGTGCAGATTCATTGTCTCCAGAGGATGAATCCAGGTGACTTGCATTAAAGTAATAACTGAACATCTAGTTACACTAACAGATTATTGGTTCCCAACCTTTTTGACTCTAAATTAATGTCTGAATTATTTCAAGTTGCCAGAAAAGCAAAGCTGTCTTAAAAAAACAACAAAACGTTCTAATAAATGTTTTGAATCTTCAGATTAATCCCATGACCCCAGATTATCCCACACTAAAATGATGAATCAGACAAAATATAGGAAGTGTAAGAATCAGAATTTGGTTTACCTGCAAAAATAAAGACGTTGCCATCAACCTCTGTCATACTGTCAGCGTTAATTAGCAAATGTTAGCATGCTAGCATGATATAATAGCATAGGGCTGGTTAATCCCTGCTAACTGTTGTATCCCCTAAAACTCCTCCCTCTAGTTTCTCATCTTTGATGCGTCTTTGCTTGTGTCCAGCTCTTCACTGTCCTCAGACTCTTGTCATGCAAAACCAACAAGTTTTCTAACAAGACGGTGCAGGAAATGGTGTGTATTTAAAAAGAAACGGTGGTTTTACGGACCATTGTCCCATCACCTTCATGTAGACGCATATGAGACCAAAGCAAGACTTTAAAACCTAAAAGAGAAAACACAGACACCAAATAAATGGTCCAGATATGTTTCCTCTCTGCAGAACGCATCGGCCATTCTGTCTGTCGCTTTAAATCTACGGCCTCCTACCTGTTGGCGTGCACACACACACACACACACACACACACAAACACACACTCTTTAGACTTTGAACCTGCGGCAAACAGCACAAAGAGGACCGAGATCAAAACGGCCCCCGAGCAGGTGCTCAACCTGCATGTGGTCAAAGGTCAAATATCACTCAAGAGCAGCCATTAGCGGTTCCAGGAGTGAAGAGGTCAGAGGTTAATAACGGGACTCCGGGACCCCTCCCTCTGTCTGGACTCCGCATTAACAGTCCGGCAGCGTCCTTCCTGCTTTTACGCTGACCAGCTCGGCCGTTTCTATGGTAACGCAACGACCTATGCTTGTGTGTGTGTGTGTGTGTGTGTGTGTGTGTGTGTGTGTGTGTGTGCTGACTCATAGTACTGACCAGCCTCCCTCCCCTCCGTCTCTGCCCGTCTCCCATCCAATCCAACACAATCCCTCCTTCTATGGAAAGCTCTGCTCTTTGAATGAAGAGATGATTGTGCGTCTGTGCGTGTATGTGTGTGTGTGTGTGTGTATGTGCGTGTGTGTGTGTGTGTGCGCTGCCTGTCACTCAGTTTATATAAGCTCTGAGCTCCGAGTGTTTGTTCCCCTCTCCCACATTCTGACTGATTTCATGCTCTGCAACGGTCTGAAGTTACACGTCTCCGCGCTGAACAACCAGACGAAATCCGTCATCAAAGGTTGTGGCAGACGTTAACGCACGTGCGCCCAAGTTCACGGTTTAGATTTGAAAATATTTGATAGTGTTATCGATGCGACTTTTTGGAGTCGGGAGGTTTGCTGAATCAGCTGCAGGCGGCGAAAACATCTGGAGCCGCGGCGCTTTGGATAAGAAACGGCAACATGAGGGCGCTAGGACTGAACTGTTTGGTCGTAAGCCAGCGTTGCGCCGTGCGTGCAGCTCCGGTCTGGTATCATCTGGTATCATCTGGTATCATGGCGCCCATCAGCTTGTTTGTAGAACAGGAGTGTGTTTTCACAACCACCACTTCATCTGCATTTTTCCCTGCTGTTGTTTGACACAGTGGTGTGATAGTTAACACTGATGCCTCACAGCCAGAAGGTTCCGGGTTCTAATCCAGGCCGACTGGGGCCTTTGGAGTCTGCATGTTCTCCCTGTGTCTGCGTGGGTTCTCTCCAGGTTCTCCAGCTTCCTCCCACCGTCCAAAGACATGCTGGTTAGGTTCATTGGTGATTCTAAATTGGCCGTAGGTGTGAGTGTCTCTCTGTGTTAGTCCAGTGATAGACTGGAGACCTGTCCAGGGTGGACCCCACCTCTAGACCAATGACAGCTGGGATAGGATTCAGTGGTTACAGAAGATGAATGAATGATTCTGCTTCATCTTAAGATCTGAAGGCTTCACACAATGGGGGTAGATGGATGGTTCGGCAGTGTCTAAAATAAGCTTTAGATGGTGGTATCTTTCCATGAGAAGGAGCGTGGGAGCAAGTTTCAGGTTTCAATAAGACCGTAGCTCCTCAAGCACAGATGTAGCAGTAGCAGTTTTCCAAGATGGCTGACGAGCAGCGTGTTCCAAGAAAGCAAATCCCTGCTTAGCTCCATGCTCTCTGCGAGTCAGTGCAGCTTCATCCACATTGGATAATAACACATGTGCAAGCATTTGCTGCAGATACATTACTCTGCAGTCAGAGCACCTTTATTATTATTGTACAGTAAACCTTTAAATGCACTGATCCGCGGCTCAGACTGAGCTTCACCCGGGTTGTGTTTTGTTATTCACCTCCTCCGCTGCTGTAACACCGGCGCTGCTCTCATGTCAGATCAATCTTAACATCGATTCCCAAACTCAGGTCTGAGATCTTAAGGCCTCACAAGACAAATATGCCTTTTTTTCTCACATTTTTCTAAACTGTAATTTTCTTGTTGCTGTTGTTTTTTTTTTTTGCTGGACACTTTTACCTCCTCAGGCAACAACCCCCCCCCCCCCCCCCCCAAAAATAAATCTCACACATAAATGAACCCTTTAACCAGGTTTGATGCATGAGTTTCTCAGACAAGCAGGTAAATCATTTACCTTGACCTGCACCGTGCCTGCAGCAGTGCCATTTATTATTTAATGTGTTTGCAAATCATTCTAATTTAATTATTACTTAAAAGTAATTAAAATGCCATCTTAAAACATGCATTCATTTAATCCGTATTAGTGGAATTTCTTAATATTTCTCTGAGATTTTTTACTCAGTCTAATGTTGCAGAGGTTCACTTTGTAATTTTGTCTTTTGTCATTAAACATAATTAAATGACTATTATAACTTATCTAAAAATAATGACCAATTAAGATAAGAAACTCAGAGACAAACATTTGTTTTTCAGACAGAATCATTTTTTTTATAAATGCCAAGTGCATCAAATATAGTTAAAAACAAAAATCCTGTGTAGAAATGGTTTTCTTTTATATTTTTTAAAGTTCCTACAAGCATTTCTTTAAAATATACATATATTTTTCTGCTCTTTATTCCATTTGTCAGGCTTCACAGGGTTAAACATATATTTTTTCTTCCCGTGCTGCGGGATGAAAAGAGTAAAATTACCTCTTTCTCGGTGCAAGATGAGAAATTGAATATCTAGGAAACCGACCCACCCAGAACCACACGGTGCAGAAAAACCAACAAAGATCTTTCGACCTGTTAATGTTCACGCTCGGCGAGAGTCACGAGACGTTCGCTCGGCCACAGTTCTGCTCCATTAGCCGATGACTGATTTATAACAGGTGTTTTTAATCAATAACATGTGTCCCAGCAGCTTGACTGACAGAGGACTTCCTGTTTCTCGGCGGTTCGGCTCACTGTCAGGAAAAAGGAGCCGTAATGGCAGCCATTAGGCGGGTGGCCAGCAGCTTTTTCTCCCCAGAAAATTACAGTAATTTGACGGCAAATATAGTGAGGCAGGGACAGAGTGTCTGTCATCAGTCAGACGCAGCTGAGATGGAAGGCGTCGAGTTCAGACCTTACTTTAGGAGTACACGCTAGCATATGCTGAGCTGTAATGTAACGTCATGTTGAAACGCTTTTTAGTCTGGAAGCATCGTGAAGCAGTGGAGCGGAGCTGGTCTCACGCGCTTCAGGGCTTATCTATGAAACAATGGGAGCAGCTCAGGAATTTTACCTGCATGTTCATCTTTTATGTTTTGGTTCCTGGGCCTCGACATGTTTCTGTCAGTGTCTATCAGTGAGGAGGTGGATGCAGGAGCAGGAGTCGTTGGGTCGGTGGTTCGATTGTGGAATTCATGAAGCAGCTCAAGATGTTCAGTTCCACGGTGAAGCTGGATTCCTTCAGTTTAGTCATGCGTCCAAGTTTGAACATAAGCTCCTCCTAGCGTCTGGTTTCTTCTTGGAATTGCAAGAAAAATAAAACATAAACTCAAAGTTTCAGGTCAGATTTGTCCTCTGCTCTGTCTATTAACAGCCGTGCGTTTGGTTCTGATCTACTCGTCGAGCTGCATCCGAGGATGTCTGCACATATCAATAAGCCTTCAATGATAATTTAATCTGAATTCTAATAATCTCATTTAGAGATTTGGTTTTTAGTCAAGTTAGCTTCATTCCTCTAGGAACAAAAATGGAAAGATAGAGTCATGTTCCCCTGAGGATGAATTATAACTTCTAAATTATAACTTTTTCCACCATCAGGTCTAAATTGGAATTTGTTAAACACTTTGGTTCCCAGCCAACAACTGGAACCTGCACCTGGTATTCTACTAATTAGCAAATGTTAGCATGCTAACGCTCTAGAGCACCTGTTAAACTCAGTATGTTAGAATCCCAACTCTTAGCATATTAGCATGCCTGCGTTAGCATTGTGTGTCTTCACTGGTACAGCCCCCTAAAAATAGTTAAATGTATAATAATCTTATAATTTTAAAAATATAATTAATTTCAAAGAAAAAGAACTTGAAATAAAACTATATAAATTATTAAAATAAAATAAAAATAATGTATATCCAAATTAAAAGTCAAAACAGGAAGGTTTGAATTCTAATAAGTTTTCCATTATTAATCCCTCATGAGGAAATTCTTATCCTGCATTTAAACCATCCATCCGCCCTCAGAGCAGCGTGTAGAGCAGTCGGAGCAGTGGGCTGCCGCCCATGCAGCGCCCTGCTAGTGGTTTGGGGGCCGTAGACCTGTGGCCAGAAGCTGCTTCCCCACAGCTCCCCAGAGCTTGTAGAACCACCTGACCACAGCTCCCACTGTGGACTAGCGGTTAAAAATGCTAATTTCAGATTCAAAAAAGGCTCTGAGTTATTAGTTCTAGTCTTGTGTAGCATTCAAATATCTATTCATTCATTCATTCATTCAGTATGTGTTACAGGAGGCAGGAGCCAATCCCAGCTATCACTGGGTGAGAGGTGGTGGTCATCAGTCTATCAGACAGAAAGGCAAACAACCAATCACACTCAGACCTACGACCAATTAGATTCATCAGTTAGCCTAACGAGCATGACTCTGGACCGTGCTGGGAGGAAGCTGGACAAACACACGGAGAGCCAGCCCACGGGGTTGAACCCTTCTTTCTGTGAGGCGTCAGTGCTAACCGCTAAACCACCGTGCCGACGAAAGAAAATGCAGTTAGCCATGAAAACAAAAAGGGTTTGTTTGAGACTTAAATGCTTCCTTTAGCATCCGGTTTGTGCTGCGTATCCAGGTGATTATAATCAACAATAATCAGGGTTTATTGTTGATGCTTCACACAGCTATGCTAAAGATGTCTCAGACTCTCTGCAGGAGTTTAGACCCTGTCAGGTTAGGACAGGTACGATGGAGCGATGGGGTCTACGCTGGTGGAGGAGGAGGAGGAGGAGGAGGAGGGTGGGCATACCTGGTCACAAAGAGCCCTTTGTAACACACACGAGAACATTATTTTTCCAACAACGCACACATTCCTCAACATGGGCGTCACTCAGCACAGTGTAATCCTCTCAGCCCTGTATGTCTGTCTATCTATATATGTACATATATGCTATCGCATGTCAAGCGGACAGAAAACACCTCAGCTAGTGACTTAAACTAAACATTAACCTCCAGCTCTTCTCCAAAGAGCCACCGTTCCCACGGTTCAGCTGCTGAAGGGTTGTCACGTAAACACGCCACAGAGCGGGCTCACCCTCGAGACCGTCGGGTGTTTCCATGAGGCGGCTGAAGGAGGACAGGCGCTGTAGGAGGTTAACTGTGCTTTAAAAGTTCAGCTGTGACTCAGTAAAATGTTTGTTCCCGTTACATTCATGAAGGATTCACATCCGCCACATCAGTTTAATCTCAGCCCGTCGTCACTTCCCATGGGTTTTATTTAAAACCCTGGTAAGGAGCTGGTGAACTCTACATACTCTACAGAGATCTGACATCCTTAGTCAGTTCGTCACTGTTGCTGAACTTCTAGAATGATGATGTCCAGTGTTTTTATATAAGGTCATAAGTTCTGTCGGGCCCTGTCCCTCCATGCTTGGTGACTGGAGTGATCCGGTCACAGACCACAATTGGAGAAGAGATAAATAAATAAATAAATAATAAGTTCACAGCTTGTTCCAAAATATGCATCATCTCCTCAAGTCATGACTCACACACACACACACACACACACACACACAACAAGGAGCCGTTTGTGGTTGTGATATAGAGATAGAGATCATTAGAGACAGCAGCTGTCTGCGCTACTACTCCAAATCATATCAGTGTTTATTTACACACAGACTAACTTATGGTTCTGGTGTTTTGATGCCAGGTGTGACCACAGGTACTTAAAATGTGTCGCTTGGTTGCCTCTGTTTGTAGGTGAGCTAGTCAGCTGGTGCACTAGTGAAAATCAGCTCTGCAGAACTTTAGAGATTTGATTTTTAGTCAAGTTAGCTTCATTCGTCTGGGAACGAAAATGCAGAGATATCCAGTAGAGAGTCACGTTCACCCCTGAGGATGAATTATAACATATAACTTGTAACTTTTTCTACCATCAGGTCTAAATTATAACTTGTTAAACACTTCAGTTCCCAACCAACAACTGGAACCTGCACCTGGTATTCTGCTAATTAGCAAATGTTAGCATGCTAACACCCTAAAGCAGCAAGGTGACCATGATAAACATTATTCCTGTTAAACCTCATTATGTAAGAATCTCAACTCTTAGCATGTTAGCATGTTAGCATGCCTGCGTTAGCATTGTGCATCTAGCGTCATCGATCAGTCAAACTGTACTGGTGCAGTCCCCTAAAAACAGTTAAATGTAAAATAAATAAATAAACAAATAAATAAATAATAATAAATTTTAATAAATAAAATATAATATTTTAATAAAATACAATAATTTTCAATTTCAAATAAAAAACACTTGGAATAAAACTCAATTAATTAAAATTAATAAAATTAATAAAATAAAATAAAATAATATACAAATAAATAATAAAATAAAATAAAATACAATTTAATAAAATAAATAAAAAAAATAAATAAAATAAAATAAAATAAAATAATGGTGTATTTCACAGGTATATAAAGTCAAAACAACAAGGCTTGCATATTTTTGGACAGATATTTTTAGCCTTTCTGTCTCAGTCACACCTGCAGCCAACGTCTCTACGAGGAACCAAAGCCTGTTTTTTTTTTGGTAGCTTCGCGTGCACACATGACCACAACACACTTTCATGTTCTCAGTGAAACCATGAAGACAGGAGAGGACAGGAAGGAGGATAATCCACAGGAAACCTGAGATCTGCTCAGGCTCAGCCCTTTTTATTCAGACGTAGGAGTTTATTTTAACCCGTCTATAGAGAACCTCGACACCCGTGAAGGAACTCCCTCAGCCTCTCTCTCTCTCTCTCTCTCTCTCCATCCTTGCCTGTCTCCGTCTATCTCGGTCGCCCCCTCAGGGCTGTGATTGTGTTCAAGCCACTGAGACGACTCAATACAAAGATCAGCGTGTGTGTGTGTGTGTGTGTGTTTTACTTTAATGTGGAGCCAGAAATCAAAAAACACAAGAAACATAATTTTGTTAGTGTGTCGTTGTGTGTCGAGCATATCTTTATTATATGTGTGTGTGTGTGTGTGTGAGTGTGTGTTGCCACCTGCTCCAACGACACAAGTGAAGTGGAACGGAAACCTGCCTAAGGCTCCACGCACACAAACACACACACACGCAAACACACACACACACACAAGAGCAAAACAGGCAACAGTAAATGCAGGCGGGGGGGAGGGAGGGAGGAGGGAGAGAGTGCTTTTGGGTAAAGGAGAAAAAGATGAGGAAGAGGAGGAGATGATGAAGGCTAGAGGAAAACACACACACACATGTTGTGCACCATGTACACATGTGTGTGTGTCTGTAACAGGGGCTAGTAGCAGGTGGTGTGACTCAGGAGAGGAGAAGGTCACTGCCCTGCATCACACACATACAGTAAATACACACACACATATACACACACACACACCTGTAGGCGGGGTCAGAGGTCAGATGCTGTACAGCTGCTTTGTACAGCAGGCTGCTGCACTCTCTCTGTCTGCAGGAACACACACACACACACACACACACACCGTGATGACGGCTGCTGGCTGGTTGTTATCCTGAGCGCTGGTTCAGATGCAGCCGACATTAATGCCCCCTCAGAGTCACCGTGTCAGACAGGGAGGCAGAAAAACATGGACAGAGTTTGTTTCGGTTCACGTGTCGTGGCTCCAGACTCTCCTTCTTCTCCTTCTTCTTCTTCTAAAATAAAATTAAAAGAAAAAAACTGCAGCGAAGATTTAAGATTTAAGCTGCCACACATAATAATGTGTCCTGTGATGCTCTTCTTCTTTGGAGGAGGGGCAGGAGGAGAACTATGACAGTAATCAGCGTTTCCATCCAAAATTTAAATCCAAATTGGCAAAAGAAAATGCAAAAGGAAGCAGGTTTCCGTCCATAACTGCTGCGTTAATTCTCCGAGCGGTGCCATTAAACCTCTGCTGTCATTAGGAAGCTCCGGGCTCAGCTCAAACGGTGGAAACCTTGCAGAAAACATTGTCTCTTCTTCACTGGAGCGCTTCTTTTTTTTTTTTTTGTCTCAGTACTGATGTTGAACACGAGCTTGTGCATCTTTGGTGCATCTTTGGAAAAAGGTAGATTTGTAGAGTGCAGAGAGTGAAGCTGCTCAGACTGGCGCTGGGGCTTTTCACACGTCTCATCAATTATTCCTGCAGAGGCACCAACCTCTCCTCCTCAGACACGTCCAGGCCGTCATGAATGCAACAACAACAACACAATACAACAAGGACAAGAAGGGAAAACAAGGCACGGATGAAGTGATAACACGGCCTCGCTCATATCCCAGCGACACAGCGTGACTTTAAGGTACAGCGCGAGTAGGTGTCACAGTCTCGTCATGGGGAGAGCGTTCACGGGAAGAGTTAAAACAGCAGCTTTGTGTTTGTCAAAGCAGCTGCTAACAATCGGATAAATTTAACTTTAGATAATGAACGAGCGTGAACACACCCAGAGCGCATTGGTAACAAGTGATTAGCGGAGATGTTGGTGTTTGTTTGCATATAGAATGAGAATCCAAAAAAGTGGACTTGTAGGGTTTCTTCATATCTCAACTTCCACCATTGTCGCCGTGACGATAGCGGGCTCGGAGCGCCAAGTTAACCCAGATGGAGTCGTGGCGGCGTCAACGATACGTTCTTCTCAAATGGAGGAGGGGTTAGCTAGCAATATTTTTCGCATTCTGCTTATTTCACAAACGTGTTACCTAGGTAACCAGAGCCTGGACCGTCCTCCAGAGACCAACTGTCCAACTCCAAAAACAAAGATGGACAAAAGGCTCTTTATATGTGGGACGTAGCAGTACAGCAGCTGCAGCATGTGTAGTTTCTAGCAGTAATAGTACTTGCATTCGCAGTAGTTTCACCAACAGTAGCATCAGTAGTACAGTTGCAGTAGTATCAGTATCAGTGTCAGTACTTTCCAGGACCAGAGTGCAGTAATTTGCAGCAGATGCTAAGTGACAATCAGGACTGTCAGCGAGCGCGTCTCTGGAGAGTCACAGAGAGACAGGGAGCAGCTCGATGTGTTAAAGGACCTTCCGCCAAGTGTACTGTCACTGGCAATCGCCGCGGCAACCGCCTCCGTCTGCACCCTGACTGACAGGTGACGGCGAGGGAAGTGACAGCTACCGCGGAGAGACATAAGCATGACTTCATCAGTCAGCGGAGCGCTTCTTCTCTTGTTTGAACGCCATCTTTGCTCAGTTATCGATCACTTATCGGCGTTATCCGCCCGCTCGTGTTGCCTTGTCTTTGTCACCGACTTCCTGTCTGGTGTTTACTTCCTACAGCTCCCTCCCCGCTGTCACCACGGCAGCGAGCCTCGGTGTTTGACCTGACAAACAAGAGGAAGAAGGAGAATCAGCGAGCGGAGCTGCAGCCTCCCGTCACTGTCTGTCCGCTCAGGGTTCATCTTCCCACTCTGATGCGAAAACAAGCAGAGAAACAGCAGCAGCAGCAGCAGCAGGAGCAGGATTCACTGCTGGCACTGATAGGTGTGTGTCACACGGCAAAGAATAACAGAGTAGAAAGTTCTGTATGAGCTCCAGCACTGGAAAACAACAGGAGACAACTACTCCAATACTTTGTGATTTGTGAGATTTGTGAGATTTGTGAGACACGAGCATCTGAAAGGGTTTCTGTGAATCTCAACCACAGACAGATACAGAATTAGATGTATCTGGAGGGTTTTATGTGAGAAC
Source organism: Chelon labrosus (assembly GCF_963514085.1). Taxonomy (NCBI): domain Eukaryota; kingdom Metazoa; phylum Chordata; class Actinopteri; order Mugiliformes; family Mugilidae; genus Chelon; species Chelon labrosus. The sequence continues at coordinate 29,128,249 of NC_140358.1, forward strand.
AAATTCACTGTTTAGAAGTTTGTAAGCTCTAAACGTCTGCTAACTGCTAAAGCTGCTCCATTAGCTGTAGCTAACGCTAACAGCTAGCCTTAACGAGTTCACAGGCCCGTGCTGCTCCTTGCTGTTTGTGTTTCAGTGGCGCTGGACAATCATTCTCATGTAGATGTTCTGCTCTCCGTTTCCTTTCAGTCAACTTAATCACCCAACGCCGCTACCTTCATCTCAATCACCATCATCTTCATCATCCTCTGCTGTCTCTCTCCTTCCACAGCAGGGTTTTACACTCTGCAGACATCGACCGCAAAGACTGTTTTTACCTCCCTGCTGCTGCTTTATGTGTCTCTGGCCCAGCGACGCACACACACGGACACACACATGCATAGACACACACACACACACACACATAGACACACACAGACACACACACACTCTCTCACTGGGCCGCCCTCTGCCCTCGTCACGCTCTGCCCTGCAGGGTCCAGGGATTTTATGACTGGCAGAGGTGTGTGTGTGTTGCTGTGTGTGTGTTGCTGTGTGTGTTTCTATGTGTGTGTGTGTGCGTGTTGGTTAACTGCTTCAGCGCTGAGGCAGAAAATGACGCAGCGCTCGGCTGAGCTCAGAGAGGTTTTATAGAGCAGAGGGGCTTCCATCTCTTTTGGAAACATCCTTCCTTTCCCCCCCTTACATCCTCGTCTCTCTTTTTCTTTCACTCCCTCTGTTTCCTTCCTCCACCCCCCTCCTTCCTCTATTCCTTCCGTTTCCTTCCTCGGTTCTTAAACTTTATTTCCCCATTCCTCTTGATTTCACTCTCTTCTCTTTTACCTTCTTCATCCTTCTCTCGTTTCTACGTCCATCCTTTCCTCCCCTCTTTCCTTAACTTCTTCCCGTCCACCTTTCTCCTTCGGCTCTCGTCCTTCTCCCCCTTCCCTCCCTTTCTTGTTCCCTCTCGTTCCTTCTTTTTTTTTTATTTAATATGGCCACCTCGTTCTTCACCTTGAATCACCTCCTCTTCCTGCGCTCAGACTGTGGAGAGGAGATAAGAGAGGTGGAAAGAGAGTGAGGGAGGAAGAGAGATGTTGTCGTTCTTTTTACGAGCTGTTTTTTTTTTCCTCTCTCTCTCTCCACCGTATCGTCTGAAGTGTCTGTTTGGATGGGAAACACTCGTCTCCTCTCTACTTTCTCCTCTCTCCCTCGCTTTATCTCTCTCTCTCATCGCCCCTCTGCCTCTATCTCCTCCACATTCTTCGCCGCTCCGTGTTCACTGCCTCTTCCTCCTCTTCCTACTTGCATTTTGCATCCAGTCAGCAGGATGTAAAGCGTCCACGGTCGGTTCGTTCCAGTGGACGGGAGGTGACTGCCATTAAGGACGTGAGGCTGTGACCGTTGCAGATATTTTTTTGTGTTTTCCCCTCCAGAAACACAAACGTGTCTTTGCAGAGACGGTGTCTTTAAACCGTCCTGCGGCCTCCTGCAGCTCGGAGCGGGGTTTGCCATGTGAACAGTTTGTCGGATAGCATCAGAAACCTCCTCACCCCGAACCTTTTGGCGTCCGATAATCTGACGTTCACACCCGCTTCACAGCCTCCCAGCTGAGCCGAGGTGAGAGAGGAGCGAGGTGTTGCATACTTTTATTTTTTGTCACTGCTCAATGAAATATTGCACAAAACTGTCCATCAGAATTTTTTTCAATTGTGATTCTACAACACAAATTAATGGTGTCCAGCAACAGTCCTTCAGAACTGAAGAAGCTTCTTGGATGAGTGGCCAAACATCTGGAGTCCAGTTGCCTTAAGAACTAAAGTACCAAGCAAGCTGCTTATTTCTCTTCAAGTTTTTACAAATAATTTCTCTGCAGCTCTCAATCGGTGCAAGATTGTCCAAAGTTGTGGCCACAAGTCATAACTCTTGTCAGGTTCTGCTGTGTACAGAGAATGTCCCAGCGTTACCTCCCGTAGTCCGGACCTGTCGGAGCAGGCAACTCCCGGGATTAATGGCGGCGACGGTCCGATGGTTTGTTGGCAGCGTGGAGATCGGGTAGCTTAGAGGATGACAGACTGTTAGCAGGCTGCCAGGGCTGGCAGACTCAATGACTGACACGAGAGGACGGCCCAGACTCTCCTCTGCATGTGTTGCTTTTTCACCAACAGAGACCACGCCTTAATGGATGGTGGGACTGGTGGGCAAGGACGTGAGGGGAAATGGATGGGTGGGATGAGAAGGGTGGAATGCGTAGATAGGTGATGGTTTTCAGATGCAGAGGAATGCAGGGAGTGAGGCTCAGGGTCGGGGCACGCCTCAGGAAGCTTCTGCTCCTCATCCCCCTGGTTCCTGATGTAAAAGATGGAAGAGGAAGAAAAGAAATAGAGATGGAGGAGGAGGGTTTGGGTTGAGAGGGACCTAAGCCTCAAAATGTCAGCTTTTGTTTTGCTTATTTTGACTATAGAAAGGTCAGAAAATGTCCTGTGAGTAAGTGTTTTTACCACATTTTACAGAATACCTCGAACTTCCAATATCTGCCAGTTATTTACAATTTACTGCAGAGGCACAAGTTAAATCACTGCAGAGACCTATTGAGGCAACGTCTCAGCTTTTAGAAACCGCTGTAATTTTTCAAATACCACAAACCATGACATAGTTATGGTAAGCCAAAGTGTGTTTTAAATTATTATGGTGCAACTTTATAGATAATCACAAATAATGATTTAGGGCGTTTTCTTGTATTCTTGTATGACTCACCTTACAATAGCTTAATTTATACATAGACGTTGATAGGTTTTAGGGCGCGCGTGGACGCAGGAGGTCATAGGCAGCTCCGTCCACCCATCCATCCACCCCGACCTCATTCACATGCTGGCTTTGTGGCTTTGTGACAGCCTCACTTGATGCAGTTTTACAGTCAGAAATAACTGGTGCTGCAGATTTTAGATTAAAACGTATGGATTCCCGGTAAGCTGCTGCACAAACACCGGCAGTGTCACTTTTAATGGGTGTGGCGTTCAAGCATGACATGCAGATGTAACACACATAGCTAGATAGTGAACAGGCTCTCATCAAATGCACCACACTACTTTTTTCCCAGTCTTTTCCAGTGCTTTTAAATATTCTAGAGGCTTTATTCTCTATAAATGTTTCATGTGTTGGATCAGCGTTTTCAGTTTGTAGTGCACATCTCCATTGGAGTATTGAAGGAGGCTTCAGTACAGGTCCTCAAATGCACCACTTTAGCCTGTGTGTGTGTGTGTGTGTGTGTGCTTGGTGAACAGCTGTTTCTCTTTCTCTAATCCTCTGGCTGACCTCAGTCCCTCATCTTCCATTTCATCTCCTCTTTATTTTAATTTGACTTCAATCTGTTTTATTGGTGGAAATGAGAGATTTCTGTGCTGGAACAATATATTTTCATAAAATAGACAAAAATACATAACTAATACATCAAAAAAAAAAAAAAAAAATATATATATCTGCACCGAGGCTTCTCTCTGTGTCTGTCTCCGCCTCGGCCCGGATTAGGGGCTCATCCTAATCTCTGGAGGTTAAATTAGAGGATTGAGGTCGGATGTTAACACACAACTCAACATCTGCGACTTTTTCTTTTTCTCTTTCTTTTCTTATTTTTTTTTTTTTACGGGGGAGCAGAAAATTTCCCTGAAGGTTTGTGTGAATCCGGTTAAAGCTGCTGCAGAAGCTCAGAAACAGAAAATAACAAATCTGTTCTGCGTCGCAGTTTGTCGGACAGCAGCGCTCGTGTTCTCTCTTCAGCTGCTGTCAGGAACCAAACGAGCAGAGCTCCTTAATATGTTCATTTTACAACGAAATAAAAACGGTTTATCTGCTCTGACACACTCTGACAACTGGAAACGCCAGCAAGCAACATCATCGATACACAGAGCAGTCAATAATGATTTGTAGTGGTAACAGGAAGATCTGCTCACACAGATCATGTCCTCCTGCTAAAAACATTTAAAAATAAATGGAAATAAATTTGGAAAAGTTGCATATATGTGTGTTTATATATTTAACTGTGACACCGTAGTTAAATATACAGCATTAATCTGCTACAGCAGCCTCTGCGCTTGTAGTTTGAGCCTCTCCTTCACATTTGGGAACTTAGCTGCAGGGATTTGCTCCCGTTCAGACAGCAGAGCGTGACCGAGTTCCAGCGCTGATGATGTTGGCCGATAAGTTTTTGACTCGCAGCATTCCAGCTCATCCCGGAGGTGTCGGGGAGGGGGGCTAGGTCAGGACTCCGTGCAGGTTGACCAAATCCTTCCACAACAGACATCTTGTCCCTCTTCCAGCTCCTTAAACGTGACATTCTGATGCTTTTTCCTTCATTTAAATGAGAATGGAGCTGAGCCTTTCGACTGTTGACATTAAAATCACACACATTTAAATATGTTAAACTGTGTTTTTGAGAATAAAAATAGTAAAGTAAAAGTAAAAGACAAAGTAAAAGTCCGATCCTCTGTATAAAACACTACTTATGGGGTTGGATCTCAGATTCAAAGAGCAGTTTCTAGTGTGCTCAGTGCATATTTGTTGTTCTTCCTTGACCCCCTCTTCCCCTTTCCCTCCTGTCATTCTGTGAAAACACACACTACGACAGAGCACAAAGACAATGGGTGAATGATGACACACCTGGAAGCCACGTAGGAAAACTAAAACACTCCTTAAAGTGTCTGTCACTTGAAGCCTGTCAGTGTCGTCACAGTAACGGCGACAGGGAATGAGGAGGGGTGGGGTGGGGGATCTTTTCTTTGGGAGCAGAGACATGTTTGGGCATGAAGAAATATGAACACACACACACCTCACCTTTCTACCTGTGTTTGCATTACGCTTTGCATACAGCCTGAGGTCATGCTGTGAAGCTGAGCGTTCCCGTGACAACCGTGTGTGTGTGTGTGTGTGTGTAAATGAGACAGGTAAAAAGCCCTTATCCACCCTCTCCGGCCTGGTCCCTGTTGTCCTCCATCATGGTGACCGTTGGTTCGCTCCATCCCGCCGGCTCCTTATGCGATGCTGCGGGTGGCTGAGCAGCCAATGGAGCGATGCCTGCAAACTAATAAATAAACACATGGAGAGTCAGCGTGCCGCTGCTGCTGCTGCTGCTGCTGCAGGGGCTGCTGGGTAGTTTGGTCTGACTGATCCGCCGCGTGGACCGACTGCTGTTCCCCTCAGTTGTGTTCATTTGTTTGCCTGAAAATCACAGGGCCCCGGTTTGTGTGCCCTCGTTTGGCCGTACTGTTGTTCTTGCTTCTTGGGTCGTACAGGTTCCGTCAGCTTCCTGATCGATCAGGATAATCTGCAGCTGCTGCCACAAAGATACAGAGATCATTTCCATTTTGACGTGCCGCACAAAGCGGAGAGCAAATGATTAAACAGCACTTTGACAGGTGATTAGAAATGAAGCCATTCAGTTCTGTGAGAGAACAAAAGCCTGTGTCCATCTTTAAATGGAAGAAACTTAAAGGGATTAATTAAATGACTGTTATTGCTCGTTATGCTGCAGTCTCCCCTCAATGGGGAACTAATGGAAGTATATATATATATATATATATATATGGAGTTCTACATCCTGTTGTACTTCCTTTTTCCAGCTGACCAATGAATGAGCTTCTAATAAAAGAGCAGGAGACAGACCCTAGCAGTTCTAATGTTTTAGTATATGGTCCCAGACACTGATGAACATGATGAACTCTTAAGGACTTTAACCTGCTACTCAGGATGCTTTCCATCAAGACCTCTGGTTTCAACCCTGGAGCTGCTCTAGAGATGGGACCACACTGTGAGTCATCTTCCTATTAGGTAGTTAGCATGTTAGCTCGTTGGTTAGCATGATGGGTGGACTGTTGCCATGCTAGCTAGCCGCCTAGCACGGAATATGAGTAGCAGTTTATGTCGTTAACTAGCAGGCTAGCTTGTTGGTTAGCATGTCGGTTGGACCGTTGCTATGTTAGCTAGCTGCCTAGCACGTAATTTGAGTAGCAGGTTATTTCGTTAACTAGCATGTTAGCTTGTTCATTAGCATGCTGGTTGGGCTGTTGTCATGTTAGCTTATTGATTAGCATGTTGGTTGGACTGTTGTCTCGTTAGCTAGCTGCCTAGCACGTAATTTGAGTAGCAGGTTATTTCGTTAACTAGCATGTTAGCTCCATGCTAGTTAGTTAGTGTGTTGGTTGGACTGTTGTCATGTTAGCTTGTTGATTAGCATGTTGGTTGGACTGTTGTCTCGTTAGCTAGCTACCTGATAGGTAATTTGTGTAGCAAGTCATTTTGTTAGCTAGTAGGTAGATTAGGTTGTTGCTTAACAGGTGATTTCAGTTGGTTAGCATCAGTATAGTTACAGATTTCACCTTAACTTTCTCATTAAAAGATAAATTTATCCTAGTTTGTTCGTTGATAGTTGTAAGTTAGTCATGAGACTGGGTAGCAAGCCAGCATTAGTTAGAAGGTTAGCTCGCTGGTTAGCATATCACTGTTATATCAATGCGTTAGCTTCTAGCTAGTAGGTGACTTATTTGGTTAGTGGCGAGTTAGCATGGTGGTTTGCTAGCTAATGAAATAATAAATATGCTGATTAGCATTAGTTTTAATTGTTGGCACAATAATTAGTGGGTTAGATTATTGCCTAGCAGGTTGTTTGGTTAGTAGTGTAGTAAAGTGTGTGATTGTTAGCATGTGAGTTTAGCAGGTTAGCCAGTTTACTAGATAGATAGATAGATAGATAGACAACTTTATTAATCCTTTTGGGAGGTTCCTGCAGAGTACAGATAGGAGGTTATACTTTTGCAGGTGTTTAAATCTAAGTTGTCAGGTACGTTGATTGGTTAGCACTTCAGTTAGCTCATTAGCATCTTAGTTGGCAGATTATTTGGTTAGGGGGCAGCATAGCGTTTTAGCAGGAATACATCTGTAGTTCATATATCGATCGGTTGTTTTGCTGCTGTGATGAAGCTGTAAACAAGCTGTTGTAATTTGCTTCAGTTTTACAGACTTGACTTCACAAATCATTACAACATAACACAAACCTACTCTCTCTCTGTGTACGTGTGCTATATTTTAGTTTATTGATTAGCTCTGAAATGACTGCCGCCTCAGAGAACTACAGTGTGGGTTCAGAGCATGAAGAAGTACACTGAGGCTGGAATTAACAAGCTTTACTTTACCGTGTATTTGTGTGTTGTTTGCGGATGTGTGTGTGTGTGCGGTTCAGGCTGGAGGAGGGATGCCACACTAAATTGGCAAAATGAGGTGTAAATGTCTTGAGGCAGATGAGCTGCCTTTCGTGAGCGCAGCACTGAATATTTCACCAGCAGCTTCGGGAAAGCTTATACAAGAGTGCACGTTGTTGCATCGCTGTGTGTGTGTGTGTGTGTGTGTGCATGCGCGCACGCTTGGCAGCCATAGCCAATCACCGTCCATCATTCAGTTTTGGTTCTGACAGCTGGAAGAGGCAGAAAGTCCCTAAACGCCTCAGAGAAACACTTAACTGCCTCCACTGCTGCTCAGGCGTGTGTGTGTGTGTGTGTGTGTGTGTGTGTGTGTGTGTGTGTGTTTGCATTAGAGGTGAGTTGTAGAGAGTGTAATCGTCTCATTATATTCAGCAATCATCTGTAGCTGCTTTTAACACCTGAGTTACACCTGAAGCTGCTGCTTGACCTTTGACCTCCCTGAAAGAGCGATTACAGGTGGTGTGACTTTTGACCCGTGGGCCTGTTTTTATTTGCATCACAGACGTTGTGTGTGTCAGTCAGTTCAGTTGGATGTCGGTTGCATTGTTGACATGCTAACGGGTTAGCTTGAACAAATCTGCACCTTTTTTAAATTAAATATAAATTAAATAAAACTAATGATGAGCAGATTAGTTTATATTCTTGACACGAAAGTCAATTTTTTTTTTTTAAAAAAGACAGAAATATGTCAGCTCAACAACTATGTGTGCTAATGTGAAGAAAACTGAGGATTTACTGCATTAAAAGACAGTAGTAGTCTAGTTTTAATCTTAATCTGCAGCACCAGTGATAATTAAAGAGCCAGAAATAAAACACATAATCTTTTTAATTATTTAACAGTACTGCCGTCTGTTTTGTTCTCACAGTTACACCTCTTTCGGGCTGAGAACTTGTTTAAAGATGCTTCTGAGAAATACGATCATTAAAAAATAAATGTGCAATTCGCCACAGGGAAGCAAACAAACAAAGCTTCTGTTTTACACATTAAACAATTCCATTCTTCTTCATATATTGTAAAAATTCAACCTATAAAGTCGCATGTTGATGATGTGAGTGTCAAAATGAGTTGTCACCAGCAAACGCATGCAAGCTAATGTGTTTTGTAGGCCGTCGTGCAGATATCCTGTGTTTTTCTAACAGTTGTAGTTAGTTTCCAGTTTGCAACAGGCGACCCTGTTTTCTTGGAAGAACCGGAGGGATCAGGTTTCACTGTGTCGGTGTTTCGGTTTGTTTGAGGCAGAGCGTTGCATCCGTCAGTCTGCTCCTGCTGCTGCTCTGGGTGCAGACAGGAAGCCAAAAAGCCCGAGAAGAACAGCAGATTTAAATAAGTTAGAAGTTCGCTGATTAACTTTAAATGAGCTCTGGTTTCAGGGAGGAACACACTCAGCTTTTCTTCTCTTCCTCCTCCTCCTCCTCCTCCTCCTCCTCTGCCATTATCACCATCTCTGAAATGTTTGTTCGTCTGTTGTGTGACCCGCGACCTTTGACCCTTGGGTTGTCGGTGAGGTGTGACCTTTTCCTGACAAAAGAGTCACAGAAAAGTCTGGCATGTAAGAAAACAAACAGAATCTCTGCTAGTTTGTTCCTCGTTGTTTGATCTCTCGCTGGCAGTCATGCAGTTTTTATAAAAACGCGTATTATAAAATGCATGAAAATGTTGTCAAAGCGCCGTAACGTTATGCGACTGGACTCCTCGGTTTCCCTCCGGCTTTTGTACGTGATGAATGATTGATATTTGAGGCACAGGTTGACAGAAACGACAAAGCCAATCGCAGCTTTGTTGGCGAGATTAAAGAGCAGCTCCACCAATTATATTCATCAAAGTGTGTACATGCGAAAAGTAGCACGAGGCCTTTAGTGCCTCCACGAGGAGCCTGTGCAAAGCCTGATGCATTAATACATTATTCACCAGCATTATAACACACTTTAATCTTTGAATGCTTCTATTGGTAGTTGAGTTGCATTGTGGGTAATGGAGGCACAGGTAAAACACTCCGGGTGCTGTGTTAAACTGATGGAGCTGTGTTTTAAGAATCGGGATTTAAAGCCAGAATATGGCAACAAGATGGATGCAAGTCTTTTTGAAACTTTTAGGCATAATAAATTAAATTGTGGTTGTTTCTTTACATAATAGTGAAAACAGTGTTAACCCTGATGGCATTTTGCGTTCCTTCTCTCAGCAGTAAATGGGGCAGGGCTTTAAATTCTGCAGGTGTTGGTCGAGTTGTGCGTTTATTAGCAACTTTTTTTTAAAATTGAGGACAACTTTGCGACCCAGCTGTTGGTAAAACTGAGCGAGCTCTAGTAAAAAGAAGAATGAGGATGTATTTTATGCTTTATTTTAAAAATGCTGCAGCAGTGTCTGCTCGCTGCAGGTTGAGGAAGCCTGCATGCTGAGCAGAAGAGGATGTATTGTTGTTTCATAGTTAGGGTTCCTTTTCTTTGGCGTCGTCCTCCTACACGATCCGTCCTCGCTGATAATGACCCCGCCGCTCGTCCGTATGAATATTGAATCTCCTCAGTAAACGGCAGGATTGATCAGTCGGACACTGAGTAAACTCTGCAGTGCTTTGAGCAAACGCCTCCATCGATTGGTCCACACGAGGAGTCTGATGGGAAGGAGGTGGACGGGGAGGGGGTTCTTCTGTACACCGCTGCGACTTCCTGTTTCCAACCACATTTCTGCTGCTGTTGTTTCTTTCTCTCTGAGCAGCTGCTCGGTGCTCGTCTGAAGAGGTCTCTGCTCTGGCTGGATGGACGCTCGCACATTTGCAATGCTAATGTTCGCCTGCAGGGAGGACAGAGCGTTTTTCCTGGAGCTCTAAAAAATGTAATTCAGCCGCAGAGTTCAGTTTTTCTTTGTAGAGCATGATATAAAACTTTTTTTTTTTTTTTTTTTTTGCAGCTGTAGTCACAATTTACAAAGAGGTCACATCCACAGCGTCTTCGGGAGTTTTACCAACTGTCAAAATGTAAATAAAATAAAATAATGCATGACAATATTTCATAGGCACACTGTAGAATTTTTACACTTACTGAAATTATACTTCTTCTTCTGCAGAAACAACGGGAATGATAAATATTCAGTATTCCCGCAGGAAATGCATTTAGACGTTCAAATATTAAATTTATAGGACAGGAAATTCAACATTTAACAAGAAGGAAATAAGAAAGTTGAATTTGAACTCTATAGAGAGTTCTTTTTTTCAGGATTCAAACTAACAACCTTTTAATACGGTATAACTATCATCCAGGTCAGCTGAGACGACAGTGTTCTGGGTGAATAAAACAAACGCCTAGTTTTTTTAATTTATCCAAAAATAATCAGGCTCAGATCACGTCGCTAACGCATCGTTGGCTGCAAACAATCTTCCACTGAGTAATCGGTAATACCAGTTATTGCACTGGTGCCACAGTGACACACATATAATGATTTCCTCTCCTCAGCCGGCTGACTGATACTAAAACGTTTCAGTCTAAAAATAGCAGAAAATCAGCACTGTTTTCATGTATTGATTTATTGACTATTGATTTCCCTACTAGCAACAGACAGTAGATATTAGATCATAGTGACTGATCTGTCATTACAGCGGCAGATCTGTGAGATTTAAACATCTGTCTCCCTATCACAGCCCAGCTGTTTAAGTCATGCATTGACGCGTTTGTCCTCTGAATTAAAAAAAGCCTTTGAACGGAGGATGCTGTACATAGAAGCAGGAGTAAAAGGCTTGACTGTAGTTCTTTAGGTTCTCACTGTGTGTCTGTTTAATTGAATGATAACAGCTGGGTAGTTTATTCTCCTGCCGTTACCTGAGAAGTTCCCCACAGTGTCATCACGTCTTAATTTACTGCCACAGACAGGTATGAGTGAGTCATGTCAGGGTGACTGGGTGACGGGATGTTTAACAGGTTTGTCAGAGTGACGTGTTTCTTAGAAACACTCCTTTAAAATCAGAACAAGAGCCACAGTGTTGTATTTTATGAATCATCATTTATTCTTAGTGTCTTACTTCCCTCTATTGTTTTTTTTCCTGCATTTCCCATGAAGTCTCGCAATGCAAGACTCTACAACGCCTCCCTGTCAGGAACCAACTGGACTGTGATTATATATAATTCTATCTATCTATCTATCTATCTATCTATCTATCTATCTATCTATCTATCTATCTATCTATCTACAGCAGTGGTGTGAATCCATCCAAGATAAGTCAACAATAATTTGTCCCAAAAAACAAAATATTTTCTTTAAAAAACATATTGAAACCATAGAGACTGAAACAGACATCACATATTTTATTACAGCCTTTATTTCATTTGATTAAAATATCCACTGTGAAGCTGTTCACATTCATTCACTCAGAAATGTCGGCGTCGGTGCAATCTAAACTATAAACGAGTTTACGAGCCTATAAACTGCTCCCTTTATGTTTGATTTCACAACATATCCGACATGTGAGGCTGTAAAGTGGAATCAAACTCACAACCTGCCGCTGCCATTGATCTCCGATCATTGAGGAACAACTGGGTTAACATGTAAACCAGGACAAACACTCTGGACCCGAGTTTCTGGGTTACTGGGCACACATCACTCAAACACACACACACACACACACACACAAGAACAACACACTGGATGAGTGACACGTGTTTGGGCGCCTCGGGGGGAATCTGGATATCGATCGGCCTGGAACAGTTATCCATCCACGTTGAGAGATGGTGTGTGTGTGTGTGTGTGTGTGTGTGTGTGTGTGTGTGTGTGTTTTGATGAGGAGATAACACATCATCGACGGACTAATGGAGGGGAGGGAAGAGTGTGTGTGTTTAACAGCAGAGTGTGTTGTTGTTGTTGGTGGTCGATTATCTTGTTTCCTCTTCACACACACACACACACACACACCCACACACACACACACACACACACACACACACATTGAGCAGCAGGTCAGAGCTGGTGTGTGTCTGAGCAGAGACCCGATTGAACCTTTGATGTTGTCAATCGAGCCGCCGCCCCAGAGAGACACTGAGCATGCTCAGAACGATTCAGACCGAGCGCTAATATCCGTCCTGGGCGATCCGATCGCAAGCGACCAGCTTTAAGTACAGGTGTGAACACAGGACCCAGGACACATTGAGGACGTATTTGACTGATCTGGACACGTGGAGTTGGTCTGGGACACGTGACCTCATTGGTCCACATTGAAGACCACCTACTCAACAGGGCTGATCTGTAGAAGAGGAGTCATTTAACCACTATTAGAAATGATCACATGAATAAGTGATGTCTGTACATTAGTGATAAGAGTTATGTATTTCCTTAATATTGACCGGCGTCTTTATTTTCCTTTGTCTGTGAAGGTTCTCATCCAGGTCGTGGTGTGTCCATAACACAAGATAGGACTTTATGTTTTAATCGTTTTGGATATTTATTTACCTTTATTACCAGAGAGTTTACATTACTCTGACTCCATTACTCCTTAAAATGACTAACGTCAGGGTGGAGATCTATAAATAAATAATTACCTCAGTAACAGTAAGACTTTACAGCTTCTTTTATGATATGTATTGTCTCCCCATGTGTCATAAAACACACCCAGCAACCAGCTGTTCATGGTTCTGAAACAGCAGTAGGTAGAGATCCATTAGAGACACCAGCTGGTACAATTTCATATAGAGATACTGACACTGGATCTCATCAAGTCCTGGCTGGAGACACATTTTAACGCCAGGTGTGAACACAGACACTTAAAGCTGGTCAGTTGCGATCAGATTGCCCAGGTTGGATGTCAATGCAAGGTGCAACACGATGATGATGAGTTGCGCTTTCCTTCATCAGATTACTTCTTCTTTTTTTTTCTCCTTTGTCTAATGAAAGTAGTGAAGTTAGAAGCAGCAGGGTCTCTGTGTGTACACATGCCATCAGCAAAGTCATTGTCTTGTTTGAACCACTTCTCTAAAGGCAGTGGAAGCAGGAGAAGTCATGCGATGATTTCTCTTCTGCAAACACTCTGCCGAGAACAAAAGGGGAGAAGCAGATGAATGCTCCGTGTGCACAAATACAGAGTCGGTGCCAGTCAGAGCGGGTTTGGTTCCTGTGTTTGAGCACATATTGAGGATATTAGCTTCTTCCTGTGTTGCCTGCTTTCATCTTTGTGTCATTATCGATGTGAATGAGAAGTGTTTTTTTTGTTTTTACTGCTCTTTTAGATCATTTAGAAACACACACAGACCTCACACTAGGGACGAATAAATCCACCTTTCCAACGGCCGCTCTCTTTCTTTTTAAGTGTGAAACCCTCTGGACTTTTATGGAAGTTTAACACGAGGCCTGAGTCAGCGTCCTGCCGTGACTCGATGAGACCTTGAGTTTTATGACGGCATTGACGAGGAGGCGGCGCGCGTCGAGGCTGCTACTTGATCCTCTTAATGAGGCGGACGCTGACCGGTGCGCTGCTCGCTGCGCCCGTCCCGTCTCTGAGCTTTATGTCCACCGGTCCAGTCAAAATGAAGGCTCCGTCTCCCGGAGGTCAGCGGTCGAGCCTGTCGTGCTCCCGGTGTTACAGGTGGTACTGGTTACCTCCTAGTTACCGTTGCCCGCGGCGACCAGGTGTTGGGTGATTGATGAGGGCCTTTTTAGCCCTCTCCTCCTTAATGGACAGGAAGTGACCGCCCACGACCTCTGACCTGGCTCACCTCCACAGCAGCATGCTGGCTAACAACCTGAGTACCTGTCACACACAAACACTCGGTAATGAGGCGGGGGAACCAGCAGCCCTCCTCTTTCATCTTCCCCTTTCTCCACATCCTGCTGTTTCTCCTCAGGACTGTGGGACGGGGATGGATTTTGGTGGAGTTGTTTCGGGCGTAGAGGTCGTGAAACAACAAACTGAAGTCGTTTTCCTCCCGTTGGTCAAACTGGAATAGGGCGGCGCCATCTTAGGAGTTTTGTGCCAGAGTCTGGTGCATGCTTCACCTGTTATATACAGCATATATAGTCTATACCTGTTGGAGCCTCCTGCCCCAAACGATTTGATTGGCCCAGAAGATCTTTGCATGAGCACAGACTCCAGAAACCATTTATGTTTTTGTATAATTGGTGCAGACCTCTAATGTAGCTGCTTTTAGCTTAAAGATGAGCAAATCAGTTTGTTTTCATGCAATAATTTGGGTTTCTTTGCCCTGAGCGCAGTCTTCCAGGCTCTCTCGCCTTTTAAAAAGCCTGAACAGCATCTCAAGACAAACTTATTTGGTCACCTGGATCACAATCTGAAAAACAAACTCTTAATATTTCTGCATGAGTTTAAGTTTCATTAGTTTCTCAGACTGTCAGCAAAGAAAATGCTTATTATAATATCCTGTAATGCGTCAAGCTCGCCGTCAACCAACAGCTGACAAGGAGGACGTGGGCGGGGCTCGATGATTAGCCCCTAGTGGCATTAATTAACCCCGGCAGGTAAACGAGACGAGGACGGGGTCTGTGTCTAAATAAATGTGTTTGAGTGTGGGCGTGTAGGATCTGCGTCGTCCCCCAGAAAGCTGCTCGTTAATTATCCAATTTAAAATGATGAAATTGAAACTTGAACCCCACAAATGAATTAATTAGCTTAATTGTTGGTGGCTGTGTGTGTGTGTGTGTGTCCTGCTTAATTTAGTGTTAATCAGCTCAGCTAAACACACGCTGCTTAGATACGTCTGCAGGAAAACAAATATTTTATATGGCATAATTAAGAATGATCTTTTAAATGAGGGAAACTTTCTGCAACTCTGCAAGTTGATTTTTTATGACAGACTGAAACGAGATGACACGTTAATGACCATCTGGAAGGAATTAAATCAGATGATACGATGGTAAACCGGTCAGCTGTGATGTAAAGTGTGTGATATTTACACAAATAACAGCGAACGTGGTCCCTAGAAGCTGCTTCACTGCCTCGTCTCTAAGCAGATAAAAACCACAGAGACTCATTAACACGGAGCTGATGAGTTTAGACATCAACAGGCTGCCGTAACCTTTGACATTTGACCTTCTGATCTACTCAGTGTTGGCTTTTTGTAATGTTGCGAGACTCGTGCACACACACACACACACACACACACACAGAGAGAGAGCTTTCCCCTTTCACGTCCCACTGACACATGCTCTAATGAGGCGGTGGAAGGTGACTGAGCTAAAGGTCGCGCCCCGGCTCGGTGGTCTGCAGGCGGTGACGGATTCCTGTCTGTGGCGCTGGAGGTCAGAGGTCGGGGGTCGGCGGGCGGCAGACAGACGAGGAGGGTCGGAGGTGGAGCGCTGATGGAGTGCGTACGCAGCAGAGCAGTTAGTTAAACAGTCTGAGAGCGGGTTTGTTGATTCGCTTTAGAGGTTTGTAAATCTAGTAGCGTGTGAGTAAAGGCGCTCAGACGTCATTATTGTATAAAAAGTCATTTAGATAAAGGCGCTTTTGACCTTTAAAGTGCAGGGAACGATGCGAATTTAGCCTTGTGTCAAAAACAATTAATCCAGTTCCAATCTTTGACATATTTCACTTTCAGAAGAATTTGACTTCAGTATGAACGAGATTTTCACAAAACTAAATGTTGTTATTGGTTTCAGACATCTTTGCTTTTGTCCAGCTTTTCTCTGTCGTCATACTTTATAAATCCAATCAGAGTTGGAGCTTCTGTCGTGTTCCAGATCTCCCCAACATGTGGATTAATCTTACTGTGAGAGACCAGAGCGAGATTTTATGAATCGATCTCAAATCATGATCGACTTCAATCAGAAAACCACTTTCTTTCTAAGCTCAGCCCTGTTTTCATGATAAATATGACATCTAATTTATTGTGAAGGATGCAGATCTTCTGAATCAAGACAAATTTCAATCTAGACCTATTATTTTCTGCAGGGGACAGCGTCACATCAAGCGCGCCCCCGTGTTAGATCAACGGTTTGGTCTCTCCTGGCACAAACGAGCCTGGATGGAAATCTGTTTGAACGGGAGAGCAAATGAAACATGAGCTCCTCCGATTTGTCTGGAACAGCACCCAGTAACACCCTCAAATCTCCAAAACCATCTCGCAAACCATAGCACATTTTAAATTTGTGATAACAAGTGCTGGGGAAGCTGTGACTGGGGGTCGTCAAACTCTGCCCAAAAAGCGGTGCACTGGATGATTTGATGAGCTCCCTTAGCTCTCTGTGGCGGTGGATATGTGGGATTTACAAGGAGGTGTATCTCAGCTGTCAGTCAGAGGCCGTCGGCCGGATTCGGTCTCTTCTGACTCAGCACATCAGCTCTCCTCTCTCTGTCCTGCAGCGTGCACTCTATCTCCAACGCCCCCTTGTCCTGGCCTAACAGTGGGCCGTCCACTCCTCTCCAGACAGGACTGAATGAGCTGTACTCTCCTCCCGCAGAGCCGCTCGCTTAATGGCGTCCACGCCAGAAGGAGGAGCCTGCCAGTCTCAGCAGGAGCAGACGTGACTCAGAATACTGTTGGGCAGTTTTTCGAGCCGAGCCGAGCCGAGCGGCTCTGTGGCGCAGCGAGCAGCCGGTCCTCACTGCGGCGGTCAGAGCCCAAACTCGCCATTTTAGTGATCTCAGCCGAGCAGAATGTGTGAAGCTGAGGAGAGACAATCTGAGCAGCAGCTAGCGGAGGAACACCAGGCAATAAAATCCACATTTATGGAGAAAACATGCAGTGAAGAGAACATTAAAGTCGAGATTGAAACGGGCTACAGACAAAATATACGACATTATCGCTGGTGCACAGTTTGTCTTTACATCAGCGGTTTAAAAATCTAACTTTTCTATCTTTTATTCATCTACAAATGACTTTTCCAGCCTTTATTATTTTTCCTTTACTGCAGATTATTCACGTGGTTCTGCTTTTAACTACAGATAAGTGTCTTCTTTTGTTCATTTTTGCACAATTTCCTCTAAATACCAGAGCAGTAGGAAGCTCAAATGGCTTTCAGGACAACAAACTAACAGTTTAACAGCAAAATGTACAGAAGCTGTTAAAATATTCGTCAATAACTAATAACACAAAACTCCAGTGACATTTTTTTGTTGCCGTTTAAGTTAAAGACTATTGTGAAAATTCACAACATTCCAGTTTCTACCACTATCAGCCCCGTTATTACCCCTCTTACCACCCACTCCAACGCCCCTCCTCCAGACCTCCAGACTTTTTACTACCCCTTCCACTCCCACTTCCCCCTTTCATCCAAATGGTTGCCTTTTGTTGTCGAACCCATTTGTTTCTCAACAGGCTCCTCGGTAGGATACCTTCCCACTCTTCCTCCTCCTCCTCCTCCTCCTCCTCCTCTTTGTGCACTCCTTCTGTTGTAATTGTATTGAAAATGTAAAAGCGAGCAGTAAATGCTGAAGATTCAAAGAACATTGAAGTTGAAGGATGAGGTGAAGTTTAATTTACAGTTGTTGTACAGAAGCTGCCAAAGGAAGTTGAAGCAGCTTTGCCAGTGAACTAAAACGTAAAACTGACTTATTCTCATATTTTTTTCTGACGAAGCAGATTTCTAGTCCTTTTAATAAACTCTTGCAGGAACAGTAGGGGTGTGCTCAGCGTCCCAGTTTTTTTTAATGACCACTGTTTTGTGCTAATGAATGACGCTGCATTGAGCCAGGTGTTTGTGCTGCACTTTTTTTGCCAGAGCTTCACAACCGTCTGTACTAAAATTATCTGAAAGAAACAGGGTGCTGGGTTCTCAGACACCATCTGACAGCGGCTACGCTAAAGGGTTTGTCAGTTTATTTTGTCGTAGAGTACCTTTTTTTGTTGTTGTTGTTTGTTTTTAAGATGCACAGCATCCCAAAATGCTGAGAAACTATAAAAAACAAAGTGCATCTCTTGGGGAAGCAAAAATTCTTTGGGACTTTTCCAACTTGTGGCCCCAAAAGAATTAATTTGGCCCACTTAGAGTGTTTGTGTTCTTCTTTAACAAACTCACACAACAACAATCAATTTTATTTTCCACCTTCCAGAGACGAGGAGGAGGAAAGCAAGCACTGAACGTAAAGACTCGAGCAAAGAGCAGAGAGCTAATAACAGCTGCAGCATTAGCGTCGCTAAGCTAATGGTGACTGACAGCGTTAATGTTTCTGAGAGCCGGAGATGCTGCCTCATGTTCCTGAACACACCACCTTCGTCTCGTCCTGTTCTGTCCTCCTGCAACTATATTTAGCTGCCGTTCGATCCCTGCGCCGTGTCGAGCAGTCGATAAACTCAGCCGCTCGCCGTCGGACATCGTGTCCGAACCTGATCCACCCCGAAAACCCCCGCCGCGCACACACACACACACACACACACACACACACACACACACACACACACACACACACACACACACACAGACACACCTCCTCTCCATCCCGGCCCATCATCCAGCAGGAAGCGACAGCGTCCTTCCCAACACTTCCTCTTCCCGTCTGTCTGCACGGATGAAAAACGAGCGCCCTCGCTCCTCTGGATGGAGAGATTTCAGTCCACTCAGGTTTTTGAGGTTTAATATCAGCGGAGTCACCTTCACGGCCACGATCAGTCAACACCCAGCAGGCAGAGGCAGAGGGGTCAGAGGTCACAGCAAATATCTCAGCCAGTGTCAAACAACGACTGAGACGAGGGGGAAGAACTCCAAGAGGACAACTTACCGCTTATTAGTGTATCTATACTTTAAATTCAGATATTTAGTTTCTAATTTAATTCCTCTTTTAAACATATATATATTTGTTTTATCTTTTATCTTTTGTACTACTAAATGCAGTGATTCACTAGTGGACGTAGCTTTCACCATCCTCCCTGTGAGTCTCGGATGTCTTCCTGTCAGCAGAGATCAGATGAAGGTTGGTTGATCCACATAGTGGACCAGGGTAGATTTGTCTGTAATACCATAAGACTTCCGCCCCTCCGTCCTGCTTTTCTTCCCTCAAGCCTCACAAAGCCCGACTAAATCTCACCAACTCCATTTCGTTGCTGCTTTTGGTCTGAAAAACATCCGCTGAGAGTCGACTGAACCCGTCAGAGAACTCAGAGAGTTTAAAAGACGAGGCGACGAGTCAATCTTGAGATGTGGTGGACAAAAGAAACGTGAGGAACACGCCTTAATGCGGCTCTGCCATAGCAGGTGTTACATTAATAGCTAATACAGATACTGACAGATGAATCTCTACTATTGTAATCCAGCGTTCCTCAGCAGTTTGTTTTGACGGCTTTAAAAAAAAATCCTGCACACACCAAAAAAAAAGACAACAAAAAAAACAAGTCAAACAAGATGTTAAACATCCTGCATCTGTTTTTTCAAAGGAAAAGCTTTTACACACTAAACTGGTTTCTAACAATACTCAGGATCAGGATGATCAGTGTGCCTGCTTGTGTTGTTGTGAGGTTTAAAGCTTTAGTCACGCCCCTTGTTTAAAGACCTGAATGCTTTTGTTGCGCTGCCTTGGCCAGACCTTTTATTTCATGAGAGCTTCTTTTATGAGTCTTTCTGAAAGGATGTACCGAGGTTCCTTTATGGGTCCGGGTAGAGTTTGCACCTGTGAGGAGTACTTCACAGTTCTCGGATTGCTATTCTGACAGTATTTGAACACACGTGACTGTTCATTATTACACATTATCTGTCAAGAATTAGATAAATGATACTAGGGTCAAACTGGATTACTTTCTGGGTTTGTAAAGGCGTGACTGTAAATCCGTTCGGCATTAACATGTGATCTGTATTTGAATGCAGTGAGGCTGAGACAATAGCATAATGCTAAAATAAGCCACACCAATAACAATTATGTTATTGGTGTGGCTCAGACAGGTGTAAAAGCAAATCCTTCAGTTCAGGTTATCACAGTCTTAAGGAATGAAATGCAAGTTGAAAAGTGAACACGAGTCCACCTGTTCACGTTAGCTCATGCAGCGAGGCTTCCCTAAAAATGAAATGTGTCCGTCCATCATCACCCAGCACAACTACAATTACCGTCATAAAGAACTGATAAGTGGTCATTGTTAGGTTGTCTACCTTAAAGATGTCAACAAACTGTTTGCAGTATGTTCAAGTGCATTTTTCTGGCCCACGTGAAAGTCGGCCTTTATTGCAAAGACTACAGCCAATGAACAGCTGACACATTCACTCTGCATGTGTCTGTAAAACAGGGAAACAGGAAGAACTACTGTTAGCTGGGGGGCTAAGAAGCTAGGAAGCGCTACTATTAGCTGATTAGCTAGGAAGAGCTACTATTAGCTGGGAAGCTATTGAAGCCAAGAGTACCTATTATTACTTGGAAGGCTAGGACGCTAGGAAGAGCTGCAAACCGTTGTACAGATCTGTCCTCTGTCATTCGGATCAGCTGATCTACTCTCTATTCATTCTAGATCATCATCATGTCTTTGTGGATATATTTGTGGATTTGAATATTCAGATGAGATGAAAAGTGAGGAAAGCCTCATTGTCTTGCACTGATTCGCTAAACTGAACAGCCAACCAGAGTGATCTCTCTTACCGTCTTGTTCCACCGCTGGTACAAGGGGTCCACTGATGGCCTGACACCAGAAAACCGGGTAAAAATGCTCTTGGTGCGTTATGGCCCTAAGCATTTAAACTCTAATAATAATTATTATTTCAAACAGGACAGGGTATCTCTACTGGTTTCCCTATTACGATTCAGCTCATCACAGGTATTACTTCAAACTAAAACTGATGTTGAGATTAATTCCAGAGATTTTTGATATTTCTATAATATTTCTAAGAAGAAATAAATAAAAAAGTATCAAATAAAAAAGAAAATGATTCTCTTAAATCAAGATGATTTTGTGTCGGACAATCGATATTATTAAACCCATGATGACAAATATGAAAATGTATTCACCTAATTTAGGGCACTCTCTGTTATTCTTGGTTTTACTTTGAAGTTTGCTCGCTAGAGTACAAAATAGAGGACTCATTCTATTCTATTCTATTCTATTCTGTTGTAAGGATGGATGGATCCCAGGTGTGTTGTTGTGTGGCCGACATGGAGACACTTTGTCTTCCTCCTCTCCTGCTGCTTTTTCCTTTGACAACCAAGAAACTACAAAGAGACAAACTGTCTCTCTCTCTCTTCTTTACACACACACACACACACACACACTCTCTCATGCAGTATATACATGCCCATATATATATATATATATATATGTGTATATATATACCTATCCTTTCAAGTGTCTGTGTGTAAAGCAGAGCAGCAGTGTAGAACCTGTTCTGCCACTTTCACTCGTGTGCTGTATATGTCTGTTTCTGTGTGTGTGTGCAGCAGTGTGTGTGTGTGTGTGTGTGTGTGTGCGGTATCACAGCACACACTTGAGTAATTAATTTTCAACATGGCTGGCTTTTTGCCGCGTGTGTGTTTGTGTGCATGCAGCAGGGAAGGTAGCTGCCGTCAATACTAATTTGGTACGAGAGAAAACAAATGTATTTAATCCCTGGTTGTCTTGTCCTGTTTTCCTCTTCCTCCCGCCCTTCCTCTCTCTCTCTCTCTCCCTCTTCCACCTCGCTCGCCCCTCGCTCATCCCTCCCCACGCCTCGCGGGCTGATAGCCATTAGCGCTGCAAAGGGAATTTTAATGCAACACCGGCTTCAGTGGGAAAGGAATGAATATTTAAAGGCCCGACTGAAGCAATAAAAGGAGAAGGATATATCCTTCACTTGGAGAGAGCACACACACACACACACAGAGACACACACACACACACACACACACACACACACACAGACACACACACACATGCAGGAGTGTGATCATCTGACACACTGACACTCGGCTTCACCCAACCAGTTGAGCTGGTCTGACTGGAGATCTGTCGGCGGCTGTTTGTTTTTTGTCTCTGCGTCCTGTCGCGGTGCAGAGATGAGAAAGGTTGCCATGGTTACCACTCCGAAGCTTTCACTTCAGGCGTCGCACAACTCAAGACCGCCCTCCTGCTGCTCATCTGTCTGTACGTTTAAATTAGTGCTACTTCTGCGCTCCCATTTCCCTGGAATACAGCGCTGTTCACCGTGCACCAGATTCAGCGTCATACTACATTCACAAAGTACCTTCCTGCTGCTGGCGATGTGTGTGTGTGTGTGTGTGTGTGTGTGTGCTAAGTATAAATATTTGATCAGAAATATATTACTTTCTTCAACTCCAGCAAATGCATTTGGTTACTTTATGGATTTACATACTATAACTGACAAAAAACAAACTACACACCAATGTGTAACACACCACGTAACATCAGAAACTTAATCCTCATATAAAATAAGATAATAATAATAATAATAATGATATAACAAAGGAAAAAAAACGCTACAGTGACACATGTCATAATGTGACACATGACATCACAGCGATGGGTGATAAAGTGCAACTATGTTGCAGCAACGCAACATGTAACGCAACAGCGACATGGCAAGATTTGTCGCATCAGCAACATCGGTGTAACACTTACACCTAACAGCCCGGTCCATAACAACGATACAATGTAACAACAACATGTAGTAACATAGGAAACAGCAACACAGCATAAAGTAACAACAGTGTGAGGCTGTTCTAACACGTAACAAAATAGTGACATGTAGCATAAGCTAACACAGACGTGTACGCCGTCGTAGCAAAACAGCAACAAAGTTAAGGCACGTGTCAACCTATCGTGTAGCTACAACGTAACTGACATGCAACAAAGTTATTAGCAACACATGACGTACTTGTGACACCTAACATGCTGTAAGACTTGTTAACAAACACAGACTCTGACATTTTATGTAACGTAACAGTGACATGTGACATGAACACATAACGTACCGTAGTAAAACAGCAATACTACGTAACGGCCATCCATGAGTGACACAAAAAGGTTAAGAACGGCGCCACAACAACAACATGTTGTGTTAATAAGAGCCCCTAAACACGATGTTATACCAACTGTTAAATAGCGACAAATAGCAGCAGCGAATAAATCTTTTATAAACAGTTGACTTTCAAGCTAACTTTGCTAGCTAGCGCTTATAAAGTTAAGCTAGCTCACGTTACGCCTGGAGTCTTTCCTTCGGGTTTTGACCGACTCTCTTAAAATAACTCTAAATCTCCATGGTCAACATCGGGTTATAAAAGGCGATGGTAACGTAAAATCTGCGAGGTAGAGATGCTTTCGGGAACAATAGGAAAAACACAAGCACAACATTGTTTGAAACGTGCAAAAATATTTCCAATTCGCTGTGAGAACGACCATGGCGGAGCAACAATAGTGTTAACGTTGTACGGGAAACACTGAGAATCACATGATATAGCATGACGTAAAACAACACAGCATTACAGCGACATGTAACACTGTGTTACGCTCTTAGTGTGTGTTACAGACATGTAGAGTGACAGTGACGTGTTACATGATGGAGCAGCCACACCTGATGTAATACCATAAAAGGTAAATGCCAAACGTAACATGAATAAATGCAATAACGGCAATACAGGAGGAACACGACAAAGAACAACATATCAACACGTAACAATATTATCAGCAATAGCAGGAAAAATAAAGTGTGATATATATGTGTCATAAAAACGAATGATTTTTTTTATTACGAATGATAATAAAGAAGTTATCATATACCGAAACACTGCTTTGAGACTATTTCACATTAAACATTTATTATTATAAAAGAGAAATAGGTTCAGAAGTTCTTCTATTGTGGACTCAGGTACATTATATTACCAAGGTTTCTATAGCTTCCTTACTGAATGTGTTTGAGTGTTATATAAGTGCCTGTCTGTCAGTTTTTATGGAGCAGCTCTATTTACCTCGAAGACCTTTGAAGAGGCCGCAAGACTGCAATGAAGTTCTTTAGTTCTTCTGAAAAATATCTGCAGAATATTTGAGGAGATTCGTGTAAAACCACACAGAATATGTCTGTATTTGTTGGACAGGATGGCGCTGCCATAAAAAGCCCTGTAGTCTCAGGCTTGTCTCACTCAGTGTGGTGAAGTATGGAAGCGGAGTGGGAGGTGTTCTAGTACACTGTGAAGAAAATGCTTTGAGGCAGCCTGGGATGAAATTTAAAGTGAAAATCAGAGGTTAAACGAATAAATCTGCTGCTCAGTAAAATGTGCAACTGTTGTTTTTTAAAACCTACAAAAGAGCACATGGAGCAGAGCAACAGGTGAGCTGAAACAACCGCCTGTTGTTATGGAAACAAGGTGTGTTTTTAGTCTTTCTCCTAAAAAAACAAAGAAAAAAAAGAAAAAGAGAAACGCCTCCGGCAGCACTTTTTTCCCACAACCAAACCGAAGCTTCACCTGCCTCTGCATTCAAGACATTTGAATACCTCGGGGAAAAAAAAAAGAAAGAAAGAAATTATTTGAATTTAGATTTAGAAGAGGTTTTAAAGCATCTGTAGAAAAACAAACGAGAGAGGAAGAGGGAAAAACAGCTTTGAACAGGTGGTGTTTTTGTTTTCTCTGAAGAAATCTGATTACTCTCAGGTTTCTGCAGAGGTTTGATAAAAAAATTGTAATTTCTCTGATCAAGTGTGACGATTGAAACCTGGATAATAACAAAATGCAGATTTCCTTTTTGGCATCCTGTAGTTGAAATGTTTTTGGATGATTATTATACGGTTTGTGGTTATTAAAACTTTTCCACATAGAGCAACATGGCCTCAAAAATCAGAGTAATAGGACACAAGTGCACGGAGGAATGTAAATGCAGCAGAAAGCAGGGGCTAGCCACTGATCACTATCACTTCTGTACATACCTGCGCTTTATAAACTATATCTTCTGGCTAGATGCTAACTGTATTTCAAGTTTAAGAAACGTTTCCGGATGATTAGGAGGTTTTAGATTAGTGATACTGTTCCATGTAAAGCAGCACGTCCTCAAAAATCAGTGTAATGGGACACAAGTGCATGAAGGAGTATGAAGTACTGGCTCCGTACCTGCAGCCTGCACAAGAATAGCAAAGTTGAATGTCACGACTGCAACCTGGGAAACACAGAAATGCAGATTTCTTTTGACACCCTGTAATTAGGTTTCTGAAACGTTTTTGGATGAATATGAGGATTTATTTATATTAGGAAAACGGTTCCATGTAAAGCAACATGAGTCCTGGAAAGTAATGTGCATGAAGGAGTGTGACTGAGTGATCCTGTATGCAGCAGGAATCAGGGGTTAGCTATAGCACCGTCCAGCTCCATGCTAACTGTGTTTTCTTTGGCTCTGTGCCTGTACAGATTTTGTTGGCATCCTATAATTAAACTTACTATAATGAAATGTTTTTGTACTGGGGTCTTGCATCACACCAGCGAGCCGTTCCAACTTTTAACGGACTCAAATGTTTCACTAATGACAGTAAATCTTTGAAGGGCTCCCTCATGCTCAAACACGGGTCAAAGGGACAGAATTCATTCTGATCAGTGAAACATGACAAAACAAATCATGATCTGAAGCTCAACTGGTTCGGTTACATTATTTTTGGTTTGTTTGTCTCTCATGAAACTTTGTTATCTTTCACCACATCTGTTCCCGTAACAGTTACCCTGAACTGATGTCACTCTGATTATGAGGTCAACAGTAGAGTGGTTGGTGTTGGGTCTGAATGTGACACACTGCAGGGTTAATTTTAGCCCAGAAAGTTTATGTTGTTTGTGTTAAGACAAATATTGAGTTTGTTGACATCTTCCATCCTGAGTTATTGGTCTGCAGCATTTTCAGCTTCCGGCAGGAGAAGTTTTGAAACAACAATTCGCCTGAAGGGAAACACTGCGGTTCCCACGAAATGAGTCCGGAGAGAAACGCTGTTGGACTGGATTTTTGTTGTTGGTCTTCAGATGAACTCACAGTGACTCATAACAAGTAGTTTAACTATGTGTGTGTCATGGACAGATAAACTAAGTGAGGGTCATAGGTGAGTTAGCATGAAGCAGGGATAGGATGTGCCCAGCCCTCGTTAGAGCTCAAAGTCCCGATGAAGCTTCGGTGCAATCAGAGATCCTCAGGAAATCGTTGAGGTATGAAAAAGACAATTTACAGTTTCGATTAAGCCGAACTCCGGAGAGAGAGAGAGAGAGAGAGAGAGAGAGAGTGTGTGTGTGTGTGTGTGTGTGTGTGTGTGTGAGTGTGAGTAACGCCATCCCCTCCAGGTGTATCAGGTGATAGATCAGTTTTCTCGTGTTTCTGGCCGCTCAGCTTCCTGTGAAGAAGGGAAGTTTGAAAACGACCGCTGCTGGAAAACTGAGCCGGGTTCAGATTTCA
The DNA here is from genome assembly GCF_963514085.1 of Chelon labrosus. Classification (NCBI taxonomy): domain Eukaryota; kingdom Metazoa; phylum Chordata; class Actinopteri; order Mugiliformes; family Mugilidae; genus Chelon; species Chelon labrosus. Next base: position 29,154,729 of record NC_140358.1, read on the forward strand.
GGCTGCAGAAAACCGGTCTGATGCTTCATCACGTCCTGACGCCGAGGTCCCGTCTTGTGCTGAGAAACGCTCTTTCCTCTAACGTGGAATAAAACCTGACATGATCAGACAACAAGTTCAACAAACTCCTGCCGTTGACTCACCGACATGGCTTGATTGGAGTCCGACTGCACTCGGACTCCTGTTTTCAAAAAGTTTTTATTTATAAAACATCATTTGCGTCTACACAATTTGATTAAAAGTATATTTTCACCACTTATGTGCAGGATCAGTTATGGCTAATCATCAGTCCTCCATCTCTGGACACCAGTCTTGTAAAACAACAGTTTGCTAATAATTTCATCTTAAGATAACTGACACCAAGCACTCTACAAATTCAAACGGTCAACAGTGCCGCCTTTTAGCTACAAGCAAACATAGCCACACCTCGCTAACGTGCTAAACATTAAACATTGTGTATGTAACCTACATACTGAGGACCGGCCAGCATGTTGTCATGTTCACGGTGCTAACTGAAACAGAATGAGGCTCTTTCAGGACAGATATGTGAACAAATATAAAGTTTAAGGAAATTAAATCTATCCATCACTATCTTAGTGTTTACCAGGGGCAACTCGAGGATGATAACCCTGCAGACTAAATGCTCAGAAAGCAAACCAGCCTCCCTGAGCTAACGTTATTTTAAAACTGTTTAGAGAACAAACATGCACAGGCGGGTACTTTTAAGTAACAGCAATGGCCTCTTGTCAAGTTTCTAACGTTTCAGTTTGTGTCATGAAATGATCTCTTGCCCTTTCTACTATGACTGTACGTCATGTGACATCAGAAACATTAGTTGTCGACGGATAATAGACATAACTGGCAAAATATAATGATGAAACAATGACATAAGAAGGCCGTGTAGGACGTTACACCCCAACAAAGGGACTGAACCCCCCCTCTGGTCAGCTTGGATAGTTCCCAACGGAGAGACTCCAGAACAACTTTCCCCTGGTGGAGGAAGTTCTGGCTAACTTCCAGCCAAGGTCATCCATCTGTTTAAACTAAAATATTGTATTTTTAGCATAAACCATTAGACCAGTTACTGACATTTTAGAAAGTTACTTCATATAATCATTTCCTGTATCGGCGCCTCTCTCAGAAGCCAGATGTTAACCAATTAAAAACATCCCACAGTTTGTTTCCCACTCATCAGTACATCCTCAGTTACATCCTGGTGGTTGTTGCAGTGTGAGGGAAGTCAGTAGAAGTGTAAACGAGAGGCGGCGGAGCCTTTCCCTCCCCTCTCTCTCTCTCTCTCTCTCTTCTCTTTGTCGTCTGTCGTTAAGTGGGAGATTGAAGCTGCTTCATTAAAAGCTGCTGGATGGAGCTGCTCGTTCAGCTGACTCCCTCGGCATGCTGGGAGAATCTGCTGACGGCTGCACCGAGACGGGGGAACGGGAGCAGAGGAGATGGGGACAGCGAGGAGTGAGCGTCCTACATTCGCACAAACAGCCGGGGTGGTGGTGGGCGGAAAAAAGGAGAAAACAAAGAAACATGTTCTTTTCTGGTTCGCTGCAGTTCATTCCAGGACTCGTTTTACACCTCCTATCTGTCCTTCTCTTCTTTCATTTGCCCTTCTTCTCTCCTTCCTTTGTCGGTCCTCTGTTTCTTCTTCTTCCCTTCTTTGCTTCCGAAATATGAAAACTGGAAGGTCAAAGGGTCAGACGGGCCGATGCTCTTGCAGGACAGATAGAAAGACATAGAGACGGGCAGATTGACTGACAGATCTGTGAACAAACGAACAGGATCTGAGTTTAAGGAAACTAGATCTGCCCCCGAAAAAACACCCAAAACGCTATTTTAGCAGTTTCACTTCTGACAGCTGAAACGTTAGCCTGACAGGACGACAAACTGCAGAGTCAGCGAATCGGGAGGCAGCGAGTCCTCGATCTGTGTTAAATGAGGCCGCGTGCCCCCTCCCCCCCAAAGAAAAAAAATAAAAAATGTGACTCTCCCCCGGCTGTTATGACTCGACAATGCCTCGTGCATGTGTGTGCGGGTGGATGGAGCGAGGCTGTAATTGAATTTTACCTCTCAAAAAAGCTGTGACATTATTGTATTAGAGGAAGGATACGCTGCTTGGCCTCGGAGAGAGATGGAAGGGAGAGGGACCGGATTGAATTGCAGGAACCCAACTGCAGCTAAACGCAGTGACATCACCGCTGCATCCGACCAATCAGAGCAGGATGTGGTGCTGGTTAAGCTTTATTTATTCAGCAGATCTCAAGCCAGAGGTGACCATGCAACCTTTTTATGTGCCACACTGTGATGAGTGTGATGCGGTAATGAAGTGGATAGCAGTGTGTTTTAAAGGTAGAGACAGCAGCACTGCAACAGTAAAGTGGATTATTTAATGGTTTTTTTAAGCGTTAATTTAGGATGTGATGTTCAATGGGGCACTGAGCGACACCCGAGTCAGCTGACGTTGATATTAACCTAATAGTAATACTAGATATGTAACATAGGGTCATTTTCCTGAAAAGCACAATATTTCTACTTCATTTGTTTGACTGAGTTCTCTTTGTCTACTACAAGGACTTGTGAAAAGTAATTTTTATGCAGAAATGTTGAGGCCCTGTATACCAAATACAAATCTCCATCTAGATCGGGAACATCCGATTTATACATTCATTTAAAAATGTACGTGCTTTGTCTTTATGGAGTTCCGGATGCGTTTAAAGTTGTTGTCATCAAAAGCGGCCTGGCTTGCGGTGCGGACAATCAAGATGGCACAGAAATAAGAATAACCGCGCTGAGTTTGAAAATAAACAGCAGTGGGCCTCATGTTGATCCCTGAGGGACACCTTTATCTGACATCTCGGGGGCTTGGTTTGAAAATACTGGCTACAAGAGTTTGTACTCTATCAGATAGAGGCTATAATTGAAACCAGTGGTAAGCAGGGACATTAAAAACCCACAGATTCTAATCTATTTGTGGTCAGAAGAATCAAAGTCGGGGATGCGTCTACAAAGAGTGCAGCTCTGTGTTGCTTATTTTAGACAGACGTTTGGTTTTTGTTGTAGTTGCAGTTGCTCTTACGGTGTCACATCCTTGAAATGGAAGCGCCTGAGCAGTCATCAGTATTCTACATCTGTTTTGGACATTGGAGCTTTTGGTGTCAGTCCTGGCTGCTCTTAGGTGGATAGAGTTTGGCTGCTAAGCTCAAGTGACCTGGTGGAAAAACACAACTTCAATCTGGGGCAGCTGGGCGGCGGGTGGCAGCTAGTGAAGTCGGAGCAGACTCAATGAGCAGCTCTGCTTGATTCTCCTTCAGGTGTTATGGACTCAGAGTCAGTTAAGGCATCAACATATGCACCATACTGAAACTACAAGAACATGTTTCTGATCCCGTGGAGTTTGTTGGACACAACAAAATGGAAGTTACACCCCAGTAGTAGTTTTCTTTTCACTAACAAACGCTGCTAAAGCTCGTGTGGGCCATATTTCTCGCTGTTGTCATATTAAAGATACTATAGTTGTGCTTGTGATCGATTCCCAGAAATTATAAAATCTTGTCTGGTAGTATGAAACATCATTTGGACGGGATTAAAGTTACATGATGGAGTTAGGGGATCAGATATTCCCTGTGGTTCCTGGGGCTTTAACTTTTTACATTAAAGCAAAAATTTCAGAACATGGTCTGTAATAAACGTCAATAAATCTGCTTAGTATTCATAAAGATGATTCAGAACTCGGCCTCAGAATCATCACAGTTTTAACCTCTTAAGCCCTCAGGGTGCTGGGGGATGGACTCGCCTAAAAAGACACCAAAATAAATTCAAGAGCAGCTCCAGGTCTACAGGCACGATCCTGGTCTTTGTGGATAGATAAGACTTCAGAGAACTGCCACTATGCCGGAGTAAGCTGTGATAAACTGAAGGAGAAATTCACATTTATACTCTCGCTATTTAAGATTAGACATTGGCAAATAATCTCATGGATGCTCAGATGCCCATGACCTAATTCTGCAATTTATACAACTACAAATGTACACATTTTATTTGACCCGTGCATCATCAGATTCTACCGTTGTGCACACTATAAAATCAATAAAAACAACTAAATTGTATATAGATAGTACAATCTGATATAAATCTGTTTAGAAAGACGATTCAAACCGATGTTTTCACCCAGTCATCCAGTGACGGTTGTCTGTACATTAGCGGGCACATTGCAAACAGGAAGTGCTAGTGGCTAATTCATCATACTCCCTAATGAGCACAGTTTAGCCAACGTAAACAACTACTAGCCAACAACACAACCGCCCACAGTAATGGCTTACAGGGTGTAGCCCCTTGAGCGGCTTAAATTTCCTTCCGCTGTCGTATTGGGTCCCTAACAGGCCGATGTGTTCGTTTTAACATGTTTCCATCAACAGCGAGCTCCCATTAATGCAAACTGCTGCGTTATTTAAACACCGCTGATACATACTGGGGGAATTTGCTCAACTTGAAAACGGAAGTGTAACCACTATCGACAACTTCAGAGTCAATCTATTTCTATCAAGTGCACGAACACACTCTCTCTCTCGCCTCTTCCTCTCTTTCTCTCTGTGTCTTTGGTGTTTAAGGTTTGAGGTAAGAGGAACCGAGGAGGAAGTATCTCCTCCTGCACCTCCTGTAAGACGAGATGTAACCCTCACCCTCCTCCTCCTCCTCCTCCTCCTTTCTCCTCCTCCTCCTCCTCTCTCCTCACCGCTGCGCTCCCTTAGCATCTGACCGGTGGCCGTTCGTTAACCAACCCTGACCTGCCGTCGTTTAGCGTGGAGCGCAGAGGAGGATAGATGAGGAGAGAGAGAGAGAGAGAGAGAGAAAGAAATAGAGAGGAAGGCGATCACTCACTCGTCCTCGATCGTCCTCTAAGAGAGAGAGAGGGGAAGGTTTCATCTTGCAGGGATTGGTTTCCAGCAAAAAACCCCACACATGCACACTCGGCACACACACACTGCGCCGCCTCCCACCTTGTGTCAATATTAGTGTGTTTGCACGCGGTGACCTCTGACCTGGACAGCTTTACCTGCTGAGAAACAAACGTGCGGTCATAAAGAGAGAGAGAGAGAGAGAGAGAGAGGGAGAGGGGAGAGGAGAGGGGAGGGAGGGGAGGGAGGGGAGAGGGAAGGCAAAAGAGTGTTTATTTATTTTTTTTTGTAGGAGATGATTTATGAGATAAGAGGAGGTGAAGTGGAGGAGAGAGGAGAGAAAACAGAGTGATATTAAAACAGCTGCACTTCATTTACACATCTGGACACTGTGTTGGCTGCGTGTGTGTGTGTGTGTGTGTGTGTTGGAGATTTAGCTCACGGCGTGTGCACAGAGATGTTTGAATGTTAAAGCGATGGGGATGAAGGTGTCATTCACAGCTCAGTGACAGAGAGAGAGAGAGAGTCAGTGTGTGTGTGTGTGTGTGTGTGTGTCTGGTGTGTGTGCGCGTCCTGTTTGAAATTCTGCTCGTCTGTTATCCGACTCCATCCAAGAAATCCAGAGCGAGGGGACGGATAGACAGAAAAAGAAAGACAGTTTCTGTCTCTCTGCTCGTGTCTTCAGTTTCTACGACGTTAGAGTTAAAAAAAAAAAAAAAAAGAAAAACGACAACAACACAACACAGGTTTATTATTAACACATAAATTTACAGTATGGTTGCATGGCACATCTTAAATGCTGTACAGCTCACTGTGGACAATTTGGACATGATCTAAATGAATGCAGGAAGCAACACGTTGTTTTTAGTTGTCAAAACACAGGAGCTACATTACCCATAATGCATCGATTGAGTGAGGGGTTGAGGTATGTTATACTAAGAGTTAGCCCGCTGTAGCCACATACCTCTGCACACAGAAACATTTAGCTGTATACCCCTCCACACAAACGTTATATAAATACAAGGTTCACCATTTACCAAACTGTGCAGGAGCGTAATCAGTTCTGTCGGTCGTGGGCAGAGGAGGACGGCCTAGCTTCCAGGCTAACTAAGATGCTCACAAATAAATTTCATATAAGCATCATTGCAAGTGTTCACGGTTATACCTCCGTGAATAACTTCCAGACTTTCACACTCTTCAGACTTTAATCTTAAACCTTCTCACCAGCTGGCTACCACTTTATGGTGCATACTCTCTACGACATAAGCTACAGCTGCTTTGGTCCAGTTCATTCTCATGCGGTTATAATTGCATTAACATTTAAAGGCGTTGGATGGATCATCAGCACAAAAACTGAGCTTTCAAAGCCTTTTTCTGTACAAGTCTAAGGAGACAAAGTTGACTCTGACTCTCAAGGTAAATCTTTGCACATCCAGCTGCTTTAATGTTTTAGTATTACACCGAAACTAAAGCTCATGCTGTTAGAATCCATTCAGCAGTTCACTTTCAGATCTTTTTTTATTAAAGATATTAAAGATTAATTAAACAAATTTGGAGTTCTTACTTTGCCACAGCAATAAGAAGTCAGCCCTACTCAGGATCAGGTTCATTTTTACATATACTCTACTCCATCCGTCAGTCGTTTTCTTAGTCAACTGCTCTACGACTGTGTACACATTGTCGTTCATCTCCTGTCCCACAGTTTGTTTCCTGAGTACACAATAGCGTTGTTTGTCAGTACTTGTTGAAACATTCTGGAGAATTCGGTCACCTTTTCCTCTGTTTAGTTTTAAAGAGCCTGGAGTCTTATTGGCTGAAATTCACAATGAAAAGTAGTTCCTCCTGTCCCAGCTACTTTTTACATGTGCAGTAGTATTCTCTAGAAACTGTGTGAATTTGGTTGAGCTATTCTTTAGGTCCTTTAGAGGAAAACTCAAGGGGAAATCCCTCCAGTCTGGTGCTGATGAGCAGATACAGTGGGCTCCAAATGTCTGCGATCACAAGGGAGATGCTTCTATCTTGAATTTTTTATTTTTTTTGTAATCCAGACTTTGTTAACTCCAGATGATTATATCAGCTTTAGTTAATGTCAGAATGTGTTCTGAGCTTAGAGCCTGTGGAGGAAAGTCTACGACGGTTAGTGCCTCCTCTTCGGTCTTCACTTAGTTGTATTTGAAGTCATATGTTTACCATCATTTAAATTCTTTGGCTGTTCTTTCCTTCTTTTTTTTTTTAACCACAACATTAATTTGGAGCGGACCCAGACTAATCGTTCCCTGTGGTCCTCGGTGCAGCTGTTCGCTCTGCACCAAGGTTTCAGTGACGGTTTTCACACCAGCCTAAATGGAGCACACCAAATGTGTTGTGTGTGAAAAATATTATTTCATTTGCACGTTTCGGGGTCAGCAGTTTCCCTGCTTCTGAACTGAATACAGTTTCCTTTTCCTCCAGAGAGCCCGAGGGTCCCAGTGAAACATCAGCCGTCAGAGCGTCTTAATCCTCGGTAAAATTACACATTTCTGAGTGGAAAGCTGCAGTTTATTCAGATATAGTTGGACTGCACAAAAAGTTACGGGGCATTTATCAGTATATCCGTACTTGTGGAAGGTAGTGTATGTATCATATGACCATGACTATGTGCAGTCCAACTACCCGGGTGTGTCCTTGCCCTGCCTGTTTTATTGAGGACGCATCAGGAGGTAACTTGTGTGGACTTTGACCTCCCGTCCTTCAGTGACCGTACTTTATTACCAAACTTGTCAAGTCTGGACAACTTAGTACACTATAAGTTCAAAGTCTCACTCATGGTCTCCACTCATACCCCTATCTCCCCGCAGTGATTAATACGTTAGACCTTAAACACATCGTTTGGAAATGCAAGAAAACCGAGAACCGTGCACGACATCTACTAACTAGTTGCCTCAAATTCCACCTGAGAGGACACAATCATGTATACATTCAACATTTCTGTGACATACAACTGCTTTTACAGACTAATTTTTGTGTATTAGTCCTAACTGTAAGTAATTCCCTAGAGATAAGGGATCGATCTGGATCACTATCCTTTTATTTCACTGCATCTTTAAACCATCCTTTCCACTCGTATGACCCTCATCGTTATTTGTCCCGGGAGCCTGCCTGGTTTCGTCCACTGAGGGTTCAATGTGGCCTCAGTGTGAAGGTCACTGTTTTTACAATCAATTAAACAGATAACCCTCCGCTATGACTAGTTTATTACCGCTCAAACAGGTTCAGTAAATACACAGCAGTGCTGCAGCAAACGCCAAAATGGCCGCCGTGTCAGAAAGGTAAATAAATAACATTTAAGACAAGCACATCAGGGAGAACATTACCCTGATCAAAGTCATAAAACCTGCATCAGATGGGACTTTTAATGTCTTTTACCAGGTGGGCGGGGCTCGCAGGCCCGGGGAGACATTCCTTTATTTATCACTCTCTTCATCACTCCATCCGTCTCTCTTTCCGTCTGTCTGTCCGTCTCCTCCCTGCTGCCAGCTGGCAGCCGCTCCGTGGGCTCATCAATAAGACTGGCAGATTGGAGATTGATGACGCCGACTAACAGAGAAGAAGCTGTCTGTCTGACAGATTATCCTCCTATAGAGACACACGGAGACAGAGGTGCACAGAGAGGTCTTTAATTGTGCCGCAAGCAGGTAGAAACTTCCAGTCCTTGTGCTAAGCTAGGCTAATCAGCACTATCGCTGGCCCTAGCGACTGATTAGAACTAATCATCTTGTATGAAGGTGAAGGCATTTCATTACGTTGACCACAGCAAACTACACTGTACTTGGTGTTATGGAGAGTGTGGAAGTTACATTTAATTTAAAAAGTAGATAATTGCCTTTTGGGTGCATTTAACGCTGCTTTAAGGTTATACAGACCTCAGAAACTCCTACATTTCTGCATAAAACATGCTCAAATTCATCAGTGAAAGTAGACAAAGAGAATCCAATCAAAATTTCAAGGCCAAATTTGCAGTTTGATCGACATCATGTGGACAAGACAGAAGACTATTGGGACAATGGTTAGTGGACAGATGAGACCAAAGTAGAATAGTTTGGTTTAAATGAGATGAACCAACACTGCATCATTCCAGCATCAGAACCTCATCCCTCCATCAAACATGGGGGTGCTAATGTCCTGGTTTGGGCCTGTTCTGCTGCATCTGGACCAGGACGGCTTGTCATCATTGATGGACCAATGAATTGTGAATTCTACCAGTGAACTCTAAAAGAAAATGTCAGGACATCTGTCCATGAGCTGAATGTGAAGAGAAACTGGGTCATGCAGCAAGACAACGAGAACCAAGAACACAAGTGGTTCTACAAAAGAACGGTTAAAGAAGAACAAGATGAATGTTTAGGAACGGCCAAGTCAAAGTCCTGACCTTAATCCAATAGAAATGTTGTGGAAGGACCTGAAGCAAGCAGTTGATGTGAGGAAACCCACCAACATCTCAGAACTGAAGTGGTTCTGTTCTGAGGAATGGGCTAAAATTCCTCCAAGCTGCTGTAGACCACTGATCAGCAGTTACCAGAAACATTTAGGTTACAGCAGATACCGGAAACAAGACTTCACTGACTTTAACATCTCACTGATTCTCTTTGTCTTCTCTCAGGGCCTGGTGAAAATCATCTGATGTTTTTTTGCAAAAATGTAGAAAATTCTGAGGGACGCAAAAACTTTTAAGCTGCACTTTACGTCCAAAGAATTAAAACATCTCATGTACATTGATTTCTAAGTTTTTATATCCCTTTAAAATGTGAAATAACTTTCGTAATAAAACGCACACCAGCATCACAGCTTATCTTTTCTACAGTTTTATTTTTGGCTTTGCTTAAACTCATCATTTAGAGGCAGGTTTCCAGTAAAAAGCCTGAGCTGACCTTTTAACTTGTGCTGCTGACTGGACGCTTCTTTTTGTTAAGTGTGCGTGTAACTGTCCATATACTGTCCCTTCCTTACTTTGCCAATCAAAGATAATAAAGTCTAAAGCTGATATCCGTCATCTCGGTGACTTTGGTGAGGCAGTAAATAAGATGAGTCAATGTCAAACTTTACGTTAAACTTTAAAAGGAATTAAAAAGTAAATAGAGAAAAGAAAAGCTGGCACTGAAAGTTTCCTCCGAGCCAAACGTCCCATCACGCCGAAGATTCCTCAAAGCGGGAAAATCCATCGACTGCTGTTAGTGTGTGACCTGAGCTGACTACTGAGTGTGTGTCTCTGAGTGTGTGTCTGTGTAGAATGGCTAACAAAAGGCGCAGCACAGAGCCATTAGGGAGAGAGAAGTTAACGAGCTCCATAAAGATGGAGGGAGGAAGTTATTGACCGCCATTTGTCTCTGTTGTTAGGGGTGTGTGTGTGTGTGTGTGTACGTGTGTGTGTGTGTTATGAGTGTGTGGTCTTTTGTTTGAGGGTAAACAAAGCCAGAGGTCACACTCGTCAACATGCTGCAGTACAAGGTGACAACAGAATCCAGCTGATTAGTGTGTGTGTGTGTTTGTACAGCTGGTTTGATTGACAGCTTGACTAGTTTAATGGTAATGGACAGCACTGATGTGAGGTCATGTGACAAAAGGGTCCAGGTCGGACTCAAACCCTGATGCATGGAAAGATTACAGGGGCCCCAAAGAGGGAGGGGCCCCCCTCCTGAGATACATGCACAAATTGCCACCACAAAAACAAAAAGATTACGACAAAATGTCCTCGAACAGATGCAACATGACCTCATAAAGACAGAAAATGACTACAAAGCGCCTTGACCGCAAATAGACACACAATTAGACATGCAAACACTGCAAAGAAACACAAATTGACCTCAAAAAGACATGGAATTACTACAAAGACACACAAAACAGCCACAATGAGAGACAAAATAACTACAAATTGGTGCAAAATGACTTAACACAGACTCAAATAACTGCAAAGAGACACAAAATGACAACAGAGACAAAATGACCTCAAACACACTCAACATGATCTCATAAAGACACAAAATGACTGCAAAGAACCACAAAAGTACCTTAAACACACTCTAAATGCCCCAAAAAACCCTCAGAACTACCACAAAGAGACACGCAATTGCTACAAAAACACGAAATTATGTCAAATAGACACAGAACAGCCTTAAACAGACACAAAATGTCCTCAAAGAGACACTAAATTACTACAAAGACACAATATGACCCCAAAATGAACTCAAAAAGACAGAAATTTACCTCAAAAAGACAAAAGGGGACTACAAAGAGACATACCATGACAAGTAAGACACACAACATGACTACAAAAACACAAAAGGGCCTTAAAAAGACACAGAATCTACACAAGGACACAAAGCAACCAGAGGAAGTCCTGGAGAGTGAAGGTTGTGTTTAGCTGTCCCAGCCCACACTGGTCCGTCTTAGGTCATCGTTTGTAAGAGCTCAGTTTACCCCGCACACAGCGAAACACCAAACTGATATTTTCACGAGTGAACGCTCTGCTGGCGTTTTGTAAAGGCGTTGTTTTGGGAGGAGGGTAGAAAAATGCTGCTTTGGTCTGAAAGGAGGGCTGACACAGATGCAAATGTAATCATCCTAATGTGGACGTCCTCTGAGAAGCTGCAGCGTCAGAGTTTCTCCACGGGACAGAGAACCCAAACAGGGTCCTTCATGACTTCTTTTAGTCGCCAGTATTACGAGCTGCAGGACATTTGTAGGCACAGAAGGTCAAGAAAGATACCCCCTACCCCGTCCTCCACCCCCTCTTACACAGACTTCAAGGGATTCCCCTGCAGCCGTTGAGGGAGCGTTTGTTTTTTCCTCCTGCTGCTCTCTGTTGTGGCTCATCCATTGTTGTCCCGTTCCTTCCTGTGTATATGTATGTATATATACGTGCTCCCGAGGGGATGCCTTTAACGGTCGGACCACATCCCATGCACTTCCTGCCGACAGCCCCGTCCTGTATCATTGCATGAGAAATGCTGACATCACTTCCTGTTCCTTGGTTAAGGTGATGTTGTTGAGAAAGGATGAGACTGTCATCAGGAAGCGGACGCATCCTTCAATTTAAAAAAAGATTCTTCTTCTGGCATTCTTTGAATTTGTTAGGGAATGTTTTCAGCAGCGGATTAATCCACATTCAGTTCTCTAGTGAGCCGGGACGGGAAGGATTTGTCGAAGGTCGGCTTTTATCAACCCGTCCAGACCAACTAGAAACACTGGGATGTCCCAGTCCGGCGTCAAGTCTGGTAACATTTGGATTTTATTGTGGGGCGTGTTTCAACCGTTATAAAAGATACCTCTACACGCAACTGGATAGTCCTACAACCACAAGACCCACAAAATGATCACAAAGAGACACAACATGACCAAAGGGAGCCATAAAATTACAAGATAGAGACGCAAACTGACTATAAAAAGATATCAAATTAATGCAAAGACACACAAAACAGCTACAGAGAGACACACAATGACTGCACAGGACACATAGTGACCACAAAGAGATACAACATGACTGCAAAGGACACAAAATGGCTACACGGAGACACAACATGACTACATAGAGACACAAAATTACTACAATGAGACACAAAATGACTGCACAGGACGCAAACTGACTATAAAAAGATATCAAATGAATGCAAAGACACACAAAACAGCTACAGTGGGACACACAATTATTGCACAGGACACAGAATGACCACAAAGAGACACAAAACAATTACAGAGAGACACAAAATGACCATAAAGTGATACAACATGACTGCAAATAACACAAAATGACTATAATGAGACACAAAATGACTACAAAGGACACAAAATGACTACGAAGAGACACAAAATGACTGCAAAGACACAAAAACACTAAAAGAGACATAAAACACACGCCATGGCACTCAGGTGATTTGATTGGCCCGGAGCGTAACCAGTTCCCAACGGCACCACTTCCAGACCAACTTCCCACCACTAAATAAAAATGAGTTGCTGGGGAAGTCTGACCGTCCTCTACGGGACGTCCTGGTATATCTGTGCTCAGTGAGCGTTGGTGGATTCTGCAGAGCGTCACTGACAGGAAGCCCCAAATGTTTGCAAATGAAAACAAACCACTGACCTTTGTGAGAGAGAGAGAGGGAGGGAGGCGTGGCTTCTCCAAAATCACCTGCCCCCCCCCCCCCCCACACACGTAGTCAGACTGTCAGATGAGCTGCTGTGTGTTCCTGCAGGTTTGTTGGGGCTTAATGACTTTCCCCATGTGGACAGACACAGTTTGGCTTTCGGCTGCTTCTCACTTTTCTTTTTATTTATTTTTTTTTAACGCCTGCATCCTGTACTCTCTGTGTGTGTGTGTGTGTGTGTGTGTGTGTGTGTGGGTGTGTACGTGTGTGTGTGTGTGTGTGTTCTTGTGTCAGCACTGCTTCAGTAAAAATGTGTGTGTGTGTGTGTATTGTGCATGCAGGTGATTTATCTAAGTCAGTTCTCGCTCGGCCGACCACCGCAGTTGAATCCTAATTCTCTCTCGCTCCGTCAAAGAGCTGCTGTTCATTCAGAGTAAGGAGGACGGAGGGAAGGCTTGCTCTCCTCTCCTCTCCTCTCCTCTCCTCTCCTCCCATCCCATCCGTCCTTCTGTCCCCTCCTACCTCCTCCTCAGGTAGTTCATCCCTCCACCCCCACCCCGTCTCTGAGAGCTTTGGTGTGTTTGCAGATTTGAGGCGACGGACGCAGATTTATCAGAACGACGTTAGACGTGATCTTTGGTGACACGCTCATAACAAAGCAGAAAAACACAACGGAGCTCGCCGCCTGTCATCGTCCTTTTTGTTCCCACGTGACAACCAGCCCACGCTCTCTCTCTCTTTCTTACAAACACACACACACACACACACGTTTTCCTCCCCTGCATCTGTCTTGTATTATTTATTCCAGTCGTGTCATCATTCATAAGTGATAAACTCCCCGCAGGCTCAAACAGGAAGTTGTGGGAACGATGAGATGAGGAATGCGGCGGCTCGTCATTCTTTCACATTCATCGCTCGGCGCAGCTTCGCAATTCTGGAGCCCTCAACCCGTTCACACCCTCGCCTCCCCTCGCCCCCCCCCCCCGCCTCGCTGGGGGAAAGACCCATCTGAGCCGGGGTGGCATTAGACCGTGGAGGATAGGATCTGCAGCAGCAGAGCAGTAGCAGGCCGTCCGGGATGGGGAAGAGGCTGTAACGAGCATTCTCTGATCAATAATTAAACTTTCTCTGTGCTCATTTGTTTCTTTTCAGACAGGAGGGATGAACAAGACAAGCAACTAGGTCCTGATTGAGAATGGCCTATATTTACAAGCTGGCTGTGGGGAGAGTCTATGGATTGAGGTTACGTTTTGGGGGGTGAAAGCTTCCTGTTTCTTTTAGCGAGGGGAGGGGCCTCTGTGGATCATCCCACAGATACTTGATCAGTTTGGGATCTAGTGAATTTGGAGGCCAGGTCAACACCTTGTGCTGTTCTTCATGTTTTTTTTTAGTTGTTCCTAAAGTGTTTTTGTGTGTGTGTCTGTGTCAGGCTGCATCCTGCTGGGGATGGCTGCTGCCATCAAGGAGTGTCATTGCTATGGGGTGGGGGTGCCTGGTCTGGTCTAGGTGGGTGCTACATGTCTAAGTAACATCCACACCAATGAATGCCAGGTCCAGAAGTTTCCCAGCAGAACACTGAACTGTCACAAGATGGTTTAAATGTTATTAGCTGGTCATAATGTTGTGGCTGATCGGTGTAAATGGCAGATGGTTTGTATATATATATATATAAGGTACATATGGAATGATATAGAGACAGTTATGGCATCACTAATCATGTGGTTTATCGTATTTAAATATGAGATTTTGAGTTGCATTCATGCTTAATTATAGACATTAAAGTAATAAATAAATGTGCAAAAAAGCTGTTAGATGATGATAAAACGTATTAGCAGCAGCTGAAAGAGTTAAGAAATTATAAATCAACAGCTGAAATACTTTATGACTAAGTAGAGAGGAGTCTGGGTGAAGTGTTGGAGAGCAGCAGAGTAGCCGGAAGTAATGGAAACACTTTAAGATGAAAGCAGAGGAGGAGTGGCTGAAACTAGGATCTAAATGTGGTGGAAAGATGGTTCAGATATTTAACTCACCCAAAAGGGATGTGGGAGTATGTGAGAAACAGATAATAAAAACCCAAGGTGGTGAACCACTGCTACTCCCAGTCATTCATCCTCCTCTTCCAGTCGATGCTGATGCCTCTCTCCATCGTTTAACAGTTTTCACATTCAGCTAACGAACGCTTTCTATTAGTAGATGAGCGGTTGTCAATCTGCAGGGCGCGGCCCCCTGGGATGGCCACAGAGCCGCTGCAGGGGAGGACGGGGGGGGTGGATGACCAACGAGGTGGAATGAAAATGATTTATGTCGGGACAGAAACAAACAAACAAGAGTTAGCTGATGCCGTCGTGTTGACCTGCTTCACTAAAAACTTACCTCCTGTTTTTTTCGGAGGACAAACTGGAGTTAGTTTTATATTTTCCAAACTGTGATTTGATCTGCGTGTGATGTTAAACTCTGTTATTAACGCGTGGAGCCAGGATTAAAACGGACTCCCAGCCGTAAACAAACCGGTTTCTGTTTGGGAGTTCTGGTTCCCAACACAGGCTCCATCTTTCTGCCCAGCTCTCTGTCATTACGCCGTCTCTGGAACGCCGCCGCTCGGTTAACCACGGCGTTCTCATGACTCCCCCACCTCACCCCCACCTCTCCACCCACCCTTCAAACCCACTGCTCCCAGTCCCACAGACCAGTTCAGCCAAAAACCGATCACCACATTCCTGAGCGAGTTATGTGAGAGAAGAGAGAGAGAGGAGGGTTGGATGAATGAGGGAGGGGTGGAGGGAGGAATGATTGCAAGGAGGAGGAGGAGGAGGAGGAGGAGGAGGAGGACTAAGGAGGGCGGAACAGAGTGGAGGAGGAAGGATAAAGAAAAAAAAAGGAGAGAGAGGCTAATGCAGCCTGATGTATTAATCACAGTCAGAGGTAATTGAGAGGCCGAGCGTGGACCGGGCGAGCGAGCCGTCCTCCATCACTGTCTCATTCTCTCTCTCTCTCTCTCTCTCTCTCTCTCTCTCTCTCTCTCTCTCTGTGTGTGTAAACACTGTTACTGTACCGGCTGAATATTAATACACTGATACGCTCAGTGTGTGTGTGTGTGTGTGTGTGTGTGTGTGTGTGTGTGTGTGTGTGTGTAAAGTGACTTATGGTGCAAGTGTCCTTACAAGAGTCTGCGTCGTTGTTGTTCTTGTTTTTGGCATCGGCTCAGTGGAAGTGTGTGTTTTTCTGTGTGTGTCTGTGTGTGTGTGTGTGTGTCTGTGTGTGTCTGTGTGTGTGTTCTTTGGCTGACACTTTCACTTAGTTTGTCCTCACGATTTTTAAAGGAACAGTTCAGTCAATATTTGTTTTCTTCTGATTGTGCACAGCGTTAGCTTAGCTTAGCTTAGCTTAGCTTAGTGCAACAGCTGGGAGCTGAGGGCAACTGCTAGCATAGCACAATTTAAACAAAATAAATGAATACACATTGGATTTGCATGTTTCATTTTTACCCATGTTTCTCATTTTGTCCTTTCACATGTTCATCGATCAGCCACAACATTAAGACCACTGACAGGAGAAGTGAATAACATTTAAACCATCTTGTGACAGTTCAATGTTCTGCTGGGAAACTTCTGGACCTGGCATTCATTGGTGTGGATGTTACTTAGGGCGTATTCACACCAGGAAGGTCCGTTAGTTCACTTGCTTTGGTCCGGACCAATTTTTTTTTTCTTTTTTTTTTTTTTAGTGCGGTTTGCTTTCACACTGTGATTAATTGCAACCGGACCAGAATTTATAAACAAAAACACATGTGCTAAGGTCGTTCAGCCATTGGCTGGTAAACGTATAGGCGGGGTAAAGAAGGAAGCCAAATGTCCCACGTAAATAGGCTACAATGGAGACTTTGCGTTTTTTTTCACTTTAACACGGCATTGTTCAGCTGAGCGCTGGAATCCCCTCTCTCTCATTTGTTTACTAAAAATCTTATATACTTCTGCATTTTTATGTGTTTTCTCCAGCATTTGAGATATCTGGACATCTGCCCAGACATCTAGGAGGCAGCGTGTCTCCTCAGAGCTCCAGGTTAAGCCACGGCTCATCTCTACCTAACCTACCTGCGTTTGTTTGCTTCGCGTGTCTCTCTCTGTTGTGTGTGTCACTGGGCTATCCTACATTTCCCATAATGCGCGAAAACTACGGGAGCTCGTCAAATCCAAAAAGGTAGATTTTTGCAACTTGGGTCAGATCGAGGTCGGGCTGCTTTCACACCATAAAGGAACCGCTCCGAGACCACCTCCTCAGCTGGGTCTCGGTCCGCTTGTTTGGTCCGCACCAGAGTTCGAGTGATTGTATTCACACCAGTCAAAAAGGTCCAAACCAAGCAGGGAAACGAACTTGAGTTCGTTTTAATCGAACTAAACAAGGCAGGTGTGAATACACCCTTAGACATGTAGCACCCACCTAGACCAGACCAGGCACCCCCACCCCATAGCAATGACACTCCTTGATGGCAGCAGCCATCCCCAGCAGGATGCAGCCTGACACAGACACACACACAAAAACACTTTAGGAACAACTAAAAAAAAAACATGAAGAACAGCACAAGGTGTTGACCTGGCCTCCAAATTCACTAGATCCCAAACTGATCAAGTATCTGTGGGATGATCCACAGAGGCCCCCCCCCTCAAAGGCCAGATCAGACACCACAGGACACCCTCAGAAGGCCCATGTCCATTCTCTGATGAGTCAGAAGTTTCACAGCTCTATTACTGAGCCTTTTCACTGCTCTTGTAGCCTGGTAACGCTCCATCTGGATTTCATCATGGGGCGTGTTTCAACCACAATTGGACTTTAACTGTATTCACATTAAATTCTAACACCTAGAGCAACAGTATAATAGAATATAGTCTCATGTCAGTAGAGTGCAGTCAGTGTATTCTGTCCATCACCACATTAAGCCCCGCCCTAACTATTTGATTGACCTATCAGATCTTTGCAGGAGCAGAATCAGCTCCCAACGGAGAGACTCCAGACCAACTTTAGTTCACATAAAGGGGGGAATGTTAGTTTGCCTCTTCTCTTCTTCACCTGATGTGCCTTATCGTTGCTTACCTGCAAAGCACTGTTAACTGCACTGACCTCTTTGAAAGCTGCGGCACAAATTGATGATTTATGGTTTTTAACTGCTGTGGACTCTGGGGAGTCATCAGAGCTGGTTGTTTGCTCTGACCCGGATTTATCTCTGGGACTATATTGTCTTTTGTCCTCAAAATGCCGGACTGCCCCTTTAACAGAGCGGTCTCACCACACTCCCACACAGTCCCACAGAAGCAACAAAAACACACACACACACACTTACACACACTTACACACTCAGATGGAAGATAATTGAATAATAAGTTAGAAGGCGTCTCGTGCCTCTTTCTCAATCGGCTTAATTTATTTTCCTGTTTATCACAAAGTGTTTCTCCACTCTCGCTGACACGCCTCGTTATTCACCCGCAACGCTAATCACTAAACACACTGCAGCGCAAGACACAATGATGATAACACACAACAACACGCCGTATCTTTAACATCACAAGCGGTCGCAGTGCAGACTGAACCGTCTTCCCTTTTCAAACCTCAGGGACGTGAGCGAGCGGCAGACGCTGTGTTTGGGTCTCCGCGGCAACGGCCCTGCTCTCCCCCCCGTGTGCATCGTCTGGTTGGCACGGTTACAGCTGGCATCCACCGCTGACCTTTTGCCTTTTCACGGCGGCCGTAGTGAACACGAGCGCTGACCCGGTGACGTAGCCGAGGATGTAACCTTCTAAATGTTAAAAGACTCTTAAAGGAACATCTCTGCAGTAAACGCTGGAGCCTCTCTCCATCGTTTCTATTGATCGTGGTAACCTTGTGCTCAGCAGGTAACAGCTGAGGTTATTGGATTCACTGTGGTCGTAGATTAACTCTGTGGTTGAACAATAACTGATAGCTGCAAAGTTTAAAAAGGTGTTTAGGCTCCGCTGCAGCATTTTAAAGTAGTATTATAAACTCCCAAGTCCAGTCTCTTCTGTCAGCGCTCTCTACTCAGGTAAAGCCACTCTGACGCTACAGTTACGCCTCTGGAAAACGTGAAGGAACAACAACGTTTACTAGAATTAATTCATTTTCCAAAACTTTAAAAAACACATTTATAAAACAGGTTACCTGTAGTACAGAACCATTCATTTGCCACCTGCAGAGATTCCCACTTAGCAAAAGATAATCACGGCTTAGCAAACTCTTACAAAACGGATAAAACAAAGCAGGAAATGCCACAAACTTTGGTTTAACTCATTCAAATACTATAAATACATCCTTCCTACTCATGTGGAGATGTATAGTTTGGACATATTACCTGGAAAACATGAAGGAATAATGATCAAGACTTTCTTGCTGATAACAGACGACATTGTCTCATTTTAAACGTTGTGAAAATTAAACATGGAATGAACTGTTGTTTTACTTTCACAAATCATACATTGTTTGTCTCTATTAATCCAGTGACCTTGGTTTAACTTAACTCTTTTAAATCAATATTTTACTGGCAGCTCAGTTTTTAACAAGTACTTCATATTTGTCTTTGTCTTCTGACTCGGCGTACTCAAATATTTTTTAACCAGTCACATTAATCCATGTTTGTCTTCGCTCTTCATTCCTTTCTGTTTTAGTCTTTAATCATTTATTTATTTATTTTTATCTGGGGCATCAAAAACCTTTTCATGAACACATCGTACATTCTGTTAATTTTATTTTTATTTCCTGACATCCAGAGATGGTGAATTTATAGAAGTGTTGCGTTTGTGAAGCCGGGTTCACGTATAAAGTGATTCGTTCATCGTCCATCGTTTTGTCTCTGACTGTTGGTCTCTGGAGGACGTCCCACGCTCTGGTTGTGTGGGTAGTCGTCTTGAATATATTTCCACTCCACCTGGGTTCAACCCGACGCTCCAAGCCTGCTGTCATCATGGTGGATCTGGTGGTAGGAACCAAAAGGCGGACGGTGTTTCCTTCATGTAGACATTTGGGGAACTCTGTGGTTGCGTCAATCAGCTGCATCAGTTGCTCCCATTGGTTCTCAGGACTTGGTTGTTGCCAAATTTTGTAATATTTCCACGATCTGTTGCCGCCACATTGCTGTTAGTCCCTTGACTCTCGTTTCTCCGCCATCTACCGTCCATCAGGTTCAGATCGTTTGTCAACTTTTGGATATTTTCATGTGTCTTTGGTTGTTTTTGGTTTGTTAGTGTCATTTTGTCGAGGGTTAGGATTCTGTGTGTACTGCATGGGTAGACAGTTTAAATCCCTGGGGCCTTGACATCGCCCATTTTACCTTGTCAGTTTGATTTTAGTGATGAGACACTTACGATATCATGTAAAACGAACCGGACGGACATTAATACTTTAACGTTTGCTGAGAAGCGCTGTCTCTAAATCTAGTTTGGTACACATTAAGTGGATCATAAGTCTAGTATTACTACAGATAAGAATATTATAAAGTGGACAAGGTGCATGAACAATGCACAGCAGGACTTTGGAGGTAGCTGATGGGATCAGTGGAAACCCTTCAACCTAGGGACTGTGAATGCAAATTAGCATTGTTGCTATAATCCAGCATATTTCCGTCTATTGCTGTCTGAATAGATGCACATTAATGTGCACTGTCCCTGTCAAATAACTAAATAAATAAACAAACTAAAAACATGTTTCAGTTCAGGAGCGGCTCATAGACGCTGACTGTCATTAAACTGAATTATCATGTATATAATCTCATGTGGTCACGATTTCCCTGGAGAAAACTTCACCCAAAGATTCAATCCACAACGATGTCTTTGGCTTTTTTTTTTTCTTTTTTGTATTTGGCCTTAAAAAAAATAGATTTCACCCACGATGTCAAGATAATGAGACGTTTTGTCAACCCATGAAGATTAGATTGGATTAAATATGAAGACTAATACTGGTGTGAACTGGTAAACTTCACAATAAATCTTCAAATTAGAATGACTTTAGAGAGCTCCTCACACATTTTAATCCCGGTTCTTACTGCAGAACTGTCCACTTTTTAATCTTTCTTTTCTTTTCTTTTGCAGGCTTGTCTATATTCGTGTGCTGGTTGTATTATCTGATCTTGTCAGATAATACAACCACATCTGTCCTCCGGTTCTCGTCTCCAACATTCCCGTTGTAACGGATTTCCTGGGCCTGGTTCTTTCAAACCTCTGCCAGCCCCTTCTGGATTACATTCCCTCTTCTTTAATTATAACTCCCTGTTTTCTGGTCGTGGTGTTTGCAGCGAATTAACGAGCAGAAAACCAGCTCCTCCTCTCTGATGTTATGGAACGTTTTCTGCAATTCACAGCAGCCACAGCAGCTTTCATTTTCCTTCTTTGTCTCTGGCTTTAAAAAAAAAAAAAAAAAACAAGAAAACACTCTTACTAAATTATCTGCTGGCTGACAAAACCCAGCTTCCTGTTTTGGAGTGGTAAACATGTTCCTGCCTCAGACCACAAATTAATGAACGAGGTGGAGCTGTCCTGCACGCCGCACCTCCGACTTTAATTAAACCCACAGAAGAGCTGAGAATTGGTTCAAAAGAAAGAGATATGAGGGTTTCTCACCCTGCAGCAGACACACCGAGCAGAAAACATCTCTATATTTTACACAGGCGCCACTTTATTATGCAGCTGCTTTAATTTACTGCTAATTTCAGAATCATTTTCTGGTGTGTAACTCTTAATTCTTTGGACATTTTCTGAAAAGAGTTGGTGATTCTTGAAGAACTTGCACGACCGCTGCAGCTTTTAAGACCTTGCTCATTATATTTGAGTCCATGAAATAGAAGAATTGTGAAAAGTCTCAGTAGTTGATGTTTTTTTCTCTAACGGACAGACCTCCAGAACCAAAGCAAATCATTATTTGTAGCTCGAGCTTATGCTCAACTGCTGCCCTTTCTGTCGCTGTACCTGCAGCATATTACAGTATGTGACACATAAACAGCTCAGAGCTTTCACAAATTAAACCACATTTCACAAACCAGTTTCCATTCATTTCCGTCATGCGAATATTATAAATTATTATAGTGGAGCTAATACTTTCGCTGTTGGCTGTCAATAAATTAAAGAAGAAAAGACCTTGAAAGAGGACCAGTCAAACCTTAAATACACTTTGGTCAAACAGCTTTTCTGTCTTTGAGGAAGTTTCAAATTACGCTTTTTCACCTCTGCTAAAGTTCAAGATGTATTTTAAAGTTGTCGTATAATATAAATATAAATATGCAGTTTTAATTCCAGTCTCTTTGAGTCTTTGTAGTCATTCAACATTTCCCTAGTTATGTTGTAGTGGCTTTATTACAGGCTTTTGATCGGTTTAGATTTTTAAACTGTGTTGGCGTCAGCAGGAGGTTGTCGGGGTGGATGGTTGACATACAAAACACGCAAAGAGACCAACCCAAAGTGCCATCTGTGGTTAATTAAGAAAGACGCTGGTTGGGGTTAGAATCGAGTCTTTTACTCTATTTGACTAGACAACCATCTTAACCAAATTTTAACCAAGTGTCTTTAGATATAACAAACACGTTGGCAGTAAACAAGCAAGTTGATATTGGACAGAAAGAATAAGATGTCAACGTTAAATGGTGAAAACTGATGTCGGTTAATGCAGCGTTTTACTTTGAGGACGTCGACGCTTCTGTTGCAATTGAACTTTGTCACACTCCATATTGTTGGCCATTTCTAGATTTTCGCATAATTTCCTGCATTTCTTTTGTATTTTTATTGAAAATGAAATTGAAAAGGTGGATGGGAATGCACCGTCTTTGTCCATCTTGTGTCTCACTTGTCATTCAGCTTTGGCTCCTAGAAATCCTGCAGCACCTCCTTTCTAGACGGCATTGCCAGGAGTCAGTAAGAGGTGGTCAGGGCGGATGGTGGACATACAAAACACGCAAAGAGATCATGGTTCATCTGTGTTTTTGGCAACAGAAGCGCTGTGTCTCACGTCGTTTCTCTATTAAAACTAACAACCATCCTTTGCAAACCTTAACCACGAACTTATAAGCAATAAACAAACAAAAAAGTACAACATTATTTTATGTTTTTGTGCAGCAAGCTCAGATATTGTTGTTAATATTCGTCTGCGGCATGCCTTTCTGTTTCATTTTAGTTAAATACAATTATTAAGTATTACTATTAAGACAGAGTTGACCCATCGGTGAATTCACACAACATGTTGAACTTATGGTAATGTAACGCCAACATGAGCAGATGACCTCAGGAAAACTGAGGCACTTTCAAACAAAGCCTCATGTACACCTTAAGATATTTGAACATTTTTAGAATTTTCCGGTAGTTAACGACACATAACCAGTTCAGTTAATCATTTTCCATGGAAGCAGACGCCCGTAGTGTCGTTATAGACACAGGAAGCCTCAGAGAGAAAGCTCTATAATAATGGAGGCTGGTTATTTTCCCTGAATGCTGGACCACTGGCTGCTTTACAAACTGATAAAATGAGAGGCACTACATGCCACAGCAAGTTTAAAAGTTTAAAAGCTGCTAAACAAAGACAGACATGAAGGCACAGAGATAGAATAATAAAAACCTGCACTCGGCGGCGGCGGGGTTAATTTCCTCTTTTACCGTTTCAGACAAAGAATGAAGTAAAAGTTACGGCTGTGGTTGCAGGCAGAGCTGGAGATTCACAAAGAGAGAAAAGAAAAGTGAAAATTACCAGGAATCATTCACTTTGACTCTTATTATTGTTTGATTCTCTGAGTACATTTGGTTTGTGACTGGCAAGTTATTTCATCCAGATAAAGGCACACACGCACATCATTGAAAAGACTTTGCATTGCCTTAACGCGTTCCCTCTGCCCTTACCTTCAACCCTAACCGTCTTGTTGTGGCAAATAAACTTAAAGTTGGGCTCCTCCTTTAGCCCGTCCTCTTTCACCGATCACTGCTGCTTAGAATTTATTGCAGGATTCATATAAAACTAAAGTAGGATGCAGATGATTCAGTGTCTTTAACTAGTGTCTGTGGTGGGTGACTATCTTTTTTCCTGTGAATGGGTCTGAATGCTCTGCAGAGACATGTTGACTTTGCATCCAAACATCTGTCCAACCTTTATTTATAACACAGACTTTATAATTCATGGGTGAAAAGAGGACGAAAAAAAGAAGCAGCGAATGGAACAAAAATATAAAAACACACCTGCAAATCACAGAGACACAGATTCACACTGGATTCGTTTTATCTCAGGACCTCTGTGTGAGAGGAGAGGTATTGTTGGTAAGTTTTACTTTTCAAATTACGAACATGTCCGATTTGAATCGGATTAAGATCACAGATCCACGATTATTTCACCATACTAGAGGTTCCCAGGTAAACTAGTCCCATGTGAATAGGGTTTATGTCCCTAACTCTAACTCTAACTCTAACCTAATTGTAAACCAAGTCTTAGAGTAACCCCAAAAAGTTTGCAGGGCCTACAAAAACAATGAAACCAAGAAGTCATGCAGAGATTTTCGAGAATCATTTTTGATGTGAAACTTCCCCGTCTGCAGCTCTCTGTGCTGGAAGTCGTCCCACACCGATAACAATGAGAGGGAACAGGAAGCAGCTTTGTGTGTGAGTGGTTCATGTATGTGACCTCATTTCAAACACCTGCTCGTCGTATCAGAGGTCAGCTGACCGGCCCGGGGAGCAGAGATGCTGCGTGGGGTCGGAGGTCGGCGCTGTGTTCCTGGGGGTTAACGTGCCCTCAGGTGAGAGCTCGGGCCTCCGTGGAGGGGTCGGGGTGGGGGTCAGGGAGGATGCAGCAGACAGGAAGTAAATGCGTGTAGTTGTTATCAGTTGTGTACATGAGGAACATGAGGAGCTAGAGAATCGTCCTAATCCGTGTCCTCCACATAGTTATTCCACACCCTCCATTTGGTAATTAGTACCTTTTAAATTACCTCTCTCAAATTAATCATCTGCGCCCTTGTGTTACTAAATCCACGTGTCCTTGTCCTCTGCACACGGCCGGATTTAGATCTTGCACTCTGATATATTTATATACTCCAGGTTATAGCCCTAAAAGGAACGGTTTACAGCCAACACCGCAAAGGCTCTAAAAGGCTGAGTATTTATTCTGGTTTCAGGGTTATTTTTTGTTTTTCGGTGCATCGGTAGAAAAATAAGATCCAGCTCTGGATCAAATCAAACGTTGCAGGCTGGTTAAGTTAATAGTTTGATGCAGAAAATCAAATTGAGAGGATTATTTGTTTAAAATGTGCTTTTATTACACCTGCTGGGTGGTGTTTTTGATATTTTCCTGGTCACTGTGTAGATTTATCTGGATCAGTGGATAATGGATAATGCGAGGCGTCGCTGTTTGATTTTAATTGAGCCTTTAATTCTTATTACGGTCATGGTAAATGCTCTTGTATTTATATTATTAGTAATATATTTTACCTACCGGTGTGTTTTATAGTCGCGGTGACACATCTTTCTATTCGTTCACACACACACACACACACATTCACTGGGTTTGAGTTAGCTTAGCCTCTTTTTCTTCAGTCTAAGGGAAACAAATAAAGCATTTTCTGGTGCATGGAGGAGGAAAAGGAACGGTGGGAAGGTCGAGACTTCAGCAGAGCTTAGTACCTGTGTATGGCACAACTTTAGGAAGAAACGCTGCAAAATAATGTATAAAAAATCATGCATATATACATGTAAGAATAGTATAAGAAGAAGAAATAATAAGAGAAGAGAATAAGAGGAAATTGCTCTGAAATGATCCTTTACATACAAATGAATGTCCGCATTACTGGTGCCACTAACAGATCCTTTAACGTCCTGATGGTTTTATGTGAGCAGATGATTAACTGTTCTTTGCTGAGTCTATATTAAAGAGAGGATGGTTACAGAGTCATTTTGGATTACAGTCAATTCTCTGGGTTTTCTTAACTCTTAACTCGTTGAAGTGGTTTTATTTGTTCGTCCTGTTGTATTTTTTATGCTCCGTTGTTTGATTCACTCCGACCTCCTTTGTGGACTTCCTAAGACGACTCTCAGCTCCTTCATTGTGATGCAGGAGGATTTGCCGCTGTCCTCCTGCCATCTTCCTCTCTGCCCCCATCCCCCCTCCTGCCTGCCACTGATTAGACTTGGCGTTAGCCTTAGCATTAGCCTGTCCAGTCGTTCCCTATGGGCCTGTTGTCTCTTTTGGCTAGCTGCAGCGGCAGCAGTCTTGGCAAGGCTAGCAGCTAATCCAGACTGGATGCTAATGAACTCTGGCCAGCGTCCACCTCGTTCCTGTAGAGACGTCTGTTTCTGTGAAGCCCAACGGCTAACCGGCTAACAGGCCGCCTGGAGCTCCACTGGCCAGCACCGGCAGAGAGACAAACCACCTGGAGCAAGCTAACTGGCTCTCTGCTAGCTGTGTGCTAATAAAGGCTGAACATTAGTGGAATATGGAAGACGAGGGGGGGGGTGTGTGTGTGCATGTGAAGAATTTGGGTTGCAGAAGTAGAATTCTTTGTGATTGGCTCTCGTCTGAAAACAGTTTCCCTTTACACTGAACAACAACCGAAACTGACACTGACTTGTTTTTTTTTTTCTTTATTTTTTGCATAAATCTTATTTACACAGCTTCTCATGTGGATAAGAAATCCTTGTTTGTGACTCTTTCATCATTTCATGAGCCAAACGCTACAGAATCTGTTGAGAATTCAGTTTTTTACGCTTCCTTTAAAGCTGCGTTCGTCAAGATTTTTTAAAAATAAAAATAGATCAAATAGCCGAGCGTGCGGAGAAAGAGGTCACATGTAGCGACAAAACCGCCGAGAATCATCACTGAAGTCCAACGCTCTACGTTTCCACATTAAACATAGACTCATCAGGAGCTCGCACATACAACTCCAGTGGGACGGGAAGTTCATCGGCGTCTGCAAACGAACTCACCACGAAGCAACTTTATATAATAATAATTATAATAATAATATCAGACTTGTCTTTTTTTATTTTGTCCTGCTGCTTCACACCAGCTTTGGGAGAGAAGCTGCCTTTTAACAGCAGCATTTGAAGTCATTCGATATCATTTGGAGACTATAATTTCTTCTGGATCGTCTTCATGAAAATTCTTGTCCTGTTTCGCTGCCACAGGATGATAGTTTATTTAAAGTTTGAGGGGAGGTGAAGCTCAGTGAACGCGCCGTGGATTTGTCATGGACTTTATTAATCCTCGGTGTGGAGCTGGTGCACTCACTCATGCATACTAAAAAAATAAGAGACACACACCGTATTAAAGCCTTCCTGCTCCTGCAGAACTAAGACGCTAACTACGCTAACTCCGACTGAAATGAATCAGGAGCCTGCACAGCCACCAGTTACTAAAAGAAAGAAAAAAAAGTTCTGCCTGCACATATTTATTCAAAAAGATGACATTTTGATTCCAGTTTGATCTGGATCTTCTGATCCTGAGCATCAAACATGACATGCAAAGAATTATTCACCATCAGTAAAAGCCCATGAGAGAACGATGCGCCGAATAAGATATAAGAAAAATCAAAAATACACACACAGAAGTCTTTATCAGCTCAAAGAACAAACTTCTTGAACTATTAAAACATAATTTTCTGTCAGAGACTGAACGTGTTGTTTTAAAAGATCCTGAAAACAGCAGTAGGTAGAGATCCATTAGAGATCTGATCAGATCTCAAGTGCTGGTTGGGGACACATGTAGAGACTCATTTTAATGCCAGGTGTGAACATGGGTACTTGGAAGTTAATGCAAGGTCTGAACGGGGCCACAGTCTCATTCACGACAATTCATTTACCCAATTTGAAATGAATGGTCCCCTCCAGAAACTTTTAAATTTACATCAAGTTTTCACTCATCTGTTCTCATTGTACGAGTGTTGGAAGTTTAAGTTTGGACAGTGGTCGGCTTCCAGGATAAGCCACAAATTGTACTCATAGGTGTACGTCTTCGATTTAGTTTAGTGCCAAACCTCATTCTGAGCAGAAACAACACATTTAGGTTATGCATATTAGACATAAGAGACACTAAACCAATGCCTTAGAACACGTCCATTACTTTTATTATTTAAACAGCGCCTGGTTTAGTCATTTGTGCGTCTTCTCTGCTGAACCGTTTGCGTCAGGTTTTCCTTCCTGTTTCTGTTAATCTCTCTTTGTCTTTATTTAGATGTGCTTTATTCTCATAGCAGACGCTCCTCACTCAGAAAACACTCGATGTACTGCTGCAGCGGTCCGTCACCGTTTTCCTTCCCTCTATTGTTTCCAGACAATCGACCCCAACCTCTTCATTCTCCCCCCTCCCTCCTCCCCCCTCCCTCCTCCTGCTGTCCCAGACTATTTTTAGTGCTGCCGTATGTAGAAACACATGTGTGGGTTCGGAGGCGTTCATGTGTACCTGCACACATGTGGAGTCAGTAACAGATCCCTCCACAATAGCTGAGCTGTAGACGGCCGTCCTGAGAGCTGCTGTGATTTATGACCCCCTCCTCCTCTGTTTGGTGATAGATAGAGAGGGGGGGAATGGAAGGAACAAGTGAAGGAGAAACTCGAGATTCGCATTCATGGAAAACATGCAGAGATCAGTGACTGTTATTATGCTAAAGAGGCTGCTTTCACCCCCAGGAGGTGTAATAAGAGTACATACATACTGCAGTTAATCCTCGTACTCCCAATAATCCCAAACCTGTTAATACAGCCGCTGGGGAGTTTAATTCAGAGATGTAAACACATGTCACACCGCTGTGGTTCACATGTGAGCGGTTTATTATACTCGACTCCAGCTCATAGAAATCTACAGTAAAGTCCAAAACATTAGACACAATAAAAATGAAGCCATTAAGTTAGAAGCAGTCCGAGGTGTGTTGTTGTTCTGGCTGCTGTTCATCCTCTAATTATTCCTGGATGTTTGACAGGTCCTCGGTCCCGATTTGCAGAAAGACGCCAGCAGGACATTCACTCGTCATGAGTTTATTTTCTCTCGCAGCAAAACACGTAAACACAATAAATACAGCTTATATTTGTGCCCATACAGACCTTTTTAAAAAGTCTAAAGTGGGTTTTTAAATGAT
This sequence comes from Chelon labrosus, assembly GCF_963514085.1. NCBI lineage: Eukaryota > Metazoa > Chordata > Actinopteri > Mugiliformes > Mugilidae > Chelon > Chelon labrosus. Next base: position 29,183,840 of record NC_140358.1, read on the forward strand.
TAGAAAGCTCAGAGGATGGCCTTCGAACTTAATCATTCCTGTATTTTAATTTTTTTTTTGCAGGATCTTCAGGAGAATCTCAAACATATTTAAAGAAATTATTTCAATTTTTATTAAATTCCAGTTCCGTGTCCTCCAGTCACATTTAACATGAATCTGCATTGAATAATTAGTCTTAAGAGCACCTCACCGTTTGTTTCCATGTGAGTCCACAATCCACAAATAGAAACGGAAATAAAAATGAACGTATGTGTTATGTACGGTATTTTAATCCTAGCTTTAGCGAGTGACTGCATTTAATTATTGGCATGACAAAGAAGCCAAAGATTTTTCAACCTAAACTGATTTTAAACCATCAACTGTATGTCAAGATGGATGAACCCTCCAGATGATTCATGAAGAGTGGTTTTGAAGCTCGGTGTGGTGTCTCCGTCTCTGGCCGCCTCCATCTTGGCAGTGCCTGACTCCACCTAACTCCCAGCTAATTCATAAATGATCAAAGAAGTTTTGAATAACAATAAACCCTGTACAGTTGTCCAGAATGGAGAAATTAGCTACAGAGACCGGAACTGTGTTTGTACCAGGCTGTAAACATGTTTATATCAGCTGTAAAGTTGGATATTTTAAATTTTGGAAGGCTGAATTGCTTTTGGAGCCTCTAGTGGACATTTGAGTGACTGCAACTTCCGGCACTTCACTTAATTTTTAAGCCCCGGAAAATGCTGCTTGTTAAAGTCAGTCAAAATATAGAACCAGTGGATATCGTCTCCAGAGTATCCAGAGTTTCCAGAGTTTCCTAATGCCATCAGACAAATGTCGGTTCCAGGCAGCGAACTTTTGAATCTTATTTCATCCAAGTAGCCTCTTTATTTGTAAATGACTGGAGTCTGGGTTTTAAGAGGAACATTTGTAGGTGGTGTCCACCTGAAACTCACATGACTAAGGTCTGTAGCGACCAGATACTCACCTGTAATTGGAGGAATCTTTTTTATAGCTGCTTGTTCTTTCCCAATGAAACCCAACAAGTGTGGTTGCCTTTGTTTCAGTTTCCAGACTGAAATCGAACATTTTAAACAGTTTATTTAAATAATATTTTTTTGAAAAGTTGCTGGAAGGTGGTTGTTTTTGCCCCTTAATATTTGCTATGTCCTTCTCCAAAGTTAGCCATAGAGGCACACTGATGGGAAATACAGGAGGTCGAATCAAACCTGAAGCTCACTTACTAATTCCAGCGACACACTATTACTTTGACAGTTTTGGAAGCGGCGCTGATGTGGGTGAATCCTCTGTGGACGTTTTCCTTTGAGGATATGAGAAAGGTTCAGGTTATAAAGTGCTTTCCGTCTTCGTCCGGTCATATCTGCAACTTCCTCAAATGGAATACCAAATTTCACCCTTTGATATTTATTAGGAGTCTGATGTTAACTTTACTGAATATATCTTGTCTTGTTGGGTTTAGACTCTCTGTCTCTCCTCTGGTAATAAATGAGTAGACCTAGATCTCCAAATCCGGAGGCTCAGTGCTGTCTCCTCGTCCAGTCTGAAGCTAAACTGTAGTTAAAGGTTAAACTGCAGGGAGTGTTGTGTCCCCACGCCACTCTGTCATTGTCAGTAGAACAAGTTTGGAAGGTTCAACAGATCAACAGAGTCTTCTGCTCGCCTCACTCTGCCTTTCAAAGCTCGCCGCCTGTGAACGAAATTCACAAGAGACGGATGAAAACCTGCTGTCATCCTGTTTGAAGTGTGTGATGGGCAGAGTGAGGGCGAAGGAGAAAATATATAGAACCCCCCCCCCCTCCGCTCCTACTGACCTCAGTGTGGGAATACCAGGCGCCTCAGATAGATAGACTCCATCTGTGAGAGGAGAACGTCTCGTATTTGGGAGGGAGAGTCTAAGTTGGAGAGACAGGGTGGCAGTTGAACTTCCAGCCAAACACTCATTAAAACATGTATAAATTTTGAATCTCTAAACCAGCAGTTAATGCCCCGCAAGCTGTGGAATGTCTCCTTCCTCCATTTCAATAGAGGCTGACGATGTTGAAGTTTCAATTGATATTTATACACTTTAGATTGGCCAGTTATTTTTTTTAACATTACCCCCCAGAAAAACTTGTCTCTATTAGTTATTTTTTTTCTTAAAATCATCATCATCAATTTTACCAATCAAACTTAGGCTCGACTTGTCGTCATTATTGAAGTAATAGGAGACAATATTGCTGCAACCACACGTCAACATAATCAAGTATCAATTATTGCATCACGACAGAGAAGATCTGACAACTTTCCAACTCAAACCAACAGTTAACAAGAGTTGAACAGAAGGGATGTAGCACGTTTAGCTTGTAGCTAATTTCCATCGTCTGTGCATCGTTGCAGCAACAGTAAGTTTAGTCTGATCTATGCTAATGGTGATGCTAATGGTGATGCTAATGGTGATGCTAATGGCTCACATCTCAGCGCTGCTTTCCAGCAGTTTTTTTTCTGAAAAAACAGACCTATAAAAACTAAACTAGGTAGATTTTCATTAACGTTCAACTCTAATTGGGTGTTAGCAACCTTTAGCTGATGAATAATACGTTTTCACAAGTCCTCTTTGAGTGGCAGTCAGTGACAGTCGTCTATTCTTTGGTAGTTTCCTTCAACACTGACCTTTGTGACTTGAAATAGAGATGCTATCATGAGAAAGTGGCTTCATAGGAATAATTTGTGATAAAACAACTAAAAACAGTTGAAGAGAAGCGATGTATTATAGCATGCTTAGTCTGCAGCTAATTTCCATCATCGGTGCAGGAAGTGGAAATTAAAGCATCGCTCATGGACATGGTAACACACATTCCATTAACACACTGCATTTAACTAAAGATGTGTCTGTACCTAGAGGCCAGATCAACTTGACACCGAATATTTGTCGACCCTACGGGATGGATCCAAGCGATGGGCGAGCCGCCAGCTTTGATGGACCCTTGTCAGATACATAAGCAGTGAACTAGGCTGTTGTTACTTTCTAAAATCAATCCCCGCTTCTTTAATTAAGATCTATTTGAGTTTAGGCAGTACGGGTTAGAGAGCATACTGTCGTCAGCTGATTCTTTAGAAAATAATGAGGAAAGTTTTAGCTGCAAATTTGTAGAAAATAGAACCAAAAACTGATCACGTTGTTCTTGGTTTTGACTTTAACTTAGTGGAAATGGAAGAAGAAACTGTGCCAGAGGCTCATTACATTCTTAAATGTTCACATTATGGAAAGTCCTTGGTTATGTTGAGATGCAGCAGTTTAAAGTGGCTGAAAGACATTTATCCAAAGTCCTCTTTGAGTCTTGTGTTTGACATTTTGCCTCGCCTCCTTCAATATCCAGAAATGACATTATGTAAGGTGATTTCTCTCCTCCTCCTCCTCTGCAGCGACTGTGAGATCTCTTTGACCATTATTCATGAGTGAAAGTTTAAATCTGGTCGACTTTCTTCTTGAATTGAACCAGTAGCTGTGGTCTAAGATCTTCCAGCAAAATTAGGAGGAAAAAGAAAAGATTTGCAGAGTCAAAACTTCAGAAAGAAATCTGGAAATCATCTTTAGTGTCTCTCTGCTTTCTTTGCTTTAGAAAAAAAAAAAAAAAAAAAAAACTCTTTGTAGAAGCTGGACGAAAGCCGAGCAAATCAAAACCAAATCTCCTCGCTCACATCTCTCCCTCTCCGTCTTTTTTTTTTTATCACTCCACCTTTCTCTCATTCTTTCATCCTCTGTCTCTCCGTCCTGGAGCCAATTATAACCTGCAGCAGCATTCCTGGGGAAGAGGAGGAGGTGAAGGAGGAGGAGGAGGAGGAGGAAGGGAGGTGTTTTTTAGGGATTAACATACCAGAGCTGTCAGCTGGAAACCACTTCATCCCTCTTTTTTTGTGTGTTTTCCTCTGCCTCAGTCGAATCCAAAGTTTTCCCTGCTCGTTAGGAAACTCTGGGAAAATATGTTCTTAAAGTAAATCCCAATTCGTGCACACATAAGCACAAGGTGGGAACGCAGGCACTGTCACAAACCTGTCAGGAACCAATAGGAACACATGTTAATGCAAATATATACGATACAGAATATACTATGTGCAAACCCCAGATGTCACAACACTTACCCCAACCTAAAATACAGGTACAAGCATTTTTTTTCCCATTCGCACCATACAACAATACACAACACCTGTTCTTCAAAGAGAAACATTTAACACACAACCAGGCTGTGCTGTTAGCTTGTTGTAAATGCTAATCTGTGTATATTTGTTATAGTCATCTAGCAAGAAATAGATTTAATTGTTGGTTTCTCTTGTGTGTCTTAGCAGTAAATTTAAATCCTAAGGGAAATCATTTTATTAAAGTGTCAAACATTACAGTTTTGCTTTTGGTTTTGTTTGTGGCATCCACCCCGCTGCAGTGGATGCAAACAGAGTTTAGTTAGTGGCGCCGTCATGAGAGCAGCGAACATGTTCTTATGAATAAAATACTTGTGTACAAGTGTTTAGAGCAGCATGGCACCTCTGGGTGTGTGGATGTTGTGATGAGAGTCATCTGTTCAGAGCGAGGCCACGGAGACTTTTGGCATCTAAGCTAATCTCCTCTCTGAGATTTCTTTTTCTTTATGACACGCTGCGAGGTTAAAGTATTTCCTGTCATATGAGAAGACTGTTAAGAAATGTTGCTGCTTGTTGAGTTTTTTACTAGTAAATCATAGTGTGTAAAATAAATCTATATAAAGATAAACCACCAGCTTTTAGTTTGGCCCAAGTCCCATCCTCTAATATGGAGGGGGCAGAGCTTATGAGCTATACTTCAGCCAGACACCAGGGGGAGCTCTACTCGCTTTGGCTTCACTTTTCATGACGTCCACTTTTCATACAGTCTATGGTAATGTTTATTTCCCCTGTAAAACTGGACATTTTAACATTGAGATCTGTGGGGATGGACTCGCCTTTGAAGTCAGCTACTAGTGGGAGGAACTGCAGTTTTTAAGAGTGTTTTAATACAATTAAATGACAAATAATAAACCTAAATAACATTAAAGAACCTTTATACTGTTAGATGATACTCTTACAAATTCTCAGAGAAAAAAAAAATCTAGTTTAAACCAAATGTTCACAACTAAAGAAGTGTTATGTGCAGATTAATGGTTTCAAGAAAGAGAAGATATCGTTGAATTGTGCAAAGTAATTTCCCAAAGCTTTTATGTAATTGCAGTGGAACCACTAACATCTCAGAGAGATCTCAATTAACCAAAATATGAGAAAATGTGTTGGATAATTTTGTCTAAGCGGCACGTTAACCCTGCATCGGTTTATTAGCGGATTAATGTGTCTCAGTGGGTAGAGCAGGTTGTCCGTAAACCACAGGGTTAGCGGTTAGATCCCTGGTACGTGGACCACGTTTATTTATTTATTATTTTATTGCTCTTTCACGTTTGTGACTGATTTCCTCGTCTGCATCAGTAAATATGAAACGTTTCTCATGAGTGACAGTTTGAATACATCAGCAAGTCATAAATGCACGGACGCACAAAAAAAATGCACAATGGTCAGTTTTGTTTTTATGTTTTCTTTTTTTTTTGGGTGGTGGTTGTCGTAGCAGCGGTAGTGAAGGGGGGTGTGGGAGGGGGGGGGGTTTGGTTTCCTGTTTGTCCATCACTCGTCAACGCTGCGTTCACTTTTGTCGGTGAGTTTGAGCGCCGCGTGAGAAAGCAGTGAGGCAGCAAATTGAAAAATACGAGCTGAAGAAGATTTATTCAAGTTCATTGCTCTGATCTGTGTGTGTGTGTGTGTCGCTTCGGAGTTCATTGGTTGCTGCGTCAGTATCTCTGTCACTGCTGGCTTTGAATACAACACACACACACATACACATACACATACACACACATACAAAGCTGACAGGACTGTCAGCTTTGTATGTGTGTGTGTGAGTGTGTGCCACTGTAGTGTACCTAAGGACATGCCTTGCGCGTATGCGTGTGGGTGTGTGTGCCACTGTAGTGTACCTAAGGACTTGCCTTGTGTGTATGTGTGTGTGTATGTGTGTATTTGTGCCACTGTAGTGTACCTAAGGGCTTGCCTTGTGTGTATGTGTATGTGTGTGTGTTATGCTGAGTGTTCTCCAGAGTTATGGCTCCATGTGCTCTGCCAGTATAACACTAGATTTACTGGCTCAGTGACACACACACACACACACCTGCAGGGCATAGGAATGCAGGCGCACGCCGAAAAAACTCCGGGAACCAGATGAGAGACTCAGCTGACCTGTTTCATCTGAGCGAGGCAGAGCGATGCCGAGTGACAGAAGCAGCGATACAGCTTGTTTCTGTTCGACAGAGACACGGAGAGAACAGAGAGCCAGCGTCGGCGCAGCAACGCCGCCGTGTTTGCACAGCCAGGATTTACTGTAGCAAAGGTTCAAGCGGTAGTGTGACGGCCTGAATGTAGGACAGCGTCTTTTTATTTGGGGGGGCGGCGTGAGGTTTGAAGAGCTACTGTACGTTGTGTTGCCAAGATAGCGAGTGTTTCAGGGAGCTTCCTCTCGTCTGATAAGTGGGAAAACTGTGCAACAATCCCTTCCTGTCCGTCTGGGAGGAACTGTCAGACTCAGTCCAGATGTCTCTATAAAGGATCTCTCTGGACAATTAAATCAAATATTTATTATTTGGTTAGAAGAAAAAGTAGAAAGCTCCAGAAATCAATCAAACTAAAGTCATACATTTCCCTGCTCGTCTGTGAATCTAAAACCAAAGCAGCAGCCACATTGTGAAGTTTCTTTATCTCAAGGATTTGGAGCTGGAAGTGAAAGAGTAAAGCTTGGTTTAAGCTCCTGCAACCTAAAGCTAAAGTTAATGTTGCCATTGTTTCCAGAGATTTGTGGCGTTTGCACAATCTTTCCCTTCTAGTTTCTCATCTTTCATGCGTCTTTGCTTTTGTCCAGCTCTTCTCCGTGGTTTTTGAAGAAGACAGAGCTACTGTACGTTGTGTTGCCAAGCTAGTGAGTGTTTCAGGGAGCTTCCACACTCTGTCCCACACTCGTTTGATAGGTGTGAACACTGCGAACTGTACGACAATCCCTTCCCATCCCTCTTTGAGGAACAGTCAGACTCAAACCAAAAACCAAAACCAAAGCAGCAGCCACATGGTGAAGTTCCTCTGTCCGCTGGATTTGGAGCTGGAAGTGAAAGAGTAAAGCTTGGTTTGTGCTCCTCTGCAGAGTAGTGCTGGGTATCACAACTGATTTCCTGAATCGACTCAATCTGATATCAATTCATTTAGAGATATTTCTCAGTTTTTACCCAATGCTAAAGTTAATGTTGCCATTGTTTCCAGAGATTTCTTGTATTTGCACAATCTTCTCCCTCTAGCTTTCTTTGCTTTCGTGCAGCTCTTCTCTGTCGTCATACTTTCTAAACCCTCGCAGCGTATCAGGAAGCTCAGAGTTGGAGCTTCTGATCTCATCATCTGAAACTTGTTGTGCAATTTTGTGAGATATTTCGTGCTAAACCGGCGTCTGACTACGTCGCTGTCTCTCTTTTGTCCATCAGCACATAAAGCCCCTCCCCAAACGATCTGATTGGCCCGGCAGATCTTTGCAGGAGCATAATTAGTTTCCAATGGAGAGCGTGGATCTGTAAATATATATAAATATAAAGACAGAAATTTTAGTGAACTTAAACAAAATGTCAGATTTAAGTTGTTTAAAATCTAACTTGTATTTGATCCGTGAGTTTGACACGGCTTCTTGTCTTCAGTGAGGATTTGTTGCAGCGCGGCGATGAACGTGTGATTAGCCACTTTTATTTTGAATTGTCACAGCGGGTGGAGGTACAGGTGTTTTAATGATGTTTCATTAAGTGTCGGTATGATAATGAGTACAGTGCGCTGTACCCGCTGTGACAAGTCAAGAACGCTTCTGTAAAACACGCCGGCGGAAACACTTTTAAAGGTTTAATTCTCATCTGAAAACCACATGGTCGTAAACACGCAGCATCAACATGCAGGTCTGTTTTGCATAGGCTCAGTCAGTCTGTCTGTCTGTCTGTGCTCATTTCCCTTCTGCAAAATCCTCATTTGGAAAAACTTTCCATAGAAACACAGAGCGGCTGTTTGTGTTCCGCTTCACCGCCTCTGCAGCGTCTGATCGATGTCCATTATCAGCGATCAGACTTGATCAGCCTGAGCTCTGAGCGTTTTATCTGCCCCATGCAGAGGTGGAGGAAGCGTTTAACAAACCCACATAAACTTTATTTGAGAATCATAAACGGACACAGGAGCTTTAGTGCAGCCCAGCTCTGACGTCAGGGTGCTGAGATGAGTCTTATCAGAGGTGTTGGGTGTTTGGTTGGAGTGAGGTCGAGGCCTCGTTCAGACCTTTCCTGGGAAATCTGCAGGTGTGAACACAGACAGGTCACATTCAGCTGATCTGGTGTCAGTCCACATGTGGAGGTGTGAACACACAATGAGTCCTGGGTCACATTAAAGACCACCTACTCAACAGGGCTGAGATCAGATCTCCAGGTCACACTTAAAGAAGCACAAACATGTAAACTCTACACAGAAGCCATAACATTATGACCACTTTCCTAATATAGTGCAGGTCTCCCTTGTGGTGACTCATCAGTGAATGGACATGGTCCTTCTGAGGGGAGTCCTGTGGTGAATTTGGAGGCCAGGTCAACACCTTGTGCTGTTCTTCATGTTTTTTTTTTAGTTGTTCCTAAAGTGTTTTTGTGTGTGTGTCTGTGCCAGGCTGCATCCTGCTGGGGATGGCTGCTGCCATCAAGGAGTGTCATTGCTATGGGGTGGGGGTGCCTGGTCTGGTCTAGGTGGGTGCTACATGTCTAAGTAACATCCACACCAATGAATGCCAGGTCCAGAAGTTTCCCAGCAGAACACTGAACTGTCACAAGATGGTTTAAATGTTATTCACTTCTCCTGTCGGTGGTCGTAATGTTGTGGCTGATTGGTGTAAACAAGTATTGCAGCAAAAATGACATTTGTATGAGAACGATGTAAAAGCACCTGAGGCAAGGATGCTGCGTTTAACTTTTTAAGGCGTTTGTTCTCCTTCGTTGTCTGCGTTAGTTTAATGACCAGGTGTTCTTTAAGAATCAGATCAGCTGATACATGTCAACGTTCATCCCTCCATCTCTCTCTGTCTCCTCATCCATTCATCCATTCATCCATTCATCCATCCATTCATTCAGTCGTTCGTTCTCCACTCAGATTCCACACAGTTGTGGTGAATTATCTCTGGCAGCAGCTCTTCTTCTGGGCCGAGTGTGTTGCGTTAATAAGTGTGTGTTGTTGGTGTGTTGCTCAGAGAAAGAGAGTGTGTGTGCGTGCATGCATACTTGATAAGGACAGACTTTTATAAGCATGCACAATGCAGCCTCACACACTCTTATCTCCCACAGAGGGAGGTAATGAGGATCTCTCTCTCTCTCTCTCTCTCTCTCCCCCCCCCCCACCCTCCCTCAGTTATCTCCCACTCCGTGTCTCGGCTGACAAACAGCCAGCGAGGCGTCCTGCGTTCCTCCTCTCGCTGGTTTTTAATCATCTCCGAACAATGTGGCCCAGTGAACGCGCCTCCTCCTCCTCCTCTTCCTCCTCTATCACCTCCTGCAGGAGGACGAGTAGCAGCAGGAGGAAGAGGAAGAGGAAGGAGGAGGAGGAGGAGGAGGCCTGGCCTTCTTATCAGCCTCAACCCACAGCTCCTGCTCCTCTTCCTCTTCATCCTGCTCCTCGTTCTTCCGCTTTTTCTTCTTCATGCTCCACCTCCTCCTCTTCCTTCTCCTCTTCTTCTTGCTCCTCTGTCTTTGTGTCATTTTCTTTTGTGCAGCTCTCCTTCTCCTTCAGATTATTTTCCGCCACCCTGTCCTTATCTTCCTTCCACTCGTCTTATCTTCTCATTTCTCTACACCCTTCCTCTGTTTCTTTACCCCTCCGTGTTCTTCCTCTTTCCTCTTACTCCCAGTCTTCCCCTCCCGCTCCTCTTCCTCCTACCCTAAATTTCCCCTTTATCGCATGTCTGCCACCACCTTCTCCTCCTTCGTGTCCTTCTGCTCTTTCATCAGATATGTATGAAGGCCTCTGCCTTCCTCTTTATCTCCAGGAAAACCTTCCCAGAATAATCGTCCCTTTCTTGCGCCGTCTTACGTTGTGCTGCACACATCTTGTCTTAGCTCCACACTGAGCTCCATTTAAAGCTTCTTTCATTTTATTTATTTCTCGCGTGACGGATCCGGCAGCATATTCATGACCTCGCCGTTGCCTCAGCCCGCGATGATAATGAAGGTCGGTTATTACGGATTCAAGGAAAAGCGGTTCATCATGCCCCTCTTGTTTTACATAAAAGTGCATATGTGCATTTCGCCTGCGGATGACTGAACGCTGTTCGGCGGAGAAATTATGAGAAACTTCCATCAAAGTGCAGCATTAACAGTTTGCTGTGGAGGATGGAAGCCGTGATGAGCTATTTTTCCTTGGCTTCCTAATTACTGACCTTCATCACCATCGCAGTGTATCCAGAGAACACACTCGTGCCCATCATGTACGTATCAAGGGTCAAACTGTGGGAATATTAACGGCGTGAAATGGAGGCCAACGTGAAAACAGTGATAAATTATTTATAGTGAAACGTTCTCTCATTGTGCTCGTACCGTGGTTTTAATATTCCTCGTGAATTTATTCAAGTATCTGACCAATGTCCGGCCAATTTTGCTGAATATTAAAACCTTAAAACCTGCTTTTACTGAACTGTGTCTGGGTTAAGGTTGCAGGACTGTTGTAATTGGCACTAAATGTACACTTAGTCATTAAGTCATTGTGTAGCGTAAAACAGCAGCTAGTAAACTACTTAGATGAGACTTCTGGTTTTGGATTGCGTTCAAAATGTTCAAACCATCACAACTTTAGTTTTCTTTTTCTATTAGAGCCCCACAGCTGTTACGTGGTTGAGTCCTTGAAGAAAACTTCCAACAAACTCTAGATTCATTAGCATCAGCAAGTTCTCCTCTCTAAAACACCTTCATCTGCAGCGGAGGAGGAGTTTGTGGACGTCTGCCGCCCCCTCTCTGAGGTCCAAGGTTCAAGAATAGACCCAAAAATAGGGCAGGGAGGAACACAGGTGCACCCGGACAGGCAGGTGGCGGCCATTTTGTCCTCCACCTGGCGGCAATCTGGAACAGAAGGCATCGCGTGCGAAGATGGCGGCTGGCGGCGGGGCGGAGGCTGAGGTGGAGGTTGTTCTGGAAGTTGGTTGGTCTTTGGATGCGTCCCCTCTGATCTGCTCCACTTTCCCATGGTGCTGAGGTTGCACTTCTATTTCCAGCAAATAAACACACACAAGCAGAAAGTACAGTAAGGGCAAAAAATAAAAACCAAAAAAAAAAAAAACAGAACACTGAGATTTTGCAGAGTGTGTCTTAAGGGTGCGCTGGAGGTGACAGACAGGTGTGAGGTGGACTGAGGCCATTTCAACCGCTTCATTTGTGTGTTAGATGTGATTCGTTCCCTAAATCTCGCTCAGCAAACACAACAAAAGACGCAGGAAGTGGTTTTTAATAACACAAACCAACACACTTTGCTCTGCAGCTTTTCCCAAACACACCCGTTTGACGGTGAGACCGCCGCACGGTCTCAGGTAGGGCGTCAAATCCAAACATTTGACAAAGAAGACATTCTGAATTATTTGTTCTGGGACCACTTTGTTCTTCTTTAAAATGAGCAAACCGTTCTGTTTGCACGTTCACAGTCCTCTTCACACCACAGACCAACAAGCAAATGGTGACGTCTGTCTAAACTTCAGACAGCCAGTCCCAGTAGAGATGAAGCCAGCCCTAACAAAGTCAAATACTGCTGGTATCTGTTATTCTATATGTAACCTGCATCCCTTTTACCATATTTAACCATGTGTTGTTGCTGTAAAATTGATCCATGGTGGAGAACGAACTGACAACACTCCAACGTGCATTAATGTCCTCCCAAGATATAACGTGATGGTCTGAAAATGTTGTAGGTCTGTCCTTTTAAAAGATTTTTACATCTGAAATCAACCAATTCTAGCTTTTTAAAAAAAAATTTATTACAATATTTATATATATGTATATATATATATACATATATATAATGTCCAACCAACATATGCATAATTCAAACATCAACTCTGTATTTTTTGGGCTGAACTGTTTTCCTTTTTAAAATCAGACACTATAAAGCTAAACATCTGACTACGCTGTGCTCAGAGTGTGTATGCGGTGATAACGCTGACTGTATACGAGCCGTAGCGTCTCGACACGAGCAGCTGATTACGCTGGACGGATAAAGCGAACCGTGATTAGTTCTTGGCTCCTCTTACAGAAAGAGACGCGTCGGCTCTTTGATTAGCCGAGGTTCAACGAGACGTATCAGTAAAACATATAGGTGAACTAATGAAGGACTGACGTTGTTTTGCTGACGATACTCTATTTTATTTGTGTCTAACAGATGAGCGGTGATTGTAGTTTAAAAAGCTCGATCGCTGACTAGAGACGTTTAAGAGGCCTGTGAATCTTAAAGCGAAGTATCAGTGAGTGAGTATCTTTAATTGCACATCGTTTTAAAATCCAGATCCGTGAAACCTGCAGGAGCCCTTATTCTGATGTTGAGGAAACTGGAACTGTGTTGCAACAAAAAAAGGGAATTTAGCCCTAAGACACAAAGGTAAAGGTTAGATGAGAGACAGATTAGAAATGTTGACCTATTCAAGTCTGCAGTGGACACGTTAGAAGTCACCTTACAGTGAAACTAGTCAGGTCAACCGTCACATTCATTCAACGTTAAAGGAGAGCTTTGTTTTTGGACATCTGGTTTTATACCGGTATAAATATATACAAAAGGTGAGCGCCTCTAGTTTCGGGGATTCTGCTGGGAGGCAAAGGCAGGAAGGAAGTGTGAGTACGCAGATCTGCAGCAGGTCCAGGATTTGAATGTGTTTACCTGGATGAGGAGCCTGTCGCCTGAAGCGCCGTGGGATCTGGGCTTTTGATGGCTTGACAGCACAATGTGTCCACACGGTGTAAAGGACAGCTCCGTCGTGGTTTGAGTTTCCTGCAGCTTCCATCGTCCTGCCGTTCGTTACGCCACTTATCGCTGAACAGATATTTTTAAAATCTATTCATCAGAATAAAACATGTAAAGAAAGTGACTCGTGACCCGTCATTGTGCAGCAGCGACTAAGATGAGGCGTCTTGAGCAGCTGGTTGCTGGTTTGAAACCGTGCACAAGAAACACTTTTATCAAAAGCTGCTTAAAAAAGTCAAGATAAAGGTTTTAGCAAGAGCTCAGAGCCGCCGCGTTTCTGTGTGATGAGCGCCGATCCGCTGGTTTTACTGGTTCGGGACTAGAGTTGCCATGGTGACGGAGTATCTGCCGAGCCAGGGATGTTGCTCTTTATCAGCCCGGGCTGGTCAGGTGTGTGTGTGTGTGTGTGTGTGTGTGTGTGTGTGTGATTGAAATGTCTGACCATGCATTGTGTTGCTTTTTGAATCAGGAGAGTTCAGGCGTGTGTTTGGGTGTCGGGCGTCCCTACGGCGCCATAAGAAGCCTAATTGTGTTTTAATTACAAAACCATCAAACGCACAAGTAAGACAGTTTCCATCCACCCCCAGAAAACACAGTAAACCAAGCGGTAAAGTGTGTGTGTGTGTGTGTGTGTGTGTGTGTGTTGAGCCTGCTGCCTGGTGATAGACACCGGCCTGTGGTTGAGGGATTTTTCTAACTCTTATTCACATTAAAATATACAGCAGGCCTACACATGGCTACAAAGCAAACCATTTCATTTATATTATTCAGGGCCGTCTATCAGGGGAGAGAGGAGAGTGGAATAGTAATGAACGACCAGGAAACTTCACGGTTGGCTCCTTAAACCCACCAGGATGCACCTTGTTTGAAATAAAGTGCATGTGTGTGGAATATATGCAGGACACTTGCATGCATAAACATTACTCCTTATTTGAGCACGGTGAGGTCTTTCCACATCCCCTGACTTTAAATATGTTCCTCTGAAATGAAGAGTTTAACCTGTGTGTAATGCATCCACTATTGCTCCGATGGCAGAACTGACACAGATGTGTTGATTAACATGGAAGATATTGCACTTAAAACTGGTTCTGATTGTGGCTTTTGTGAAACAACAAAAAAAAAAAAGGTACCAAGCTTTTGTAGATAGATCGCTCCAGCTTCAGTGATACCCATGGACATACATTTCCATCTACATGATCTCCAAAAGAAATGTTTTCCTTCCAGATCACCTGAAAGCGGCATAAAGTAGAAGAGACAACTGCTAAAGCTGTTAGCATTTGTTGATCGGTTGCTAACTGTAGAAGTAAACTGGCTATATTTATATTGACTTTACCGTGTTTGTTGTGTTGAGGAAAATATACGAAGAGTTAAAAAGATGATGCAAAATGAGACGAGATGAAAACTGACTGGTTTCAGCTGTAAAATCAAAGTGGGGAAAAAAAAGATGAACAGTTTAAAAGAAAGCAGGAACAAGGTGCCAAGCTTTTGTAGATAGATCGCTCCATCTCTAGCGATCCCCGTGGACATACATCTCCATCTACATGATCTCCAGGAGCAGCATTTCACCCAAAGCAATCCCTTCCTTCTGAAAATTGCACAAACTAGAAGAGAAAATTGCTAAAACTCTTCAGCATTTGTTGATCTGCTGCTAATGTGACGTTACCAACCGTAGCAGTAAACTGACTGTGGACTGTTCCATTTTTACTTGACTTTGTTTGTTGTGTTGAGGTCTTTAGCCGACGGGGTTGTGAATGAAATAAACATGCAAAGAGTTTAAGAGATGACGCAAAATAAGACGAGATGAAAGCTGACTGGATCGAGCTGCAGAATCAAAGTGAAAACAACAGAAATCAGTCATTTTGAGTGCACGGTAATGAAAGTGTCTAAATGACTTCTTTAAGGTTATTTTTATAGTCTGCCTTCTACTTGATGTCTTTAATCATTTAAGCTGCATCAGATCAAACCCAAACTGATTTCTAATAAAACTCTCCTCGTGTTAAATTTAACTTGAAGCGTCAGATTGGTCTCGAGTTGCTTGAGAAGCTAAACTGAACGCTGCCTCTTTTCTTTCTGCCCGCCAATCACAGCTGCCCCACCGCCGAGTGACCTTCTCCACGTCCAATCAGGCGCAGGATCTTCAGGACGCGTCCCAGCACAGCTACTACGACAGCGGCCTGGAGGAGTCAGAGACCCCCAGCTCCAAGTCGTCGTCGGGGCCGCGGATCGGGCCCCTGGCTCTGCCGGAGGACCACTACGAGCGGACCACGCCCGACGGCAGCATCGGCGAGATGGAGCACCCGGAGAACGGTAAGACCAGGTGGAGTTTCCCCTCCCTGTACTCCTCTTTTCACCTCCATCCATCGCTCAACGCCACGCTGCCTTTCACACACACATCACCACCGTTTTCATTACACACATTTGCCCTGAGTGTCGAAATGTGGCGCGTCAGCAGGAACGTTGTGTATTTAATCAAATTCCCACAATTCCCTGCGCTGTGTATACCTTCGTTAAAGAGGTGTGTGACCTCACAGCAGCACAACACAATCAATATGCAACATAATCAAGTCCCACAGCTTAACGAATTAACATCCCAATTATGTAAATCATACCGAGTCCAACCTTCCATCAGCTCCACTTATGGATCCACAGGGGGAGGCTAGCGGGGAATACGCTAACACAATGCACTGCACTCTGTCTTTACCAGTTAGCATTTTGTCAGCCTGTCATCGTGTTAGCATGGTGATTTATTTATTTATTTATTTTTTTATATATATGTCTTCCCCTCTTTATCATTTAGAGCAGCAATGTCTTTATAATGCTAACAGGCTGCGAGAGGAGCAGTTGTAACCAATTAGCTGTAGCCTGTTAGCACATACGAGACACGCTGAGTGATGCTAATGATGCCAATGACCCTACGTACTCTGAACACGACTCACAGTGATGTTTTCAGCCTTTTGAACCGCGTCTCTGCCTGTTTAGACAGTACAACATTAAAACAGAAACATTACTTTAGAAAAATCTCATCCTGATGCACATAAACATGTTGTTTGTTTCTCTTCTTATGTGTTTGAAACCAGATTATTGTTGTTCTCATGATGCTAGCATGCTAAGTTAACATTTTGGAAGCTTCATCACATTGTTTAGCAGTTTATCGGGACCTTAGCATGTTGACTTTTAGGTTGGGAGCGTAAAAGTTTTTATTTTATTCTTTTATGTTAATACACCAAAATAAGAATGGATGTAAACAAAAAGATGCCATGATGTTAGCTGTTTTAGCTAGCACCTAGCATTCTGGCAGATGATACATTACGAGAGCCCTCCATAATATTGCACTGAACAACTTTACTGAAGCGTTTAAGCATCATGTTAGCATCCTGTTAACATGTGTTATCACAATATTAGCGTACTAACACTCATCAATCTCGAATAGTGAAATTTTTTGCATCTATAATTTATACCATAATACTCTTAGACGTTCATTTAGTTGCCAAACTTCAAGTTGTGTAAAACAACCATTATGCTGCTTTTGTTTTTTTTTTGGACCTTGCAGAAATTCTAACCAGTTTACCCAGAAACCAATATAAGAGTGAATGGGCCATTAGCATTATCTGTCACCTGGTGCAAGCTATGTTAGCTGTACCTTGTTAGCACTGGAGAAATTGTGTGTCATTGTGTGCAATTGAAACTTATTATAAGCCATTTAACTTTGTCGCACATAGCTTGGCAGTTAGCCGTAGCCGTCGTTACTCATTAGCACAATTTTCTAATCGTTCCTCCTGCACCACAAAGTGCAGTTTAAAGTTCGTCTCAGACATGCCAAGGCACAATTTGCAGGTCAGAAACTAAATCGCGACCACAGAACAACAAAATAAAGAAGGACGGAGAAAGTGTGCATTATGTTTAATCCGTCTTTGTTTACATCGGGGGATGACGGGATTGTTTTGATTAGTTTCAGACCAGATTCGGATCAAAGCTGTGGATTTGTAGGAGCGTGCACCGAACACATTTAGCGTTGCTGCTGTAGCATGGACGTGAAATCCAATCAGATGAACTCTTTGGTTTAGCATCCGCAGCCCTGCGTCTCTGCTGAATGTTTAAAAAGTCCAGAAACATGAAACAACTCAATCTTTTATCCAAACGAAGAAAAAAAAATCTGTAAATATGCACAGAACACGATTCTTTCTGTTTTGCTCATGAAGTAATTACGTATTTATTCATGGCATTTGCTCGCTGTTGTTGAGACTTTCTGATTCCCTCAAACACTCATTTTACACGCTGCTTCACACCTTTAATACGGCGTTCACATCCTGACATACAGTAACTGCTGCTGTCTTTAAGGGTTTCACTTCTAACCCCCCCCCACCCCCCCATCCGTAGTATAAATAGATGACTTCTTTTACCGACTTCACGGTGCCAAACGATTCCAAACACGCCGCCATCTTGTTTTACTTATGTCGCCGCTCATTGTTCTGATTTGGCTGTTAACGCCTCGTTAGCACTTACGCCAATTAAGCTAACCGAGGTGAAGTAGTCGAAACTGGCAAAGGACTAAAAATCAGAAAGAGAGAGAGAGAGAGAGAGAGAGAGAGAGAGAGAGAGAGAGAGAGAGGTTGAGCTTAAATGTCATGGCTGTCTTCTTTTGTGAGGCTGAGAAGACCAAGTCTCTCTCTCAACCCACAGGTCGTACATATACCATCTGTAAACACAATTATTCACAGCTGCTCGCACACCCACGGGCTACTGCCACCCAGTGTGTGTGTGTGTGTGTGTGTGTGTACGTGTGTGTGTGATAGCGATAGAGTGCAGGAGAGTGTGTAAGTGGTTGCATCTACTCGTACACAGTGGAATGAGGTCAGGGTTATGTTGTGTGTGTGTGAGGAGATGATGGTGTTGTACAATCTTCCACTTTGATGGTCAAACATGTTTTAGCTGCAGGTATTTTCCCTGGGAAGTGTGTGTGTGTGTTTGAGTGTGTGTGTGCTGTGTGAGTAGAGAGGTCAACAGATTACAGCTGGTCTTCTGAGGATTAACACACCACTACAGATACACTTTACTCCTTTTTTTCTCTGGGCCTGGTTCAAAACTTAAACCTTTATTGCTACGATAATCCGAGCCAAGCTGCGTTTCCCCTCTTCACACTAGGGCTCGTACAGACTAGTCGACTAGTCGGTTTGTCGACTTCTCTCCTGCGCCGTGACGCTTTAAGCATAGTGTCGACTATCCGCCGATCACGTGACAATACCAACAGGTCATCGATTCATCAAATGTGTGGAAATAGATGAAGCCCATACTACTGTGACATGTCAGTCCTGAAATACAACTAAAGTACTACTGCAAGAAAGGCTAACGCTAGCAGAGGAACGGTCCAAATCCTCTGGACAGCAGTCAGTTAACAACTTCACCAAACGTCCTGTGGTAACAGAGAGAAGGAGGCTGCACATCAACTATTTGATAAAGTCCTACCAAACTCCATTCAAATTTCAATAGATTTTACATTTTGCTCTGCAGAATTCGACCACATTGTTTGCAGCTGGACATAATCAAAGTTCAACATTAAATGAGTTAATCAAGCACTAATTATAGCACGTTTTTTTGTTTTTTGTTTTCTAAACGAGGCCTGGAGGGTCAGCCCTCTTTGTTCTGCCTTTAGCAGCCTGTTTCCTGGCGTTTCCCTCCGCTGCAGCCTGTATCGATCATCGAGCCGTGTGACTGATTGTCGATCGGTCAGATCTCAAGTGCTTCAGACAGATTGATGAAGAGCTGCAGGAGCAGACTGACCGGCCTGGAACACATCTCCCATCTGTTCCTTTACACCGGTCACATTATTTCACTACAATGTCTCAAACGATTTAATGCGTCTCCTGTTACTTTGTTCATGTACAAATTAAATTAAACCATCTTAAAGACAGCTTCCTGTCTTCACGGTCAAGTCAACAGAATCCTATCGTCTCCTGCAGCCGTCCACTTTCATATCGGATGTGGAGCCGACGGGGTTTAGCGGCGGATCCCGGATAGAAACATGTCACGTTACACGCTGAGAGCTGCAGAGATGGATGCACTTAAATCACATGTGACCGTCTGCTCAAATGGTTTGAGTGATTTCAGGCTGTTCTTAATGCATCTTGTTTGCTCTTCCACCTGCTTTTATAGGTGGATTATCCACATATAGTAACATAATCTGGACGTAATCCACATCCAAGCTGAATGCTCTTGCCATGCGACGCAGTGTTCACACGCTCAGGTTCACTGCAGACCAACTGTTCCATTTATACATCATGGCCACCACCGCTCTTTATGGCTGTGAACCAGGGCTGTCAGGAAGCTGCATGCGCGCTTGAGCTACAGCTTCAAAATGATGACGATCTTGTTCACCTTCACAGTATTCTTATATTCTTATACAATATAGTGCCTGATGTGTGTGTGTGTGTGTGTGTGTGTGTGTGTGTGTGTGCTGATCTCACTGGAAAAGGTTTCTGACAAAGTCTAGAGTAAGAGGCATGACATTTGACTCAGAAGAAGAAGAAGAATTTGAAAGGATGTAAAAGAGTCTGCAGCTTCAAAATAAAAGCTTTGATGCATAGTCAGTGCATTTCAATGCTTTTAATTTGCATTTTTGGCTGATATTTGGAATTATGAATCTATAAGATGTAAGATAAACGATTGCAAGTCTAGTTTTTGCAGAAAGTTGATCTGGAATCTTTCCGTTGGGAACTAATAATACCTCAGTTTTTTATGAGTTCTCCATAAACAATATCTAAAATTCTTTGAGACACAGAATAAATTGACGTATCAGGAAGAAAGGCTGACTTCCCCTGCACAAAAAAAAAAGTTTGTAGCGTAAAGTTAGTCAGGAGACTCTCTGTTGGAAACTGATTATGCAAATTCCTGCAAAGATCTCTGATTGGTTTTAGGACCGTCAAGTTGCGTGCTGAGGTATTATTTTTTTTTCTCTGTGTCAGTTGAAGCTCGCTCCATAATGAAATCCAGACCAGCCTCATACTCTGATAAGAATTGAGTTTAGCTTCACCACGCTAAGATTTACGCTCCTCTCCGGATGAATTGCAACGACTCTGGTCTTTCTCAGACTTGTCCTCTCTTCTGGACCGTCCAGTCTTGTCGTAACTTCTCCCTTTTTCTGGTTGAAATAATCTTTTATCTTATTGACCTGCCAACTGTGATCCAGATTTCATTTAAAAAATAAAGAAGAAGAGTGTGAATGGTTTCTGTCTGTGTTAGTCCTGTAGTAACCTGTCCAGGTGAACCACACACACCTCGTCCAGTGTGAGCTGAGGCTCTGTAGCCTCCAGTGAAGGGCGATGAGAATATTACATTACAGGAGAAAGATAAATATCTCCAGGAAGCGTTCACACTGCTGTTTATTCATTTTTATCTGTTATTAATCCTGTTTGATGGAAACCTCCTTCCCCTCCAATTCTCCTCCTCCTCCTCCTCCTCCTCCTCCGTATTACCAGACTGCTACTACAGATCTATTTCATAGTCCAAAACCTTATTACTAGAGCCTAGAGCACCAAACGTTGATTATCCCACTGCTGAAAGCCTCCCCTAACACCTTACTGATTACAAACCACAAGGACTGATAAATGTATTTAGTTCTTGGGTCAAAACCTGTGGAGCTGATGACCACTGACAGAGCAGAGACGTCTTAGATTGACAATAAAATCATTTTAGATTTGCAGAAGCTACCCTCATCCAAACCCCTGCAGTGACCAAACTGCCCTCACAGACAACACAAACATGCTTTCAAACAGCCTGCGGTTTGTTCTGCACAGCTGAGAGCAGAGACGAGCCCCCCCCCGCCTCGAAACGGTGGCGAGATCCCTATCATCCCAGTCCTCCTCTGCCCTCTTTCATCCCGCTCTCCGTCCTGCAAATGGTCAGATAATGGACGTTAATGCCATCAGCCCGTCTTCACTCTGCTAATGCATTCCACTTCCTGCCTGTGACGGACGGAGTGGAAAGAGGAGAGGGAGGAAAAAAAAACAAGAAAACACAAAACTGTGAAGTGAAGAAGAGAGCGCGGGAGGAATGGGGGTGTCGTTGGTGGGATTTGATTGCATGTGTGCGTTTTGTGGCGAGAGGTGGAGAGTGGAAAGGAAGTGAAGAGAGAAAGGTGGAAAGTGGAGGAGAGACATGAAAATGAAGGATAGAGGGAGAGGAATTTGCAGCCTGATGTTGGCGGATAACAAGCTGACTTATGAAGTGTGCGTGTGGTGCACTCCTCTCTCTGGATGAAACCACATGCAAACATGCTATTTGGGTACACACATGCACATGAACACACACATGCACATGCACAGACACACATGTACGACCTCTTTATCTGCTGATTGCATCAGTCTGAGAGCCGCAGTAATCGCTGCACAACACACACTCGCAGCACAGACAGGCAGAACATCAGTGAGGTTTCTCTATCTCGGCTCTTAATCAGCCACCGGTTTGATTTCCAGATAAAACTATGAAAACAGAAAATGTTCAGCATGCAGGACGACGCCAGCCACGGTTAAACTTCTGCTCCGACTCTGAGCTCATCCCATTTACATGATCATTTTAAATAGAAATACATTTCATCTCTACATGATTGAACACGCCAGACGCATAAAACTGCACAGAAACACTAAAATGCATTAGCATGTTTTGTTAGGTTTATAAAAACTGGACTCATTTTATTTTTAATATTTAAAGATTCATCACATGCACGTGAGTAAGTCCAGACTAATATCGGTTTGGTTTCTTTGCACACAGACCTCGATTCGCTCTCCTGCTAGCGGCTAGCAGCTATTGATTTCACTCATTCACATCCCAGTATTCAGTGCACACGTGGCGATCTGAGCCGCTAGGATCAGAGTAGCAGACTACGTCTTACAGTCAGATCAGATCAAGGTCGTGTCGCTCCCTAGAATGTGTTTCTGCTATCCACTTCAACCAGAATAACCAATGGAGGCTTGTAAATGTCCATGGACTCGCTCCTTAATCAGCCTTTTCTGTAAAATACTCTCAATGAAGGTTCAGTTACACCAAATCTAACAGGTGAAGTCCTTCAGCAGCATCCTCTTAGCCTTGAGTCCAGCCATTATGAGCTTATAATTGCACCAAAAAGCACCAATGAGTTATCCTTGGCACTGATACTGTAGCCCAGTCATCATTAAATGGAAGAAAAATTAAGTGTTTTACAATGAAGGATACAAAACACAGTTCGCAGAACAAATTAAAGGAATAAAATAGAGTTCTTCACGTTGAGACTATGCTTTCATATTTTACAAATCCTTTTATGAGATTTTTTAATTTGATTTTAATGCTTAGTTCATACTTCTGACTCCAGAGATCACCCAACAAAGCTTTAGCTGTTAAAAAACCACGAGATATAACTGTATTAAATTCACAAAGATGCAAAGAAGGAACAGGGGGTAAACACTTTCATGTGAATGTGATGAGTTTTTAGGAGAACAAGGAGCAGAGTGGAAGAGGTCATGTGTTCTCCTCAGTGAAGCGCATCGCCTCCATCTGCCTCCTCCTCCCTCTTCCTGCTCCCCAACAAGAGGCCTCTGCTCTCTGACTCCCCTCACTCCTCCTGGGGGGATCCCCGTTCCCATCTCCATCGCCTCTCCCCCCTTTTCCTTCTTATTCGTCTCTCCAGTGGGTAATGATGAGGGGGGTGGGCAGCAGTTCTCCTCCAGCCTGTCAGAAACTCCCAGGACAGAAGTGTATTCTCTGGAAACTTGTACATTATTTTTAGTTTTTCTCAAACTCGTGAAGCTTGCGCATCCATAGATTCTGAGATTTCCAGCTGCACTCTGTGTTCAGCAACTCCCATCAGCTCTCTGGCAAAAATAAACTCAACGTGTTCAATATTAATGAAGCTCAGAGATTACTGTAATCACACGGACGGATTCTAGGGTAAAGGGCTAAAATGATCAGAAATGACACCATAACATACACAAAGTTGAACTGACTTCACATTTAGACATGTTCTGGAGACCACTGAGCAGTCTCCCTGGGGAGTCCCGATGTTTTCCTGTGCAAGTATCGGGATATCTTGAATAGGTCCCAGAAGATTTGGGGGCTGCAGAAAGAAGTCAAGTTAAAAATTTGAGAATCCCAGAGGAGATTTTAAAGTTTGCAGAAGTGGTCTAAGTGTTCACTAGAGAGCATTGAGGGATCAGTCAGGACATCTAAGGGTCATCTGGGGGGTGGGGGTTTAGAGTTTGGGCACTGGATTCTTGAAACATTCTGGAGTTTCTAAAGGTCTTAGAGGTGTCATGGTGTTTTTCTGAGTTTTCAGAAAACTCTGGACGTTCTGAGGACGTTCCAACAATTGTCTTCTGAGGTTTCGATGGTGGCTTGAAAAGATTCACAGAGGAGTTCAAGATATCCTGTATTCAAAGGATTCATTCAGATGGATCTGTGGCTCATTGAAGATGTGACAGCAGTCCTTCGGGAGCGACAACGGTTCATAAATCGGTCGCTGAAGATGTTCTACAGGTCTAATCCACAGACTGTAGAAAAAAATGGACCCTTCTCCACTTCCTCCCATTGGCCAAACTGATGCTTGCCACCTTGGGATAGTTTTAGTTTGGTCCAAGTCCCATCCACTAACATGGAGGATGGTGGAGCTGAACATGCTTTAGCTTCACTTTGGAGGAGATGTCATGGTGTCCACTTTTCCTGAAGTCTATGGTCTGAACAAGGCTCCAGATGGTATTTCAGGAAGAACTTGTAGAAAGTTTCTTCAGGATGTTGTTCAAAACTGATGGTTTTGCAAATCAGGGTTCTGTGGGTTTTGTGTAAGAAGGCACCAAGAGTAAGACAAGACTTTTATACATTGTTCAGAGGTCGTACAGCAGATTCCTAGAGAACAGACCTCGATGAAGGTCTCTGAGGTCAAGAGGTCCCTGAGAAGGTTTGACTGTCTTATCAGAAGATGCAAGAGTGTACCAATAAGCCTCCAGGTGGTTTCTGAATCACAGATAAGTTACTGCAACTCCTTGAGTAGATCATACTTGTAAATCTTCTTCACTCTCCCCATGAAAAACTCTCTAGGGAAGTTCTAAGGCCCCCTCAGGAGATTCCTTAGTGGGAGGTCAGTAGTGTTCACTAATCAGTGTGACGGACGATTGTGTGTTTTGCAGTATCAACATACACAAGAGCAGACAACTGCTTACATCGCAAAAAACTCCATTTACTGACTAATGATAGAGATGTTGTTGCACACACACACACACACAATCACAGTCTTTATCTCCATGCACTCACACACACTCTCCCTACATGCACATACTCATTAGAGGCAGTAGTGTTACAACACTTCATGCTGAGGAAAGAGGCTGAGTGTTCAAAGCCTTTCTGGGCTGAACCACACACACGCACTAACACGCACACACTAACACACACTCTCTTACATAATGATGTAAGTAGCAGTCCATAGTTTTGGAAGTGGGACACTCGCTGAGAGACGGTCTGACGAAACCATGGTCCTGAGGAGGTGTGTGCATGCATGTAGCTCCTTGAGTGAGTGTGCATTTGTGTATATATATACTGTATATATATATATCTGCTCCTCATTAGCCTGTAGATAAAAGGAGTGTGTGCAGCGATAGAAGAGGTGATTCCTCCCTGTGGAACGATACCTCCCTCTCTTTCTTATTTGTATCGCTGAGTGTGTTAGTGTGTGTGTGTGTGTGTGTGCACACATGTGTGTATGTGTGTGATGTCAAGAAGCTTTATAGAAACAGGCAGCGTTCTTTGGATGCCCTCTCTCGTCCCCAGGGAGGGAGGGAGGGAGGTGGATTTATTTTTCCAGGTCTGTTGTTTATTTGAGCTTATCTGTGGTGGCCGCTGTACACTACAGAAGGAGGTGTGTGTGTTTACGTGTGTGTATTTTTGTATTTGGCAGTGGCTGTAAATCGGAGCTCGGCCAGCATTCGACTGATGTACAACAGCGAGGATGCTGAGAGCTGCAGCACACACACGAACGCGCTGTGGTGTGGCCACGGTTGTATTATTTTGCCGGCGTTGTAGTGAGATATAGATGCATATTTATGTGTGTACTCTTATTCTGCACACAGAACCTTCTTCTGTCAATTCCAGGGCTTCCTTCCTTCCTCGCTGAGGTTTCAGGGGTCACTGAGAAGCTCCAGGGTTGCTTAAGAAGCTTCCGGTTCCAGTTTTAAATGTTCGTGAGGTTTCGAGGGTCGCTGAGAACATTGTAGGGGTTCTAGGAATCGCTTAAAGGGTTCAGGGGGTCTCCTGAACCTGCTAGTGTTCATTATGAACCTTCTAGGTGGGCAGTCAGAGGTTTCAGGGGTCACTGAAGGAGTGAGTGAGAGATGTTGTGGTTCAGGGGGGTTCTGTAAGCCATTTGTTGAAGGCAAATATTCCAGGAAAAGTCAGAAAGTGCTAGTCCTTTTAAATGCAATAGGTGAGCAGAAGTATTTTTAGGAATGCAAAACATGACCTTCCAGGAGTGAAAAATGTCTCCATGGTCTCTAAGACCGTTGCCAGTAGACCTCCAGGAAGTACTACAGGACACTACAGAGGCCAACAGGTTGCTAAAGAACTAGCTTCCGGATATAGCTTTCAATGTTCAAGAGGTGGCAAAGGTCGCCGAGAACATTGCAGGACTTCTAGGAATTGTTTAAAGGGTTAAGGGGTCTGCTGAACCTACTGGTGTTCATTAAGATCCTTCTACAGTGAATGAAAGTGAGTGTTGTGGTTTGGGAGGGAGTTCTGCAAGTTCTTGAAGGCAGATAGTCCAGGGTCAAGCGCTAGTTCTAAAAGGTCATAGGTGTACAGAAGTTTTTTTAAGAATGCAAATCACAATCTTCCAGAAGTGAAAAATGACTGAGACTGTTGCCACTGTTGGTCTTCCAAGAAATCCTTAGAGAGGTTAGAGAGGGCGACTGGTTGTTTAAGAAGGTTCCTAGTCTAGTTTTCAATGTTCGAGAGGTTGCAAGGGTCGCTGCGGACATTGCAGGGGTTCTAGGAATCGCTTAAAAGGTTCAGGGGTCTCACAGGAACCTACCGGTGTTCGTTAAGACTCTTCTGTGTGGGCAGAAAAAAGTTTCAGGTTAGACTTTGTGTTTCAAAGGATGGAGGGCGTGGTTCAGGGGTGTTCTGCAAGTCATTTTGGTGAGGTAAATATTCCAGAGACCTTTCAGGAAGTGCTAACTGTTCAGTGGGTCATAGGTGAACAGGAACCTTTCAGGAAGTCCAGAGATTCACGAAAAGGTTCCAGAAGTGAAAAGTGTTTCCATGGTCGCAGTAAATGGTCTACTAGTTTCAAAGTTAGAGAACTTGCAAGGGTCACTTACAAATCACTTGAAAGGGTTCAGGGGTCTCCCAGGAACCTACCAGTGTTCAATTAGAACCTTCTAGGTGTCACTCAACTAGTTACCAGTTTCTTTTTCTTTCAGGAAGTTCTAGTCCTTTAAAATGTTATAAGTGTACAGGTTTTTTTTAGGAGGACCAGAGATTCTTGAAAAATGTTCGTAATGCAATTCATGAGGTTCCAGGAGTGAAAAAAAGTTTCTATGCTAGAGAGGTCAACAGGTGTTATCTAAGAACCCCTTTGAGTCACTGAAAGGATTCAGGGTAAACTGACAAGGTTGAAATGGATCTAGCGATCATAAAGAAAGTTTGATTTGATAGTTTAAGGTATCAGCTGTCTTCATATTTGTAACTACAGCAGACTACAGGAGGATCTGGAGAGAAGGTTTGGTCTCTGCTAATGCTAATACCTGTTATGATTTACTTTGAGGAGCAGAGTTAACTGCTGTAAATTGTTTGCACGGCTCTTTAACAACCCTGACTTACTAAATTATTATCGTTCTGCAAAAAGGTCAATTAGGACAGGACGAGATATCGAGGCTAAAGAACTGCTGCTTTATGTTTTGTTGGGTGGTTTATGTATTTCTGTCACAGTCACACAGTAACTCTGTCCTTATCTCCCAGATAACCGCGCATACTGAGCCTCGAATGAATAATAGGCTGCTGTCTTCTGAAGGTGAACTGTTCACATTTCCCTTAAGTGTCTGTACCTCAGTTATTGGTTTATTTGCTGACATGTAACCTTTAACAAACAGCGCCGTAAGAAGCCACGTGCATCTCTACAATCATGAATATTCAGAGCCGTGAACCGCTCTGTATTCTCTTCAGAGTTTGAGTGTCTTGGCTCTTAAAACTGCAGCTTGAATCAACCGTCAAACTGTCCTTTCTGTCAGCCCCGGTTTGCTTTATTGGCATGAAATATAAAAGCAATTGAAATATAAAAGCATTTCCTTTCAGAGAGGAAAAAATAAAAAAATGCCCCACAGAGGCTTGGATTCAGTTTTCAGACGCAATGAAGCAACACTGTTCAGAGGACCGATAGTGTCTCATCTGTGACGTTCTTTATGTTTAAATCTCCGTTTGGTAATTAGGTTTATGTTTCGTAGGTGCATCAGTACCCTGTCCAGATGTTTCCAGCTGTTTTATTGAGTGAAAGTAGCACAAATGGAGAATACAAACTTAACATTTTAAGAAGGTAATAAGTAACTCAGCAGAGATCTGTTTCATTGTTTGTTCTGATTCTTGACCTTTAAGTTAAAAAGTTTCTGATTCAGTTCCAGCATCTGAGACTTCTCGAACATTTGTGTCTTGCACTTGAGTGTTTTTAACGTTTGCTTCATCATACCGCATGTTTCCACATAGTGCTACAGTGATATCATAGTTTAATGGCACTGAACTTCATCAGCGGCTGACGCGTGGGAGATTATCCAGATCAAAGTCACCGCCTGAAACGTCCGTTCAGAACAGGATGCGGCGGCCTGCTTCAGCGCCGCGCGGGCTAAAAGCGGCTCGGCCAAAGCCGCCTCCCGCCGCGTCCTGGCTCCGGTTAGCCGCCTCCTTCAGTGCCGGCAGCTGTTCCCGGTGGGCTGTGCCTGCTCCGAGGACGGCGTCTCCAGAACAGATGGCCCGGCCAACGTGGAGGGGTTTGCAAGCGCGGGGCCGTGACCCCCGGGAACCTTTCCAATGAGAGCGTGGAAGCAGCAGGGGAGTTAGCCACAGGTCTGGTTGCTAGGTTAGTGTTGCATCATGGGAGCTAATGAACAGAGGCCGTGTGCGGTGAGGTGATGTCAGAGTGTTAATGGGGGAGAGTGTGTCAGGTAAACAGGTACACAGAAGATGCAGGCTCCCTGGTGTCTCTAACTGTGTTTTTCTGATGTCCTGCTGCGACCATCAGTGGGGACGGATCACCATGGAAACAGGGAGACGGTTAGGGGTCTACGGGGTTAGCCATCAGTGCCAAGTTACCTAGCACACACACACACACACACACACACACACACACACACACACGTATGCAGATGCAACAGTAATAAAGTCTCTGCATCACTTTTTGAAACTAAATGAATCTACTGCTGGCTCCGTGTAACATCTATTTACTCCTGAGATCAGGATTGTGGCCTCAAGGGATAAATAATATTTTTATTTTGTTACATTCTGTCTTGTGAATAATATAAGTGTCTTTTGTAAAAACAGTGATAATACCCTGATAACATATATATATTTTTGCGTAAAAAGAGGTGAATATATCTGCAAACTAATTCCAATAACTCGTGTTTACTCTCCTACAAAGACCTTTGTGTAGTGTCTGTAGTGTTTACTTCACTCTGCCGTCGCCCTACAGTTAGTTTTCACAAAGAGACACTTAGTTATTGACCAGACAGAACGTAACACATGCAAAATAAAAGAAAAAAGGCATTCAGCCCTTAAGGCCACGGTCCTGATCTCTGGAATAAAGAGATCTTGCACAGCCACTGTAGAGTTGAGTGAGGTTGTTCTCTCAGATGATCGGTTATTTAACGATGTTAAATGCGCGTTCAAAATGTCACTATGGCTTTCCGCATAAACAATTAAGTGTGGTATTTAAAATGCACTGTAGGATAAGTAAAAGTCCAGAAGTGAAAATCACATAAAGCACAGATACTGTAGAGTTGAATGAGTTTGTTCTTTATTTAGTTTGAAAGTATTCCCATCTTTTACTCAGTGCATATCTCCAGTCTGACGTTCCTACTTGGACATACAGTAGGTGTGGTGTTTAAAATATACTGCAGGTGAAGTAAAAGTTGCAGCCGGCAAAGTGCTTTTGTTCAGAAATGTGACATCTGTTCTTGTGTTGTAATGTTTTGCATGTGAAATCATGTTTCATGTCAAGTGTAGTTGAGGGATTCAAAGTAAATGCATTAAAGTAAATTACTAGTACCTGATAATGGCAGTAGAGTACATGAAATGAACGGCATATATCTAAAGGCGTAGAGTCCTTTAAGGTT
Organism: Chelon labrosus; assembly: GCF_963514085.1. Taxonomy (NCBI): domain Eukaryota; kingdom Metazoa; phylum Chordata; class Actinopteri; order Mugiliformes; family Mugilidae; genus Chelon; species Chelon labrosus. The sequence continues at coordinate 29,213,233 of NC_140358.1, forward strand.
TACAAGACTCTACTTCAATTACGCTCTGTCCAAAAAGGTCAATAAAGCGTATTTAAGATTTAAACTTAAAGCACCAACACTCTCATGGGGAGTGAAGTCTGGAAGTGGCCGCTTTATACAGGCAAATTAATGGGAAGTATTAAAGTAAATGTACTCCGCTACGTTCCAGCGCCGCACCTCGCTCCGAGTTTCCGCCGCCACTCACTCGATTAGTCTCTTAACTAAAAACTTCTGTCAGAATTAAACGGGGCGGAGGCGGACTCTGGGCTCGTAGATTAACAGAGGCTTTAGGTGTGTGCCGGTCACATGCTGCTGCTCCGCGTTGCAGCCCCTTGATCGCCTATTAAGCCCCGCAGATTAATGCTCTCAGTAATTAATGAGCAGCTTAGAGGCAAATCACAGAGTGGACCCGCTCTCCTAAACCGATATTGTTTCCCATTAAAGATGAAACCAGAAACGTAGTCGAGCATTTCCTGACCTGCCGCTCAACATGCTCCTTGATTGATGAGTGCTACCGGCTGCAGTGTATTAGCAGAATTAGCACTAACTGCTGCTGTGGCGCTGCAGAGAGGGTCACTGTTCGTAGCTGATACCTTCCAGGGAGTCATTTTACTCCTGTGCCTGTGGAAAATAATTCAGGCAGTAGCTTTTGTGACACCTGTCGTGTTTTAGATGAAATGAAAAAATCACCTTGATCTCTCTCCATTCATGTTGGCTTCAGGAATGTTAGGTGGAGTTTAATCATTAATTATTGTAGATGCACAATGACAGGACACTTTTCTTCTTCAGCGTCGTTTTAGGAGGTTTATTCAAGAGGCTGTATGCTTTTTGAACATTCAAAGAACTCTTTAATCCCTGAAACTTTGCTTTTACACCTTGAACGGTCCGATCACTCTTCTGCAAAATCTTCAAATATGTGTACTGGTATATTGTTGGTGTTTCTGCATTTCTTTGACCCTTAATTGACGATCATAGCTGTCATAGCTTTGGATTTCTTAATTTTCTTTATTGATAATAGTATTAAAGGGTCAGATAAAGTCATGATAGTCCTTAGTTAAGTTCCGTTATGGGAACCTTGTTTGACTATGTCTAAGACAAGGAGGAAGGACTATTTTTTAGAAGGAGTTAAGCAGCCCTGATCCGATACGGTCCTACGTCAGTCTTTTCGTGAATCCGTTTTTATCCGAGGCCAGGTCACAGTGACAGCAGGTTAACCGGATCAGTCGAGATGTTTCCTCGAAGGAACACATCCAACCTCTTCCTGGGATCTCTCAAGGTCTTCCAGGGCCAGTTCAGATGTAAAATAATGATCAGAAACCACCTCAGCTGAAGACGTTTTTCCAGATTTTGTTTCTGGTTTTAAAAGCAAAATTAAAATGCACGAAGCGGAAGCTCACCGTAGATTATCTGGTAAATTTAAATCTTCCTCTTCATCACCGTCCCACAATCTACAAACTTAACCCTACCTCTAACCCAGACGTTTTAATTCATCTGACACGGAACACTTGTAAAGTCAAATTTTTGCAAATTAATATAAAATACATCTTGTTCAGACAAGTTAAAGCTAAAACTGTGTCACTTCAAGCATATTTCACAAAGTTAGTGAGGTGAGGTTATGGGTTCAAATGAAACGACATGCCTAAAGCAGCGATATGACATCTCATGACACGAGACTAAATTCTCTGCCATGGACGACGTTTTAAAAACTTATTGAACCAGACTTGGAGCAACTTTACATCAACCTGTGCAGCTGTTGCTTTTTATTGGAGCCATTTATCTGGCTCTGCAGCAAGAAGCAGATTTTTAATCCCACCTACAAACCTCTGGTGGCTCGAACTCTATTTGAATGTGGGCAGTGATTCAGAGGTCCAGAAAGGAGCGAGATTGAAGTCAGAATTAAAAAAGAAAGTATTAATATGCAGAGGGGGTTTCTAAACTTGGTGTACAACGTGGTTCGTGCAGGGCAGCAAATAAAAACCAAACCAGTTCCAGCATGATTCAAACAAGGCAGCAGATAACACGGAGCTCTCAGTGTGTTAAGAAAAAGCTTCTATCAGATTTACATGAGTTATTTTCTTCCAGATAAACACTGACTTCACTTGCGTATCCTCAAAACAGTAACAGCTGCAGATCCTGATGTGGAGAATTACCAAAGTGCGCCACAAAAAGCTGGCATTTTTATCAGGTTGTGTATTCTCAGAGCGCCTCCTACACGTTGTAGATTTATTTAAGAGCCATTTTGAATGTTTGGAGGACTCATCTGAGTAGCTTTTTCAGTTCTAAGGGACTGGTGTGAAGTTTTAGATTTAAATAGGAAACTTGCTTGACTTGCTTCTGTTAACCATTAATGGAAATTAGCTGCTCCAGTTTCTGGTTGTTAACAGAAACTGATGGGTTATAACCACGGAGTTTCCTATTTAAATCTCAAACTTCCCACCAGTCTCTTAGAACTGAAGAAGCTACTCGGATGAGTGATGAAACGTCTTCTCAGAAAAACTCTACAAGTCCAGTTGCCGCTTTTTGGTTATACTATGACCTGGATGACTGAGAACCTTCACAGATGTCTGGAGGACTCTTTAACCCTTGGACAGCTGGACAGACTTTGCTTTAAGACCTTGAAACGTCCGACGGACACCTTTTCTGCAATAACTTTAAATATATTTATATATTGTTGGTGTTTCCATTGAAGACACCTCCTGGGATTTAAACAAATCTACTCTCACTGGACTAATTCCACATTTAATTGACTATTAATTGACGTCATAGCTTAGCAAATGCAGACAAAATTTTCCCCCTGTACTAACATTTTTATTGATAATACTAGTAGCTCTCCAGTTGGACTCTGTTTGCATAATTTCACTATAGTCCATATTTAGGATCCTTTACGTGTTTGCTGTTTTAAAGCATGTCACCTGAAAACGTTACAAAGGGTTAGATAGATAGAGATATATAGATAGAAAGAGAACTTTATTGAGGGTTAGGGTTAGCTCCTTCCATCTCCTTATCTGAAAGACTGTTATATTACTATTACATATTCTGTCGTATATTTTGAAGCTTTTTTGTGTCACACCAGAGCGCAGAGCTCGACTGGCGTAGTGGCTGCAGCCTCTGTAAAAGTTTTATAGATTTTACTTCACTAACAACTGCCCCTAGCAGCAAACACTGAAGATACAACAGAATATGTGTCGAACAAAAATATGTATAATTCATACAACTAGACATAACCTTCAAACCAGAAACAACTAAAAGAGAAACGACCTAAAGGACGGCAACTTTGTCAGGCAGCTTTCAGGCAGGTGGATTCTGACGGCCCATAATGCACCTGGCTCTGCATAGCATCTGTTTTTCAAAAGGTGACATACAGACGCCTGCCCATTATCACTGCCGTGCCCGACACCATTATGCAGCCTCTATGTAAGACTTTCTGATGTCGTGCCGCCTTCATCCGTCCGAGGCGGCGTTTGAGCAGCGCAGCGTGACCTCAACCACTCTCCGCCTCTCGCCTGGGGTCCACCGGCAATTTCCTGTGCCCCGATTTGAAGTCGTACCTTCTATTCCACCTCACATCGTCTCGCTTCGACCCCGTGTAGCGGCGATGAAAGAACGGGGGGCCGTATGAGGGCCCTCATTCAAATTCATCTGCCAGGTAGCCGCTCTGCGTGGCTAGGAAGCGGGAGGTCAGAGTCCACCTTGACAATTCAGCCAATTAAGGGAAGCCGGCCTGAATGGAGGGCGGCGGGGGAAGGCGGTCTGGACGGGGATCGCTCTGGGCCGTTGTCACAGCAACACAAGCTTTGATGCTTTCTGTTGAATTGTGAGGAGAGGGAGGCGACCTGCAGACAAAGAGTGGAGGGAGGTCGCTGTTAGGAGGAGTGATGGAGGTAAACAGAGGAGAATAAAGATCTGGGACAGACACCGGAGGGGGCTTTGTCTTCAAAGGCCCCCGTCGCCGTCCAGGAGGACACCAGCAGGGCGACGTCTGGGCCCCTGTTTTGGCCCAGAGTCTCTACTTTATGGGATTTTGCCCAGATTACTGGGGTTTTCAGGGAGGCGAGACCTCAGGATTGAACAAAAAAAAAAACTATGGCTAATCCACGGTGACCCCCTCCTAATCCCTTTATTTGGCAGGTATTAAGGGAACGATCCTTCCTAAGTTAATAAGGCTTTCCCCAATCCTGCTCGCAAACCAGCAGGAGGAGGAAGAGGAGGAGGAGGCGGAACCTCCCCTCCATGACAACATCACCACAACAAATATGTTGTCTCTCTTTGCCAGACCCCGCCCCCCCATGTCTCTAACTTTATTATAATATTGTTTGTTGTGTCAACCTGCAGAACTTCATGTTTCCAAAGTTAACAAACTATTTCAGTCATAAAAAAATAATAATAGAGAAGCCCTCTGGTTTGAATATTGCAGAATATATAAGAAACCCACACATTCGGCTCATTTTAAGATATTGCAGACGAGGTGCAGTTTGACATTTGAAGTTATTAAAGTCTTCCAAACTTCTATATCTGAGCGGATATATAGGTCCTCTGGATGCCAGAACCAACCATGATCCAATCCTGTATTTACCCACTTACAAACATATCAGGACTTTATCTTTTATGTCGTGTTAATGTTGAGATGCAGATGTTGAGGTGTGTATTTGTCTAATGTGGACATGATTCAGAGGGAACGGAGTCACTATTGCATTGGTCTGAACGAAAGAGAAAGCGTTTGTCCTATATTTGAGGAACAAGACGATTAGATGTTTCCAACATCAGACGTTCCTTTTGAATGGAGTCAGTGGAACATGGCCTCATGTGTGGTGTTGCATCGAGGGTTGTTTGAGGCTGCTCCAGCTGCTCGTCTTTCTTGATGAGAATTCCCAGCTTGCTGGAAAGGATCGTCGGTACATTCTTGTCAGCCTTTTTCTGCGTCAATATTTCCTGGCTGCCGGTAGAACTGCTGTTGAACTTTACAAGATGTTAAATGACATCTGCCTCCGCTTCTCAAGCTGTTAGCTCACCACTGCTGCCGCTGCTGCTGCTGAAGGATTCTCTGCATCACTTCCCTCCAAATTCAAAGCAGCGCCGAGGCCGCGGCGTAGCTGCAGAAAACCGTGACCAGGTGCTGGAAGGAAAACGACTTGAGAATAAAACTGATGAGAGGATGAAACTCGTATTTCAGCTTGATACGTTATGTGGAAATATATGGATGAGAAAGTGGTGAGAAAAATGCAACAGCAGCTTTATTACTAGCAGCCGAGCAAACGGAAGGAAAACTGAAAACACACAAAAGGTGTTAAATATGTGGATGTATGCAGAATGTAAAACAGAGGAGGAAAACGATGACTGAGGGAGGAGGGAGGAGGTCAGAAAGGAGGACGATGTCTGAGAGAAGGTAGAAGAGGCGGAGGATGGACGGATTAGACGGACGCTGGCAGGTAATCCTGGAGGAGGAGGTCGTTAGCCGGGATCGAGCTAATTAAAATGTGATTTGTGCTGCAAGCAGCTTACGGCTGGCTGCACGCAAAGAAGGAATGGAAAAGAAATGAACAGAAAGAAAAAATGGATAAGAATAGATTCCTGCTAAACAGGAGAAGCCAAATGTCATTTTTTAGACAATGCAGTCCTTTAACTTCCTGAATGTGTGGCTCTGAATGGATGGAGGGAAGAGTATGGAAGCACATGGACATGGGAGGTCTGGTCTGTTTAACTCTAGACTCAAATAGCAGCTACTGGAGGGATTGTTGTGACATCGGTGGTCCCCAGAGGATGAACCCGTGCCTCTAGTGATTTTCTCCTCAGGCACCAAAATATCTCCACATCTCCTCAATGGGTTGGTGGAGAATTTGGTCTGGTCATTCATGGTGCCCAGATGATGGACTGTGATAATACTTTGACTTTTACCAAAGTTCCCTTGGGACCATTATGGTTTTTAGTCAAATATATAATTAAATTCATTGAGGTACATCTATTCATGAAGCCTGGACGCTGGCCTGAACTTCCCACGCCCATAAAATGACTGTGGAGGAAAGTTGTTCTGGAGTCTCTCCGCTGGGTCCAGCAAAGATCTCTGGGTGGGTGGGGCTTTACGTGGCGCCGTGGAGATGAATTAGTTTACAACAAAACGGCTCTGATTTGTTGAAGCACACACTCCGTAATGAAATCCACATGGAGTGTTCCCAGACTCATATCCTGATAAGATCTGAGTCTAGATCAAGTCCTTGACCCTGATGAAGGCCACAGCATCGGCCTAATAAAGCTGTTCCATACGCTACTAGTGCTGCTGGAGTCTTGACCTTCCTACAGTTTCTTTAGCAGGTGTAGTCGCTCCAGGAATACCATTTATTTTCTACTAGCGTCTTGGTCATAAAGTCTTTTTCTCTGGTTCTACTGTTAAACCCACGTTCAGGCTGCCTTTGTGGCTGTCGACCACATTCTCTTCCTGCTTGATTTCTATAAGAGAGAAGCTACAAACTTCAGTTTTCACGTTAAATCTGTCTGACCAGAGACTTTTAGTGCTTACTCAAGCTTATGTTATACTCATATAGTAATTTATAGGACTATCCAAATGATGCAGAAGTATTTTTTCCTTCTCTCTGTATCGGTTGAACCTCATAATTAAATCCAGTTCGCGTTACCAGACTCATATTTACACCACGGTAAGATTTACGTTCCTCTCCAGATGAATTGCAACAACTTTTCCTCTCTCCTGGGTTCAGTAAATCATCATTTTATAACCTTCGAAAACTTGTCATAATTTCTCCCTTTTCTGGTTGAAATGAGCTTTTCTTATTGACCTGCCAACTGTGATCCAGATTTAATTTGAAAAAAAGGAGAGAAGAAGAAGAGTGTGAATGGTTTCTGTCTGAGTTAGTCCTGTAATAACCTGTCCAGGTGAACCACACACACCTCGTCTGGTGTGAGCTGAGGCTCTGTAGCCTCCAGTGAAGGGCGATGAGAATATTACATTACAGGAGAAAGATAAATATCTCCAGGAAGCGTTCACACTGCTGTTTATTCATTTTTATCTGTTATTAATCCCGTTTGATGGAAACCTCCTTCCCCTCCATTTTTCTTCCTCCTCCTCCTCCTCCTCCTCCTCCTCCTCTTCTCTGAGGTGGCTGGATATTGGATTCTAAAATGTTTCTGTGTTTTATTGATTTCTGCTTTCACTTCAGAGCCTCGACTCCCGTGTATTTTTATGTTTTATTTTTTTCGCCAGCGTTCATTTGGCTTCTTCTCCTCGCTGGCTGACTGTGAGGTGCAGCGTTAGCCGAGACAATAGAGGCTGGGAGGTCAAAGGTCAAACATCACGCCACGTTGTTCACACATGAATGTCTGTATTTTTCTCTTCTTCTCAGTCTCAAACATCTCATTTCACTATGACAACAACACATCCATGAGTCACACTGTTACTCTGACTGAAATGTTCCTTCATTACCATAAACACACATGGACTTCTCCGTCCTGCAGCGCTCACTCATGCACCAGTTGCAAGTTTGCTGTTTGTTTGCATCTCAGAGGCTTCGTTTACACGGACAACATTACCTCATCGTGACTGAAATCATTCTGATTGGTTTACATCCACTTGTGGTTTTGCCCACAGTGGACCATCAAACTTCCTGAAAATACAAAAAAACACCAGAAGAGGTAAAAATGTTCCTCCAACGTTATTGACGACGCTAAATTGATTTCATAGAAAAAGACGACCAAGAGGAAGCCTCATTTTCAAGGCTGCTGCCTCCATTTTAGCCTGGAAGTCAGATCAAGGTCTGGAGTCAATCAGTCAGATCGTTTAGGGGCGGGGCTTAATGTGGCGATGGACAGAAGAATAACCTCATGACGTCATCTGAACGTAATGAGGTTGAAGTAGTTTAGAACATGGTTATTAGGTTTACACCAACTGTCTGTTATGATTGAGGTGGTTACATGATTATTATTGGGTGAAATGTTGAGGTACACTTGTCAGCCACAACATTATGACCACTGACATCGACAATAACATCGACCACATTGTGACAGTGTTCTGCTGGGAAACTTCTGGACCTGGCATTCATTGGTGTGGATGTTACTTAGACATGTAGCACCCACCTAGACCAGACCAGGCACCCCCACCCCATAGCAATGACACTCCTTGATGGCAGCAGCCATCCCCAGCAGGATGCAGCCTGACACAGACACACACACAAAAACACTTTAGGAACAACTAAAAAAAAAACATGAAGAACAGCACAAGGTGTTGACCTGGCCTCCAAATTCACTAGATCCCAAACTGATCAAGTATCTGTGGGATGATCCACAGAGGCCCCTCCCCTCAAGCCCCCCCACTAACAACATTGTGTTGATCAGACACCACAGGACACCCTCAGAAGGCCCATGTCCATTCTCTGATGAGTCACCACAAGGGAGACCTGCACAATATTAGGAAGGTGGTCATAATGTTATGCCTGATCGGTGTACAGTGACAGGATCACTGCAGAAAGGAAGCAGCCTGTGCCTGATATAAGCTGAGGCTACAGCACTGACATTGTTCTTCTAATTAATGCGAGGACGACATAAAGAACAAAACCATCAGATCTGATTCTTGAAGCTTTTCCGTGACGGCAAACAGCTGAGACGCCTCGAAATCCAGTTGTTTTCTGAGCCGTTTGGTTGAATTGGACTGAATGAGCCTGAGAGACTCGGCTAAATAGATTTAAAAATATCTTTAATCATGCTGTGGGCATGTGGGAACTGTCAGAAACGACATGAAAGCGAGTGGGAACGAACCAAATGAGAAATGGAACGCTGTAATTGTCCTTTAATGGACGTTCGCTAAAGTGTGAAATGCCTTTGAGTCGCTCCGTCATCATCACGCTCGTCCACAAATAAGCACAGTGAGCCTCGCTGATGAGGCGTCCAGTTGAATTTACAGCAGCAGCAGCAGTGGGGGGCTGACAGACACGCAGACAGACTCAGGTTTGCTGGTCGAGGCCTGGCCGACGCCCGGCAGCCGAGCGGTGAATCGGCTTCCTGTGATCCGCTCCCTGTGATTGGATTAAGCCATCATCCGCTACAGATGATCTGCCCGTCCACCCACACAACAGCCAGATCCCTGCCGCTCCCCCCGTGTTCCCTAAGCAGATTTGACAGACAATGGTATTATGCCTCCACCACATGTCTTTCATTAACGTGGGCGGGCTGTGGGTGAGGGAGAGGAGGTGGGGTGGCGGGGGGGGTTCAGGTTGACAGTAATCAGGACAGGCCGGAGCACTGCTGAGATCTGCAGATCTCTCCAGAAAAGAAGAGTTTGTTCTTTTTTTATTGGGATAATGACAAAAAAATTAAATGAAAAATAATCCTGCAATGGACGACAGCAGCAGCTAAACACAGACGGAACAAAAATACAATTAAAAACAAAAATTAAACCAAAAAAAAAAGGATAAAATAAAATAATTATTTACAAAAATTATCTCTGTGAGATTGACTAAAATATCAAAAATAAAATTAAAAATTAAAAAATAATTTATAAACAGATTATTATTGTTTTTGTCCAATTTAAAGCTGCAGTAAAACTGAATTAATTAATCATTTTATGTCACTGGTTCTGATGATGCATTGAGATACTGTACGTTGCCAACTCTGCAGCTCAATGGGAAGAAACAGAAATAACTTGCAGTTATGCAATATGCAGCATGAAATATAAAAAGTGCAAATATACTAGTTGAGCACTTGGTTTTGTGACACACTTTATCTTCTGCATGCTCACCACTCAGCATCAATGACAGACAGTGAAGAAAGTAGAATATTGAGGATATTCTAACCAGAGCTGGACTTAATTTCATCACCAACGGGAAGCTCCCACCTGTCTAACCACTAAATCTGTAATCTAGAGTGAAGCTGATGGACGCTGAGCAGAAGCAGCCCGGACACTGTACATAAACACCAGCATAGACGAAGCTTTGGCCGACCGCTCGGTAGCAATCAGGACACTGCTTGTTTGCGGCAACTCTGGATGTTCTGAGCATGCTCCTTGCACAAACTAGGGTTCTGGGGCCATGGAGATTTTCATATTTTAGGATATAAAAAGAAAAAATCAATGAAAACAGAGACACTGAGCAGCTGCTGCAGCGCTGAGGAGCTCAGCTGGCTCTAAAGTACGTGGACGTACGAATACTCAATCCGTATGTGCTGCAGTGACACAAATATAATGTCGTCGGTGTAGCTGTTTGTTTGTGTGGAATCCCAGCAGAGTTCATGCCCTGTTCTTGAATCCTGACCTGCAGCAGCTGCATGTTAACATTTCCATCACCCATCAACGGCTGAGTGGTGTTTGGTGATTCTGAGCGCGCTCGGTGGTGAGCCTCAAGGCGAAGGCCGCAGCTTTCACGGCCTCGGCTCCAGAAAATCCCCCCCGAACCAGCAGAGAGCTTCAGGTAGGACACCAGGTCCCAGAGGAGGAGGAGCAGGAGGAGGACGGGAGGGGGGAGTTGAAAAGGAGGAGAAAGATGAGAAGCAGGAGGAGGCAGGGGAAGAGGCGGTGGGAAAAAGGGGGAGAATGTGATGTTGAAGAGAAGAAAAGGCGGGAGAAGGACATAGATAATGATGATGGAGGAGCAGGTGAGGGCAGAGGAGAGGAATCTGAATCAGGAATCCAATGAGAGAAGGAGTAGGGAAGGAGGGAAGGTGATAAAGGTGGAAGGAAAAGGAAGAAGTGGAGGAAACTGCACTGATGAGGGAGGATCAGGAGGCGCAAATCGTATTATTTGGAGGACGGGAAAGAAACAGGGAGGAGAAAAGTTGGAGGAACAGGGTGATTAGAAGGACGACAAAGTCTTGGGAGGAGAGGGAGTCAAAGGGGAACGTTTCCAGGGTTCGTGTTTTCCCTCTCGCAGCCCGTCTGCCAGCAGGAGGCGCTGGGCTCATCCCGGATCACGCCATCTGTTAGAGATTTGGCTGCTGACCCTGAAAATGAAACCCCACCGACACAAACACACACAAGAACACAGAAAGCGGACCTCTGCCGCGGTTCATTTGCAGCGACAATCGGCTCAGCATCATGAGATGTGAACATATGACACCTGTCCATCTGTCCGCGCGTCCATCCGTCTCCCTAAAACACTTATCCACTTCAGTGTCGCAGCGTGAGCGGAAGCCGTTCACAAGCTGTTAAACTGATCTCATTCATCTGGTGGTCGCCGCAGTCGTTCCCTCCGTCATTCCCTCCGTCATCCAGGACAGAGATCAGAGTGTGTGAGAGTCAAGCCAAATGTTATGAGTTGAAATATTGGAAAATACGTGGTTTTTCAATGGGTTAGCGAGAAGAAAACGATTGCACCAGTTGGACGTAGTTCCAAAAAAACATTTTAAAAAAGGGCAGTTGCCTTTTGTTAAACGTTTTTGGACATACCATGACCTGGATGACTGAGAACCTTCACAGACAGTTGGACGTAGAAACGTCTGGTGTTGCACGTCCAGGCTTGGGATAATTTTTTTCGGTTGCATCATCTAAAAGTTTGACCGGGTGAAGCTAAGCCGGTTCAGTAAGGGTTCAGGGTTACTGCGTTGCACACTGAAGTCTGTCCATTGTCTCTCAGTAAGTTCTGTCTTCATATAGACTGATGCAGTCCGTCATCACTCTGTCATGCCTGAATTATTGAATCGAACATTTAAACATCACGCCTTCCCCTGACTAGGTGTAAGATTTAGTCTCAGACGTATGTAGTGCCACAAGCGTTAATTCTACGTAGGTCTTAAAATGCCTTTTAAGCCCAGCCCAGGGTAGAAGTGCAGCTGGTGCAAATGGCGCCCATAAACCTAATCTACTGTCTCGAGACAGTACAATTAAAGTAAAAGAAGAAAAACTAAGAGCTGGCCCTGCGCCGTTACAGAAGCGACTCTGCCACAAGTCAAGACGAGGTATAAAAGGCCACGCTACTTCAGAATTAGCCACAAACGAGTACTACAAGTCACACACAGCTGCTGCTGCTGAGAGGCAGTCTGAGAGATCTTTAAGCTGGTGCTGTGATGATGGCAGCAGCTCGGTTAGACAATGCTTCAAACATGAGTAATAATCCAGACTCTAGAGGGGGTGTACATACGTGTCATTTTGGGGCCTTTTTCCAAAAAGACAGAAACAAAACAATCACAAATATCGTTGCTTTAGTCTTTACTGCTCTTAAATATCTTTACCTATTGTGTATTTGATCTTTTAGAGCTACACCTGTCTGTATGCACGGTACATTAACGCACACACTCAGTCTCTGTAGCGCCGGTTAGCTGCTGCAGGAACATCCGTCATGAAGCTGGCAGGCTGCAGCATCACTGAGAACCAGAGGTCAAAGGTCAGAGGTCACCGTGGGAGACAAGGACGGAGCCCGGGGCCCTACACACACACACACACACACACACACACACACACACACACACACACACACACATGCTGGGATGTACACAAATGAACACATTCTGACACACACATGGAGTGTGTCCCTGATGTCATGGTCACCTCCCCTGCAGCAGAACAACGTTTCCTCCCCCAGAGGACGACAAAGTCACAACTCAACCTTTTTCTCTTTTCCTTCATTTTGCCTCCTCCGTTCTCTCCTTCCCTTCTCCTCGTACCCTTCCTCCACTCTCGTCCTCTTCCTCTGCGTATTCTACCTTCACTTTTATTTCCTCTCTCCTTTATTTTCGTCTCTTTTCCTCTTCCTCTCTCCGTCCGTGTTATTAATTGCCTCCTTCGTACCTGCCGCTCGTTAATCTCGTTAGCTTGTGGTTTGAGCCGTCTCTCTCTCTCTCTCTCTCGCTGTGTCTCTCTCACTACCATGGTCTCCAGGGGGGACAGGAGAAGACATGTCAGCCCACCACAGCTGTCTTGCCAGATGTGCTTCCACTGTCTCTCTCTGGTCAGCTGGTCTGGCGTTTTGTAAACCTTGGTTTTCATTGACATCGTTCAGTGTTTCCTGCAGAGGACACAGTTTCCTCTGTGCAATGAAGGGACACTGGAGACGGGAATATTTATATAACCGCTCCCTGCTGACGTTCTATAAAACGTACAATAACACAACAACACAAATAGACAGTATATACTCTAGTGAGAAGGGCTAAGACCCACCAAGCTGATGGTCAGCTGTCAGGCTGTTGGTGAGCATGCTTCCACAACAACGAACAACTCATCAGCTGGTTCAGGAGAGGTCAGGTGTGTACGATGCTTCCTTGCTCTTCCTAGCTTTGCATCCTCCCAGCTGATAGTGGCTCGCCCTAGCTTCCTGGCCTCCCAGATAACAGTAGCTCTTCCTAGCTTCTTAGCCACCTAGCTCTTCCCAGTGCCCAAGTCTTCCAGCTAATAGTAGTTCTAGCTTCCTAGCCTTCCAACTGATCTGTATCTCTTCTTAGTTTCCAATGATTCCAGCTAACAGTAACTCTTCCCAGCTTCCAAGTCTTCCAGCTAATAGTCGCTCTTCCTGTTTCCTCTTTTGATTGATAATTACAGACTACTGCCACCTGCTGGTATGAAGAGTTATTTCCTTTTACTCATGCACAGAGTGTACAGTAGCTATGCACCAGAGCATCAGCTCTCTGCAGGTTTGACTTTGGACGTCAGTGAGTTGTGGCGGTTTTCTTTTTTTGCACTACATGAAAATAAAAGGAATGGAGGAAATGCTGCTCTGCGTTCAGGAACAGCAGCTGTAATTTAAAGCTGACACTAGTATGTGTGTGTGTGTGTGTGTGTGTGTTTGTGTTTGTGTGGTGACATTCCTCAAGGAAAAGAAGTCATGAGTCACCGAGAACATCACAAGGAAATACAGCCGTGTGTGTGTTTTTGTGTGCGAGTGCGGATATATATCTAACGCCGCGTGCTGCCATGAACATGTTTAGATTCATGTGTGTGTGTGTGTGTTTGTGTGTGTGTGCGGTTGTTTCCTCAGATATCTCACTGTTCTGACAGGAAGTCAATTTCCTATTTGCAGTTTGTTGTGGCAGCGATTGGTCCAGTCTGACTTGATTTGTCTTCACCAGAACCAGTCCGATCAAACGCAGGCCGTCATTCCGACCGATCGATGGGTCACGTGACGTCTCGTTAGCGCTCCGTCTCTGATTGGCAGCTTGTTTTTCTGCGTTTGTACCTTAAAATCTGCATCTCTGTTGACTGTGTGTGTTTGTGAGAGAGTTATTATTCATGCAGTGAAAATCCATCCAGAGAAGAAAGAAAGAACGGAGCTTTTTCCTCGTCTGCACGAGCTGCAACCTTCGCTATTCATCACTGTCATTAGAGCATCTGAAGCCGCCGTGTTATTCTGTTTGCTGCTTCTCTCTTTGTGCGTATCTGTGTGTGTTAGAAGTGGCTCAACTCTATCTGGGATTGAAACGAATTCAGCAGCGATACAGCAGCTATTTTCTCCTCTGAGCCTGACCTAATTGTGGGCTCAGTCGACCGACTGCTGAGTTTGTTTGGACGCTTCGCTCCTGCACTCGGCCTCAAATTAATGTCCATACAGAGCTCATTAAAGCGCCGAACGAGTCCGACGCACACTCCCTCATAAAGATCAGCGACCTATCGATTTGAGAGGGGACGTACTGTACATCAAGACATATGTTTGGTAAAATATACCAGTCCTGCACCAAATCCTTCTCCATGACTTGTTCAGCTGACGTAGAAGCTGCGTCAGAAAGGTGGTGACTCACCTGGACGATCATTTTGGAGGATGGAGTACAATGCAAAACAATTCAATAGAACTACAAACCACAGCCTCAACTAAAGAAACCTTGACTACAAAAACCTTCAATTTAGTGCAACACTTTTATATTAGAATACGCTCTTTTCACTAGTGTACCTAATAAACTGGCAAGTGAGCGTATATTTGACCAGTTGCATGATGGAGAATTATTATTTTGCAGAGAGAAAAACTTTTTATTTGTTTTTCCAGAATATGCCAATATGTGTTGTTCTGTTCAGGGACATTCGCCTACTTGCCAAAACATTAGGTACACCAGTGAATGCATTCTAATATAAATCCTCCTTTATGACTCCTAATGTTCAGTTGATGTAGAACCAGCGTCAGAGAGGTGGTGATCATTTTGGAGGATGGAGTTCGTGATGGTGTTAAACAGGACTGAATTAAACAGCCTAGCCCACTGACTATGACGTCAAAATAATAGGAACACGAGTGAGTTCAATAGTTCTACAAATCACAGCTTCCACTAAAGTAATCCTGAAAACCAGAACCTGTTATATTTGATGCATTCCTGTGCATGACTACGTTTAGTTGAGGTACAGTTCAGAGTAATTAAAACTCTAGAAAGGCGTAGGCCAATAGAAAAAATGTTCCCTATTATAAACTGAACTGACTCCCCGCTGCAGAATCTTCGACCGTGAATCCGTTTTCTCAGCTGAATGTGATTCTCAAACACACCCCGTCTGTTTCCTGGTGACCGCTGTCAGAGGCTCAATCAGTGAAGTCGCCTTCTTTGACCCGTCGTCTGATAACCAAACATTTCTGACGCTTCTTCACCTGCGTGACCTCTCTGATTAATCAATACCTCTGAGGCCGCCGCGCTCTCAGTCAATCACTCTCTCTTTGATTCTTAAGTGTTCAGAGTGAAGCCTGAGTCATCCCGCTAAACCGCCCAGCAAACACACACACGGCCAGGATCAGCACCGGCCTACGCGCTTTTAGATAACAGGGAAGGAGCTGAAGAGGAGGCGTTCACGTTAAAAAGGATCGGACTGGCGGGGGTTGGCATGGCGACCTCTGCTGAGGCAGCACTCCAAATGTTTTATTATTATTTTTTTAAAGTCCTGAAAAGACTTTCCCTTTTTCTGTTTCAAAACCGGAACGCGAAACGGTTGAACTCAAAAAGCCGGAGGAGATCAGACAGAGAGAGGAGAGAGGGGCGGCGTGGACGGAGTCAGAAAGACAAACAAAGCTACGAGTCGTTCCACCGTCGCCACCGCCGCCGCTGGGTCAGCTCTGGGCCCGCCCCCGGACTCTGTTGTTGGTGAATGGCATCGGCGAGGTCACGATGTGCTGCACGGCTCTGCTCATTGTCTGACTTCACTTTGCTCTGCAGCTCGGCTTCAGTGAACATCCACAGGCCGTAAATGAATCTGTGTGTGTGTGTGTGTGTGTGTGTGTGTGTGTGTGTGTGTGTGGAGGGCAGGTGTATTGTAATCGTGGTCACACACGAGAGGAAGCGTTTCAATGGACTTCCTGTTTCCTGTTCCTGCTAATTTGACATGGAGGCTGGACATGAATGGGAGCAGCGAGGCAGACGTGCCTGTGGTTATGACACCGAGTAAATATACTGCCGATACTAAAAGGTACAAATACACAGACTGGCAGCGTGCTGGGTTAGTGGTCAATGTGCAAAACTACATGTCTGCATGGTATAAATCTCTGTTTTCATATAGCGTGTTTTTAAAGAAATCCCTGGTGCTTCCATGATTACGATTGTTGCCGTTTGACAACAATTTACCGAGTTCTTCATTTAAAAATAATAATAATTCATGCACTAGAGGTGAACACTGATGTAACGTAGTAAATCAGTAAATCCCACGTTCATGGAGCCACTTGTAGCCTGATCTGTCTGTGATTTGTTTTGTGGGGTTGGCGTGCCAGGAGGAGCGCTTGTTTTCCGCCTACTTGTATTCAAGCCCTCGTGGCTCCTCGTCTTCCAGGGAGGGAGGCCACCCACTCACCCGTCCACCCTCCCACCCTGCAGGGATCTTTATAATGAACGATTCAGAATGCAGAGAGCAGATGAACCTCAGACTGTATGGTAATAGGCTCCGGTAATGACTACATCTCTGCCTTTACACTGGAGGATGTAAAGTGGACCTTAAATCATCGGCCAGTTTTGTCTCGTCTCGGTCCGTCTGTCTGTCTGTCTGTCTGTCAGTTATTGAGTGACTGAGAAAAGGGAGATATAGGAGAAAGTGGGAGCAGAAAGTGATTCGACCAAAAAAAAATAATAATAATAAATGGCATAGAGAAGAAAAAGTGGAGAAGTGAGAGAGAGCAGAACACTTAAGAGAGAAAATCGACTTTGAAAAATGAGAAAGCGAGAGCGACGGGTCAGAGCTTCACCAATAAAGCGAAAAGAAAGATAAAAGATTCAGCCTTGGCAGGAGAAACTGAGGCGTTTTCCTGAGAGCTCTTCAACCCGGTGGACACATCCAGCTCTCCCACAGCCATTTAACTGATTTAATTCTCCAAAATGGAGTCTCTCTGTCAGTCGGAGCCGTTTTTTTCATCCCCCTCCTCGGCTGTCACATTTGAGATGCTCTCCTCAGCCTCTTCCACAGTAAATCTGTTTAACAGCAGCGCATAAAAAAAAAACAAAAAAAAAAACACGACATAAATTCAAAGGATGAGCTACGTAAAAACAGCACAACAAGCACGGGGCAGGATCTAATAAAGACTGCGGCACAGCTGACTACTGACAGCGCTATCTGATGCGAGGCAATAAGCTAATGCTAACTGATGAAGCGCTGTAGCCAGACACACTCTATACATGATACTGAGAGAGGCTTAACGCCGACAGACAGCTGAGGTCTGATGGGTCAGTCAGTCACCCGGATTAAACCCGGATCTGAGGCTGATATTATATAAATATTGGCAGGAACATGGACACAAATTAATCTGAGAACTGATTCCTGTTTGATTGTTGTGAAGAGAAAAATCCCTAAAACTTGAACTTCTAAAAGATACTAGGCCTGATGTGAATGAAGAATCTGATCAAATGTCTCTAAGGACGGGTTTAATTAATAAATATTCAAAATGCATCAACATTATATTAAAATGGCTGAAGCCATCCTTGAAAAAACGTATTTGACGTTTACTTTAGTGTTTTAGTTTGGCCCAAGTCCCGCCCACTAACATGGATGGGGAGGAGCTTATGACATATACTGCAGCCAGCCACCAGGGGGAGCCCCACATGCTTTGGCTTCACTTTATAGGAGCTGTCATTGCGTCCACTTTTTATACAGTCTGTGGTCTAAACAAGGCTCCAGATGAAAGTAAGTTACAAAAATAAAAAGGTTTATTTAATTTAAAAAAAAAGAGAATATTAATAAAAAGGTGTCAGGTGAGACATGGTGAGCTTCTGCAGCAGAAAAGTGGCGTCCTCAAAATCCTCAGGCCTTTCCAGCCGTGCCCTTTATTTATTTATTTTTAATCCATACCTCTTCAGTTGAAATTCACACTGCATACTCATAGAAGGCTGCGTTTTGGCACAGTTCTACCCAAATAGTGAACTTGTTCAAACCGAAAACGCTCACATGAATATCTGAAATGGTCCTGAGATTTGATCTTTAGGATTTATTGGATCCTCCAGTCGTGTTAGTGTGGCTTTTCTGCATTTGGCAGGTTCAAGTCTCTGCACACTGATCATTGTATTCTTACAAATTGATCCACTCGCTGTACTCAACCCGAGGAGTATGGTACCTCCAGAGCAGGACAAAGGGACGGTTTAAAGAGGACAGGCCACTCAAACAGCCAGCAGACCCCACATATGCCTCAGTGTTTATTCTATTGTGGACAGTGTGAAAGGGAAGCCTGGAGCTGTGAATAGAGCACACTGCTGGATGGCGACCGGTGCATTATCACGGCCCTGACAGACAGAGAGGGGTGTCGAGCCACACTGCCTCTTTACCCACCACTGAAATTTCTCTTTTATGCAGCTCCACGGCACTTTTCATGCAGGTACATGCCACAGAAGCCTCTCCACCTTTTTATATTCTCCATTGTGTGTGCGGCTGGAGACTCACCGAGTGGAGAATCTGCAGGCTATTGCAGGGCCCGTGTTGAGGCTGTGCTAAAAGGGGTCTTTATGTCAGCTCTCTCTCTGCGTCTGAAGCCCTGAGAGAGTCGTGAGCTCACTGGAGATGCAGACTCTGGATGTGAAAGACACTCTCACATTCAACTGTTTGCTTTTATCAATAGTCTTTGATGTGACTTCCATCGTTCTGCAGCTCGTACAACGGGATCACACTCTGAATCTTTCCAGATAATGATGACGCTCACGAGCACTACTGTATTTGGAATTCACTCATACATCAACACAAGTTCTCAAGTCAGTCAAATGTCACATGGGCCAGAAGGTCACCAGCAGTGCTGCAAAATAAATGGCCTGATTTTATTGACATGATTTAAGCTTCTATAATGCTTAAGTGGTATTTTTTTTTTTTTAGCTTTCTTCTCCATTGACTGGTACAAAGCTAACACGGGTTTAGAACAAAATGATTTGTGGCTTTGTTACAGTTAAAAATATCAACCTAATTAATTCATGAAGTAATCCTCTTAATTGTGTCGTGGTTCTGAAACAACGGCAGCACTTCCAGTTTTCTGTCTAATGTTTAGCCCCATGTTTGTTAAAATATGGGTCGACTCTAAAATTGTTCTCCGAATTACATCAATTATAGAAAGTTTCCAAAAGGTGACAGCCTTTGATGGCGGGTGATGCATCAAAATATTCCTCTTGGAGACCAACACCCAAGTCATGTAGCCTGGAAAACCCTGCCCACAAATTTTTGCGATAGAAAATTTGTCTGGAGTCTCTCCGTTGGGAACTGATTATTCCCCATGGCAAAGTACAACCAATCAGAGCCATCTTGTTTACAATAAAATGTCTCTGATTGGTTGGAGGACTATAATGGGAAACATGCCCCAGAATGAAATCCAAATGGTGATATCATCATATTATTATTCTCTATGCTGATGATATACAGTTATACCTCAAATTAATTTGTGACACGTTTGATGGAGGATTTTTTGGCAGTTTGCAGATAAAACATAGTCTAGTTCCAATTTTTGAACTAGTTCATCCATCCTGCAGACATTAGTTGTTTTTCTCATAACTGTTGAGTCTAATAAAGCTCCAGATGCCTCCAGACTCATAATTCAGAGTGATCACTAAATCAGTCGATCAGACCTACATATCGCCTCAGGGTTGTTTTTCTCCCCTCTTCAGCACGGTCCCATCATTTCTGATCATTTCTGTCCCATGTCAACACCCACCCTGACAGTAGCAGTGGTGCTTTTTTTTTTTCTTTTCTTCTTCCAATTTCTTGCAGAAGACTATTTTTCAACGGGCAATTTTGAGACTTGCCCTGTCGTCCTGGAAGTCTGCAGGTCCACTCCCTGCTTCAGTTGATGCGTCTGACGTTCAAAGGTCACAAGTGGCATTTCAATCCACAGCACAGCTATTTCACCACAATCTCTCGTCGTCCTTTGATTGGAGGACCACTCCAAACCAAGGGCAGCTACGAACCAGAGGAAGTGTAGGAGGCAGGAGACCGGGATAAAAGGGGGGTTTCGTTTAACCTTCAGTACATGTGGAGTACAAGTACAGAACTTATATATAAAATGCAGTCCTCATTTCTTTCTTTACCCTTGAGCTGGGATTGTTTGTATTTCCAAGGTTAAGAATATTACACACAGCCTTAGATGAGAATATATTATTATCATGTCTTTGGGTGGCGTTTACAACCAGAAGACTGTTAGCTTAAATATGCATAAATATGGTTTTGTCCAAATCAGTCTGCAAGAACTTCCAAAGGACATTATGTCACAAGTGTGGCGCCAAAGAGACAGACAACGAAAGACTTTAGTTAAGGTGCAGCAACAATAAGGCAGGATAATTCAGAGTCAAAAAAAAGTTAAGAAACAGAAGTTGCAAGAAAATACAAAAACCAAAAGAAAACCTGTTCTTCATGTTTTTTTTTTTAGTTGTTCCTAAAGTGTTTTTGTGTGTGTGTCTGTGTCAGGCTGCATCCTGTTGGGGATGGCTGCTGCCATCAAGGAGTGTCATTGCTATGGGGTGGGGGTGCCTGGTCTGGTCTAGGTGGGTGCTACATGTCTAAGTAACATCCACACCAATGAACGCCAGGTCCAGAAGCTGGTCGATGTTACTTACTTCTCCTGTCAGTGCTCATAATGTTGTGGCTGATCGGTATAATGTGTGGTGAGTTAACATTTGAGACTGTGGCGTAGAAGTGGAAAAGAGAAGTTTGGCCTCAGCAACACCCGACTGAGTCATCCATTTCACGTCTTTGAGTATGAACTCCTGCCTTGGCATTGACCTCTGACCTCTGACCTCCTCCAATCAAAACTTTGTGTTAATCTGAAAACAAAAAAAACCCACACACAACAAACACTGACATGCTCTGACTGCATACAAAGCAGCTCAGGGTACACAACATGACAGTAAGGCGTCCTTGAAGGAGAAACAGCTGCTCTTAGAGCCGTGTTGGATGTTATTTAGATATCACTGAATATCTTCTGCAGAGTGAAGAGAAAAGGAGAATTCATTCCTCATCAACTGTGAGGAGGCCAAACTATGTGTTTATCACAACTAAAACACTCTTTAATTCTGCCCTTTCTGTACTCGGATTGATCAGAATCATGCGAGGAATTTCTGTAATTTCATTTACTTCCTCCAAAGAGCGACCCCCTTCCTTTTGTCTTTGTGCTGAGCAGCCCAAAGTTAAAGAGGAGAAGAAAATCCCGAGCTCTTAGTAAAAGCTTTGAGGCGCCTTGTGTCGGGGTTTGAATGTGGCACTGTTTGAAGCTCGGCTCTCAGAGGAAGGCTGCTGTTTTAATGCTTGGGAGAGTTTTGTGTTTTTTAACTTGCTCTTTGAACGGATGGATTGACTTAAGACTTTATAACCTTTCACTTTAAACGCAGGCTCGGTGTTTGTTTTCCCTCTTTGATTCAGTTCAGCCACAGTAAACAGAAAGGGTAACCATCTCCACTTTATAAAGCCGGGTGCGGCGCGCTCAGTTTGTTTTAGATGCACAAACTCGGCCTTCTGCAGGGTTCAAATGTGAAAAAACTGGAGACATAAATTTAAGTGCGGGAATGAATATTTCACTTTGAGTTACCACGGCCTCGGTAGTTTTCCAATCAGCTACACTTTGTTCTGCAGTCTGTTAGCTTCTCTATTTCACTATAGCCCATGGATTGTCTTTTATTGTGGTGAGGTTTGGTAACAGAGGCACTTTAGGATGTTTTCACAAATATATTTTGTTCAGTTTCAGAGAGCAATCGATGCAGTGTTGTCTCAGTGTTGCATTTAACCTTGATTCGTGTTCACGGGGCAATCAAGACAAAAGTTCTGACGCGTCCTCAACACTTGGTTCTTGCAAACAGTTTTGTGATTAGTCATAATATTGTCAGAGGAAAATGGATTTCAGAAAATCAAGAGATAATCATATTGAAGCGTATCACACAAAGGAAGATCTTCTGCAGGTTTATTGAAACCTGAACACAGAACACTATCAGCCAGCACAATAAACAGCCTCGGCCTGTCTCTTATAACAAATGTCCTTCTCTTTCTTGTAAAAACTCTCTGCTCTTCACACATCTTACGTCTCTCGCATGGTGCATTCACTGTCATCAGCAACATGGAAACAAAGCAACAATAGTCAATTCATAGAACAATAACTGAACTGAATAAAAAACAACACAAGCTCATCAAAGTCCGTTACAGTATCTAACGTCATCAGCAGAGAGTGTGGTCTCTGGTGTTTACTGCTGTTCTGTGCTTCATGGACCAGAGTTCAGCTTATGAACACCATGTTCAGTTTGATCAGGGATCTAGCCTACGAGTCTGCTTGGTTCTATCATCACAAGGTAGTGGTATCAGTCTGTGGGTAACCTGTGTTCACACTGCAAGCCAACCGCTCTGGGGAGCGATTGCAATTAGAAGGAGATATGATTGCTGGGTTCACACCAGAACCAAATGAACCGACCTCGGGGATAAATGCTCCCAGTTTCAGAACAATGACCTGGGTGTAAAAGATGAGGGAACAGATCGGGAATAATCTGAATAATCATGTTTTGTCGTGTCAGGATCTTTTTCTAACATTAGTTAAACACTACTAGTGCTAGAACAAGGGCGATTAATAAGATGATTTCCATAGTTAACTCATGTTAATGCAGTTTAATCAGGTTTGTTTTACTCTCATCAAGCTGTTCAGAGAGCTCCCTGCTCAGTTCATAACTACTTAGCTCTAGTTGAGAGAAGCATCGGGCAGGACTTTGAAGATGAACTAGATGCTCAAGGTCAAGTGGACTTGTAGAAGATGTTTCTAGTTTCATGTAGCATCTTCTTTCTAAATGACTGGTGGGGTTTGAATAGAAACATCTGTACTTTGAGCTCCAGTTGTCTTTGTTTCAGCTTGTTTTTTTTTTGGGTATACCATGATCTGGATGACTGAGAACCTTCACAGAAATAGTTTTCCTCCTTCTCCTTGTCTTAGTAAAGTAAATTCAGGCAGTATTAGGCTTCCTCCAACAACACATTTACTGTTGCAGATTAGAAGTCTTACTTTATCTCCATGTGATCTCTGCTCCTCTGTCAGTTTGTGATGGTGTTTAATGGTCCTGAATGATTTGATAGTGGATCTTCGTAGTTCCCTGACTCGAGGGCCACTCAACACCAGAGTAGGATGAAGGAGGCATCTAGGTCAACGCTCAGCGTGTCCTTTATGCAGCACAGTGGCATTAACAGTGCACCCAGTGCATTCATTTGAACCACTACAGCCAGTCTGATGGCCACTGAGAGGCTCCTTGTCACTAGTTTGTCTTTAAGGGCCTTGCTCAAGGGCGCTTCAGAGGTGGTAATCACGGAGAACAAGTTCCGTTCTTTTACTTTCATTTGACTCTTTTACATCTGCTGGTTGGAGAGTTGAACCAGTTGCTCGCCACTAATCTTACTTCATAAACTTCATCAGCATAACCTCAACCATCTACTCTGACTCTAAAGGAGGAAATGATTCTAAAAAAAATCACCTTGAGTTCTTTAGAAGCATCCAGTATCAACCATCTGTCTGTTCATGCTGTGATAAAAGAATGAAAAAGGGTAACCGCCTTCAAAGGCTCTTCCTCTAAACACAAGGTTCAAGTACCAGACGTTTCCTTTCGACTTTAACCACCTTTCAAAGCTCTCGTCTGTGAAAGAAGAAATAAAATAGAAGGTGAACCTTGAGTTTAGAAGATTTGACGCAAATATGTTCTTAGGGTTGAGAATGAACATCCAACGAGCTCCAGGCGGCTGCATTTCAGATGAATACATTGGGATCTTTTGAACCTTGATTTTTTCTTTCTCCTGAAGCTGATTTTTCTCCCCCAAAGCATCTTTATAATTTATTGTCGTAGTATTACAGACACTATAGTTCAGTTCTCTTCACTGCAGCTTTACGATGTTTAGGAGAACACCTGAACTTGACACTCTTTGTTTTTCTGGCTTCTCTGTTGCATCAGATGGAAATATCCCACGTCCTTTGAGCATAATTTTACACTCTTCTTTTTATTTTTTTAAAGTTCTGCCTGACACGTTTGCTATATTTGGAAAGTTTTGAATCTCCACTGCAGTTTTAAATAAGATTATGCAAGACTGAATAAAACTTAAAAAGTTTATATATTATGAAACAGCTGATCTGACATGAGCTAGAAGGTCATTATCAACCTGTTGATGCCCAGAAGCATGGCTTTACATAAATATGAATGCATTCATGTTCCATAAATACAGTTAGTATCCTGTGCACCGGATAAGAACAAAATATTCCGACTGTCTTCTTAATTAGCAGATCCATGCAGGGTAAGGGCCAAGCTCTTCACCCTCGGCACCTTCAGCATCTGTCTGTCAGGTCTGCAGGCTGTCTACTCCACCACGATAATCCTCAAACAGCTCCAACCGTCAGCCGCCGAGTTTCTCACTCTCCTCCTGTAAATATTAACCCACGCTAAGATTTCATACAGCATTTGCCTCGGAGCCACGCGTAACCTGGCTTTGATTCAGCGCTGTTGTGACCCACTTCCCAGATCAATGACATCTGGAGGAGGAGGGGGAGGTGGTGGGAGGGAGGAGGAACAAGAGAGATGGAGGAGGGGAAGGGAAGGTCGCTGGGAGGTGCTGACGATGTCGAACAAACTCGCCTGGCGGGAGGTAACCTCTGGAGCAGGTAGCGTAGAGGAGGCGCTAAACGAGGCCGAAGTCCAGCTGTGTGTTTCATTATGGACAGATGCTGCCGTGGTGGGAGGTGGGAGGAGGGAGGAAGTCGATTTAAAGCGGAGAAAGGAGGAGAGTAAATAAAAAGAAGGATGAAACAGGAGAGGGAAGACAAGAAAGGAAAACTGGAACACAAGGAAAGAAATGTGAAAAGAGGAACACGAAGAAGGGATTACGTGAAGACTCTAATCCCTGAACAAACTGCAGCAGCACCTCAGGCCGTGCATGTGTGCACACTAAACGCGCCTCTTTCCCACAGTTAAAATGCATCATCACACGCATGCACAAACAAATGCAGGATCACGCTGCAGCCGAAAGCTGCAACCAAAGCAGCTCGTGTGTCCACCGTGCAGCTTCACTCCAAACCTGAAGGTCACTAACGCCTTGTAACTCTCCTTGTCAGTTAATTAGAATATTAAATTAAGTACTCATAATACCGAAACCACGACAGACTGTTAAGGTGCATTCAGGGTGAACAAGAAGCAAATATTTGCCTTGCATTACTTGCATAAATATGACCTCCAGACTGCTTGTACCTGCAGTATATTTTAATCATATTAGCTGTGGCTCAAATTCACTTAATATTCCTCCTGAACTCACCTGTAGACGTACTTTTAATACAGTCGCATTACAATCTCAGTCCACGGCGCTAATATAGTTGATTTAACCTTCACCGAAAATATCGTCTCAAAATAATTGTCAGACGAGACGGATTTTTTATTGTGAAAGTGAACAGCCGGTTTATTCTGGTATTATCACTGTTAGTCCAAGGTGTAGCAGGACAGGTAACAGAAGCTTGGGAGGTGCATGGGTAGAGCAGCTACTGGTCTTTGTTGTTTTTACAAATGGCTCCAGCAAACACCCACAGTACAAGTAGCAGCCCAGTTAGTCCACGTGGCCAGCTACCAGCAGCTGTGCTTGGCATTACTAAGATGGTTTCTGGTTCAATGTTCACCTGTCGCATCAACTCATTGTTGCCTGAAAAGTAGGAAATGACCATAAACATGCAAAGGGACCTTTAATGCAAATAATCTGCATGATGCATGTAAAGCACAGGTGTCAAAGTGATCCGTGAAAGGGCCACTGTGGCTGCAGGTTTTCATTCCAACCATGCAGCAGCACACCTGACTTGGCTCAGTCAATCAACTGAACTGCCTTCACACAGTCACTTCAGGTGTCCTCTTGCTTGATTGGAACAAAAACTTGCCAGCCACACCCACTGCATGGGTGCTGCATGGTTGGAATGAAAACCTGCAGCCACAGTGGCCCTTTCACGGATCAGTTTGACACCCCTGATGTAAAGAGACAGACATAGTTCCTGAATGGGTTTGAGGTGGAGAACCATTAGCAAACCCAAACCAGTGCTGAACCGTTTTTAAACCACTGAGGTTTTAGAGATTGAGAGGTTTGTGACTGCAGCCAGTGAACTTTAAGTGAACTTTTTGCACTGCTCAACCCTTCCATCAGCTGAACTCAAACCCAAAGATTGCAGATGCTAAATAAACCTTGAACCAAACACATGTAGGCTGAACTGAAGTATTAGCTCTTTTGAACCAAAGAATTTCAGCTTCTGGTGGTGAACCACTCCCTCAGATGCTAACTGACTGGCTAGGTGAAATCGCTCAAACTAAAATGATCGAACGAGCAGTTAGCTAGCTAAACTGCAACACTGAACAGCTGATGTTGGTCCTGCAAAGATCTGCTGGGCCAATTAGATGGTTTGGGGGCGGGGATTAATAGGGTGATGGACAGAAGGGTAACAGTAGTCATACACGTCACCTGAGCGCTGTGGAGTTGAATTAGTTTACAACCAAATGGCTCTGATTGGTTGGAGGACTATCCAATAGAACTGTTGGCCAACCCAATCCAAACTGATCCAAACTGTCATGGCTGCCTGAACCAACCGTTAATTTAAAACCTTTAGCTGAGCGCTAGCTGCCTGGGCAACATTTCCATAGTTTTGATTTTGCAGGTTTTAGGGAGTTATCTTTACGTACATTTTTAGAATCCACCTTTTATATAATAATTTCCAAACACATTAGAAAAGTTTCAGAGTTTGTGCTGATTTCAGAATTGTTTAATTGAATGTTTTTTTTTTTGTCACTTGAGTAGCGGCTGCTTTTATTTTTCTGTTTACCGAATATTTGAAGTGCCTCTGTGAATTCATGCACTGTTCAATAGTTTCTACATTTTTTAAAACTGACCTATGAATTGTTTTTGCGTTACTGTGGCTCTGCAAACTGCTCCTACATTTTAATTTTTTTTTTTTTAAATTACCTTCTTTTTTTAAAGCATTATTTTTTTAGTCCTACTTTTTTGACCTTTTTCTTTTTGTTTTTTCTTTTTCTTCTCATTGATGAGACATTTTGCATGGAATGTGTTTTCTGCGTTGCGTAAACCTGAGGTGTAAGACGTTCGTATCTATCCTCTTGTAGGTGGAGCGTCGTCAAGCACCCAGCCGGAGAGGGGGTCCGGACAAAAAAGACTGCCTTAAGACAAAACTAAAGACACAAAGAGCAACTAAAGCTTCTTCTTCTTCTTCTTCTTCTTTTGGTTTTTTTCTTCTTCATTCTCCAGTTTTTTCTTCTTCTTTCTCCAATTTACAAAATCCTTGCCCGTGGTCGTGAGCAGCTTTTTTTTTTTTGCTTCATGTTTCACATTCTTGATACGAGTTACCGTCGAGGAGAATCACGTCACATAAAAATAAAAATGAAAAAAAAAGACAGAAAACATATTTTTTGGAGCAGTTGTCCTAAATAACGAAGGAATTAATCGTCTTTGTTTCCTCCGTGGATCTTTTTTACCCTTTAACATCCTTGCTAGGTGTTTTTTTGCGGGGCTGTGGGAGTGGATTTTTACTTCCTCTGCTCTCTGTGGACGGAACCGAAGCCTGAGTGGACGCGTCACGATCGCAGTGGATTATCAGCTCTCAACCGTTCATGGCTTTTTGCTCTTGTTGCCTTTTTTTAGCTGTTTTTGCAGCTTTTTTAGCCCCAGGGTCACATCGTATGGGCGATTAACTTTTTTTTTATGTAACCCTGGTGCCTGTAGTTGATGATTGACAGTCAGGGTTCGGAGGACAGGGTGATTGGCAGCTAATCAGCCGCCCCGCCTTCTCTCGCCAGGCCAATAGGAACTGTTGTAGAAACCTTTTTGGCCCCACATTGTCACTACGGGCCACAGTCGTTCTTCCCTACTTGACATTTGGACATTTGGTCAAAGGAACACTCTTAACATGTTTGAGAAATCCTCATTTGAAACAACAACCAGGGTCCGACGAGAAGACGGAAATCAGTTTCATCTGTGTCCCAAAACAGAAACTGTCCCAGTATGTGTCGAGTCTAGAATAGCACAAAGACTGGACGGTGCCGGTGTATAGATCAGCCCATAGGTGACAAGTAATGTCTGTACAGAACATGCCAGATCGTTTGCAGTAGTTTAGTGACTGTGTCTTTAATGCGCAGATTTCCAAAACACCCAATATCCCCACAACCACACACACACTAAAGGTAATCATTCACTCTTTACTGCTTGTACTGTTCACAGATGTTCATAACGTTGATTTATAAAGATAAAATGCACTAGGTAAGCCAACCCCTGAGTAAACCACCGACCACGCTCAGCCAGCAGCTTCCCCCAAAATAACACAGAACTATTCAACATTATCAGATATCATTGGCCAACATGTTGGGATAAGTCTTCCAAAAGAAAAACTGGTTTCAATCATCGTATTCATAGTCAACAAATCAGGGATTTGTAATTTACTGATAAATTCTTACACATCTTGAGCGTCTTTTGATAAATACCTGAACACATTGCATCCCACAAAATGTCCACGGGGCGAACCAGATCTGTAGTTTGACGGCAGGTGGAGGTTTGAGACTGCAGCTCTTTAAAGGAGGGGCCTCCGTTTTATAATGCTGCTAGCTTAGCGTGCTAGCCTGGGGCGCCTCCACCTGATTGCAGGCTTTGTGCTAAGCTCAATACATGGTTACTGCATCTAATATAATTAATAGGAATAAGGCAGGTGGTTAATAATTTATTATAATATATAATACGTTAGACTATAAAATTCAGATTGATAATGAAGGATAAGAAGTACCCTGATCTATCTATCTATCTATCTTCTGCTGCTATTCCATATTTGAACCAAAATCAGCTAACCATCTTCATCACTCCTCTTCTTTCTCTCAAACTTTCTTCAAATCTTGTTTTTTACAACCTTCAAAGGTTTAACTGACGATTCAAATCCTCACTGACCTGTTATTTAAAATCTCTGAGGCTCTTACTGACCGGTCAGTCAGATCTCCACTTCCTCTTATCTTCCAGTAAATAAATCTGTGTAGACCTCGGCCGGTTGATTAGTGCTGCAGCCTCTTTAGTGACGGACGAGTGACCCCCCACCCCTAACCCCCCCACCACTGATCGGCCCGGACTGTTTGTTTGTCAAGTAAAAACCGTGTGTTTATTCTGAAGTATAACAGTATCTTTATGGGATAATAAAGTTGTAAAATGGTGTATGAACTTGAATTATTTGTAGTCATCGCTGGTTTGCTGTAGGAGTCAAGCGGAGCAGCTCAGTGGCTGCTGCTGCTGCTGCTGCTGCTGCTGCCGCCACCGTGAATGTACTTTGTATTCAGAGGTTTTTATTACAATAAATAAAGGAGTGCTGATATCTCACGGTGCAGCTTTACTTTCTGTATATCACTTTGTTCTTTGGTCTTGTTTCTTGTGTGTGTGTGATTCCAGAGTGTAAGGCCTGCAGAGGAACGGTAAAATAAATCATTAGAAATATTTATGTTTTAAAAAGTAAGTGCTCCAGTTATATGCTCTTTCATGTTGCACCGACACAAAACATCTCTTTAAGGCCTTAATGAAAAGACCGTTTTCACTCACCGCCGTCCGTCCTGACCTCCGTATGTACGTGTGTTTGCACCGAGCCCCTAAACGCTGATAAACCGTCTGGCTAATGGAGGCCAACGTACCTGAGACACCCTGAGAGGTTTCATTAGGTCACTGAGCACCTCGAATCAGGCGCGTTAACATACTTATTTTCTTAGCAACGCGCCAGCTGGGAGATTATATTGGCTTTGCATCAAACATTTTTAATTGCACGATTATGTAACATCTCAAGCAGCTTGATTATTGATCGAGGAAAGCATAAAAATGTTCAGGAGTAAAGAGTCTCGGGTGACTCTTAGTTTAGCGTATGCAGCGGCATGTTTCCACATAGTATAGATTCAAAGATTTTTATGTCAATTCTTTATATTTTCAGGAGTCAAAAAGACGTTTCTCTCTCTCTCTCTTTAAAATAAACTGTACAGATATAAAATAAACACTCATAAAAGTTGCAGCTTGTTGCATGCACAGTTTTGCAAATGGTGCAACAAGGTGCAGGATAGTTCACAGAGTGTAGTCTAGTGTATAGAATCTATAGAATCTGTCATAAAGTACAAACCTCTGAAGGTGCACTAATGTTCAATACCCAAACATGCTGAGAAGCCTCAGTCGATGCGTTTAAAAACCAAACACTGGCTCTAATATCGATAAATCCACAAATAAATCCATTCATATTTTCAAAGTTTATAAAAGTTCTGACCTCCAACTTATCTCACGTTGAGACACAGTGCAGGAGAACGAGCTGTTCTTCAGTAAGATGCTTCAAACGCTCTGGTTTCCTCCAGACGGACACAGTTAGTGGACGCCACCGTGGTCGGGAGGTCAAGGGTCAGAGGCGACCGACAGGCGTCATAACCACAGCAGTGACAGGCTGTAAAGTAGAAGCACAGACAGGAAGCCAGCTCTGGATATTTTTATTATCGGTCTAATTAAATATCCTCCAGTCGCTGAGGCTGCTTTGAGTTTGTGTGTGTGTGTGTGTGTGTGTGTGGGTGTGTGTGTGTGTGTGAAGTTTCAGTGAAATGTGTGTCGGTGCAAACTTTGTGAAGTCGGTGTCTGCTCGCTCAGGTACGCTGCTGTCATTTTCTGACTAATTTTCTCCTTCACTGGCAACTCTACACCTGGTTACACACACACACACCTCTCAGCCTATATACGTGAGCTGCTGCTGCTGCTGCTGTTGTTGTCATTTGGAGTAAATTCAGACATACGGTGCATGTGAGTCTGGAGTCATCAGGCAGACGTTAGATGAATCCAAAAATCTGGGGATAATCGTTGATCATGGCACTTTAATGTCTGTTCAGTCATCCAGGTCGGGGTTTAAAACAAAAAAAACAAAAACAAAGCTGAAACAAGAGAAACTGGACTTGTTGGTTTCTTAAAGACCTTTCATCCAAGTCTTCAGTTTTAAAAGACTGCTGGAGAGCTGGGGTTTGTGTTGTCCACCTCAAACTTGCATGACGTACGTCTGGTAACGACCAGGCAAGATTGACCTCTTTGTCTGGATCGTTAGAGTATCTTTATTTGTGGGAGGGTAACGGGATCAAACAGACTCCTCCTGTTACAGGTGAGTAGTTTTAAGAACTAAAGACGCAACTTGGACGAGTGATGAAATGTCTTCAGGAGTCGTCCTTGTTTCAGCTTGATTTTCTAGACTGATAGAGTACATGCACCTCCTCATTCTGCCAGTATTCAGTATTCTGCCATTCTGCAAAAGCAGTGGTTCATGTTTTATTCTCTAAATTTCTTGTCGTAATATTGAAATAACTCAAACTCCTGTCAGATGATGGTGCCTCCCGTCCCCCTGGTATTCTAGCGTCACTTTGACCAATGGGAGGAAGTGGAGTAGAGAATCATCACCACACCTTTCCATTTCTATGCCATTTGTGCATGTGGCACTTCTGCACGTACACGAACCAAACTAGCAGAAGCCCTCGTCTGCGCCCACACCTCCTGCTGCCTTGCTCTGGTCGTTGTGTTTACACCACGACAAAGAGGTGTTACGAGTCAAGCATGTCAGGGAAACAGAGAGAGAGAGAGAGAGAGAGGCGCTTTTGTTTTTAACCACCATCATCAGTCTGCACTGCTGGTCACACAGAGAGACGATGCATTTACGTAACTACGAAGCCAAACCATCAAACCAAGCAGCCAGTCGATGTTTGGAACGGGTCACTAAGCCTTAAAACCAAATGAGACGCTGCACTTTGTACTGTAATTACGTCACGGTTTGCGCTGCTATCGACCGGTTTCTGAAAGATGAGACGCTGAGCTTTACATGTCGTTACGGTAGCTTCAGTTCACGTCTCCCTGAAGGTTACTACACTCTAAACAGCGGCCAGATATTGAAAGTTCTAGGTATTCTGGAAATAAAAAACAGGACATTTTCTGACCTTTTAAAAGTCAAAATAACCAATAAAATGAACGTCCACCTGGACATTTTGAGGCGTCGGTGTTAAAGGGTTAAAGAAGCAGTCGATGGGAACGTGGACAAAGCCTCGGATTTAAGGTTCAAGTGTGTGGATTAAGAAGTCGTTTTCGGATCGGACGCAGATGTGCTCGGCCTTTAACGGTCTCCAGTGTGTGTGTGTGCAGCTCCACTGTCTGGCCGACCCAGAATACTTTTTCTTTTCCCTTATCTTTTGTGTGTTAAACAGAGAGCTAAAGATGCCTGGTGTGTTTCTAGAGAGAGAGAGAGAGAGAGAGAGAGAGAGAACCAGTCCATACTTAGTGCTGCTGTTATATTTTAATTAAAGCCGAACGGCGAGCTTAATTACTGCCATGATAAACAACACCTCTCCTCTCTCTCTCTCTCTCTCTCTCTCTCTCGTCATCAAAGCTCTGACAAAGCTCACCCAGATGTAGAAACACGCACACACATTTAAACACAGTCACGAACACACGCCAAGCCCGCGGTCGGTCTCGGTGGTGCAGCACAACTGTGTTTATGGCTGTTAATGAAAACTGAGGCCAGAGTCCCAGAATCCCAACGCTAATCACCATCCAACTCTCTGGACAGGAGCGAAGGGAGACAGGGAGGGAGGGAGGGAGATTTTAGAGACCACAGCACATGAGCATGTTCATGTCTGTACATGCAGAAACAGATAAAAACAGATGCAGTCATCCATCTTTTGGTCGTGTTGTGTTTATGCTTCTCCTGGTTGTTGCTGCAGTTGTGGGGACCTAAAGCAGCTTGGTCACATGATCTCTGCATTGGTTTCTACTGGTTTAGGTCCTGATAAGGGTGAGTGAGAGTCCTCCTCATTCAAGTGTATAGACTGTATATAAAGACGCATGAAGCCTGCACATGTTTGCCAGAGAACAGTGTTGAGGCTCAGCGTTGCGTCTCTGACTGTCTACATCTTGGCGGTGCCTGACTTCACCTAAGTCCCAGCTAATTCAAAAGGCTGTGAGGACACCCACCTGTCACTCAAAACAACCACACCCTTTAATTCTGCAGCACTTTAATCCTGAATACGATTCAAGCATTCTCCTTGTGCAGTTTACACGAATAGAGAAATTAACTCGAGACGAAAATCAGGCTATAAACATTTAGATAGAGGGTTAAAACCAAAATAAAAAGTATAATGAGCTAGAAATGTATAAAAACTATATTTGCATATCTTGTTTATTGTATAGATACATATGTCCTTGTATAAGATGTACATGCAATGTATATAGAGTATAAGGATATAAAAATATAGGACAAACAGGATGTACAACTGTAAATATACATTATATAAATATATATAATATGGACATGAGATATATTGTGTGCATATATGTAAATATATATAAAGAGTTATATACAAATATATAGAGATAAATATATGAAGAATATATATGAAATATAATAAGATGTATATGTATATGTATAAAATAAGGATTTGGCAACCATGAGTCCACACAGACATATGTCCTGAGGGACAAACGATGTCCTCAACCCGTTGATGGACACGTTTATTCGTGCTGTCGCTGACTGATCCAGCCTCTAGTGGTCATCGGGGGAGCTTTGTGCATTTATAAGACAGATTTAGACATTTTATATTTTAAACATCACCACAATTAATTCACCACAATTATTAATGTTCTATCCATAACTTAAATAATCCAAGTATAGATCTAGTCTTAAAGACATGTCCTTCTTAATTCTACTGTTTTTAACATGGATGTCACTGTTGGAGTCAGCCTCTGGTGGTCGTTAGAGGAACTGCAGTTTTCGGCACTCAGTGTTTCAGAGGTTGCTTCTCAGTTTTGTATTTGACTTTTTTTTTTATCATCACACAGGTAGAAACTCCCCAAGTTAGAATCTGTAACCTGGAAATGAGAGACGGTTGGGACTCAAACACTCTAGCTCTGTTTACAGTCGTCCTGATTAATGAGTGATTATTAGCAGCGTGTCAGGTGAGCTCACCGCGAGCTCCACCTTCAGATGAAGTGGTTTCCGACCGAGCCGCCGGGATCCTCCAGAGCGTCTCAAGATGAACCTGAGTGGTCTGAAGGAGACCAGAATAAATGAGCTAAATGAGCTTTTTATCTGTATTTCTTTGCTCCTCGCTTCTAAAATAGCGGTTGTTTACAGCGCCTCTAAGTTTTCTAGTCTGGTCTGAATACCAGAGCAGGAACTCCTTTCAAGTCAAAGCAATAATCAACTTTGTGAGCATGTTGTTACCTGAAGGAATAATTAAGAGCGTCTCCGATATGTGAAAGTTTTGTAGAGTAGCTAAAAAGGTTTGACCTCTGTGTGGAAAAACTGATCATTTAATTTACAACCTGAAGGCAGAGGCTTCCAGATTTGCAGTCGCTGAATTTATTTTTCATCCAGTAACAGATGTGAGGCAGCAAGAAAACAAAACTAAACGTTAACGTTCCCGCTAAGCTCGCCAGAAACTTTTAGCAAACATGTCCAGTGATTTAGTTTAGTGTGACCACGTATCCATCTTTAAAGACTCACCGCAGTGGTACATGAACTGAGAACGCTGTCGGTATCAAATAATAATAATCTGAGTGTTTTCTCCGGACCGAGAGAGAGAGAGAGGCTCTGCTCGGCCGTTTTCACCCCGTGAATCTGAAAATAACCCAGAACGGAGAGTTTATTAAGCGCACACAGGCTCGCTGAGCTCAAACTGGCTGGAGAAAATGGACCACATAAAGAGACATGGCCGCCCAGAGAGCACTGTGCGTCTGAGCGCAGACACACAAATGGACTTCTCCCTCCAGTGAGACAAATATTCCTCCTGGCAGCAAGTAGTTTTACGCCCTCTTCCACATTTCAGTGATGAAGAACTTTATCGCCCAAAACTAAACTACTAATTAGATTTCCACTCTGTATGCGCTATATACCACCGACTGCTATCCTGAACAAATAACAACAAAGATGTACAAAGATGTTACAGTTATGATATATGAATGAGGTCTTAAAGGAAGTCAGTCTTTTCCAGTTATTTTTCCACTATTTTCACCAGTAGATGGCGTTTACCCAGTAAAGTAAAAAAGATTAAACTCATGGAAGCATTTTGTTTGTTGGACTTAGGACAGAATCAAACCCTTTTGTGGACTCTTATTACACAGTAAGGAACCATTGTTGCTCAGTGTTGGTCGCATAAAACAGTTTAGACTGTTGGAATCACAAGGTTTTGTGCTTTCAGAGGATGGATAGTTGGTCTCAAGTTGGCTTTCGTGAATGAAACTCTAGAGCGTTGAAGGATTAGTGTCGTCCGCAAAAAACAAACAAATATGACTTCAACCTTTTACCAAACCCAAGCTCTGGGTCAGCTCCTCAATAAACACATAAATCACTTCCAAGCAGTTTTATATCATTATCTTCACCAGCAGATGGCGTTTGATTAGTCTGATTTGATCAGTTAATCTAAAACTGGAGCATTTTTAACCTCTGAACTTTAGACTAAATCATTGGGAGCATTTTGTTTGTTGGACAACGTCTGCAGAAACCCTTTTACATACCATTGTTGCTCAGTATTGGTTGCATAAAACGGTTTACACTGTTGGAATCACAAGGTTTTGTGCTTTCAGAGGATGGATAGTTGGTCTCAAGTTGGCTTTCGAGAATGAAACTCTAGAGCGTTGAAGGATTAACGTCGTCCGTCAAAACAAAAATTTGACTTGAACCTATTTGCAAACCCTACGGTCATAGGACAAGACTGAAAGCTCCTGGGACAGCTCCTCAATAAACAGACTGATCTTCTCTCATTCATACTATTTTTTTGTTTTTTAATGGGAAAAACTGCCTTTGCAAATGGCATGTCACGTTCACTTTAAAGATGCCATTTACACTTGACTCTAAAGCTGCTACACTAATTCTGAAAGCAAAAAGACGCTGCTAAAGAATTCTTTATCTCTGATTAGGTTCAACTGCTGCTAATGAGAGTCAGTACATATTTATTATGTGACTATATGTTGAACTGTGCCGGTGTTGTTCCATCCCTCACCTGTAGGTGGCGACGCTCACAGATCTAATCAGCTGGACTTGTTGGTTTCTTGTGGGTTTAGCAGCTTGGCCTGCAGCTTGTTTCTGTTCAACAAACCTGTGTGTGTGTGTGTGTGTGTTTGTTTTATTCCAAAATAGTCGTGTGGTCTTGTCAGGAATCTTTCTTCATGTTGACGCCAACAAAGAACCGACCGCATCCAAATATTCACATGTTAGTGACAGTCAGCGAAACAAACAACAACAACAAAAAAAGATATTTGGTGGAGCGGCAGGCGTTTAGCGCTGCAGAGTATCTGCTGCTGCCCTCCAAACTTCAGCCAGACTGTTACTGTTAGCAGCGAGCCAGCATGCACAGACACACAACACACAGACAACACACACACAACACACACACAACATGCACACAAACACACACCGACACTCAGCACAGGCGCTAACACACTGCTGGCTTCTCGGTGCTGCAGACTTCTGGGCTCAGTAATTATTTGGAATCTCTGTATCTTTGTCTTTGTGTTTGTGTGTCTGTTTCTGCGGTTGTGCATGTAGGTGTATGTGTAGTGTGTGTGTGTAGTTTGTGTCTTAATGAGGAGACAGAGGACAGACTGGTTTATAGAGAGAACCTTCCAAATCCCATTACTACACTGGTTAGTGTGTGTGTGTGTGTGTTTACAAGCAAGGGTGTGTGTGTATCGTTGTGCGTCTGTTGGACTGTGTGTTACTGTGTTTTCCTTTGTGTCTGTGGGTCCATATAAGTCTCTGTGTTGTGTGTGTGTGTGTGTGTGTGTGTGTGTCCCACTCTGTCCTCGGTAAATAGCGACTTCTCATTAAAGCTTTCCGCTCGGCTGCGAGCGAACGCCGAGTCCTGGAACCTGGATAATCCACTCCTCCACACACACACACAAGTATACACACACACACACACACACACACACACACACACATACACACTAAACCTCTTTCCAGCCTGCTGACTTACAGCCCTTGTATCAACTCAACAGTCACCTGGAGGCAAAATAAAAAAATAAAATAAAACAGAGGAACAAATGATGCAGAGGAGAGGAGGAAGGAGAAGTGGAGGTTGGAGAGGTGGAAGAGAAAAGAGAGGAGGAGGAGAGGTGACAAAGAGGTGGAGAAGAGAAGATGAAGAACATGAGGAGGATGAGGAGAAGGATGTGGATGGTGATGAGCAAGATGAGGAAGAAAAAAAAGGATGGCACAGAGAGGAGGAACGGACTTCCCCTCCACCTCCACCTTTTCCTTCCTCGTTCCTCTTCATCCTCATCCGTTTCAACTCCTTCTCAATCTTCGTGAGAACTGGGGAGGGAAGGAACGGTGGGATAAAAGAGGAGGATGAGGTTAGGGGATAGGATGGGTGGGAGGAGAAGAGAAGATGAGGAGGAGGAGGAGAAGGAGGATGTAGAGCGATCTAAACGGAGGAAGATAAGTTTGAGGGAGGTGGGGATGCAAGCTGAAACTTCTCACGGTGAGAAAGAGTGAGGAGTAGAGGAGAAAAGGAGAAATGAAGAGGCACAGTAGGGAGGAAGAGGAGGAGTAAAAGGAGCAGGGGAGTAGAG
Organism: Chelon labrosus; assembly: GCF_963514085.1. Lineage (NCBI taxonomy): Eukaryota > Metazoa > Chordata > Actinopteri > Mugiliformes > Mugilidae > Chelon > Chelon labrosus. The sequence goes on from NC_140358.1 coordinate 29,251,136, forward strand.
AAAGAGGAGAAAGTGTAGAGCAGCAGCAGAGAAGGAGGAAATGGAGAAACAGATGTAAGTTCAGAGGCGACATGCTGAGGAGTAGCGGGAGCACAGAGAGGAGAGGAGGAGGAGACATAGAGACATGAAGGAGCATAGATAAAGATGGAATGCAAATCGATAGAAGGAGGAGGAGAAGTTGGAGATAAAAGAGGAGAAGATGGAGTAGTCAAAAGGACGAGTCCGGAGGAGGAGGAGGAGGAGGAGGAGGAGGAGGAGGAGATACGGGACGAGATGAAAGAGACAGATGAATGGAGGTAGATGGTTCAAGTACAAAGAAGGTATTGATGAAGAGGAGGAAACGCTCTAATATAAAAAGGAAGGAAAGAGGAGGAGAAGTACAAAAAGATGAGTACATCAGGAGAAGATAAAGAGGAGCAGGAGGAGGAGGAGGAGGAGGAGGAGGAGGAGCAGCGGAGGGAGTGGGTGTATTTGTCAGTTTAATCCTCTCCTATTAGCAGCTCCTCTGTGTGCTGTAAGGATTAGCCTGTTGTCTGAGCTCCGGCAGGTCGGGGAGCAGGGGCCCGCGCCCGCCCCGGAGGCCCAGCCAGGAGCCTCTGACGGCGGGCACAGCGACCCACCGCGCCCCCCTCCTCCTCTCCCTCCTCTCCCTCCTCTCCCTCCTCTCCCTCCTCTCCACCTCTGTCCCGGAGCTCTCCGAGTATCCGACGCCGGGGTTTGTTTGTTGGGAGCGTGGTGCTGAATAGCCAATGATGGGGACGGGAGAGCGTTTCCCTGGGCAACGGTTTAGAGGCCCTCCCCTCAATTAACCTCTTGGCGTGACTCACACACACACACATGCACGCGCAAACGCACACACACACGTATTCAAGAGATAACTTGTGCATTGATATGCAAGATACAAAGTCATGCAGCCCATACACAGATCAGGTCAGGTGGAGGCTGCTGCTCATAATTCATAGCACACGGGCCAATACACACACACACACACACACACACACACTCACACACAGAGTAAAGACACACAGCTTAGTGGAGGATGCAGTATTTACAATTCGGGTCACACAGACAGAGATAAAAACACACTGAGGCGAACACGGGTCAGTGGTGCTGCCGGTGCTTCTAATGCAGAGCACACACACACTCTGATACACACACACTCTGATACACACACACACACACACACACACACACACACAGAGTTGGAGGGCAAAGCATCACTTATGTTGTTTGTAATGCCGAACACAGGCCCCGGTTTAACGCTGAACACACACACTCAGGATCATACCTGCAGTACAACACGTCTCGAGCAGTTACACACATTCAGCTGCAGGTGGAGAAGCCACACTGGAGCACACCAAAGAAGAAGAAGTCTGTCTTCACTTCCTGTTTGCACCGGTGGAGGCAGATTTGCGGTGTACATTAAAGGGGCGACCCCAGACTAACGGTCGGGTGGGTCGGTTGGAGGAGGAGCAGGACGGATGCAGTGGTTCTGGTGGAGGGTGTGGTTGACCTGGGAGGCAAAACTGAGGGAGACAGAGAGAGAGAAAGTCAGTGATGGACTTCAAACGGCACGCAGGCAGGCCAGCTTTCACATCACATCACATCACTGCAGTGTGTGTGTGTGTGTGTGTGTGTGCGTGTGTGTGTGTGTGTGTGTGTGTGTGTGGGTGTGTGTGTGTGTGTGTGAGTGTGTTTGGGATGGTTCGGGGACATGTGCACGAGTGTATCTGTGCGTGCGGCAACAGTTGCATGTGCGTGAAGATGATTTATTTTATTTTTTGTGTGTGTGTTGTGCAGTGAAGAGAAAGGAAAGGGTTTGGGGACATGACTGTGTGTGTGTGTGTGTGTGTGTGTGTGTGTGTGTGTGTGTGTTGCGTGGAGGGAAGTGCTGTCCAGGGGGGAGATCTTCTTCTGCTCCAGTTATAGCGGTCAGACACCAGCACAGTCCTCCACGGTCCACTTCCTGTCCATTTCCCATTGACCTTTGACCCCTGCTGGCTGAGTTGTGGTCCTGAGGGTTGTCTGGATGGTGTGTGTGTTTGTGTTTGTGTATATCTGTATATAAAGAATAAATGAAGCACAAAACGAAGAGCAGATAAAAGGTTTTCACTGATTATTATCATCTGCTTGGAGAGCATTAGAATCTGCATGAGAGATGAATATGACCTGTGCATCCAGAGCCTGATTTATTTGATCCTACTGTGTCTACTGAGCTCCACTTAACTGTTAATAATACATTATCACTGCTGCACCAAATGTGGATTAAAATACCTATAGATAAAAGCCTCCTGTTTGAGTAACATTTGGTAGAAATATGTCTGAAGGTTCTCAGTCGTCCACCTTCATCACATGAGATGTAGTTGGCAGCGTTTATCCCTCGGGACGGTTCATTAAGTTCTGGTGGGAACTCAACAATCACACTGGAACGAGTGAACCAAGCTGGGCCTGGTTAGAGAGGGTGGTCTTGTTCCGATTGCAAATCAATATCTAGTAGTTTACCTGCTGAGTCTTTGGAGGTGTGAACACCTTTATGCATCATTTTCTCCACATAGTCCAGATGTTTAATCAAAGTGAACACGTTGAGCTCAGGTCCATCCACCACAGAACAGCAATAAACACCAGAGACCACACTCTTTTTATCTCATTATTTCCTGAAATCTAATGTTTTATCTGCAAAATTCTGACCAGCCACAAAATTATTTTGAACACGAATCAAGGTTAAATGCAGGATTGTGACAATATTGTATTAATTAGTCTTTGAATCAGAGACATGTAGGTGTGAAAGCATCCAGAGCTCCACCTGCAGGCGTTCCTAATAAAAAATAAATGATTAAAAAAACTCCCATCCAGTCGTTTAGAGCTGGAAAAGCTGAAACAAGATGTTTCAGATGAGTTTCCTTTACTTCAGCTTGTTTTTTCTTTTTCTTTTTGATGTGGGAGACATTGAACATGCAGTTGTTCAAGATCACCCTGAGGTCAAAAAGTGAATTCAAAGGTCCGGATGCGCCAGGATGTCAGGAACCTGTGAACCAGCAAAGAAAACTTCTGCAGAAGTCAACTTTCTTTGGAGGGTCACAGCCGTCTCCTCTTCACTGCTTTGCTGTAGCGGCTCCGGGGGTTTGTCCCGAGAGGCGGCGGGGTCGGTCAGATACGTCCTGTACATGTGCAGGCTCGGTTAGTGTCTCCTGGAGGTCAGATAAACTTTGACGAAGGTGACCCTGCTGGGTGTGCAGACCTCGCTGCTCCCATCACCCCATCCATCACTGTTTCTTCAAGTATTTCTCCAAACTGTTGTGGATGGACGACAGCTTCTGTTTGGGACTTTACAGGGTTGTCTGTGTATTGGACCAGTCAGTGTGTCGTCTCTGTACTCTGTTGCTGATTATCGATTAGTCCGACAAAACATCAGCTTTGTCGGAGTCAGTTTTTCAAACAGAAAATCAAACATTTGCTTCTTTCATCTTTTTTTAAATTTGAAGATTTGCTGCTTGAATCTTTTTTGGAATTTGTCATTTCTGGGTAGATTTGATTTCACCGAGAAAATAACAAGCTGAGGAATCGATAATGAAAATGTTTGCTCTCTGTCGGTCTCTGGTCCATGAGCGTTACCTCAATAAGACCTCTGAAAGGCAGAGTAAAAGAACAAATATATTAGACGTCGATGCAGGACTGGACTTTAACTTTTAAACGTACACCCGTGCTCCATAATGAACACAGTCTCAGTGTCCCAGTAGCACATTAATATTCCCAGTTGCTCTGCTCTTAATTTTCTTCTTCTTTTGTGTATCCTCTCTTTTCTGCCTCTGCGACCTCCTAATTTCCCCACAGGGATCACCAAGTTTCATCTTCTCTTATTAAACTTAATTTGCACATTGTGTGTGTGTGTGTTTTCAGTCTGCTTAAAGACAAGGAGACGCAGCCATGCAGTAAATTGTCCTTGTCATCTGAGTGTCACCAGCAGAGTGGGTAACCTTAACGAGGACCGCGTGTCCGCTCGGCGCTGCGCTCGGCGCCGGGGCCTCTGAGGGCCTGCCGCGTGGCGTCCTCGTCTCACAGCCGGGACGCCGCCGACCCGCCAGGACGCTTCCCTCAGCCCGTGTCACTGCTAATTAGGGAAGCGGCGTCGACCTGTTCGCTACCTGCGAGTCGTGTCCTTCCGCTGCGCAGTCGGCTGGACTTTGAACGCTAAACATTTCACACTTCAGATGAAGAACAGCTGCTCCGCTTTTTACTGTCGCTCGCTCAATGCCTTGCTCAAGGGCATCTGAGTTGTGTACCTTCTCCTTTAGGCCATTAATACATTTATAAGTGAAACTAGTCGACATTGTTTCAGTCGTTTCCTCCGTTTGTAATTTTCCGCTCCTTTAAAAAGTAATGCGCTCTCTATCTCGGTTGGCTTGAAAGGGTTTTTCTGTCGTTTCTGAAAGATTCAAGCATGAATATTAGATTAAATGACTTGTTAAGACCTTTTGTTGCTGCAGTCGGCGTCGTGCTAATGCCTAATTTACTAAGAGCGACTAAAACCGTGGCGGATCATTTTTGTAATGTCACCTGCATTTAAGACGACACAGACAAACAGCTCTGTCCCTGATGAGGGTTGGACGATTGAATCCGATCTTGTTCAGCGAGTTGAGAAGATGTGGAATAGAGAAGATGAGGAGATGCATGTGATTTGAATGATTGAACAAGTGAAACAGTAAAAGAGGGAGATTCTGATATGTGAGAAACCAAAGTGTGAAGTGCAGGATGCGTGTTCGGCCTCAGCTCTGAACTCCAAGATGTTCAACATGTTAATAAAGATGTCACGTCTCAGGTGAATGAAAGCGATGCTGCCACGCAGGTTATTTAGGTTAAATGTAGGGGTGGCTCGTCTGTAGCTGTTTGATGGGCAGCTCGAGATGGCAGGAAGAGCCGGGCCTCTCGGATAGTGAGCAGTTACCGAAGACGCTTCTGTTGTTTCCGGTTTTTAACACAACAACAGCCGCGCTGTCGTGGGAGGTGGCGGCGGCAGCGAGGAGAAGCCGGCTGCCGCTCTCGCTGCAAATGTCCGTGACTGCTTCCCCGCCGATGTCGCAGCTTTTTTTGTTTCTGCTTGCGCCGTGCGATGAGAAGCTCGCGGCTCACAATTAGTTGTGGATGAACAATGTTTTCATGTTGTAAGCCACGGCGAGCTCCGTTTGGCGGCAAGATGTAGAACGGGCACATAGCTGCCGCCTGCAGCAGAGATGCACCCAGAATCATGGAAATGTTTTTAGAGCAGAATCAGGAAACATCTCCAACCTGGTTTTCTTAAAGGGGAAATTTGACACGGAAGAAGAATGTACAGTCAGTGTCTCTGTTCTGTTGCTTCAACTTGATGAAGATCCAGATACAAAATACATTAATACAGCACCAGTGAAGTCAGTTTGTTCTCTACATGTGTGCATTAAAATCCTGATTGCAAGTGACCAGTGTAAAGTACAAGAGATGGGATTTGAGAGATCTGTGTGACCTCATTCCCTGGTGGTGTGAACACACAATGAGTCCTGGGTCACATTAAAGATAACGATGCATATGGAAACTTCCAGTTCGGAGTTATAATCGTAGTCATGACCGTTCTTGGTTCTGAAACAGCAGCAGAGATCCATTAGAGACAGCATCCGTTAAAATATTCTACTGCGCCCCAGATGATGTCGGGGTTTATTTGCATACAGAGTGAGAAACTGAGATCTGATCTAGAGATCTGGCCGGAGACACGTTTGTTAATGCCAGGTGTGAACACAGGTACTTCCAGCCAGCTGACGGGATCAGATTCCCCCGGTTGGATGTTAATGTGAGGTCTGAACAGGCTCCAGTTACACAGGTCCAGTTCACCTTCATCTCTGTGTCTGGTTGGTCTCAACCTCTTCCGTCACTCCAAACATCTCCGCTCATCTCTTTCATACAGTCTCCTACGCAGACACACCCATCTTTCTTCAGTGATTTGATTCTGATTTCTTTCCTTCAATCACTTTCTTGGACGCTCTCTCCCTTGCTCTCTCTCTCTCTCTCTGTCTGGCTCGTATCCCGGCCTTCTTTCTTTCTCTCTCTCTCTCATAGTATCTTCTTTGTAAATGGATCCTCAGCCCTGGCCTGCATTTGCATGGGCGGGAGCCAATAAGGCGCTAGGCTGCGGGGACTGAGTGAGAGAGAGAGAGAGGAGGAGAATCTCATTTCCATATATAACGAGGCCTTTTCTGCAGGCGACCAGGGAAAACAGAAAACACAGGAAAATGGATTTATTTATGTATGGTTTTGACAAAGATTTCCCCCAGCGGGTTGAAGTCAATCCAGGAAGCCAATTATGCATCGGATTGCGAGTGTGCGCGATGGAGATTTTCCTTTTAATTTTATTTTGTCTTCCTTCCGCTCGCTGCGCCTCGTACGCACCCGGAAGGGGAAAGAAATAAGAAGCTGATGAGCGGTCGAAGCGATGACGATGATGAGAAGGAGGTTAGGGTGATTCCGGCATTATCACTTCCTCTTCTTCTTCTTCTTCTTCTTCTTGTTCATGTCTTATTTTTGTTGCTATCAAAGCCCCGGCCTTTCATCTTCTTCCTCCCTCTCTTGCGCTCGGCTCGAGGCCCAGTTTCTCTAAGAGGAGCTTTGGGGCGATAGCTAACCATCTTCCTCGCTCTCTTGCTCTCACTGTAAATGTCAAGAAAATAAAAAAAAGAAAAAGGAGAAACTTGCCGAGTTCCAGGGAGAGAGCAGAATGGTTTTACATCAGGACGGCGGCGGCAGCGTGGAGGACGTGCGAGATGCCGTGTCTTTTTCGGCATCGCCGAGAGTGCTTTTTTTTTTTTCTTCTTTTTATCAAACGGCACGAAAAAGCAAAAAGAGCAAAAAAGACATTTTATATTCTCCAGGATTGTGTTTTTTTTTTTTTTCTAATCTGCGATGCAAAAGAATTAAAGCGTGGAGCCGAGCTGTTATCTCTTGCACGCAGCACAAGAAAGAAAGAGAGAGAGAGAGAGAATAGGCGAGAGCTGAATAATGAATCAAACACACTCCAAAGCCTTTTTTACATTTCCTATACTTCACCTTAAATATTGAGAGGCCTACTTCTCAGCCCACTGCTCCTTTCAGGCAAACAGAAAAAAGTGGAAACTTTCAAGAATCGGGGGCATGAAGGGCGGAGGATCTCTCCATCCTCGCTTTTGTTTCTTTTCCCCCGGACTCTGCCCGGTGTGGTTTGCATCCCCGCTCGCCCGCTGACATTCTGCATAATGTGGACCGAGCGACTGCCGACCGCGGATGATCTGAGCAGCTGGACGGCTCCTGGTGAATGCTGGGAAGTCTCGGCGGGGGGGTTGCGCAGGGGGGGAGGATGGATGGCGGCTGGTGGATCGGCATGGAGAGCTGCTCCAGCTCAGGGTGTGAAGACGTCGCTGGTTGTTCACCAGAAAAACTGTGAACTGATTCAAGTTTCTTGTAGGTAGATCAGTGATCCCTGACTGGGCTGGAGGCGGGTTTCTTTTAGAAATGCTTAATTCATGATTCCCCCAACATGCCCCCCGCCACCTTTTTTCTAAAAACAGGACATAAAACACTCTAGGTGGTGTAGATTGGTGTAAAATGCTTGTAACTGACCACGTTACATTTAGACCTCATGTCTCCTACCTGTACTTTTAGGCTGATGTGATCTACAGCATCGGTGACAGTGGTTTGCATTTACTCTACTGTAGAGAATAAAACATCATTGAGAGACGTGAGCTCAGAATGAAGCGGGCTGGTTTTACTGTAAGGAGGAGCAGTATATTCCTCCACGCACGCTGACAGGATCATCACAGTCCAACGCTTCACACGAGTTATGCGACGGCCACGCCGAGTGAAACATTCAAACCTGAGACTCTGCCTTTTTTACGGCTGCACCTCCTCTCCGTCAAATGGAAATATTGATCATTTTAGACGTGTTTGAAGAGCCCCGCTCGTCCAGGTCGCAGGTTATTTCAGAGCACTTAGTTAAAAGCAAATGGACTCGTGGTAGAAATACTACCGATGCTGATACCGGTTGTGGAGGTTGAGAGGTTTTTTCAAAAACCTACGCCCGTTTACCCAGAATTCAACGTGACATTTAGAAACTGCTCTCCACTAGAAACAGTGACTCGGCTTTGTCAGTACCCCCCTGTAAAGAGCAGTAGCACATCTCATTTTTGTCCACATGAGTTAATTCACCAGAAAACCTCTGCATTTAATCATGTTTTATGCCATTAGTCTAACAATCAAAGAGCTGATGCCAATAAAGACAGACTGTGACGTCACCTTACGTCATTTGGGTCTGCTGCCAGGGGATGCACGTACAGAAGCATTTTAATGCCAGGTGTGAACGCAGGTACTCAAAGCTGGCCACTTGTGATCAGATCGCCCAAGTTGGATGTTCATGCAAGGTTGAAACGGGGCCTGAGCCTCCATACCAGCAGGTGGCAGTGGTCCGTATTCAAAACTGTCATTTATTTAACATCCTGAACTGGCTGAAAACCTGTCATCAGAGGTCTGACTAGTGCAACCCAACACCAGCCAATAGCCAACCAGCCAACCAGTGGCTCGGTTTGTCACGGCCTTTACGTCATGGGTGCCTCCAACACCTACCAACATCCCAGTTCTATGTGCAGTATTTTTAGCTTGAAATTCGAAGTATAAATTGGTAAAGAGTAGTCTGATATTTGTAGTCTGACATTTTCCTCCATTGTCAAGTTTAAGGTTGATCTTGCAGCCTTAGCGTGAGCCTAAAGGCCTCGGTCTCTTCAGCGCACCCAGCGGCTCCTCAGGTGATTCCTGGTGAAATAAAAGAATATCTGTTGCTGCCTGGTTAGTTCAAGGAGATCCGAGCTGATGCAGTGGCACCTAAAGCTGCCGCTGTTTAACATACGTCTAGGTGCTAATGGAGCCCTCCAGACGCTCCTGTCTGTATTGTTAACTGCCAGCAGTGAACTTTCAGCCATGGCAGCGGCAGCAACGTGAGACTTCACAGCTTCCCGGAGAAGATAATCTGATGTTAATTACCACGGGGTGCCAATAAATCACTCACAATCATGTCATAAACATGAAGGGGCCCTTCATGCATCATTATAGCTTTGCAGAGACGAGCGAGCGCGAGCCTTTTGCCGTGACACCCTCCTCTTTGCATAAAAGTCCCTTCATTAACCCGCCCCGTCATTTCACTGGCATGACAGCCAGCGAGGGCTTTTCTTTAACGGCCTTTCTTCACATTTACTCACGTCACCAAAGTCAAATTACAACGCGCCTCCTGACTGAACTGAAGCTTCACGCAGAGCTCCATAAAGCAGCGGTAATGTGGGCAGGAGGACAGAGGCTGAACGTAATTATAGACTTTTCAGCTCTTCATTATAATCGATTTCTTAATTGATGCATTTAGAAACATTTTTATAAAGTGATTAATTCAATTTGCATTTAAATGATCCAGCCATCTACTTTCTATATCCTCTTTATGCTGTTCGGGGTGACAGGATGGTTCCTATCCCAGCATGCACTGGGTGAGAAGCTGATTATAAAGTTTCAATGATTTCAAACATGAAATTACTGGGACTGCCTCTTTAAAGACGATCCAGCTCCTCAGCGGAGGAGTTCCCGATTTAGTCGAAGCATCTGACTTTTTCTGGCTGCGTCGCTGAACTCGGGATCAGAACGACGCAGGCTACAAATCTGCTGCAGTGGAGCTCGAGATGGATGAAGGGAAAAGAAGCTTTCGGCTCCAGCGTTAAATTTGAGCTAAACGCCGACGCCCGAACGCCACCAGACCGCTCGCACCGCTTTGCCATCTGCCATCCATTCCGATCACCACGCTGGCTGACAGTGGCGGGATTTTAAAAGAGTTTAACACTAAACTGCCATATGATCAGACGCAAACTGAGGAGAGGACGTTTCCAAGAAAACGTTACCAAAGATTATGTGACGTGTCTGAAAGCTCAGCTGCAAGAGGAAGGAGAGGAAATGGACTTTATCTTGAGATTGTTTTGTCAACTATTTGTTTCCAAGACAAAGAATGAATCAATTTTATGGAAGTTTTGACAAAAGCGTCTCACACCAGGTCCATTTACTGGCTTTTACTCGTGGTTACTTCCATTTCACGTGGTTTTCACGCTCAGCAGCTGCAAGATGTTGCACGTTTATGAAATAGAGCTGGGGTTGTAATCACTACCGTGCTTATTTGTGTAAGGTGCATCAGCAATAATGTAGAAATGATTATATATCTATGAGCTGGGAATACCTGCAAAAAAAATTTAGACACAAACCAGGTCAGACTTGCAAACTTTACTCCAAACACAGACCAGATATTCAGAGCTAAAATATGCAAGAAGACTTGGCTTTTATGCCTTTTATTAATTTCTTCTTCTTGGTGTTTATTTAAGTTTTCCCCTAATTGTGCTCGCGGTCAGGACTTCCTCCGCGGAGACGCTGATCCCCAGAGACCATCCTGACAGCATCAAGGTTTAATAAAAACACACACAAAGTAGAGTAAAAATAATCTTCCCCCCACATCCTCCGCATCCTCCGCATCCTCCTTCCTCTAAAATCTCCATATCTAACGAGCGTGGAGGTGACTCTAACGACCTGGCTCCGGTCAGCTCCAGCCAATTAGAGGTGCCGAGGAAGAGGAGCGCGCTCTGCGTCCTCACAGCAGCTTCTGAAGCCCACGCTGCTCCATCCGCCTCAACATCTGCTTCAAATCTGGGCCTGCCTGCTGCAATGTTGACCACGCTGACGGGTCTATTAGAGGCAGTGCGTGTTCGTGTAAGTGTGTGTGTTGTAGCTGGAACAGGAAATGACACGGCAGCAGCAGGTACACAGGCGCTCCCAGAGCACCCGTCCAAAGCGATCAAACGGATCCTGAGCTAAACGCTAAGCGCCGGCAGATTCGTGTTCAGGGAGTGGATCAGCTGCTGCTGCTGCTGCTGCTGCTGCTGAGGACGATGACTTTCAACACGGCTGAGAGGGCGAGGTGTTTAACAACGCCTTCGAAGAAAGAGACAAGTCTAATACACACACTTTATTTTCCGGAGCACATCGTGAACCTGGTTTTTAAAACCTGCAGCAGTCTCTGGCAATGGCTGCTACATAAAAAGTGACACCCCAGGTGGGATCCCTGGCTTAGAGCACAGAGCTGGGATTATTATAGCACAGAGGTGATCACACAGAAAACTCCCTGCTCAGGCCAGGAGACTATTTGACTGTTAAAACTCAAACTAACTCAGGGGGGCTGGGTTTTTTTTTTTTTTTTGTGGGAGGTGTTTGCTCACTATTATATTTATTCTGTAAATACTCAGCACTGAGCTCTTCATGGGTTATACGTGTGTTTGTTGGAGCTGTATCTTGTCTATATACTTTGTTCATTGTGTTATATTTTCTGTGTGCCTGTTTGGTCTGGGTCCTGTGCAGTAGGTCACTGGTATGACTAAAATAATATATTGTCAGAGGAAGGCTGTGACTGGCCTTTGAGGTTGTAATGTTTAGGGTAAATCTCAGCTTATCAGACTCAAAACACATCCATAACCTCAGTGAGCCTTTTAGTCTCCGTTCAGACCAACCTGGCCAGATTTAAGTTCCTCTGTTCACACCTGACTTTGAAATCTGTCTCCACATTTGTTTGTTGTGTGTGCGCACCATGACTTGGGGAGACGATCCATATTTTGGAACAAGCTGCAAAGTCTTTCTCTCACTGAAAGCAAAAGGATTAAGTTATTATTTATTTCTTGAGCTGATCATTTCTAATAGTTGTTGAATGAATGAGTTAAACTCCTCTTCCTCAGATCAGCCCTGTTGAGTAGGTGGTCTTTAATGTGACCCAGGACTCATTGTGTGTTCACACTACCAAAGGAAGGAGGTCACATGTGTCCCAGACCACCTCCACATGTGGACCGATCGGATCTCATGTTGTCCTGGGTGTGTTCACGCCTGGTGTGAACACATCCAGGGTGACATCTTATTTGGGTTCTTCCTGCTTCTTCAGCCTTCACTAAACAAACTGAACAGTCTATAAAACTGTGCACATATTCATGGTCCCTGAGGATAAACCCCACTAACTGTCCTCAGTCTTCATCTTAATGTAACTAATTTGCACCTGACCAACAGCCTCCTAGACAGCACATCTAGCTAACATGCTGGTTTTAGCAGGACTAGCGCTGCAGCCAGGTGGATTATCAGCTTATAATTAAACTTGATTGCTTCTATTTGCTGTGACTGGCTGTGAACTCGCTTCTTTCCCGAGCTGCTTTTTGTAGCCGCTCATTGAGTTTATTGCGTTGACTGCTGTATGAAAACTCAGCCCGGACACACTCGATCCTCGGGAAAATAAATAAGACGCAGACTTTTATCCTATAACGTGATTCTCTTTGAGTAGTCCTTCTAAACAGAGCTGTAATGAGGCTGCTGCTGCGTCGACAGGATGTCACCGTGATTTACTGTTCGGGCTTTCATCAGGAGCAGCAGCACCTCTCACACACACACACACACACACACACACACACACACACACACACACACACACACTCAATGCTAAAGAAAATGTTAAAACAAATCTGCACCATCCGTCAACCTCGCCTCTGTTGGTCCAAACTTTCTGCTTCATTTGAGCCCAGAGTGCGTCGTAGCTCCTCGTCTGAGCGACTCGTCTGCCACATTGCATTCTGGGTGTAATGTGTCCCGGGGCAGTATTAGATTTAGGCGGTATCAGCCTTATTTGCTTTGCTTTACCCAGTCGGAAGTACACAGCGTGCGCATCGGCGGCGTACAGTGCAGCTCCTCATCCACTTAGCACTCGGCAGATAAGAGCTTTCTTTATCCTGCTTATCTTGCAGAAGATAAAACACACTCAGAGGCCGAGTGGAAATGAGATGTGGCGACAAACCGCATCTTTAAACGCAGAGGTGTTTTTTTTTTTTCATTTCCAATAATGATGGCCTATGTAGAGCGTGAAATGCTCCCAACTTGGGGTGTGTGTGTGTTGGTGTGTGTTTGTGTGTGATACAGCAGCAGCATCATTTGAGCGTTCAGTGCGAATAAGTTAACGCATCTAAATGAGCGAAGTGAAGGTTGCGGAGGGACAAAACTGAATCCCATTTTCTGCATCGCTTCACCTCTTCACAGAGGTGTGGATTCCTGTGTTTTCCTTTTTTTTTTTGTAGTTGTAGGAAGGGTCGCTGATGTGCACCGTCGATCTCCTGGCGGCCAAATGTTTTTGCATCTGCCGTCGCCCGGACTGACTTCTGACCTCTGAGAGTCACTTTTGGTGTTCTTGTCCTGCTGCTGTTGCACAGACATGTACACAAGTCGTCTAAAAACTTTGGTAAAATAAAGACATTTGGAGTAAGAGCTTAAAAAGAGAGTGATTAAGGATGATTGAAAGAGTTTAGCGGCTATGAATAAACTCTGATTGTGTCTAGAGTGAGGTCGGGACAGTAAAGTAGCTGCTAGCGCCTGATACCAGAAGATTTTGACTAAACATTGTTTGCAAAGATAAATAAAAAAACAGGGACTGGGATAATGTCAAGCCCAGCCCAGGGGAGGGACATTTTGAGGTATATAAGGAGATGAATTTTTAAGCTAAAATGAGTTGTTCTTTGGAGGCAACTCAATAAAGGTTGAGTATAGTTTCTGATCCTGACAGCATACTTTCATACAGGACAAACATAAGCTCACATCTTCACTGGTCTTGTTTCCTAAATATTAGTGACCTGGAGATGAGCTGGGAAGCTTAAACAGGCCATGACAGAATGTCTGATGGTGGTTAAATACTGAAAGAACTTTATTATGGTCTAAAATATCAAGCTGAGCCTCTTGTATCTGGTTGTATTTTCTTAAACCGACTCTAAAGATCCCTGAGGTCCAGGTGTGAAGCTTTCAGTCAGTTTGTGATCAAATCCTTGAGCCTTTGGTTTACCAGCTTTTTACATGTCGTCCGTCAGACTTCAGTGAATCGGATGGGATGTTGTGATGGGACGAGGACCGTCAGTCAGTCAGTCAGTCAGTCAGTCAGTCAGTGTTTGACTTCTTGTTTTCCGTCTTTGTCTGTGTTGTGATATTTGCCATCCTCCCCGCTGCACTCCAACGCTCCGTGTTCCTGCTGCCTCCTGTCACTTTAGTTTTCTTTGTGACGGAGCGACAGGCGGATTTGTTTCTGCCGACGGTCAGTGACCATCCCTGCAGCCTCCTTTTACTTTCTCTTCTCCTTCTTCTTCTTCATCTCCGCTGTCGTCTATGCGACAGAGCGCTGTGAAGCATTTTATTTCATTTTTATCTCTTTTTTTCTTCTCCTGGTAAAAACAACGCTTCACCTCTCCTGATCTATTTTTTAAAGCACATATGTTTTCCGGCCGTTTCCCACAGCAGAGATTAAGGTGCAGAGCTGATGTTTACTTTGAGGCGAATCCACGCTGATGATGATCTTTCAGACACTTCACAGTCCATTTATTAAAGCGTTAAATCATTAAAAACATTAAAACATGTAAATTGCATGAATTGAAGTGTGAAAAAAATAATTTTCACTGCCGCGTCCCTGAAACACACGAGCCTGCCTCAGAAGTGACACTAAAGTCAGCAATTAAGTTCAACTTCGTCAACCGGAAAGAGAAATGTTGGTACACACCAGAGCCGTCTCAGCGTGGTGATTTTAATCTAGCAGCCTGGGCTTTCAGAGATTAGACACGTCCCTTTGGGATGGTAATTTAAACATTTGCATATATTTAAACATACTTGGTTACACGTATATCTTCGTTCAGCTTTGTCGAGCAGTTAATTTAAGTCCTGCAAAATGTTGTGATACATGATATTTATCTCTGCTGGAAGGATAGTCTGATAATAAATAGATGACTGCACACACACACACACACACACACCTACACACACACACACACACACACACACACACACACACACACACACACACACACACACTTTATAAAATGATGAGTTTTCTAATTTCAAGCTGATTTTCTTTCTAAAGTCTTTTCTCCACGTTGTCCTCTCAGCGTCCATCCAACACAGTCCACACTGAGGACAGGTGTTCAGTTACTCCTGTGCAGGTGAAGGGCAGTTTATATCCCTGGGTGCTGCCTCTAAGGCTACGTACAGACTGCCTTACCTTACCGCTAAAGGTTTTTAAAGAGGCATGTTACAAGAAAGGAAACCCTGGAGTCATGACTCAAAGAACTAATAACTTACTTTTAAAACCTTAAACCGCTTCCTAAAGCAGAAACACGCTGCTGCTACCAAACGGACCAATCACAGCTCTTGCGGTGTGCGTCAGGCTACAGCGTTAGGGTCTGGGCTGTTGCCATAGCTACGGCGTCAAATTGACACAGAAGCCTAAATGACATTCAGGGAAACAGAGACTGAGGACGCGTTAAACTTTGATACGATCTGAAACTTCCTGATGGTTTTTCTGTGTGAGTGAGTGAAGCAGACATATGGCCTCTCTCTCTCTCTCTCTCTCTCTCTCTCTCTCTCTCTCTCTCTCTCTCTCTCTCTCTCTCTCTCTCTAAACAACGTGCCGACCGACTCTGCATCATAATGAGCTGCTACAACACACACACACACACACACACACACAGGTAATATATTTCTCCATGTGCGCCCTCTGACCCTCCCTCAGTAGTTGAGGTGTAAACAGACTATAAATAGAAACGTGTGTGTGTGTGTGTGTGTGTGTGTGTGTGTGTGTGTGTGTGTGTGTGTGTGTTATCAGGACGACCAGCAGCTCCGTAGCGCTGATCTATCCCATAAGTCAGTGGGGCTCCTGCTGCCTATTGATCTGGCAACCCTCCCTGACACACACACACACACACCCCCCACACACCCACACACACACACTCTCATCGCCTGCCAACTCGTTCACAGAACACCGTCCATACAGATGGTCTGGACTGATGAAGAGAGAGAGAGAGAGAGAGAGAGAGAGAGAGAGAGCACCAACAATATACTGTACCGTCCAGACCCCTCCCTTATCCTCCCACATGTCCCCCCCCGTCTCTGTCTCTTCTTCTTCTTTTGTCTTTATATCATTTTATTATTGTTTCAGCTCCTGTTTGAAAGTTTGGAGACTGTTCCAAGTCTTCAGCTTTAAGTCTCACATTTCATTCAATAGAGACTGAAATTGTTTTTTTTTTTTTGGACACATTACGAAGCCTCTGATTGGGCATCTCCCTTGGCAACGGTTGCCGACAACTAAGAGGCGGTGTTGCTAGGAGAAGAGCTGTCAGCTTGTGTGATGTGGTATCGACTGGAGCTCATCATAACCCTGCACATGGGCGTCTCTTCCTGTTTCTGTTTCTTTTTTCTTTTGCTCAGTAAGTCATTAGCCGTTGAGCCGTAGTGATTTAAAAGGAGCACAAGAAACAGCTGGGAGGAAACTACGGGAGAAGACGTTTTGTCTGCTGATGAACGTCCCGAGGTCTGTCAAGTGGCTGAGCGGAGTTTGAAAATGAGAGAAATCTGTGGGGTTTGGAGACAGAAAACATTTCTGCGGCGTGCCGTGGGCGACGTTAGCCTCTACAGATGTGAGTCTGACAGAATGAAAAGACGGAACTGCAGACTTTTAACGTTTGGAAACAGCCATCATGTTGCTAAGTCTGCATTCTGCACAGGAAATGGAAGATAATTAGCGTAGCTTGTTAACGTTATCTCCACTGCTTTCCGTTCATGTTCTTATACTGCAGCTCCCACTCACTCTGCTTCCAGCTTCTTAGAAACAAAGAGTGGTCCAGGTAGCGTTAGCTGGGGGGCAGTTCTCCTCTAAACGTCGTGATTTACTTTGTTAAATCTGATTTCTCGACTGAAATCTTCTCTGAGCTCGTCTAAAATCTGAATCTAATTTAGGGCGTGTATCTGAGAGCAGGACGTGTGTGATTAGTGTCACAACTACTCTGGAAACCGGTCCTGGTCCAACAGGCTGCTGACGCGGGTGTGGTATAAAAGGAAACATGAATTTGGCAGCAGTGGTAGATTGATATTTAGAGTCGTACTTAACCAACCAGAGTGGTTACTCTGGTGGAGTTACAGCTTAGAAATCATCCAGCAACAAACTGCAGCGCCAACATCTGGTGACTAGGAAGACATTTGATAACGCCATGTAGTCACTGATGGGCAGGAGTAGAACATTCACATTCATGAACAAACACACTGTTTTGGGACGAGTAAATGGACTTTGGGTTTTGTTTCAAATTGGCATTTGAACCTGACCAACTTTGGTTCACCTGCTCAGTTTAAAATAAAATTCAAAACCACCCAATTTGGGCGTGAAACCAGGTCTGGGAACACTGGCTGTCACTGCACCAAGACCGATTTAAAAGACGTTTTAAAAACGGTTAATAAATCCACAGGCACAGATTCTGGATTTGGTTGTTTCTAAGAATTTCTAAAATTCTAGAATAACTTATTTCCACATGAATCTCTAGGTTATAGGTTTATGGTGGAGTCTCTCTGTTGGGAGCTGATTATCCTCCTGCACAGATCTGCTGGGATAAATGTCATCTGAGCACCGTGGTGTTAAATTTGTTTCCAATAAATTGCTCTGATTGGTTTCAGTTGAAAGAGCCAGACTCATGTTCTGATAAGAACTGAATCTACGTACGTATCGGATGGATGCGCAGTTTTAACTCCTACACAAGGCTTTAGGTGATTTTCATAAAGATTATTTTCACTAATTTTGTTCTGACCATCAATCAGATTATAAATACCAACAATCAATGCAGCAACAATCCTGTAAAACATAAAAACAATTAAACTAAACGTGGTAGTAAAGACATACAGATGCATGAGTACAGGTATGAGTCAGAGCTCTGCACGGCCGTGGGTTTTGGTTCACGCATGGCTCCAGGACATGTGCTGACCTTTGACCCCGGCGCAGTTGCTGGGAGACACAGAGGGGATGCTGGGAGAGAGGTGTGGGTTTGTGTACGTGGAGGTCAGCTGTAGCCCGGAGCAGAGCATCACAGTCTCCTCTCTGGAGTTTGCATTTGTCACAAACTCGGTCACTGATTTTTTCCGCCCTTATTGTTTCCTCAGCCTTCCTCCGACACTGTCCTTGTTGTTTTTCTTAACTCCACCCAGAAACCTACGCTCTGTTGCTTTTGTTTCTGTGCACAACAAATATGAGCCGTTCATCTGGATCCGTTTCTGGATCAGTTTGTTTTGTGTCTCTTTGTGTTTTTGAAGCAGCTCAGGGACGGCTTTGTATTCTAGATGGTTGTTTTTACATTTTGAAGTTTGGACTCGTTTAATTATTGACCGTTTGACTGTTTAATTGTCTTTCTCACCTCTCAGTACTCTGGTTTGTTGTTGAGTTTGACTCAGTCGACTGTAGCACCAATAAGCTCCTGTATTTTCTTCCCACATATAAAGTCAAGTAGTTTATTTTTTTCAGTTAATTGTCTCAACAATAAACACTTTTACTGCTGAATCTACTGAAGCATTGCAAACGTTTTTTCTTTCAGTTTGAACTCAGAATGAATTCAATTTCTTTCCCTCTATTGCCTGATTCTTTTGAGCCATTTGTCTCTTGGTTTTTCTCCACAGTCTCTTGACACAGAGTCACATTTATGTTCCTAGTAATCAAGCATTTCATGTCCGCTCACATGAATTGGTTATTTATTCTTTAAGCAGCGCATGACTGTGAATAAGGACCTGGCTTTTTAACAGCAGCCCGTTCTAAGTTTGTGAAATAGACATAAAATTGAATCAGTTCATCTGTGCATTATGCAAAAAACTCGTATGGAGGTGCATTACCCACAGGTCCAGGAGGTTGGAGGGTCAGATGGAGCCTGGGGTTTGAGCATCATGTGGGACCGTTCAGTTTCATTTTCATTTGCTTTCGATTGGTTTCGAGAAATGTCACGATGGTTAAACTCCACCCTATCAAATTCACGGTTTAGCTATAAAATATACTCCCTTATTTCCAAAATTCACACTCTTGTCGTGTGTCCACAGACATGAATGACTTTAATTATATTTTGTGAACATTTCCTGAACTTCTGTGAGACTGGGCTTGAGTTTTTTGGAGAACGTGTTGAAGCCCCAATTTAAATTTCACGCCGTTTGCAGCTTTATTCCGTCGCCCAGGCGGATTTTCCACCAAACCTCACCTGCATATCTGCCTCTCTCAGCCCGGTGCTCGTATTTCTCTGCACACACACTGGCTCACAGAAAGAGTTTTGATCTCAGCAGGCCCGGTCCTTCTTCCTCCCCGCTGGCTGTAGGAGCTGCAGAGAGGAAGAACAAAGAGTGACGGGACGTCAGAGGAGCAGAGACGGAGAGAGAGGCAGGTAGAAATGAAGTCTGGGTGGAGAAAGAAGAAAAAAAAGGAAGTACAAAAGATGAGACACGTGGACAAGAAGAGGAAGGAATGTGGAAAAACAGGACAAGATGGAGGAGAAGGACACTCCTGGTTACCGCTTTGTTTTTTCCCTCCGTTTGTTTGGAGGTTAAATTGAAATGCTTTTTAGTATTTCTACGCATTACTTTCTGTCATTTAATGAATTACTGCATCAGGGCGAGGAGTCAGAGTGCAGCCGACTGTCATATTGTTGGCTTTAAAACATGATGAGTTTTATTATTCACTTGCTGCTGTTGTGAAGGTTGCACCAGCCAGACGCTCTGTGACCGTGAATACTGTGGGGGAGGAAAGCGCTTTGGATTATAAAAAAAAAAGGCTCTTTGGCGTAGCTGCAAATTGGAGGACCTTTATTTTGTTAAATACGTATTCTTGTGGTCTTGGTGCAGGGGAGGGCTCTGTTTCAGATGGAGGCAGTAAGTGGTTGTTTGGGAAATATGCATCTTCATCTGCAGTTCTGTCTTCTGGTGTACCCCACAGCTCTGTTCTGGGTCCTGTTTAGTTTGAGATAAAGTGATATTAGGAGGATCTTTAACCCTCACAATACAACAAATGTTGATCGTCAGATCTCACTGTGGACAAGAGAAACATGAGTCAGTGACCCTTTAGTGAAATTGTTTTATCTATTCGTGTTAACCGCGTCTCTAAGGTTACAGACGCTCCAAACTGACATAAACGAGCTACTGGCAACGAAGGCCAACTAGCAAACTGTAAAAGTTTGCACCTGAATGCACCACAGAGGTACGTACATTCTGCACCTGCATTGAAGGAAATGACTCTTCATACCAGCAGGTGGCAGGAGAAACAGGAAGACCTACAAACCGTCTTTGAAACCGCTCCTGAATCATGCTGATCAGCTGGTCTACAGCTTGTTCACTCTAGATGATGAGGAACAAATCTTTCTGTCAAAGTTAATGTAGTATGGAGAGGGTAGCTGGTACCTTGTGTTCTCTACTCCAGAAATGTTCTGGTCATCCAACGCTGCCATAAACTCCCTAACCCTCTCTGGAAGATGTTTCTCCTTGACGCTGTCGCCAGGAAACTTTTCTCTTCTTTTAAACGTTCAGTGTTTGTTGTTGTTGTTTGGGTGCAGCCTTTGACTGAGTGGACTCCATGGATTCTGTTTAGATGATCAACTACTACCACCTCACCACACATCCACATTCATCTATTTACAATTTGCTGTCTGTTCTGTGGAAGTACTTTACCCTAGATGAAGAAATTAGTCAGACATGATTTTGGTTCGTCCTCTTTTTCTTCTTCGATTTTTGTCAGCTTTGACGCTAGCCGACCACCTTAAAACAGAAGAGGAAGAAGCTTTTTGGCGCTACAGGGACGTGGTTTTGGTTAAATAACTACAAAATATCGATCTGATCATTTTAAAAAATACCTGGCTCGGCCCAGATACCGCTGTCCCGATCCTCATTCCTATGTTCTCGTCAAGCAATGCCACATCGACATCAGTAACGTTATGCTTTATGCCCCGTCGCTCCTTTTCTCGGCAGCTGTAGCCCTGAACCAGTTTTTCCTGGTGAAGTTTAGTCGGTGAAGCAGCTTTCCTCCAGAGAGCAGCATCGCAGAGCTCCAGCCTCGATTCACAGTGACGGACTCCGCTTCTGTTTGACGGCTTTTTGCTTTTAGATTTCCAGCAGCGAAGAAGGGAAGGGAGTCTGCCACACTTTATTTTCTCCATTAAAAAAAATAAATGGAAGAAAACTCAGTGTAGAAAAATGCCACAAAATCTGACAAGGACGTTTATCTGTACCCGTCCAGAATATTTATTTTATTTATTTTTTTAAATTTCTCAGTCAAATTGATCTCTCTGCAGTTTTTGGTGCCTTTTCAGGACGGTTTGAGAGTCCTTAGAGTCAGCTTCCTTCAGTGTGAGGAATGGGGAAGTATCACTGTTGAAATAAGGATGTGCTCGGATGTAAATCTCTGGTGTCATCTGAATTTATGAGTAAACATAAAAACGGTGGGTAGTTATAATTTATTATGTCCCTCGTTTACTTCGAACGTTTCTACGAGGAGATAGAGAACGAAGCTTCTCTTTTGTGTTCTGTTTTTTCTCATTTTGGTTTTATCTTTTCTTCTTATGTCTTATTTGATCGTTGTCAAAAAGGTAAAACGCGTGGATCTAAAATGAGCGCGAACCTTTGCAGACGCACCTGAACGCAACACGGCGTTACCTGTACAGCTTGTCATCGTGCTCCTGCTCCTCAACACGCCTGTCACATGTTGTTTTCCGTGGCTGGTCATACGTGTCAGCATCAATCTGTCTGCAGCGTTGCCGAGCCACGTGAGGAGGAACATGAGAACGCATCCATCAGCCGCCGGGACGCTGCTAGTGTCGGATCAAACGGGAAGTGGCTCGGAGAGGAGCCGCTGACAGCCGGCGCGCTGAACGTACAGTCGGTTTGGAGTCATGAAAAGACAGAAACGATCAGTGAGGAAACATGAAAACCGTCTGCTGACGAACGGAAACATACACTGAGATTCCTGATGGGTGCACCCGTGGAGAAAGTGTCGAAGCTGTGCTCGTGCCCCCGTGAAGCTGTCAGACGGAGAAAATAAAGCACGTTAGATGCACTTTTCTATACTAAAAGTTTTGCCTTGAGGGGATATTTACCCAAAGCAGATGAAACAGTTTTCCTCCAACTACCAGTAAGAATCCGGTGGTTAACAGATCCTCATCCTGTGAGTTTCTGTTGGGCAAAACCCACAGATGTTCCGATTTAAACCCCAACTCCCCACCAGTCTTTAAGAACTGAAGACTTGGATGAAATGTCTCCAAGAAACTCTACAAGACCTGGACTGAGAACCTTCAAATACCTAAAGCAGATGAGTCCATCCAGTACGGTGACCTAGCTGCTGGTCTCAGACTCCATTTGTCAATCTAAGCTCTACATCAGACTGGACTTACTTGTTTGGCAGTCTAAACTATATTTTATTCAGACTGAGCTGTCTTGTTCTTGTCAGTCATCGTTTACAGCTTCATGCTCGTGTTTTCTGTTTTTGTGTGAGGGGTTATTTTGTCCGATGTGCCTCTCAGAAGCAGTTTGCTGCTTTTTAAACCTTAGGATGGTTTAAAAGTTGCCTCTGTCTCCACCTCTGTCACACTCCATGCCTTTTGTTTAACTCTGAACAGAATCAGTCTCCAAGTAGTCTGCAACTACAGACCTGATTCAGTGGTGAAGGAATACATTCAGAAGAGAACATCCAGTCCTTGCAGTATTTAAGTTATATACACTTATTATTTTTTTATGGCACGTGCAGATACTGGTTAAGATGAGGTAAATTGGAAATGGTCTTGTAGAAGCACTGGAAGCAACTCTAGGTCCGATGTCTTGCTCAAAGACTCCCTGTTTGGTTTGACATAAAAAAAAGTCCCAAGTGACACAACCTACAACCAAAACCACCGCCTTTCTCTAACCTTAACCAAAGTGTTTTGGTAACACGAACCACAGGCGGCGCTCTGACTGTGAGGTCTGTTGTGAGGTCTTTACAAACCAACTCTCTGCCCTGACCACCTCCTGCTGACTACGTTGCAGTACATATGTTTGTCTGTGAATGACATTCCGTCAGTTATTCAGTCACGTTGCACTGAAAACACAACAGGGAACACGTCTCAGCTGAGTCGAGGGATCATTCTTAGAAGATTTACTCTATGTAGTAGTTCAGCCTGTACACGTTGCACCATGTGCATCTTATAAGATGATATAATGATAGATGTTGTACATATACATGCGTTTACTCCACGTTTTAATGGTGTAAATGTAGTTAACTGGAGGTTAATTCATCTTAATTGACTTGTTCTCTTAGTGTTTCCAGAGTGAAGTGTCTATTTTCTCTTTTATTAAACACCAGCATCAGCAGCTCATAGTGGCAGACTGATCTTTTCTTAGTGAGGACGTTCACTGACATGATGCATCCCTTAACCCCTAACCCCTAACCCTAACCCCTAACCCTAACCCCTAACCCCTAACCCTAACCCCTAACCCTAACCCCTAACCCCTAACCCTAACCCCTAACCGTAACCCCTAACCCTAAAACCAAGTCTTAACCCTCAAACAGCCTTGTAAAGTAGTGAGGACTGGCCAAATGTCCACAGTCCAATGGTGTAAACTCAAACTGGTCCTCACAAAGATATCTGTACAAATGCACACACACCCACTCACACACACACACACACACTCACCCAGCTGAATGTAAAGGAGCAGCTCTCAGAGCATTTCCACTGTGACGGAGCTAAAAGATTGCAATGTCCCATTAATAAGCCTCACCCTCCTCCTCCCCCTCACCTCCTTGTGCCCCCCCTCCCCGCCCCATGATCCCCCAATGCATCTTGGGAAATGGCAGGAGCAGCTACAGCCGGAGGCTGCGATGCTGCAAATTTATTCACTTTTGTAGGATAATTGAATTTTTCCTTCATAGTAGGCCGATTCCACAGGGGTGTAAGTACAAGTGTGTGTGTGCTGGTTTTTTCCTCTGGACTATTAATAATTGACTGCTTGGCGTTTCTTTCTGTGTGCAGATTTATTTCTCCTCCACGCTAATTCGGTCCTCTTTGAGATCTGATCTGCAGGTTCCTTGGATTTTTATTTTTTTTATTTCCCGGTTCGGTTGATGTTATTTACAGGGGCGGGTCACTCGGTTTGGTTGACTGTCTCAGCTTCCGTTTTGATGTGCGAGCGCGTGAGTTAACTTGGAGAGACAGGCGTAAACAGGAACTCTTTAAACCTACAACATTAGTGATTGTTTGATGCATGGAAAACAGCGCTGACAGGTCTGTAAGTCCAGGCTGACAGCCGATCCGCTCCAGAGTCACGTCTCACCGTCTCAACTGAAACATTCAAAAGGAAGAAACCTGAGCTTATTACAGTTGTTTTTGTGCATCGCTCCGATCGGATGTGGTCACATTTTACCGCTTCATGACGGGAACCTTCAGAGTGGTTGGATGTTTGATGAATATTGAGCTTTTCCCCAGAAATATAAATGTTGAAGAAGCTGTAGATGAGTTTGAGTTTCTAACTTTAAGAACATGTATCTACAATCTCAGCTTTGTACATGTAATGAGAGGAGATGAGTAATGATTGTTTTCTTAGGGAAATGCAGCATTCAAATCCAAATGTCCTCAGTGTAGAGAGTCTCCTGCTAATTTAACCTCTAAATCCTACAGTACCCATGAGTCTCTGGGCTATGCAGTGGAAGTCAGCCGGAGGTGTGAATCAGGCCGACGGCAAACCACAAAATGTTTTGTTGTTGCAGGGAGATCCATACAAAGCTGAATCAATTCTATTTCTGATTCTGGATCAAACATTTCTACTAAATGTAATCTTCAGCTTCGGCTCACTGTTAGTGATTTAAGGTGTGGATCTCTCTGCATGGATTTCTTCCTCTGAAATGCACCTTGAGGGTCGTAGTTTTGGTTTTCATATGTCCATGGGCGTGGACTATTGACCGACACCGTGTGAGGCCAGATATTCATCATTTGCTCTGGTGGTGGTGTTTTGTGTTCATGCAAGAAATGATCCAACAAGTATATGAGAAAATCAATTCTGAAAACCCTCAGAGCTGAAGTTAAAGCGTCTGTGTGCCGGTGAAACAAACCTTTAGACGGGTTAAACAGCTTTCAGGACAACAAGGAGGATTCAAACACGACCTCTCTCTGTCCCTTTGCTTCGTTGACATAGTGTCAGAGACAGACACAGTAATGAACTCCCAGGTGTCCACATAGAGGAGATAATAGATTTGCGGTCCACACAGAGACAGTAATGGACTCAGAGGTGTCCGTAAAAAGATGATAATGGACTGGAGGCATCTGCACGGAGACAATCATGGACTTGGATGTCCATGTGGAGGTGATAATTGGGGCACCCTGATGTCCACATAGAGACAAAAATACACTCTCAATTATCCACGTAGAGATAATAATAGACTCCCATGAGTGCACACAGACACTGAGGTCCAGTTCATAAACTGTGATGCCATTTTTTTTATGTTACTTTTCATCAAAACCATTTGATCCACATCACCGCTGTCCTCTTTCATTCAAAGAGGTCCAACGAGTCCAGATTGTCTCCTTGGATCCGGTCGGACTTTCTGCCGAGCTGGAACCGTTCAGTCTGGCACCAGAAGGCCACGCACACACACAAACACAAACGAGTCTGGAAAGAAGAAGCTCATAAAGATCGCCGGCCAACTAGTCGGCCATTTATCTCAGTAAACGAGAAACAAAAAAATAAAAAAAAATAAATCAACCAATCAGATAAGAATCCCTCACAGCTGCCGGTGTCCAATACGAGAGCACGTCCCGCATAAAATTACCCGAGTGAGACCTAGTTTGTAAAATAAAAAAGAAAGAAAGAAAGCGAGGAGGGAGCGGATTCCCCTTTAAACAGATGCAGATGTACTGCAGCTGCCAGCACGGAGCCCGGCCAGAGTTTGAGTATTCAGGTCAGTTTGTGCATTCAAAGCAAACACAAACCATGTTCCTCTGCATCTTTAATGACCCCCCACCCCCACCCCCTCTCTTTCACACATATTCTCTCTATCTCACACACATAGCAGGGCTCGCTGGTCAAATATTTATGGCCGGGAGAAGCTGCTGTGTTATTGTATTTGATATAGCTTCAGGCGCTTTCTATCGCCGCTGCTTTGGTTTGTTTTCAGGCGCCTCTTTCAAATACAAAACGCTACAAATAAAAACTTTGGTCACTCTCTGAGAGAAAGGTTTTTATATATATATATCTTTATTTATATATATATATATATGTGTGTGTGTGTGTGTGTTTCTATAAATCCATCCACCTGCTGCTTAATGAGACAGGTTAGCAGCATTTATTGTTGAATCAATGAATCCAGGGACAGTTTTCCTCTCGGGGTCTTGACTATGCAGGTAGATGCAGCGCTGTTCTAGCCTCTTAGCTTTCATAAGTTTTAAATAAAATCATGCTTTATCGTTATTAAATCCAGTTTTAGCTGCTAGTTGGACTGACAACACAAACTGCTGCAACGTAGCAACATGCTAACGTGGCTCTAGTATCGTCCTGTTTCATTGTTACCTGCAGAATATCATCATCACATCATTGCACGGTTTGTCTCCTCTTCTTTGCTTTTCTTTTTTTTACACAAACCAGAAAGTTCTGTCTGTGAAATGATGGATGAAGGAATTCATTTGTGGTTTATTTGTCAGAGGCTCGTGGCGTCATTTTAAATACATAGCAGTTGACAGATCCCTGCTCCCCAACTGAAATCAGCCCGCTCTAGTCTGCATCTCCTGCTACCTCTGTGACGGAGATCTTCTGCCTATAAGTTGGAACGTGCTCCCGCTTCAACCCACAAAGGGGAAATCCTATCAAGCTGACAGGATGCATCGTGCGGGGCGATAGAAAAGCGATCACAAAAATGTACCGAATGTTCGGATTTTTCAATTCCGCGCCGAGTGCCCGAGTGTCCCTGACGATATGTCGCTCATGTCACAAAAAAAACTAAATCTGTCTCTGGTGCAGGGACACAGATGCAAGCATACAGTTCAGGTCAGCTCCAGCGGTACAGGGCAGTTTTCCATCACGCTGAGATTCTGATGAAACAACGGCAGCAGTTACAGTGACAATAAACTTTTAGTTTCATCTCAGTTACGGTCTTCAAACTTGTCTCTGACTTCTAGATGGGACCAAACCCCTGCTTTCCAAAGACACACAATATTTAAGGGTTAGATTTTAGTCAAACTATTCTTCAGATCTTCTGGGTTCTAATCCATGGAACGACTGGTTCCTTTCCGTGTGGAGTCTGCATGTTCTCCCTGTGTCTGCGTGGGTTCTCTCCAGGTTCTCCAGCTTCCTCCCACCGTCCAAAGACATGCTGGTTAGGTTCATTGGTGATTCTAAATTGGCCGTGGTGTACCCTGCCTCTCACCCAATGAAAGCTGGGATAGGCTCCAGCCCCCTGCAGCCCTTCACAGGACAAGCAGTTGCAGAAAATGAATGAATGAATGAATGAATGAATGAATATTCTTCAGATCCGAAAATCTTCCTTGACTCAAAAGAAAAAATTGTGACAAGAACAAACAGCTCAGCTTCTGTTCCAGCTTTAAAACACCTCCGGTAACTAAGAGAGAACGGATTAGAAACTCTTTTGTTTTTGGCTTTAGTCTCTGTTCGTGCTCCTTTGCCAGTCGTCTCGTCGTTATCTCAGAGTTAGTGCTGCAGAGGTCGTATTGAGCAGCTCAGAGGTCGAGCAGACGCTGCGGCGGCGTATTGATCAGCCGGGAATGTTAAACGTGAACTAGTCCGGGATCAATGAGAGGTGACTGAACACGAGAGAGAGGGAGGGAGGGAGGTGTAAATTTTAGCTCAGGTGAGAGCACGGCACACCTGACGATCTCTCACGGCACACTAGTGTGCCACGGCACAGTGGTTGAAAAAGATTATCCACCAATCTGTATCAGTTGTTGAATTAAACTTATTGAAGTTTGGAAGAAAGGAAGGAGGGGAATAAGAAAAGAAGGCAGGAGGAAAAAATAGTGAAGAAAGAAAGAATTTGCATTGAGATTAATGTTGAAAAAAGTGTAAAACACATGTAAATGATGATGACGCTGCAGGATTATATCACCATTTGTGACTTTACTCTTTTTGTTTTTTTTTCCTGGGGAAAGCAGAAAATAAATCTGGACAACGTGAGAGAGGGAGAGTAGAGAGAAAAAAGGAGATGAGACGGGAGGGATGAAGGCATATCAGATCGTATTTTAATTTTTGATGCAAAGGAAAACGGAGAAAAGAGGATGGAGGATATAGAGGAAATGGGAATGAATTAAAGAAGGGCTGCTATAGAATTTTTTTTTTTTTTTTTTTTATCGAAATCACTTCATATATATTCCAGGGTGAAGGCGGAAGAGTTTCAGATCAGACTCTAAATTTTTATGCAAAGGGAAGTAAAACTAGATGGAAAGAAAGAAATAAAAACTAAGAGGTGGGGAGGACGAGAGGAACGCTGCCGTCGATTCAGCCGTCTCCTCCTGGGCTGCTCTGCTGGTCGCTTGGTTTCATAGGAAGGTTTGGGGGGGGGTCATTTTAAACATGTCAGTCAACTCGCCGATGTCAAAGTAAAAGGAGAAGACACCATCACTACTGTAGAGCTACTCTGGAGGAAGCCATGAGTTCAGCCTGTTGTAGTTTTTCGTTCTGCAACTCAAGAGGTGAATTAGGTTTGGATTTAGTAAATGAGGGTGGTGGGGGAAATGAGGAGCGGTGGTCTGTCTAATGACATCTCAGCATTAGGAGTGTTTGGGGGGGGGGGGGGGGGGGGCGTGTGCAGAAAGCATTAAATGTTAATGTTTGAATGAAAAAAACAAACGATTTTCATCTTCACTGCTCTCTCTCTCGCTAATTAGCGAAAGATCGGATGACATTTAAATATCTAATATCCTCTCTTTCTCTCCTTCTATCTGTCAGATAAATCTGTGTCTCCTTTACCTTCATTTTCTGCCAAACCCGATTTCTTCTCTTTCCCCCGCCACCCTTTCTTTTTTTCTTCTCCTCCACTTTCATCTCCCTCCCTCCCCCTCTTCGTCCTCTTTCCCAGCTCTGTGTCGATTAATTAATTGCCGGCTAATTTAATTTCTCAAAAAGTAATAACTTGTTTAAGCGTGAATAAAGACTGACAAGGCAAAGTTCTAATCTGCCCAAAGTTTAATTAGAGCCGGCAAGGTTTCCGCACAGAGCCAGACTGGGGGGTCAGAACGAGCGAATGAGAGAGAACGAGAGGAAGAGGAAGAGAGGATGAAGGAATGGATGTGAGGTTACGGTTTCGAGGCCTCGCTGGGCTCCTGCAACTTCTGTATTTATCTTCTGTCGCACACTTTCCCAAAGAAGTCCAACACACAGCTGTGACAACAGACACAAAAGTCTCAGAATGATTTATTGGTCGGCGGCCAATGGACACGAACAGATTAGCTGACAGATGTCTGCAGGAGGAGGTTGGACAGTTGGTTTTTGGGATTCTAGCCGGACACCGGAGTCCACCACCTCGCTTCTCTTGTTTTTGGTTTGGAGGCAATAAAAACATCTGGTTATGTTTCGGTCTAACCGGTTGTTAAAAGTTTCCGTGGACTGAAATGCGTCACTTTCTAAGTCGTGCTTTGTGTCAAGGAAATAATAAAGAGGACAACTCGTGTCCAAGGACGCGGGAGCAGCTGGTAAACGGAGAATACATATTTTTTCTGAGCGCCAAAAACCCATTGACCAACTTTTTACTGTTCGGTCCGACTAGAGTTAGGAGAGCTGTGCTGTTCAATTATTTGATGTCCTTCAGGTGCGTTGGGAGCAAACACAAAGCCAGCCCTGCAGGAGGAAGTTTCAGGGCCCAAAAAGTGTAATGGAGGAGCAGCTATTGTAAAAATGAACTGGGTGTGTTTGTCATCAATGTGTCTGTTTAATCTCTACCGGCCGTTCAAACCTTTCACCTTCGTTGTAGTTGGCTCTGGTTTTCTGCCACATGTGCAGCAACAAGGCAGGAACAGGAAACTAAAACACCTGAAAGCTAAAACTTAGAAACCAAAAACAAGAACATGAGAAGAAACCTAAAGGAGAAACTGGGACATTATGACGAGACAGGAAGTAAAGCAAGACACAAGCTTTCAAAATAAAAACAGGAAACACAAGGAAAACCAAACAGGATCATAGAAAATGTTCAAAACTAGAAGTCAACACACAATATCATCATCACCTAGGGCACCATTATCCTGCAATAGCCGTTCTTTACCAACAGAGAATGCATCAGACATTTTAAACTAATCCAACTCCACGTCTCTCACATGTTTGACTACTGTCACTCTTCTGTCCATCACCACATTAAGCCCTGCCCCCAAATCATCTGATTGGCCCGGCAGATCTTTGCAGGAGCAGGAGAATCAGTTCCCAACAGAGAGACGCCAAATAAACTTTGCGCTACAGCACCATATATATCTGCATTAATGTCATAAGAGGCCTTTCGAAAATTTGACTTTGTGTGTGAGAAGCAGTTTGTTTGTTTCCTTTAGTGGGAAAAAAAATCAAGATGCACAACTTCACCTAGAAAACCTCTTCAGACTGATGATTGTAAAATCTTTATAGGAACACAGAGTGCAGCACACACTGATGCACCAGGTTCACTCTGAACCTTTGAGGGGAAGAAGTGTGTGTGTGTGTGTGTGTGTTTGTGTGTGTGTGTGTTGTACAAGCATCAGTGATGGAGGAGGCAGTGTGTGTGACTGCGAATACAGAATCAGGTTTACAGCGTGTCATAAAAACACACAAGCTCACGCTAACAAAGATATACCGCTGTTATTCCAAGAAAACGGTGAAACATGTCTTCCATCTGTGTTACTGTATGTGTTTAATGTGTTAACGCTCTGCTGGGAACATGGCTCAACCCTCATAGATGTGGCTTTTGTTCAGGTAACACATGCAGGCATCAGTCATGCAGGTGTGGTGGCTGAAATCACCTTCTAAAGCCCTTATTCTTATTCTGATGCATCAACAGACTTTAAAAAAAAAAACAAGAGGCATGTCAATATTTCTGGTTTCTTTTGTTACCTAGAAACAAAACTAGAACACAGTCTGGTTGTACAAGTTACTGCCGTCTGAGAAGGAAAGGCAGAATGACTGTTACACCACCAAAGCCTTTTAACAGAGGAAGACCAAGACTGTGTCCAGATATAGAGAACCACGTAAGGCTTTGTCTGTGAAGCTTCTCAGTCATCAAGGTCATGGTATATCCAAAAAACGTTTAAAAAACAGATATACGTAAAGCTTTAATAGCCGTAAGAAATGTTTGTGGTGACGCAAAACAAGTCAGACGTGTCCAAAACCTCAGTTCAACGCACACTGAAGAGTAACTGCTGTTTCTATTCGATAGGCAGCAATGTGTGGGAGGACGAGGGGTAGATTCTTAACAACTTCCCCCCTTCAGACCTCATATTCACATCGGTCCCACGCAGACTGATGTCAAGTGTTCAGCTCTGACTTCCTGTGGTCGTACCTATCATTAAAATGTGTCTCCACATGCGTCCCCAGCCAGCACTTGACATCTGATCTCAGTTTGTGTGTCTGTAAATGAGCAGCGCCATCATGTGGTCAGTAGAATATTGTACCAGCTGCTGTCTCTAATGGATCTCTACCTACCGCTGGATCAGAACCATCAACAGCTGCTTGTTGACTTGGAGACATGATCACACACAGCCTACTCATATTAACTAATATCATTAGTTAATTCTTGTTTAAAATGAATTAATGTGACCCAGGACTCATTGTGTGTTCACGCTATCAAAGGAAGGAGGTCACATGTGTCCCAGACCACCTCCACATGTAGATCCTGGTTGTGTTCACACTGACTGAAGAAGATGGATGTTGATGCAACGTCTGAACGGGGCCTAATTGTTAAATTGTCCATCCATTCTATATTCTTGCAACGAAAACAAACATACTGAAGCAACGACAATATAAGACAGGAGCAGCCAAGAGAGCCACACAATGCATACAAACAAAGACACACTCGGCATGAATTGATCCACTGACAACGATCCACAAGGAGTAGCTGAACATAATGAATCTGGTGGATTAGAACATGATTGAGCCTCAAGGCCTGATTGTAAGCTGCATGGTTGTTGACCCTCCTTTGTGCGTCACAGCCTGGCGTGCTGCTTGACATGTCTCCTGTCAATTCAGCAGGACAAGGTAATATAAAGTGATCACGTCATCTGCTGTATTGACTCAAAAAGTCATGGAAAGAACGCTCTAGTTTGATCCCAGCATCACGGCTGCAGCCTCCAGGGAACGAGTCGGTGAATTGTCTCTAAAACCAAGGTATCCTTGTGTGTGGGCTGCTGGCGTCTCTGATTGCAGCGGGGGAAGCAGCACGTTGTTCGCTTTCTCCTGGACGTCTTTGAGCGTTCAGAGCAGCTGCACCTCCTCTCACTCCTCTATTGTTCCTGTAAGATAAATTGGAGCCATTGTCATAGTCGGAGAAAAAGGCAGTAATTGAAGGTTTTCCTGCCGCAGCTTTTACTGCAACACAAACTCACGCACACAGCACACAAAAACCCGGCTTCAAAGTAATTAAACACATTAACACTTCAAGCATAAGCGGAAAGAAAAAGAGGAGCTGTCTTTTGTGTACATTCGCTTCCATTTATCACCCAGGACTGAGCGGAGAGAGGGGAAGCACGAGGATTTAGCATATCTCTGCGAATAAAGTGATGGAGCGGAAAAGAAGAGGAAGAAGAGGAGGAGGAGGAGGAGGAGGAAGGGAAAAAAGGGGAAGAGAGAGCCAATCCGCCTGGGCTCTTTACTCTAGTCGACAGCGTAAAATGTCAGATACTCATCTGGAAATTATTTCCATTTCATACCACTGACATCTTCCCAAGCGGGGGACTCTGAAATCTAATTAGTTTGACCGGAAAATGGCGACCAAGGTAGAGGAGTGTATTATGCAGAGAGAGAGGCCGCCGGGGCGAGCGAGGGTCCCCGGGGTTAACTGGAACTCAGGAGTGTAGATAAGGGCTACAGGAGGGGGAAAAAAAAAACTCAGGAGGGCTACTCCATCTTAAATAGCCTTGACTAATAGAGGCAACCTTGAATTCAGCGTTGCGGCCCTCTGACAGAGCTGAAGCCGAGATGAGCCCAGGGTACTGGGGAGGGAGGAGGAGGAGGAGAGATAGTGTTTTCCTCCTCCTGGGGTTACCACAGAACTTTTCAAACTTCCCATAAGTACCAGACTGCAGTTACTGACCAATCCTGTAGCTGCCATGGTGCTTTAGGGAAGCGGTTGTGGGGTTTGTCGCCCTGTAAAGGCTGGACATCACAGCATCTATCACACACGTTAGTACCATCCTAGCCTTGTCAGAATACGAGTCTATTTGGACTTCATTGTGGAGCAAGTTTCAATCAATCAGTCACAAATTTTTTTTAAAAAACAAACGTCTGCACTCAACCAGACAGTCTTCCAACTGATCAGTGTTAGAGCTGCAGATTTTTTTGGTTCGACTTCCTGTCTAGGTCTAGGGTTACATTCTCCTTTGGACAGAAGTTCTTTGGGTAAAAGTGCCGTGTAGAGCTTGCATGTTCTCCCCGTGTTTGAGTGGGTTTCCTCCGAGCACTCGGGTTTCCTCCCACCATCATCAAAAAACATGGGTGCTCGGTTGGCCCATGGTGGCGGCGCCCTCAGTCGCAGCAGCTCAGGACTAACCATCCATCCGACCATGTAAATTCTGACAATACAAACCTATATTGCTAACACCGATATATAATGAATTATATAGTCTGCAGATGACATAGCTGTGGCCAACAAAGATCAGTCTGTGGACAAGCACAGAACCCGTGGACTGCATCAATGTGGGGACGACTAAGCTGATGCTCATAAACCTCCTAAAGTGAGACCATCTCCTTAGTCCCATGGCACTCAGATGGATGACTACTGTCCATCACCACATAAAGCACCGCCCCCAAACTATTTGATTGGCCCTGCAGATGTTTGCAGGAGCATAATCACTTCCCAAATAGCTCATTGAGCCATGGACTTAATGGTTTGTCCCTCCTTAGTCCCCAACAAATTTGTAGAGAGTACCTTGTAGAACCAAGTGTTCTTGTATTGTCTAAAATATATTAGACTATGAAAGCGTAATCATTTTTTTTTGCTCCATCCGTGAATTGTCTGAATGCCTTTGCTCATCTGTGCAGACATGGGTGTGGTAATCGTTTTGGTCTGACAAAAGATCCAACTGGGATCAGGCGGCTGTTGCTGATTTCCAGTGGCCTTGCATCAAACTGTGATGTGCATGTAATTGCGTTTGCTTCTCACGCTTCATCAGACGGCACTCACAGTTTACAGTCTGTTTACAGTGGCCTTATGAGTTTGATTACACCTCACATCATTAACTCGTGGGCTGAAACTACATACTGATGATTCGGTTATTTTTAGAGGCTCAGAAGTAGCGGAGCTAAAAATGTAAAGTTGTTCCTCTGGGATGCATAAGGAATGAGGTCATGAATACGAAGAGGGTTCATCCTCTGTGGAGCAACAGTGAAGCCAGTTTGTTTTGGGATCTTTTGCTCTGAAGGAAAGGCTAATCTCTTTCCACATCCCCAATAATTACTCACAGAGCAAATGTGCACCGTGAAGTAGTGTGGGATCATGGGTGTTGTTGTCTTCATCACTATTGCAGACGTTATGTTACTCTATACATTAGTTTCCATGGACGCTATAGGAACTAGACGGAGTGAACGCCATCAGCAGGTGACCAAAACAAAAAACAATGTTACTGTGGGACCTAGACACTGTAACGTACGTACGTAGCCTACGCTGGTGCCATCCATTTATACTTGTGCTCTCGTCTGTCTTGCTCTGGAACAACGCCACCCAAACGCTAGTCAGCACTGTGTCTTTTTTGTCGTAGCGTCTTCGTCAATTTAACGCAGAAGTCTTAACCTTTCTTTTATTCTGTAGTCTAAAACAAAAAAAGAGAAAGTTAATCTCAGTCTTCATGTTGTTTCTCCTGGGGTGATTTATTGTCCTTGACTGAAGCAGGAAGTAGTCTCCATGGTCGCCACTGGTCCAGGTCTCTCTGGTCCAGGAAGTAGTCTCCACGGTGACCACTGGTCCAGGTCTCTCTGGCCCAGGAAGTAGTCTCCACGGTGACCACTGGTCCAGGTCTCTCTGGTCCAGGAAGTAGTCTCCATGGTGAACACTAGTCCAGCTCTCTGGTCCAGGAAGTAGTCTCCACGGTGACCACTGGTCCAGGTCTCTCTGGTCCAGGAAGTTGTCTCCACGGTGACCACTGGTCCAGATCTCTCTGGTCCAGGAAGTAGTCTCCACGGTGACCACTGGTCCAGGTCTCTCTGGTCCAGGAAGTAGTCTCCATGGTGAACACTAGTCCAGCTCTCTGGTCCAGGAAGTAGTCTCCACGGTGACCACTGGTCCAGGTCTCTCTGGTCCAGGAAGTAGTCTCCACGGTGACCACTGGTCCAGGTCTCTCTGGTCCAGTCATGGATCATTGTGTTCAGCTCTAAATAAATCTGGTTCTTCTCCAGATTCACAAGACAAATGCCCAGAGAGAAATTCAGATGACCAGATACCTTACGCCAGAGTCTCTGTTTAGACCAACAGAAAAGCTTTTAAATCACTGACTGATGGAAACTACTTTTTCTTCTTCTTCACTTACAAAAACTTCTGCTTTTATATGAATCATGAACAGCTGTTTTCTTGCTTAGAGAAACTTTATTTATTTATTTATTTTAGAGTCTAAAACCAAACTTGAAAAACCAAAAAGTACACGGACCAGCAAGCACTAAAAAAAAATCATTCAGTATATTTTCAGTTTGAACTAGCTAGTGTTGTTTGGATTTGTATTTGACGGTAGCAAGATCCCATTAATGATCACAGTAACACAGCCTGAAGGCAGATTAGTCCAAACCCTCTGTAGTCTGTTTTCATCCACGAGGTGACGCTCCCCAGAGAATCATATTTGTTCTCGAGTCCCTAATGAGAGTCAGGAGAAACAGCAGAGTCAGCATCTGATCAGCCTTCATAACATCTTTGATGACGATCTGGGCCCCGAGGAGAGGAGGGGGCGGGGGCGGCGGCGGTAGCACCCCGCTAACGTCCACCATCAGAGGAAGGTCTTATTAACTGAAAACTTACTATTGATCTCTGATCTTAACCACAACTCACCCCGAGCGCCCAAACTCTTCCTCCGAGCGTGCTCGCCAATTAACTCCATCTCAAACCAAAGCCAATTAGTCCTTGTGCTTAATTAGGACGAACACGACCCCCATCAGCCCGCCGCTAAATCCCGTGATTAGAGCTACAGATCGCTGTGCCGAGGGCCTCGACACGGGGTCGTGCTCTTAGGGGCCACTCTTCTTTTTAATCAGTAAGTGCGTATTGTTTTTAGTTCCCCTATACCTACATGAGTAAAAACATGCATGCAGTACCTGGCTGTAATGAAGTTCAGGGCCTTCATTTAAAACGGGATTAAACAGAGACCTGCGTTTTAATCCCTGCTTTATGACTTATTAATGCAAACTCAACACTCATTACTAAATTCATTACACTGTAAATTTGCATGGCGTTAGGTCATCGACAGAATCATGCTACTCATGCATCCGTACTTATTCTGGACTATTTCAAACTCAATTCAAAGTAAATGCTGCATAAAACTCAAATAGTTTTCACATTTTACATCTGCAATATTGACATAAATACAGATTAATTCCAACCACTTCTACTGTTTTATTTATTTATTTTACAGTAAGGGACGGATTGTGTGGATTTCAGTTGTTAGCAGACTTTTATTGTGAAACATTAGTGCATGGTTAACAAGGACGGTATGTGTCGTCAACAGCAAATTAACACTGATTAAAAAAAACTGCTTCGTAGAAGGAATTAGAAATAACACAAGTACTAAAAGATGATTAGATGTCATATAATAAATAAAAGCAAAGTATCAAATGTAACATATGTGCGACGTGACTTCTGTGCTTTCATTGGAGACGAGGCGTGAAGCAGACAGGTTGCACTGCAGCAACAGTTTGATCAAATTATACCCGAGACCGGAGCGTGTGAACAGACGGCGAGCTTCCTGTTTATCTCCTCTTACGCTCATAAACATCACCTGTTCTAAGATCGTCCAGGACGAACATCTGTGGCTGAACTCTGGAGCGCAAAGAAAACAAAGGAAGCCAGAGGGTCAACGTGTGACACACTCACGCTTTGGATCGATCCTAAGATCCTTTCAGACTAAATCACTTTTAGAATAAGACAGCTTCTTCATCGCTGTTAATCTCTTATTATTATTTCACAGCCAGTAGTAGAGCCCACTCTACACATCTTGCTTCTCCAAGGGCAGCCATTTGATTTTAAACTAAATCAACGTCTCCACATCTCTCAGATGACGTGTATCACTACGGTTACTCTTCTGTCCATCAGCACATAAAGCCCCGCCCCCAAACAATCTGATTGGTCCTGCAAATCCTTGATCTGGCGTCTCTCCATTGGGAGCTGATTATGCTCTGGCACCTTTACCCCTCGAATAGAAAAGTGTGGGCAAGGAAGTTGGTCTGGCTTCCAGGCTACAGGTGAACCCTCGTCCTACTTTACCGGGGGCAGAAATGTGCCGATGAGCCCCTACTCCCCTCTTTTGTGTACACCCTCCTAACCAGACTGTAACACACAGATTGATTCTGGGATGTATAATAATCTCTCGTGTCTTTATGCTTCTTCTTTTTAAAATTAATGAGACAAAACAGAAAGAAGTCCTCAGTGTTGAGCCTCAAGATCAGGGAGGAAAGCAGCTCTTGACCTTTTCAGGTCAGATTACTCTGCAGCATTTGGACAGTTCGAGAAAGACTGTGTTGCCCGGTTGATTGTCCATAATTGTGCAGGGACCATAAAAACACTCACAGCAAAAAGTATTTGGGAATCTTTCTGGCTCTGCCATGAAGCTGTTGTAGTGAAGCCTCTACTATGATTATTGTCGTTATAGAAGACCTGCAGAGCTGTGAATCTCCATACGTGCAGCAAGTTAAACACATTTCCTATAAAAATAAAGTGAGGTCAAAGGTTAAAGGTGTTGCAAAACTCAATCCAGATCATAATTTAGCAGAAAAAACAAACAGTATCGCCAAAACCCACTTTATTAACCTGGTAAAGACACAAAACACGAGTAGACCGCTCATCCAGGACAGTTTAACAGTTTCCTACAGCTCATTAGCTACAACAGTAATGAGTTTATTTCACACTGAGTAAATGTTGACGGGCTTCTAATGTTTTACTACTGTCTGTGGATGTTTAACCACTACAGACCTGAATCTGAGCTGAAAACTGCTGACGGAAGAGGGACTCCGATAATATTCATAGACACAAAGTCACATGTCAAAGGTTATAGTCCAACAAAGACGCCCTGCAGGCGGTGGCCCAGCTGACCCGACGGTGGCCCAGCTGACCCGACGGCTGAGTCCTTCCTCTGTTGTTGTTGCTGCCGCTGAAGCCAGTCGAGTTTGGAGTTTGTTCATCCGTGCAGCTCTATAAGCCTCCTGCTGACACGACGTTCAGAGGCGAAGCACTTATTAAACAGCCGCTCTGAACTCAGCAGCCGCCGCGCACATGACTTAACAGTTTTTGCAAGCACCTTGCTTTTGCATGGGAAGTGCTTAAAAACTAAAAATCCACAGCAGCAGCAGCAGCAGCCGTGAGAAAGTGGGGGGGGGGGGGAGAAAAAAAGCACGTCCCCTACTCAGCACTCCCCGGGATTAGAACGCACACATCAACCCGCAAACAGACAGAAAAGCCGACTGTAGCTCCTTTTGCAAAAAAAGGGAAGCAATGAATTTCAATTATGCACGAGGCAGAGGGCATTTTGGGGAAATAAGCGCTGTTCCCCAAGAGGATCAGCACCCTCGCAGCCCCCCCAGCCTCCCTCGGCCCCCGAGAGCCCCCGGCCCCTGGTATCAAAGAATGATCTAATGTCACGCACAGAAGAAAGGTTACTTTCTGCATACGCATTGATATTTCTGCTTCCATCGCTGACCTTTCCCCATTCAAAGCTGTGATTTTATTTTAAAATGCAAACGCAGCCCAGTCCGTCCCTCCGTCCCTCCGTCCCTCTGACTAGTTTCTGTCCGTCTTCCATCTCATCTCAGAGATTTAAAACATATAAACCCATAAGGAGATTTTATAACCTTAATTCCCAGCATCAAAAGGCAAATTTATTATTTATTATCTATCATCCGTCCATCTCCTTTCATTGTGTCATTTCTTGTAAGGAAAGAAAGGAGCAGTTAGTGTTGTTATTTTTATCTTAATTGACTGTTGCTGCAGCTTTTTAACAAACCGCGATCTTTTTCATTTTTTCCCTCCTCTCTCTAAACCAGCTGATCCCGTTTCACGCTCAGCAGCACCCACCGTTTTCATACGAGGTCTCCGTCTCTCAGCAACAAATCAAGCGACATTCCTGGCACTTTGTGAACTATTAGTGACTTTAAAAATACACACCGAGCGCTAATTAATTTCCCTCAAATGGAGGGAGCGCTGCGTGCGGATAAAGGGACACTGACAGTTTTAATCAGCGTCTCCTGCTCTCGCCTCAGCCTCTGCACTCACAGCTTTCTTGTTTTTTTTTTTTTAGATGAACAAAAGCAGCGTTTATGAGATCTACGCCAGAAAACCTCCATCTTTCTTGTGTCGACTTTAACTGTGGCATCTCGAGGGAAATTGTTGTGTTGTATTAGATGAAATCCCACGGCACAAACAGGAATCCATGCACGAGGCAACGAGCAGCAATAAGAGACAGAATCGCAAAGCAGAGGTGTTTGTAGACGGACATCTACTCCTGCAGCAAGTATTTACTGCATCGACTGAAATTAAGGAGTTCATTGTAATCAATGCAGAAATAAAACAGATTATAGAGCAGCTACTTCTATATGAGCCTGAGAGAAGAAGTGACACATGCTACTGACATGAGACGTAATAGACCATTAGGCATAAATACATAGAAACTATGTAAAACATCGATCTCTCCAAATCAGAACATATAATCAGAGCTTCAATCTTTAAAGCTTCTCACTGATACATGAATCAATAATTCAGTCGATCAAACAGCGACTGGAGCATGGAAGGAGCTCCAGGATCAATATTTACAGTTCTGGCCTAGTTTTGGCTTTTCTGGTTTTTCCTTTGAAGAAACTGCTGCAGAGACAAAGATCCAAGAGAAGAGTTAGTGGAAACCAAACCAGATGGATATGAATATCACGCTGGTCCTTGTTTCTTTTGATGGCCTTCTTGTTAGCTTGAGGAATATTGAATATTTTCCTTGTCCTGCTTCTCTTCCTGTCTGTGTCTTCCTCCTTCGTTAGTTTCACCTGTGTCTCACTAACCCCTCCACCCATGACTGTAAACACAGGCCGACCTTTCTCTTTGTGGAGTTGCCCCTGTTGATTTTTCCTCGTTTCAGATCAGCTCTTCATGTTTCCCTGTGTTCAGATTTTTGTCTGGCTTTTGGATTTTAGATTACCCTACCCCCCCTGCAGCTCCTTTTCTTCCTAATCACCAACTTTTCATTAAAAGTCCTTTCTTTCCTGCTCCTGCCTCCCCCGTTTGACTCCTACCTCCTCGCCCCACATCACAACAGGTAGTTCAGAACCGTCCTGGGAGCTTTGTACCTCGACATCATCTCCATCTCCCGCCTGTCCATGCTCCGTTGCCGTTTCCAGGCCGCTCATCCGTTTCTGTTTCTGTTTGTCTTTCTGCAGACCTCAGGCCCCTCCCCGACGTGGCGATGACCGGTAACTGCACCCACGAGTGCACCGAGTTCGGCCACTCCGACTCCTGCTGGATGCCCGGCCAGCCTTCCCCCACCCGCAAGGTGTCCAAGAACGCCCCCAAGCTCTCCACCTTCGTGCCTTACCAGGAGATGGACGGGCAGGAGCAGCTGATGGCCAATGGCAGCCCCAAGCCCCTGATGACGGAGGAGCGTGGAACCGGTGGCGGCGGCGGTGGCAGCAGCTCCAAAGTGGCCAACATGCGGTTCATGACACCCTACAGCAGTGCCTACCCCGGGGGCGGAGACTCGTCCACTAAAGACTGTGGGCTGGAGGAGATCCCGCTGAGCCAGGCGGTGGAGTATCACTCAGCCACCACCCCGACTGGCCAGACCTCCAAAAGGGAGATCTACCTGTGAGAGTGCAGCTCTCCACCTTAAAACCCACAACCGTCCCCCGACCATCACCCGTCATGCCCCTTCGCTGCTCACCACCACCCGTCCCAGCCCGTCACAGCCACCCCCTGTGCCTATAACCTGCTGTGCCGCAGCGCCGACTCTCCTCTCCTTCCTTTTTATAACTGCATCCACCGTACAAGGCTTTAGACCCCCCCCCTCGTCCCCTCGTCCCCCGTCCCCCTCCTCCGTCCCACCTCGCCCACTGCCCCTCCCCCCCAGAAACCAATCAAATGTAAAATATGAATTCAAATCAAACGAAAGAAAACACGCGGCTCGTGCTGCCGTGGACGGAATGTAAACTACACCCCCATCGTTGTGATAATTTAATGGGAAACTATTTAGCTACTCACGTATTTGAGTTGGATTTTTGTGCGTTGCTTTAGGCTATGTTGCTGTGTTGAAACTGAAAAAGAAAAAACGAAGGAAAAGAACTTCTTGTAAATCCTACTTAAGTATACTGTGTAATGCTATCTATCCTCACCTTTTTCTGGATTTTGTTTTTGCTTTAAACTTTTTTCAACTCCGAAGCCACCGGGAAATACATCTTTGAGTTGCATCCAATCAGCCGGGCTTGGTTTTGTAGTT
The DNA here is from genome assembly GCF_963514085.1 of Chelon labrosus. NCBI lineage: Eukaryota > Metazoa > Chordata > Actinopteri > Mugiliformes > Mugilidae > Chelon > Chelon labrosus. Next base: position 29,292,835 of record NC_140358.1, read on the forward strand.
TCTTATTTCTATCAAGACGTTTGCAGCTGTTTTCCATTTGGAGATGAACTTCTTTTTTTGTTTGTTTGTTTGTTGTGAAGCTCTTTTTTCAGTGTACAGAGCTGTAAATACTACAGACAGTGACAGGAAGCTGCTGTGGCCGTTCGGCGTGGATCCGTGGCCGTTCGGCGTGGATCTGTGGCCGTCGTGGATCCGTGGCCGTCGTGGATCCGTGGCCGTCGTGGCCGTCTGCAGATCTGGGTTTGACACCGGAGGCGACGGACTGAAAACCTTTTGCATGTGCAGAGAAACGACGGCGCGGCGTTCGCTGTCACGCTGCAGGAACCTGGACTCTTGAGCATCACCGACGGTGCCGAGTTAAAACACAAAAGACTTTTTATGATTATGATTTTTTTTTCTTCTTCTACTCTCCTCTACAGCGCAGTTCAATTTGAGTTTGTGGGGGGAGGGGGGTGCAAAAACATTAGAGGCGAGCCAATTTATTCTGAAACAAAAGAGATTTGAGTTCTGCTTGATACAGTGGAACAGAAGCAATTATAGTACTCATGCTGTTGTCAGTAGTATACCATAATATGATGATAATAATGTGTAAGGGTTTGGAGCTGGTGGTCAAACTGAATGATGAGCCCCCGGGCTTCAGGGAATCTGGATTTCTCCATAAAGGTTTTTGACATAATCGGCTAAAAACGAGTCAAGGGACACGTTTGCTTCTAAAGACACTAATCCCTCGATCAACCTGCAAAAAGTTTTCTTTGAGCTTTAAAATGTAAAGTTTGCCCTGTGACATTAGAGAGGAAAGGTTATCAGAAACTCAAAGGGTTCATCCTCCGGGGAGCAGGAACGTGATCGGTAAATGTCATGGCAGTCCTGGACTTTTGACATTTCTTGACTTAAAGCTGAAGTATCGCGATTTGCATGAGAGCGGCGCCGGAGGGGAAGCGGCTCAACGTTTGGTTTTACGCCGTCCACCAAGGGAACATGAATATATGCAGGGAATTATTTTAATCATCAGAATCTGAGCACGCGGTCCCCCACGCTGAGGTCTGGATTAACAGTCACATTAGGGAACTTTGTCCTGATGGTGTGAGATTATTCGTGCTATCTACCATATAAGGCTTTCACTTTTAAAAAGCAGCTTTTTACCAATTCTGATTCAGGATTCTAAAACCTGGACGTTGCAGAAGATTTGAAACCTTAAAACGTGGCGTGTGTCTGTGGTGGGTACGGCGTGTTTGCTCTCTGGTCAGCGCCGCCGCTCGTCATCTCCCTACCTCTTTACCTCCTCAGCGTGAGGCCGAGCCGTTTGTATTTATTAAAGCCGTTAGCCGCGGGGGTGGCCGCCATATTTCCTGCGGTGCTGCAGCCGCACAGGAACATGCAGGATTAATGACACCTGCACGGGCCCGGGTCCACTAACGCCCGCTCTGCACGCCGCAGCAGAGCGGCTCTAATTACGACCCGAGGCCCTGCACATTAACTGCAATAATCTGCGCCACTAAAAGCGAGCCGCTCTGGAAGTCCATTCATCCTGAGCTTCGTGCTAATGGCCGCCGAGGATAATGTGAGATTTCACCCGCAGTAATGCGCAGCGGCCGAGACCTGACGGATGAAAGGAAAAGACGCAGAGAGAGAGAGAGAACGCTGTGAAGTAAACCAGTCATTTAGTCTCAAACTGAGTCTTTAACTCTTCAAACAAAGCCATGAGGGTAGTTCAGTCCAGAACACGCTGCTTCTCAGGAGTCGCAGGATAAAGTGACAGCTTTTACACCTGAGCACGTGATGGCAGCCAGTGAGGAAATAAAGAGATGCCGTCATGACTCTCTGTGCAGTTAGGTTTAAAAACATCACCGCTAATGTTTGGAAATGATGCACGTGTCTGTGCTGGAAGTCAGAGGCAGGTGAAGATGTTGGTTTGTCCAGAATGCAGCTTGAATATTTAAAATCTTTACGCTCTGCACAAGAAAACGGACGCGAATGAAAGTACGGTAACGTTCAGCAAAGTTCTGAAAACTTCCAGAGAGAAGGAGACGTGCAGGTGGAGCAGTCCCGTCTGTGTTTCATTAGTTATTTATGACGTGAACATCCAGCGTCCAGAATCAGAGGAAACGTCACAGATATGGCAGCGTATCTGTGACGTCTGCAGGGTCTTCACTTCACTTCGTCTCTTTTGTTGTTGTGATTTTGACTCTCACCTGTTCCCGGTCTGAGCCCTGATCGCTTGTTACCGTCCATTTATTTGTTGTCGAGGTGCGGACGCTGCAGATTCAGTCCACGGTTCCTCTGAAGGCGGCCGACGTGATTTATTGGTGGCGTATCTGCCTGTTGAGAAGTCGCCGTGCACAAGTCGCCGTTATTCTCCTCAACATAAATCAATCATCATTCAGCTGACGCTCAGATCCCCCCCCCCCCCCCCCCCCCCCTTCCTCTGGTGATTTAACACCAGCGCTCAGAGCGCTCATTGATTATTTACAGGCCCAACATGGAGGTCCGTGTTGACTCTCCTCTCACACTAATTTCATTCCTCTCTATGACGTCCACCCCTGAGCCTGGACCCCCCCACCCCCCCGGGGCGTTGTGCTGTGTAAGGTAAAGACACGAGGCTGGAGAGGGGCCGGAGGTCACATACTGTCGGTTTAACCTCAACTCTTTGGCACCAATTAATCCCAGAAGAAGAAAAAACAACCTCCAGTGACCCCCGGTGACCCCCGGTGACCTCTGCTGAACGGCGTTAGCTCCACCTCACAGGAAAACCAAGAACACAAACACTGCTCGTATATGTGTCTGTGTGTGTGTGAGCGCGTCACTTTCAAGATTATTTTGCACAGGCGTGAAAAGACACGGCAGAGCTCAGTCTTCCCCGTTTAAAGATGTTTTGGCAAAAGTATGTGGACACCAGATAAATAGTTTGTAGAGTTCGTCGCGCGGCTGCAGGGAGCCCTTTAGATGAGGAGGTCTGGCTCCCAGCCTGCATGTCACAGGGGTTCAGGGTCTTCCACACTGAATCTGGACCAAACCATTTCACCGTGGAGCACTCTGTGCACGTGAGCACTGATTAGATGGGAAGACGTGGGCGTCCAACAGTTTTTGGCATTACAGAATATCTAATTATATGAGAATAATGCAGTTTAACAGACAATAAATATATTAGTTTAGCATAAAGTGTCAGTTTTACATTATTGTGACTGAAAACTGGAAATAAAAGACCTTTCCTTTAAGGCTGCAGACAGTCTTCACTTCAGTGACACAGTCTGACGTTTACTGTACATAAAGGACATACGTGTATGTGTGAGTCGAAGCTTTTTGGTCGTGGTGCCAAGCAAACACTTCCTGCTCCCTCGTGGAACATGTGAATCCCTCGATACATCCACAAACCCCCCACCACCACCACCACCTACCCATCAGCCCCCAGGAGAGCTGCTGTCAGCCTCTCTGTGTTTATGTGCGTGCAGGTGTCTCTGCATCCAGAGCATCTACTTCACATTCCCTTTCAAACCCAGTTTCCAGCGGCAGAAGTATCAGCGTACGTGTTTGTGACGGTTTTAAATTTTAGTTATTCTGCTGTGAAAGCATTCGATAAAAGCGATAGAAGGGAGATCTAAAACAGGAACGTAATGACCCCTGTGTTTATGGAGCTTCCATCTCGGGGGCCGCTAACAGATTCTAAGCTTCTCTTGTTTTTCATTTCTAATCAAATATTCAAAAAACAATATGAGGGGAGAAGATATCGATCAGAAGAGTCAGAAGTTTCTTCTTTTAGCTTCACGCTGACATGAATAGTTTACCAATAAAGAAAACACCTACAGTCAAAATAAAGGCCTTCATTTAAAATATGCTTCTTGTAACGTTGGGACCAGGACACATTGATTTAGCCTTGATTTATTATTAACCTCCAAAGTGCTCCGCTGTAGTTCACTTCAGAAACACTTTACACACTTTACTGGTTTATGACTTAAATGCATCAATGTTTCCCAGAAAAGCTTTGGTTTGTTTGTTTTAAAAGCCCACTGGTTTACTACTGACAGGCATTACGTATGCATGGAGCCCACTGCTGCACCCAGCACAAAAGTTTGGTTTCCTAAAATGCAGACTGCGTCTCTCCCTGGCGTCGTCGCTCTCTCTTAAAGCTGCACTCATCCACGTTCACCTGGTGACGGTGGAACATTAAACATTAAATTCATCAGGTCGACTCAAACACGTGGGCCGTGTTGCTCTGTGTCTGCAGGATGTTCACTGCAACAACATTTCTAACACGATCACACGTCGGATGTTTCATTCGCAGCTTGTTCTGCTGCCCCCAAGTGGCCAGAAAAAGCATTAATGCAGATTTAAGTGAAAAAGTTAAAAGACGTTTTCAAGTGGTTTTCGTTGAAATCCTGATATTCTGATTCATGCATCATCGCACAGCTGCAACGACTTGCCTCAGAATATGATCTTATTTATTAATTCCAGTATCTAAATGCATAAAAATGACATGAATTCAGACGCCTCAAACCTTTCAGCTGGACTCAAATGGATCCATCCTGCAGAATAAACAGTAACCTATTAATACTGTGTCTTCATGCACTGTGCAGCAGCCACATTAACTTTAAGAGAGCAGGACCTGAGATGCAGCCTGTATTTTGTACTTTTCAAACTTTATTTAACACGAACAAGCCTTGACCAGCTGTGGAACTCACCGCCCGTGAGTCTAGCCGTCGGCTGGAAGCTGAAAAAGGCTGCGTTTGGTTTCCGTGCAGTTTCACTGAAGTCTCACTGTGTTCGGACACAAAGCAGGGTTTCTTTCGCTCATCCTCGGTTTCCACTCTTGTCAGTGATGTTGGTGAGTCTGTCGGTGACGTTGCGACTCAGCGGACTCATCTTTTCCTCTCTCTTCCCTTCTGTCCGCTGATATCTAGTCCTGGAGCAGGCTCACGCTCCTCGTGTGACCATCGTTGGTTTTATGTGTCAGACGATGTTTAAAGAACAGAAACATAAGAGCTTCATGAGGTTTTTTTTTTTTAATCTCACAGATGATGGTGCTACATGAACTAAAACTTCAAAAAGGCTGCATACTACATTACCCATAATGCACCTCCTCCTCCTCCTCCTCCTCCAGAAAAGACATACTCAGCTACTTGGGAGGTGGAGTACTATCCCCTGTGAATACTTAATTGACTTTGACAGATGAATAAAATCAGGAGAGTGCACCTTTAATGAAATATGACCGTGGATTTTTATATTTTCCACTAGAGTGCACCTTTAATGAAATATGACCGTGGATTTTTATATTTTCCACTCAAAATCCTCCTACTCCAGCTCCGTCTGACCAAACTCTTCAGGAATCTTTGAATGTCTGCAGCCTCCTGACTAGATTTCTGTGTCTCAGAATCAAAAGTCTGAAGTATAAAACCTACTGACTGTCCCGAGAGCCGCGGCCGTGTTCTAACGTGAATCATGTGATGACGTTTGGAGTGGTTTGCCGTTCTTTCTTTTTCTTTTCATTCCTTTGGTTGTGTATTATACCGAGGCCGGCCGAGCCTCCAGCTGAGCATGAAACAAGCCAACTTTATAAATATTATACATTTTCGTTGTTGTTGCAGTTGTTTTTATCAATGTTATGGAATCAACACTGCTATAGACATACTGTATGAATATTAATGGTCGTTGGTGTTTTTTTCAACCAGACGCGGCGGGTGTAAATGATGACGTGTTCCTGAGCGGGCAGCAGACTGGACTCTGTGTTTTCTGTTTCTTTACTCCATCGTGACCCAAAAATAAAATAAAATAAAATAAAAATAATTGGAAATGGGAGGCAAATTTAGAAAAACAAAACAAAACAGGGAGTCAGGACTCTCAATCAGAAGACGTCCCAGGTCATGAAGCATCAGTGCATCCTAAACTAAACTCTACATCACGCTGAAAGTTTCTACAGGAAATATTTAGAGAAAAATAACGACTGAGTCTAAAAACCTCCTTCTTATATTTTTACAAACATGAGCTAACTTCTTGAGATGAAGGTGAGATGCCTGTCGTGTTTGCTGCATTAAAATCTATCGAGATATTACTGAGACGATGGCATCAGATAAAAGTAGTTATTCCAGATTTAAAATCTCAGTTGAGGTGTCCAGTGATTAAATGTCTATAAAATAAATAAACCGTCAGCTCCGTGCTTCCACAGATGGAGGATGGAGCGGAGGTTTTATTTGTATTTGTCTTGAATTAGATGAAGTCGTCAGTCAGCGGGGCGGAGCTGCTGGATCACGTTTGGTTTTTACAGGAAGTCCACGTTTGTCGCCTGATTGTTGGTCGGTTATATTTATATAGGACAAATGCTAGTGATGCCTTGTTTTTTGTACAGTTTTATGTACATGCAAGTGTAGGTTTTTAAAGAAAAACAAAAAAAAAGAAGATGAAAAATATATATATATATTCAAACACCGTGAAGGAAATCTGACCCTGAACCTGTAGGATTCTATTGTCTAACGTACCGTAGGCTCTATTAAATGTAGGAGTGACGAGTCAGAGCGGAGGACGGCGGCGTGTCTCCTCCGATCATCCACCGGCTTTACTGCTTTCTGTTCTCATGTTCATCTGGGCCGAGTCTTTATGAAACGAGCTGTACATTGGTTTTGTTCGTTGACCTGTTGCGTTGTTTCTTTTTGGTCCTTTTCTTTTTCTTTTCCTTTTTCTTTTTTGGCTTTTCTTGGAGGAAGTCAGGTGACGTGTGTTTGTTGGAGCCTCATCTGTTCTCTTTTGATCAGCATCCGCATGTTTGACTTTAAAAAAAAAAAAATGTGGTCTTTTATTTTTGCTGAGCAAATCAAAGAAATGATATCTTGTAATTACTCCTTCCTTATAGCTTTACAATAAAATAAATTCAGTGAAAGAAAAGAGGACGTGCTGCCGTGCTCTTTCTTTGGTCTTGCAGGTGTGAGTTTGGACGAGGAGGACGAGGTGGACGGTGGAAGCCAGAGCAGCTTCATCCACATAAACATTAGTTGTTGTTCTGGAGTCTCTCTGTTGGGGACTGATTCTGCTCCTGCAAAGATCTGCTGGGCCAATCAGATCACTTGGGGGCGGGGTTTAATGTAGTGATGGACAGAAGAGTAATAGCAGTCTGGCTGCTGTCAGAGATGCAAGTATCTAGAGTCTGCTACTGCGCTTGTTGTAAAAGATATTTACAGAAATAAGAAATAACTTTAAAGAACAGCGATTGAGGCATTTGAGGAGAATGCTTAATGTTGCACACTCTGCTCTGATTGGTTGGAGGATTATCCAGTTGCATGCAGAGGTATTTTCTCTCTTTGTGGACAGTTTCCAATATGGCGTCAACTTTCCCAAATCATTTATTGAATCTTTTTTCTTTCTTCCCTTGGTTTTTGTAAAACGTGTTTCTCCCTCATCAGACATTTATTTAAAAGCATCACTGTAAGGATCTTAAACCATTAGTTAAGCCCAGCCCTAGAGATCAGACTGACTGAAAAACCTCACAGAATATTTCTCTTTTAGGTCTTCTAGGTCAAGGGATATCCCCAAAAACACAAGGGCAACTGGACTTGCAGAGTTTCTTGAAGATGTTTGGCCGTTCCTTTCAGCTTTTTTGGGAATATTTCTCTTCTGTCTTTACGTAGCGTTCTCATCCTCCATCATTCCTTATCGTCCTTATAAAAACTTCACATTGATTATTTGTGTAGAACTTTAAAATAATTCAAATAAATTGACCAAGTTAAGTCGTTTCCTCTTTGAATTAATCATAAATTAGTCCAAAAGCTTTAAACACAAATAGAGTCTGTGTGTTCAGATACAGATGATGGTTACCAGCTGTTGGAGGACCACCAAAAACATTAGACTGATATTTAGTTCAGTGCTTTAATCACCCAGATTGCTTAATCCAATGAAATCTTTCATAAAAAACAAATAAATTATGCAGCTGAAGCTTAGAAATGATCCAGGATATCATCTGGATACTAGGAAGACATTACCAGACGTCATGTAGTCACTGATAGGACGATGGAGCGATGGACCACACATTCAGTTTGCTCATGCCCTCAAAGGTATATATAAATAGTAAATACACATTGGTTTGGTTTTAAAAACTTATCACAAACAAACCCCAACTCTAGTTTCACCTGCCAACAGTCTGGAGACGCTGCCTCTAGTTCATGGAGCCCTGCAGGTCACTAACGTCTCCAGAACATCCCCAGAGGATGTCCTGTGACTGTGACCTTTGTGCCCTCACTGGAGGAAAGAGGGGGTGTTCCTGCTGACTTTCAGGGAGACGCCTCCTCCTCCTCCTCTTCCTCCTCCTCCTCCTCCTCCTCCTGGCTGCAGGATGTTTCCGCCTGTGTCCCCAGAGTGACTTAGTGTCTTTTCAGCGCCGCTCCCCTGATGTTCCTAAGGAGTCGTAAACGCCTCGCCGCCTTCTCCTGCGCCCGTTATTGGATTCCACTTCAGGAAATTGACTCGTGAATCCTCGAGTTGCCGTGCGCCTCGCGCCCTAAAGCGAGACACCACCCAATCACATTTCAATAAAATACAACAACGACTACGACAAATGCACGAGAAATATCAAACGGAGGAAGGCGCTGGTGACGCCGTGCTTATAGCGCTGTTGCATCGCATTACAGCAGTAAATTGAAATTCGGGGCGAAATGATTAAATTCATCGCCGCGCAATATTTCTGGGAACAACAAAAAAAGAAAATATTATCAGGGCTTGTTGTGAAGAGGGTGACACAGTTGCAGCAGGTTGCTTCTCGCTGCCTTCGTCTCCCCAAAGGTTTCATCACTTTACCCCATTTCTCGCCTGGTGGTTTATTTAGGCTGTTTGTGTTCTCCTTCCTCCCCCCCCTCCTCCTCCTCCTCCCCCTCCTCCTCCTCCTCCTTTTCCCCGACGCTTTGCTTCTTGCATCTTAACTCCTGCTGACTTCTCTCTTCTTCTTCTCATTCAGTTTAATCTATCCTTTGTTTTTTCACTTGCCTCCTCTGACCTTCCACTTCTTCTTCTCTTGTTTATATCTAGTCTTCTCTGTCTTTCTTCTTCTACTTCTTTTCCTGTTCCTGTCCTCCTTCCATCTTTCCTTCCTTCCTTCCTCACCTGCATCATTGCCTTGTCTCTCATCTTATTCTTCATCCTCATCTTTCCCTGCCTCTGTCCATCCATCCTTCCACCATTTTCACTCCTTCTTTCTAGAGGCTCCTTCTTCTTCTCCTCTTCACCATCACGTTGCTTTTCTCTCTCATACTCTTCCTCACCCGTGCCTCTTCTTTCATCTCTTCCTTCACCCTTTTCTCTTGTCTCTCTTTTCGTTCTTTGCTTCCCTCCTTTCCCTCCCTCTTTGTCTGCTTCATATTCCTCCATTCCCATTTCTTTTTTTCTCTTTCCATCCGTCCATTCCATTTCTTCTGTCTTTCCTTTCACTATTTTCATCTCTTCTTCTCGTCTTCACCATCACGGTGCTTTCCTAAACTCTTTCATCTCTTCCTTATTCCTGTTTCCCATGTTCTCAGTTGCTCGTCTTCCTTTCCTTTCCTCTCTTCTTTCATTTTTTCTTTCATCTTAACTTCTTTCCTTTGATTTCATTCCCTCACCTTCTTCCTCTTTTCATCTTCTCTGTTTCCCTCAGTCCAGTCTTTCTTTCTTTCTTCCTCTACCCGCTCCTTCCCCCGTGGACTCCCTGTCCCCCTGCTCGTGTGGTTTCTGTGGAAGCAGGGATGTAAAGCGAAGCTAAAACAGGAAGCAGATGATAACATAATAATGGAAGATGAAACCTTATTGATTCCCGGTGGTGAAATCAGGTCACGGCAGCAGCAGCAGAGAAATTAGAGTCCAAGAACGGAGCAAATGGAGGAAATCAAATATGCAGAGGCAGCGATTTCAAGGTGATAAGGGCACGTTGTGATGAACGGATGAAGACGAGGGAGCGCTGGCTTCTAGTGGCCACGGACGTTACACTTAGTGACGGGAGATTTCTCCTGACGGCCGCTTTCAGTCGACTCCACACTCCAGCCTGAGCTGAGGAGGAAGAGGAAGACGAAGAGGAGGTTGCGTGGTTGGGAAATACATTTTTTTGGCAGAGGGGGAAAGCGATAGAGGGTTTTGTGTAATTGGTATTAGGCAGACTGTCAGGCAGGCGGCGGGTGGGAGGTGATTTATGGACGGAGGAGAAGTTAAAGAAGTGAGGAGCAGCCTGAGAAGCCTCGGCTGCTTCCACCACAGAGCTCTGTAATGACTCTAATGAGGATGTGATGATGCAAACTGTGGCATCATCAAAGAGGGAAGAAACAGAGCGAGCTGGAAGTCAGAGGAGGAAAGATTCACCAAACCAGGCTGGAAGCAAAGTGAAATGTACAGCTCATTTACAGCAGCAGGACGGTTCTGTCGGGGAGAAACAGCCTGGATCAACACTTTGTTTTCTTCTACTGTCGGCCACCGGCACATGAAGCTTTGTTAAGCTTTTGTTTTTTTGCATTTGATGCTTGAAGGAGACTCAGTAGTAGGTTAGGGAGGAGTAGAGGTTTCTTTTAGCCTCATTCTGCAGCATGTAGTCATTCTCTTATTATTATCATCGTGGCGTCAGAATCTTTAGATGGACATTTGTACCTCTGACCAGGCCTAGTGTAGCCAGACTTTATTCGTATCAGAATATGAGTCTAGTAGCATGACGTCAGGATTTCATTATGAGGCGTGTTTCAGCTGATGCAGAGGAGAAAATAGCTCTGCATCAACCAGAGAGTCCTCCAACCAATCAGAGACAGAGACAGAAACTCCATGTCTCTCAGATGGCATGTATGACGTGTATGACGTGTATGTCCATCACCACTCTAAGCCCCTCCCCCCAAACGATCTGACTGGCCCAGCAGATCTTTGCAGGAGCAGAATCAGTTCCCAACAGAGAGACTCTAGAACAACTTTCCTCTTTGTTTTTCCTTTGGTCTGGCTTCCAGGACAGTTGAATAGTTATTCACACCATCAGTAAATCAGCTGAAACAAGCCTCCACATTAGCACACAGACCAAACGCTCGAGGCCAGTACCAAGCCACTGGCCAGCCTGATGGTTAACCATCAACCACTAGAAGAGGTCAACTCTTTCATTTACTTGGGAAGTGAGGTAGCGAGTGATGGCGGATCAGAGGGAGATGTAAAGAGGAGAATAGGCAGTAAGAGCTGCATTTGACATGACGGGGGCCATCAAGACCAAAATACGCCTGTACAACTCAAGTGAAGTGTAAAAGCCATGCGGTTGTTAGACATGCTAAACAACAAAGAACCTCCAGAACAAGATACAAGTCTTCACCAACCACTGCCTCAGACGTATTCTTAACATCAGATGGTCTGACATGATAAAGAAGCTGTGGGAAAGAAGGAAGCAACCTGCAACAGAAGAGGATATAGAGAAACAAACACATTGCACAAAGGCCTGCAGTGGAACCCACAGGGTGAACGTGGTAGAGGGAGGCCATGAAACACCTGGAGGAGGCGGGAAGGGCGGGACACAGATGGAGACCTGGAGAGGCTGGCTCAGAACGGGACGAGGTGGAGAAATGGCCCATGCACGTAAGTAAAGTAAGTATTCACACCATCAGTTCAGTCCACTCTAAAAAACAAACTAGAGGACCTGTTACAACCTCTTAATTAAATGCATTTTTGCACAATGCAAAAATTTGAATTTACTGATTTAGATTAAACTTTTAGGTTACAAACATATAATATTGTAGGTACAGATACCTGAAAAATCTACTTAAGTACAGTAACAAAGACGATTTGTACTTCCCAGCAAATATGACAGTGTGTAACCCTGATTTAAAATGCTAATACAGATTTTACTACTGTATTCTTTGCACAATATGAGTCTGCTCCCCCTCCACTCTGATTGCATTATGGGGTGTTTTTAGCTTCCAGGCTAGCACTGAGCCACAGCAAACCGTTTTAACAGAGCTGATGTTTTACAGCGTGCACAGACTCAGGTCACATTTTCTCTTAAAAGCTTTGATTAAAAGCCACCAGCAGGACGTGGTGAAAACATGAGAGGTGTTGAAGCTGGATGAGGTCGTGCGGTGAGTACAGTACTGTGATGGGGGGGTGGGGGGGTTACTGTGGCTCTTAAGATACTAGAGTGTTATTCAAGTGTACTCCATTTACCATTTATAGCCTCTAACAGCTTTGTGTGTCATGGCAGCGTAGCGCGTGTTTGTGTATGTTTGTGGTGTTCATACGTACGTGTTGATAGATTATTCTTTATTCTATTCCGTATCTATAATTGGTCGGAAATAAAAAAATACCGTTTGCTTTGGAGAAAGAAATATAAATACGGTTCATTATGATATACAGCAGCAGCATAAAGACAGTTTATTCTGATTGAGCCTCCCGTTGCATTGGAGTAATTTAATTATATTGCGAAGCATTGTCGCGTAATCTCCCTGTAATTATCTGAGTAAACCCGTTTTATTGTATTTATGGAATATAAAAAAAAAACTGTAATAAAAACAGTTTTTCTTTGTAAAGTGGAGGTGGATAACTTCATGCGTTTCCTTTCCAACGTTCTCCACTTCTGAGTGAATCATGTCGTAGAGCTGGTGAACAGCAGCTGATCATTTGTGCTTTAATTTGTGCAACGACTGAAAACAGCAGAATTTATTTAAAGAGTTTATATTTTGCGTCGGGTTCTCGTCGTGCCTCCTCGCTGGAGGACACCGAGCTGCGTGAACAAACATGTGAACCCACCGCTGCTCTCTCTCTGTCTCTGTAAAAGCATGTCCTTTCTTTCATCTGAATGTTGCATGTGTGAATTAAAGCGAGGCCTTATCAGAGCGCTCGCAGCCACAAGTGTTCCCATTGAAATGCAAGGCGCGATGTTTAATCATTATGAGCGAGATCCGCGGTGGCCGGGCTAATCTCCATTTTAACATTTCACACAGCGCCCGCAGTTATGTGCCTTTTTTTTTTTTCCTTTTTCCTCCCGTCCGCTGAAACATGACGAACAATGGCTCCTTTTCTGTTTCGGCGGCGGTGAAGTGGCGGCGGAGAGGAGAGCGGAGCGCCGCTCGGCACCGTTAACAGCGGCTAACAAACTTGACCTCGGCGGGTTCATGCAAATTCGCAGTTAGAGGGAATAATGGCCGCCGCCGCCGCCGCCGCTAAAACACGACCCTCACTTGAACCTGCTCCATCCTGCAGAGGAAGAGGAGCTGCTCGCGGAGATGAAGATCACCCGCAGGATCATTATGAATAACGAACCGTCATTTACATTAATGTATTAATTACAGCTTCATGCAGATTGTTGAGAACAATGAGACAACGGTTCTTCTTCTGCTTCTGGTGGAGCAGATGGACATTACCTGGAAGTGACCTGGTCAGGAGAATGATAGGAGAAAAAAAAACAGCTTCTGAATGTTAGAAAAGAGACAAATATTCAAGTTATTATTCCTCTTATCAACATCTTAGCTGCTCAGAGAGCTCTCCATTGAGCAGACGCCTTCATCTGGTGGTGACGACAGTAAATGATCAGTTTCGTCATCCGTTTCTTTTCCCCGTGTCTGTCAAAGGTGTCCTGGTCATGCAGGACATCGTATGTATCCAAAAAAAATGAATATAAACAGCAGCTGGACCCTTTCAGAACCAAAGAAGCGAAATGTCTGCAAAAAACTTGAGTCATATTAATTGCTGCTACAGTGTTAAAAGCTCCATCCATCTTTGTTTTTATTATTCTAAAAAGAAAAGGTGCACTGGACCTTTAGAAAAACAACTGCTGTCCCTTTAAGAAGGACGGTAGTCTTGAGCTGTTGTTGCTGATGTTGTGCATGGCTGTGGATGTGTGAATAGAACTAGTCTGAAGCATAGACAGTATAAACATGGCTGCAGTATAGATCATAAGCTCCACCCCCTACATGTTAGTGGGCGGGACTTGGGTCAAACTAAAACACTAAAATACACGTCAAATAATATTTTTTCAAGGATGGTTTCTGTCATTTTAGGTCGTTAATATAATGTTGATGAATGTTCAAGTGTCAGTTTCAGTCTGGAGGAAGTGTGGGCGGGGCATTGGTATCACGGCTCCACGTGGCTCCGCCCTCAGACGTACTGATCAGACTCTGGATCCAAACTCACAAGATGGCGCCGCCTGTATCCTGGGAAAATACTCAGAGTCAGTTTAGCCAGTGAGAGGAAGTGGAGACGTCTTGTACATATTTCTATACAGTCTCTGCTCTGAGGTTCTGATAAACCATAGAGTGTAGAAGCCGAGGGTCTTGGCATCGAATGAAATAACCAGTCAGAACTTCTTTTCTTTAATTAGTTTAAATATTAGAGAGCATACAAACACAGTACTGTTAATATTTTAAAGCTGCGTCCAAAAAAACATGACTTAACAAAAGTGGCGACAGAAATGACTGAGCTGTAATTATTAAGATGATTCTTATTCATTTCAGGAAAGACTTGACAGATGGAGGGATGGGACGGGTTGAAACGAGGAGGGGATGCTTGTTTCTGCAGTTTCGGACAGCGCCTAACCCCCCCCCCCCCCCCCCCCCCCCTTCCTCCTCCTCCTCCTCCTCCTCCTCCTCCCCAGTGTCTCTGATATTCGCGGCCTCTCTCCATCACTGTCGGCCCCGGGGCAGGCCGCTGAGGAGCCCGCTGAGGAGAGAAAACAGAGGCATGGAATGAAGAACTGGAAGGAGGGATGGATGGATGGATGAACGGATGGAGGGAGCGGGGAGGAGGGGGGGGGGGGGGGCGGGGGCGGGGGTTCCCCTCAGGGCCTCCAGAGGCAGCGCTTGTATCAATCACTCGACGGGAGGAGAGGGGGATTCTGACGGATGATATCCCCCAGCACAACACCTCCTCCTCCTCCTCCTCCTCCTCCTCCTCTTCACTCTCCTTCTCTCCCCCTGACCCCGCATGGGTGAACTTCTCTCCTTCATCCATTTCTCTCTCTCTCTCTCTCTGTTCATTTTTCTCTCCTCTGTTGCTGCGCTGATGGACTTCCCTCTGCTTCTCCTCCGACTCTGTAAGAACTCCCTCCTCCCATCGCTCTTCTGTCTCTCTCACCTGCTCCTTTTATTTTATTTCATTCGTCCTTTCTTCCTCCACCTCTTGCTCCTTTTCTTTTTTTTACATCCCTCTATCCCGTCTTTGTTTTCATCTCCTCCTGCTCCCATCCTCTCCTCCTTCACGCTTCCTTTTGATCATCTCCCTCCTTTTCTTTCTTCCTTCCTCTCGTCTCTTTTTCATCCTTCCCCTGATTCTTTCTTTCCTTCATCATCTCTTCTTTTCATCCCTATTTTCACACTCGGTGCCTCCCGAGGCTTTTCTCTTTACATCCACCTTTTACTCCTTTTCTATCATATTCTTTTCCTCATTTCTCCCATTTTTCTCTCCTTTCTCTTCCTCCTTCTGGCTTCTTTCTTTCTTTCTTTCTTTCTTTCTTTCTTTCCCAGTTTCATCCTTCCATTTCCAAGTCTTCCTTCTCCATCTTTCTCCTCTTGCTCTTTACTTTTTCTTTACTCCCTTCTCTGTTTTGTCTCCATTCTTACTCCTCACCACCTCCATCCTTTAATACATTTCATTTATCATTTCTCCTCCTTCTCTTCTTTCTCCTAATTTCCACCTTCTAAATCCTCCACCCCTTCTTTCATCTTTTAACTTTTTCTTTTAGTCTTCTTTATTTCTTTCTCTTCAAGTATCATCATCTCCTTCTTTACTTGTTCTCTGCCTCCTTCTCCTCCTCCTCCTCCTTCTCCTCCTCCTCAGTGCTCTCCCAACTTGGTGCCTCCTCCTTCCATCTTTCCTCCTTCATCCTCTCCTCTCTACATCCCTTCTGTCTATCAGCTCTTCTCTCTCTTCTGAACAGAGTTCCTCTCTCCACTTCTCGTCACCTCCTCCTCCTCCTCCTCCTCCTCCTTCTTCTCCTCCTCAAGCTGTCAGACGCCTGTTGTTTCTGGCCAACTCGTCCGCACAGTGTCACAGTTCAGCTCTGCAGAGGATAGCTGTGTGAGGAGACGACCTGTCAGGAGCAGCTCTGGGGAGGTGCGACGTACGGCGAGGAGGTGCTGGGCGAAGTGAGGAGGCGCTTACTGAGTGAGAAGGGATACAGCGGCGAAAGCAAAAAAAGGCAAGCGAAGATACTGACAGCGAGACAGTTGAAGGGAAAAGGAGGGAGCATATTTAGAAGCAGAGAAGGCAAAGCAGGAGGTGAAAAAGGAGACGAAAAGAAGAAGAGGAGGTGAAAATAATGAGACCAGAGCAGGTGGTGAAGGAGACGCATAAAGAGATAAAACATTAAAAGTGCTGATGAGAACAGAAGAAGGAAAGACGAAAGGGGATAAGGGAGGAGGACGAGGAGGACGAGGAGGAGGAGGAGGAGGAGGAGGAGGGAGAGGAGATCAGCAGGGAGGTGAAACAGCAGTAAAGCAGTAATATCTCATCTCCCAATGGCATCTCAATGGTAATGATGACAGCAGCAGGAAGTTCTCGCTCAGCAGGCCTCCTCCTCTCCTCCTCCTCCTCCTCTCCTCCTCCTCTCCTGTTTTCTCTCTGCTTCTCTTCTTCTCGCCTCCTTTCTCCTTGAATCTTCTCCCCATTCTTGGCTCCTGTCACCTCTTTTCTCTTAATCGCCTCCATCCTCCCCACCTTCCCACTCTGTGCTCTCCTTAATTTTTCTCCTTTCCTCCCGTGGTCTCTCCGTTCCTCCTCTCCTCTTCTCTCCTGTTGTATTTCCATCTGTTTCCGCTCCTCACCTCCTCCCCTTCTTTGTGCTCTTCCTCCTCCTCATCCTCCTCCTCTCTTCCAGCAGTAACGACATGGAGCAGCAGGAAACATCTTCAGAAACAATACAAATTGTTTTCTATCAATACCTGAGGAGTAAAATCAGGAGGTGGGATCCTCCTCCTCCTCCTCCTCCTACTTTCTCTCCTCACCAACATTTCCCCTCTATCTCCATCTCCAAGGTAACCGGCGCCATGATCATCAGCCTCCATCATCGCGGCGCTAATGATGCTAATTCATAACCGGCGGTGATCGTGGGGCCGTACATCATCTGCAGCTTGACCTCGGCAGGTGAAGAGGCGTGAGGTCCGACGCCGGCCGGTTCGCCCCGCTCTGCTGCTGACCTTCCAGCCCTGCTGCCGCCGGCGTGTCGGCGGGAGGTGGGCGGGCGCTCGTTTGCTGCCGGCGCGGCGTTGGGCTGACCTTGGATGAGGAGGAGGCGGGAGAGGAAGAAGTAGAGGTAAGTTGTTGAGCCTCCGTCAGTCAGTCTGATGGATGAAAGTGGAGGTTGAATCGTTCACTTTACTTTATTAATTGTATTGATCAGGTTTAGTTTTAGCTTTCTTTCACAGCTAATGGCAGACGAGCCCAAGAGGATTTTGAGGGACGCTTAAAAGTATTTGCGTCTACATTTCTGAATAAACATGACTCAGAACATCAGATATTCACACAAGTCCTGAAGGTAGACAAAGAGAAACCCAATCAAACACATGAAACAGAAATATTATCCTTATTTATTCAGGGAAATGAGCCAATATTACATATCTGTGAGTTTGATCAACATCATGTGGGCAAGACAGAAGACTATTGGGACAATGTTTAGTGGACAGATGAGACCAAAGTAGAATAGTTTGGTTTAAATGAGATGAACCAACACTGCATCATTCCAGCATCAGAACCTCATCCCTCCATCAAACATGGGGGTGCTAATGTCCTGGTTTGGACCTGTTCTGCTGCATCTGGACCAGGACGGCTTGTCCTCATTGATGGACCAATGAATTGTGAATTCTACCAGTGAACTCTAAAAGAAAATGTCAGGACATCTGTCCATGAGCTGAATGTGAAGAGAAACTGGGTCATGCAGCAAGACAACGAGAACCAAGAACACAAGTGGTTCTACAAAAGAACGGTTAAAGAAGAACAAGATGAATGTTTAGGAACGGCCAAGTCAAAGTCCTGACCTTAATCCAATAGAAATGTTGTGGAAGGACCTGAAGCAAGCAGTTGATGTGAGGAAACCCACCAACATCTCAGAACTGAAGTGGTTCTGTTCTGAGGAATGGGCTAAAATTCCTCCAAGCTGCTGTAGACCACTGATCAGCAGTTACCAGAAACATCTAGTTACAAGGAGGTCACAGCAGATACTGGAGACAATAAATAAAGGCACAAGGATAATATTTATTATTATTATTATTATTATTTATTATTTAGTTTGATTAGGTCTACTTTTAGGATCTGAACCATTTTATGCAGAAATGTAGAAAATTCTGAGCGATGCAAAAACATTTAATCTTCACTGCATACCTCATGACGTGATATTAGCTTTAGGTTCAGTGTCTCCGTCAGTGTTCAGGTCATCACAGGTCCTCTTTCCTTCTTCTTCTTCTTATTAGTTCCTATTGACAACAAAAATAAAAATAGCTGCCAAAAATATGCGTTTTATTTATTTTTTTTAAAGATCTAGTAATCTCCTCAAACTAATGGCCAATCTGGATTTTAGCCAATCTACCTGACCAGAAATAAACTCTGTTTGTTTTGGGATATTTTCAGCAGCAGAATCATCCACATTAATTCTGGCATCAAGGACGATCAATGAGCCGGTGAGTAAAAATAATTGTTATCTAATAAAGACGCATTTTTTAAACTCCCGTCCTCATGCTGCCTCCTGGTTTCTAGGATATTTTTCTTCAGATTGTGTTTCTGGAGAGTTTCTTTCAGATTCCTCGTTCCTCTCCATTATAATGATGAAACCCACCAGACTCAATGTGGGCTGCGATCTCTGCTGCCAAACACAAACCAAATCCATTTCATCATTTCACATTCAGCCTCTGTGTCTGCATTTTATTTTCATCTGAATCCAGAAGCCGCCTCAGACTTTTAGAAGAGAGATATGTGTGTATGTTGGTTGGTTAAATTATGCAGAGGGACCGTGTTTGTCTGCAGCAAGGCCAGACTTTTCTTTTTCTTCCAGAGGAGACGAGGATCTCCATTCTATTCGTCTCTCTCTGTCTGTCACTGACACCGAATCAGAGATCAGATTCTTAAATCTGATTCTTTCTTCACTGGATGGGAAAAAAAAAAACCTGGAACATTTTAATTAGTCTTGCTGCTTATCTGATCTCAGTCCTGATGCTCCTCTTGGTCAGCTAAAGGATTGCACCAGCAGTTTAAAGCACAGTTTAGTCCATTGCATGAAGATCTGGTCTGTCTCACCACAAGTTACATTTGCATCTGCATTTCAGTTCACTACCTGCAGAGACTTCAGCCAGATGAACCGTCACAGTCGATGCTTTCAGCAGATCTTGAGGTTGTGGTTGATGTGACATATTTCAGATCTTGTTGGATGCAAACTGACTGAGAGCTGATGACCCGCCTTTCCAGCTCTAGGGGACTGCTTCATTGAGTGGTTGTCAATGGCAACTGTCAATCATAACGATGTCACATCCTGTTTTTACAGCGTCAAATAACTAAAACTAAACTTTTTAGAAAAAGGAGGGGGCGGAGCTGCAGACCTACACTGAAGCCAGCCACCAGGGGGAGCTCCACATGCTTTGGCTTTGTCATGGCGTCCATTTTTACTGCAGTCTATGTTTCGTACATTCAGCGTTGCAGGACAGTCCAGAGCTTTTTGTCCTTTTGTTCATTCTTGATTCGATGAACGATGTGTTGAACAAAATGTCAGTTAAAGTTCAATTTACTCATTTTAAACACCTTATTCTGACGATTATTTCATTAATTTCTTGCAGTTCTCTGCACCTTTGTGCTGCTGTAGCGGTGCTTTATAGACACTAGACTCCGTGTTTGCAGCATTAATGGAGACAACAACTTAAACTCACTGTGCAGCTCAATAAGGAGAGATCATTCTCCTTATTGAGCTGTGGACTGGTGGTTAGAGAAGCAGCTTTCTGGACCGTGAGGTGAGGTCACTGGTTCGATGTGTGGTTCTCAGGCAAGCGCCTAAAAAAACCCAAACTGATTCCACGGCTCCAAGTGTGCTCACAAAGAACAAACTGATTGTAAATGTGCACATAGAAACACAGACTCAAAAATAAATTTATTGAAGTAACAAGAGTTTTTTACTGAATCTGAGCTTCATGTGCTGTTCACTATCATTCAGCAGGCGGCTCAATTCAAGTCGTTTCTCTCTCAGAGTCAATAATGAACAAACATTTCAATCACATAATAAAGAGAGTTATCAGAACATCTCTGAAGCCACGTGCAGAAACAAACAAACACTGCACATGAAGCCTGACGCTGTGGTTTAGGGCAGGAAGCTGTTGTGGTGGAGTTCAGGTGGGAACACGAGGAAACCAAAGAAAACATCGACCAAGAAGCAAAACGACAACGAGAAGAAGAAGAAGGAGAAAACTCCAAACCACAAACATGTGCAGTGCATTGATTTCTGGTTGAGAGCCTGTGTTTCTCCAGGAACGTGGTGTGATGTGAATCCACACTCAGAGCTGGTGCTGTTTCCTCAGGAGAATATGCAATCCTTGCCATTTTCTCCTTTAGCGAAATATTCGAAATTCCCCGTGACAGCCGAGGGCGGCGGCAGAATTTACCTCCTCATCCACATCTGAGCTCCTCAGCTGCCAAAGCGCCGCCCCGCCGCTGCCGCCCCACCGCTGCTGCCCCGCCAAGCAGAGCCCGGAAATCTGCTCTAATAAGCAGAGCTGGATGCTGAGGCTCTGCTCGGTAAATATTACTCAGTAAATATTACGCTTACCAATCAAAAACGTCACCGGCTTCAATATGAGCCCCTCTAAATATCAGACTGGAGGCTGAGTTATATACCGCTGCATGCCCTTATTCACTCCCCTCGTAATTAGTCATTATTCTCTCACATCCACTCAGAGCTGACACTCTGTGGCTGGAAGTTTTCCTCTCGGCTGTGATGAAAAATGTTTGGAAAGTTTCTTTTCCTGTGGCTGGAAGTTTTTTCTTTCTTTTAGCTGTTATTGAATGTCAGGTTTCTGTGTTTTTCTGGTCGGTTTGTTGTTTGTTTTTAGTGATAATTAAACTCTTCTTATTGTCATTAAATCTCACATATAGACCCAAACTATCAGAGAATGTTTCCTAATAACTGTCTGGTTATTCCTCTGTGTCTGAGAGCTCCAGGAAACATCAACCCACCAATGACATGTTCCTTCATTATTATGAACACACTACTTTTTATGTCTGGCTCAATCCCACATACATCATCTTGATGAAACTAGTTGTGTTGTGGTTTTAAATTCTTCACTGAGACCCCTGATGAGTTTAGCTTAAGTTGTAGTAGCTCCAGATCCTAAACTGCAGATGATAACCCAACCTGAACTTCTCCTTCCCAGAAATGTGACCGTGACTCAACAGATGGACCGATACAGAAAGTTCTCCCGTGTCCAGCCTCCTTCAAACCGTCTACTCAGACGTCTTCTCTAAGTTCTGTGTTCATCCTTTATTTATTAACTTCAGCTCTACACAGTGGTTTAGTGGTTACCATGGGTTATCTCCCGCTTCCTCCCACAGGTCAAACATGCCTGTTAGGTTAACTGACTGGTGATTGTAAATTAGTTGTAGGCCTGAGTGTGAGTGTGAATGGTTACCTGCTGCCTACCTGTCCAGAACATTTAGTTTAAATGTCCGGTCTTCACCGGAGGTCGCCTACCAACACAGTATAACAGGACGTCCTGCAACTTTTGCTCTCCACACAGCCTGTTTACCTGCATTCAGTCAACGCTCGGTCAATATTACTACTGACGACAAACAGAAACCAGAAAGATCCAGATTCCTTGTGAAGGACATAGTTTAGTCATAAACACAATGATGGTCGGAGTCTGCATGTGTCCACGTAGGATCTGTTAACAGTACGAGAGATAAAATGAACTAAATCTGGGAACTTAAAGAAACTAATAACAGCCAGTATGCATCTGAGTAAATGGATAAATATCTCTTGCACAACTTTAAATTGCACCCAGAGGGAAACCAGAGAGAACCTCTGAAAGCTCAAGCGTGCAGTCTGCTCCCGAGGTCGACACCACAACACAGCACTGAAGAAAACTAAAAGACTAGTACTACTATTACTACTAGTACTAGGAAACTGGATAGAAAGAAGAGCATAGGGATCAGTGTCCTGACCTGGACAACACTGTTCAGTAGAAACAGATCAGAAAGACGGACCAAATAAAATAACATTAACTGAAAAACATTAACCATTAACCTGCAGAGGAACTACTTTCTACGGCGGGAGGAGGAGGACCGAGGACGGCAGAGTGAGTAAAAATAGAATCGATAGCTGCTCTCGTCTTGTGTGTTTGTGTCTCTGTAATGGATTGTGACTGGTTGATTGAAGTCGACTGAGAGCTGCTAATTGAACCAGGATGGAAGTGGCTTTTGTGTTGTGCGTCTCCAGACTGTGCACGTTGTGCGTTCATGCTGGAGGCTGATTTCTCCCAAAGCGTCCTTGGATCCTGCAGGTGAGTCATTTCCTGAGAGGGTTCCAGGAGGGTGCAGGTTTCTTTTCACACCTGCAGACCGACAGCAGCCTCACCTGGCTGAAATGCTGCCATTTCCTCCCCCTCGCCTCACCCCTCGCCCCCACCCCCTCTCCACTCACCCAGACTGTTTGTTCTCTGTCTGCTGTGAAGCCTCTGTAACGAGTGGCTGTGGCTATTAGCCAAATGGATGTAATATTACTCCCCTCAGACTCCACAGTCACTTTGCTCCTCATGTTGGCAATCTGTCTGAATGTGTTCTCTGTTATTGCCTCCGCTCTCCTCCGCCAGCAGACGTTATTAGAAGGTATTTTTTTCCCTCCATGTTTCTGCATAACAGGCGAAAGCTGACACGCTAATGTTCTGCTGCCGTTCAGGGCGGCGGTGAGGCGATGAGAGCCGCCAGGTAAAACTTCTTGTCCCGAGCGCTCAGGACAATGAGCTCCTGTCTCAAATATTCAGACACGCTCACAAATACATGCAGATTATTGGAGCAACCAGACATGACTGCAACCAGGCTGCTTCCACTCATAAACAAACACATTACAGTCAGATAATACATTTTTAAATTGACAATTCTCAAATGCACAAAATGGTTTTCAAATAAAATCCTAGGACGCAGCATTAACAATAATTTGACTTCCATTAAATCATCATGTAAAACTGTTTGTGTTTAATATTTCCTGGCTGCTCAGGAATATTCCTGAGTGCAGGCTGATATAGTTCATGCAACTTCTACCTAACCAACACAAATCATCAGGGATAGACATGAGCAGGAGGACAAGGATCTGGTGAACAACTTCATCTCATGGTGCAGAGAGAACCACCTTCTGATCAATGCAGCTAAAACCAAGGAGATGGTAGTGGATCTCTGGAGGTCCAGGCTCCACCTGCAGCCTGTAACCATCAACAGGGAGTGTGTAGAGGTGGTTCAGACCTAGAGGTACCTGGGTCTACATCTGGATCACAGACTGGACTGGTGGGCTAA
Source organism: Chelon labrosus (assembly GCF_963514085.1). Classification (NCBI taxonomy): domain Eukaryota; kingdom Metazoa; phylum Chordata; class Actinopteri; order Mugiliformes; family Mugilidae; genus Chelon; species Chelon labrosus. The sequence goes on from NC_140358.1 coordinate 29,316,256, forward strand.
CAAAGACTCAGTCTACAACAAAGGTCAGAGCCGTCTCTATGTCCTCGGGAGGCTAAGGTGGTTTAATATCTGTGGGAAGCTGCTGGACATGTTCTACCAGACTATCGTTGCCAGTGTCCTCTTCTATGCTGTGGTGTCCTGGGGAGGCAGCACTAAGAAGAAGAACACCTCACGGCTGGACAAGCTGATCCAGAAGGAGGACTCTGTGGTAGGGACAGAGCTGGAGTCCCTGACATCAGTGGTAGATGGAAGGACCTTGAACAAACTCTGGTCCATCATGAACAATGTCCACCACCCTCTACAGGACACCATAGTCAGACAGAGGAGCTGGTTCAGTGACATCTATCTATCTATCTATCTATCTATCTATATATCTATCTTGTTTTAGTCTGAAGTTTTTCAGCTGAACATTCAGATTCTGGACAAACTAAAAACTTCTCCTGCGTTGGCTGAAGGCCAATCATTTCAGGGATAGATCGTGTGTATTTGTGTGGTTTCCTGGCTTCCCTAGTTTAGGAGCTACTGCCTTGAAACCGACTCGTACTTCTAGTTTTCGACACCGTTACGGTAACTACGAGATACTCCTCGGACCTCTAATTGGAAGAAGTTTCCCCGTTGCGCCCTAAAGCTCAGCGCCCTGCTTCGACAACAAATTACTGTTGACTAATGAGTTCGACTCAGATTAGGTTTTGTTTGCGTCGGGATATGCAGATCGTCTTTTGTCGGGGCGGTTGTTGTCGCGCAGCTTCAGCAGACAGCAGGAGGCTCCAGTTATATGAGCAGGATGTGTTAAAGCGTGCTGTAAAATAACAACAGCAGCTGCAGAGTTTAAGCCCCTGGGTAAGACGAACGCACACGCACACACACACACACACACACACGCACACACACACACAGCAGGAGGAGTGTTGTCTGTAAAGTGCACAGCATGTTATGCAGCGTAAAGTAATTCAGTGTGAAGTTATTTAAAATAAATAGTAATAGAGTGAAAATAAGCACGCAGCCTCGGGGTCAAAGTTCACGGCTGAATTGCAGATGAACTCATATTAAGACACATTAATCAGGTCTAAAGGTAAATGTCACAGCAAGCAGAAGAAGAAACTCTGGGAATGGGTCAGTGGACACAGTCGCCCTGAGTTCAGTCTGTCAGGCTCTATCACTTTATAAAGATTGTTACATACTCCACAAGAAGCAAGAAATTTGTTCTAGATCCTAGGGCTGCAAGAACAAGAAACTTCAGGGAAGTCCTCATAGGCCCCTCCCACTGCAGCATACATCACTGACGCTAATCACTGATTAGTGGCCACACTGCTAGCATTAGCATCTGGGAGCTCTCAGAGCATTTCCGATAGCAACTAGCATTTATGCATTAACCACGCCCACTTCCAGTTTCTGACCAATCACAGAATTGTAACACCGGACACCACACGAGAAAAAAAAATTCTGTTCGGTTGACGTGTCGAGAACAAGCTGCGAGAACAAAATGATGTTTATTTGGTTTTGTTCTTGCAGCCCTAGATGCAAGAACAAATTTCTCGCTTCTCACAGAGAAAGTAACAGCCTTAAATCTGTGATGTCAGATGTGATGTCAGATTTCCTCCTCGGAGAGTTGGAAGATAGAAAATCCAAGATGGCTGCTCTGTGCATCAGCTGTAAGGACATGACAGACAATTTCTACGACAACATGTTACAACACAGAACACACAAAAGGATTTATAAAAAAAGACACACATCTAGAATCTGGACGTGAAAACTGTATATCCAGCACACGATCTAATTATATAGTGAATTACCACTTTTATTTTATTTATATACTGCTGTGCAACAACTATACAGGATCACGAGATGTAAGTAAAACATGTAACTGTAAAGTGAATGAACGTTTTCATGGAAATATACAGAAGAAATATTATTATTAGAAATCTCTCTTTAGCTGAGTACAAAAACGGTCGTACAGTGTGGTGCACATGTTCCACAGACGCCTACAGTTAAAGTTTTATATATAAAAACTGCACAGAATGTATTTATCCTGGAAGTCAAAGACTAACTGTCTGCCTAAAAAAAAAAAGAAAGAAAGTCTGAGAAGGGAAGTTGGAAACTGCTTATGCAAAGATCTGCTGGGGAATCAAATCCTTTGTTCGTAGGACCATCCAACTATGTGCAGAGGTTTTTTATTTTTCTCTTTATCGTTGAAACATGCCTCATAATTATATCTAATGGAGTGTTAGCAGATTCATTCTGGTAAGAACTGTTGTGAAAATAATACTGTAATATACTTCTATATACTCCTCTATAGAGAATTAGAATATGGTTTCTATCTGGACTGAACTGACTGCGTGAGAAACAGTTTCTTCTCTTGTTAATCTGTGAAGCCTGGACATTTTGAAACAGCAGCATTTAAATGTTTTGCTTAAAAACATGTCCATGATTGGACATGAACATGTGTCAACTGTCTATGATTGGTTCTAATCATTCATGTGCACGGTGTTAAGAATTTAGTTTAATAAAACCCACAGACGGCTGAGGAAATCTTAACAGCTCTGACCCTATTTATAGTTTAACAGCAGATACAGTAGGGGTCCAAGACAAATTTACTTCCTCGCTTCACCTTATCTAATCTTTTAGAGACTTGTTTTTTTTTCTCACCTTTGTGAAAATATCAGATTTAAGTTTATTTAAAAACCAAAATGAAATTCTTCCAGTGTGAACATGGGACCGAACTGAAACACTTTGTCTCCTGCAGACGGAGCAGACGATTCAAAGATGCTCTGAATCTTCACCGACTTCTGGAGCTCTGAAAGAACGAGATGAGGACACACACACACACACACACACACACACACACACACACGCACGCACACCCACACACACACACACACACCCAAACACCCCACACACACACACACACAGACAGCAAACAGTGCAGCTCATATTGTCTCATATCAGCAGAGAGCAGAAAACTAATTTCTTGTCTTTCCTTCTCCAACAGTTATTGGATGAATTCTCTGTGAGGAATTCTGCCGACGCTCCGACTCATCTGACTGGAAAAAAGAAAAAGAAAGAAAAGAAACTTCCAGGATGCTTGAGCTGGTGAATCTAATATGCTTTGTGGGATACAGGCTTAAGAAATTGAAGATGAGGTGGATATTGTCTTTTGGGAAGGCATCTTTGTGAATGTTAACATTTTAGATGAATGAATAGATTTCTATGTACATATGAACTAAAGCAGAAACAGTTCTACCGTTTACTCCAGGCATTAATTACCTCTCAGATTAACATTTAGCTTAGAAAACCTAAATTAAATCTGTGATATACTCTGCTCTTTCCCTTTAAGTCAACAGTTAGCATTTGTTTCTGTTCTCTCTGAGGTTTTTGAGTAATATTATTAGAATCATTTTAGATTTTATAAGATAATCACACACTACTACACTGTCAAAATGCTGCAAAACTGCACAACCATACTTGCATCAGCACCCAGGCCACTACCTGTTTGACCTCCTGCCCTGTGGAAGGCCATACAGGTCCATCAAGCGTTGCACCACCACTATCAAACAGTTTCTCTCCCAAAACCATCCAGATTTTAAATTCTTGTGCAATATATTTAATATTTAATCTGGTCTTACTCTGTCTGTGAATGGGATTGTTTGTGAGTGCATGTTGTTGAGTATTGTTTTATGAATTTTCATATTTTGTTCTTTTTTTTTAATGCATCTCTGGTGGGTATTTGCAAATTAGTTATATCATACATATAATGACAATAAAGGATCTATTTCTGTTTCTATTCAGCCTGGACCTGTCATAGACGTGGAAGTGTGCTGCATGAGTCGGACACCATGGGGTCAAAGGGAGAAGATGAGGTGACATCTATTGACGGCAGCAAAAAGTAAAGTTTGACTTGTCCACAGAACAGAGGAAAAGAAGAAAAGACAACTCCTGGTTATGGAGCTGAAAAGAATCCTCTGATGAACATTTCACCACACGTGCAGGAGGATCTACTTCCTCTGGTGAGCACATTATGTCAGCAGCTGTCTTTGCATAAACAGAGCTAATTAATTAAGGTGAAGTAAGAAGAAAAACTCTGGCATTTCACAACTTTTTCATCACCAGAATGTGTTTATGAACTCGGTGAGCGTTCACCTGCTGCTGATGTTAAAGATACTCCTCGTCGTTAGTCGTCGCCAGCGACATGATGGCGGAGGTGGAGGGAAGAGGGGGAGGCCGGGGGCGTCAGGTTGTGGAGTGTTAAACCCCCTGTGGTCCGTCTGGAGGACGGAGCAGAAATTAAAATCTCACTAATTAGCGAGCGATAAAAATAGTTGTGGAAGCGGTCGGATGTGGATCGCAGTTCGCGCGCTGCAGCCTCCGCTCTGACACCAGCGAGCACGTTCTCCAGCCGGAGAAGTCAAAACAAATTAATCCAAAGTGTTAAAATAGAAAAATAATAAATGAAAATATGGAGTGAGTTTAATATGAATATTTATTCCAAAGCATCCTGTGATATCTCAGACACAAACACAGCCTACTTTTCAAGTTTGTTCATTTCCATTTGTTGACAGATAGAACGGCTGCTTTTAATTTGAGTTTGCAGGATCGGGAGGGAGAAGAGAAATAAGGTCAACAAGTCGCTCCAGTCTGGATAATTTATGTCTGGGGGTGAACGAGAAAACCAAATCCAACCGACCTAAAGCTATTCTGACTCACAGTTTCAAAAATATAAACTGAATTAAAGAGAGTAGGGAAAGAAAATAGATAAATAACCTCTTAGAGGTTTTAGGATGTGATTCACACGTGATCCTCTGCTCAGAAGAGGTCTGAAAAGATATTATTGGGTTTATTCATTATTATATATATGTATAATAAATACACAGGCACCACACCGGCTCACTGGACTTCAAGTTAAATCTGTGTGCTGATCAAATCAAGATCTTTTCGTCTGCACGGCCTTTTTAGAGGCTTCCACTGTATTCTGATACGACGAGGCGCTTTTTCTTTTCTTAATAGGTCAGAGTCCAGTTTAAATATATCTTCCTGCATCGTTACAGCATTTCTCCACGGAAAGTTGTGGAATAGATTGAGAATGTAGCAGAATGTTAAAGCATCTTTGTGCAAAGATGCACCCAAAATTAAAACAAGAGGAAAAACAGGAGCCCAAACATTTCAAATGTTCAACAAATCCTGAGAAAATGTGCAAATCAGAGCTTCTAGTGTATTCATGCCAATATGATAATACACTATAATACATGATCAAGTCGTGGCTTTTTAATCTTCCTGCATTTTATCCATTCTTAAGTAAATGTATTCTTATTTAGCCTCATATATAAATAGACGTGTTATGATCATAAAAGTCTTGAATTGTAAACAGTGGAATAATCTGATTGTGCTCCAGCTTTCTAAAGGAAATGATTTCCAGCAGACTAAATTTGAGTAAATGACTCGCAGCTCTCCTCTCGGGGGGATTTACACATAAAACATCGTCATAATCTGCATCAAACTGACTGAAGGGCCTGCAGAGACTTCTTGTCAACAGATTAGGAATCACTCGAAGTGAATTGTCCTCATCATTAATATGTGCATAACACGAACGAGCCGGCACGCCGCCGCTGCCGCCGCCTCCACCACCACCGCCGCCGCTGCCGCTGATGAACAATGAGGCTGTTTCATCTTCAGCTGAGTGCGACTCTGATGAATATTCAAACGAGGGAAAACTCGGCTTTAAACGGTACACACTGAGCCTCTTAGCTAAATCAGCACTCACTCCTTTATTAACATACTGGAATCTGTAATTATGCCCCGTTTGCGTGTTGGCTTTGCACAACAGAATGAGAAAAGATGGGACAGAAAGGAAAGGACTGATGTGATGAGTGATTAGAAATGCAGGAGCATGCTATATGTCCACGCTGTTAAATGCATTAATTCATGCAGTCATTTCATTCACTGTCTGGTCAGTGGTAACTCTGAGATAGAAACCAGAATGTGATGGAAAGAGATCCTCAACATTCCCTCAGTTCAGACTGTGTTAGTCTGAAAACTGAGGAAGAAACATTTCAGTAAAACCAGCAGTCCTCCATCACAGGTCGTGTTTGTGGCCGTCACCTATTCAACCAGAGATTTATTATGATTTATTCCTTCATCTACATCCCAAAAGTCTGAAAAATGAAGCTTTTGTGCAGTCAAGTAGTTTTTCTGCTGTGTCGTTTATTTTTTTTTTTAAATGGGCTTTTTAAGACTGACGCTGACGTCTCGTGACACTTTTTCTTGCACCAGCTCCAGGTTCTGTCTTTGCAAACACAACCACCGATCAAAAATACAAAGCAGTCTCAACGCTGCATGTTTTAAAGTGTGGACTATTCTGCGTTACGAGTTTAGGCTGTCACTTAAACTAACACTTTAGGTTTCATTATGGGGCGGCAACGCTGACCGTTGAGTTGCAGCTTTCGTTGCTCGTAGCGTGAACACATCCTCACTCTTCTGTACATCTTTGCAAAAAGCCCGGACAAATGATTTGATTGACCTGGCAGATCCTTGGTGGAGCATAATCAGTTCCCAACGGAGAGACTCCAGAGAACAATTCAATTTTATTTATATAGCATCAATAACAATACAGATTCTCTCAAGATGCTTTACAACATCTGGCATGAAACCTCCAGAGCAGCCTGAAGGCGGCGGTGGCGAGGAGAACTCCCTTTTAACAGGAAGAAACCTTGAACAGAACCTTAAGCTCATATGGAGGGACCCATCTGCCTAAGGCCGGCCGGGTAGAGACAGAAAAGAGAGGAAAGAACAGTGAATATGATGGCTAACGCGTACTCACATCTAACTGTTGAAAGTTAAATGAGATGTTCATATGTAAAGCTTCTGATAGTACCAGCAACTTCTGCAGTGTCTTTATGAAACTCCTGAGTCCAAAGCATCTCGTACACTGCAGACAGAACATCCCAAGGTATCATCAAAACCTCTGATGGAAACACAGTCGATTCATTTCTGTGCTTTTGAACCAAGAGGAAACCTATATGTGTCCTGAAGAGAGGTTCTGAAGCTCAGTGTGGGTCCGTCTTGGCAGCGCCTGACTCCATCTAACTCCCAGTTGGAGATGAGACTAAAGACAGCTAGCAACCTGAGAGGACACCCAGCTAACACTCAGAGCAGCCTCGTTACAGGTCCAGAGCAAAACTGTGAAAATGTTTGTGTCTGCTCTACAACTGAACATTTTAACACGGAGGTCAACGGACCATGACTCACTTTTGGAGCCGAGTGGTCGTCAGAGGAACTGCAGTTCATGGCGTTAGTTCTGAGTGAACACGGCATCAAAGCTGTGGCTATGATCCTAATCATAAAAAATAACAACCTTCAGAGGTTAAATATTTTTAAAAATAATATTTTTTCAGAGCTCTGCTGACACAGGCTGCTGCTGAAGATCTGTGGACCAGAGAGATTATCTGGATTTATCAGCTTTGGCCATTTTGCTAGAGATTTTCTTTTTTCTTTTTTTCTGTCAGATGGAAAACAAACGTGCATGAATAAAAAATCAAACACCCCCCCCCCCCCCCCCCCCCTCCCCCCATTTACAACTGGAAGATGACTGGATCAGATTTACCTTCCTGATAGCAGCAGCAGTAAAGAGGATTTTGTTGGAGTGGAGTCCAGCCGGCGCTCACATGTGTTCACCAGAAACACAGAGAAGTGGATGTTTGTACGGCAGCTCCAAACATCATGAGGCAGGAAGATAAGATGGAGAGAGAGAGAGAGAGAGAGAGAGAGGATTAAACAGATTAAGAACTGAAGTCAAACTGTTGAGCTGCATGGACGCTAGCACACACAAACCTGCCACTTCTTACAGATCACAACAAAACATCACAATAAAGAAAAAGACACAGAAAAGTAAAAAAAAAAAAAGATAAAAAAAATCAACAGTAAAACACAAAAATAAATAAATAATTATATAAATACTGAATATTTTTCCAAAGTACGACATAATTCACTGAGATCTGGTGAAAAATAAAAGTCATACTTATTTATTTTAAAATAAAATTAAAATAAAAAGCAGTTTCACATGATAGATGACAGACCACCATGTGCCTTGACCATGTGAACTCATCTGTGTGAAAAGGTTCCAAAACACTTAAGGAATCACGGTGTTAATGTGTTTCTTTTAATTATTTTATTCTTTTTTTATTGTATTCTTTATTTGTTCTTATTGAGCATCAACAATATGGTACATACAGATACACATATAAAATAATGGTGGGGCAGGGGGGTCAAACTCATTTTAGTTCGGGGGCCACATATAGCCCAATTAGATTTCAAGTAAATGGTAAATGGCCTTGCTTTTATATAGCGCTTTTCTACCTATTGGTACTCAAAGCGCTTTACAGTCATAGACACATCTACCCATTCGCTCACACAAGCACACACCAGTGCCACGCACTGGGAGCAACTGGGGGTTCAGTGTCTTGCTCAAGGACACTTCGGCATGTGGCACATTCCGGGGATCGAACCGCTAACCCTCTGGTTCGTGGACAACCCGCTCTACCTACTGAGCCACAGCCCACAGAAGTGGGCCGGATCAATAAGATAATAGAATAACAACCTAGAAGTAACGATAACTCCAGACTTTTTCCATTTGTTTTAGTGCAAAGAAGAAGAACTAGTAAATTAGAAGAATATTTACATTTAAGAAATGAAATATTAAGAATTTTGAAAATTTAATTTCTTCAGAAAAAAAGTCCTGGGTTCCAGTGTTGTGTTCACTTTTCTTTCTTAAACAGTTGACAAATTAGGACATGTTCACTGAAAATTTACAGTCTTCTATATAATTTTCATAGCCTGGCGTAGCCATACTCAATTCTAGTCAGAATGTGAGTCTGGTACCGCTCCATAGGGCTGTGATTATGGGGCGTGTTTCAACCGAACCAGGAAAGAAAATGCCTCTGCACTCAATTGGATAGACCTATAACCAATCAGAGCAACGGAGTGTGCGACGCATGTTGTGTCCCATCTTCTTAGCGACCATCGGAGCCAGCTTGTTTGACTGTCCGTTAAATAAAGTTTGAAAAAAAAAAAAAAAAACATCGGAGCCAGCCGATAAATTAAACTTTTGCCGAATCCCGTACGAAGGACGGCAAAAACATCTTTCCGATTAACAAATGCCTTGATCGCATTTATCTGTTCCTCTTTTAAAATTAATGCGCTGTCGATATCTTCTAGAACAGACTCGATGGCAGAATCTACACATCTCAGTTCTCCAGCGGCAGCCATCTTTGTTGTAAACAAATTCAACCCAAGCGCTCTTTGGTGACGTGGTTACGTTACTGTTGATCATCTGTCCATCATCGTATAAAGCCCGCCCTGAGAATCTGATTGGTCCGAACAGTTTCTGTTCGAGCATAATTGCTACTTAACGGAGCGACACCAGACCGAACTTCCAGACCAAAAAATGTTGTGGGCGGGACTAAGTTCGGCTGGCACCCAGGCTATAATTTTCACACTTTGCAGGTTCTTTTGGCCCGCGGGCTGTATGTGGCTGTTGTGCGGTAGGGGAAACACTAGATTTAATTTAATGAATCCTCAAATTTACACATTCAATTTCACATGTTGAAAATACACAGATCTTCTGCAAAAACCTCTTCCCCCCATTCACCTGTCCACGTGGTGTCAATAGCGTTCAGGTTACAGCTGGACGTGGTGAATCGGTGTGGAGTGAAACCGTGAGTGCACAGACGTATGTTTGGAAAAGGCTTTTATTGGCAGGAAGCAGCTGTGGAGGAGAGTGAAGTCCTGCAGTTTGTCTGAAAACTACCACACACTGCAGCTACGTAACTTTTGATCCAACACCATCGCATGGACATACTCTATTTATCTGCATTAGATTGGACCCGAGCAACATGAAACAACAGACTGCAGCTGGAGGCAGGAGCAGTGTGTGTGTGTGTGTGTGTGTGTGTGTGTGTATTCACAGCGTGTCCAGCTTGGATATATGTGGTGGTCCGATGTCGAGTGTGTACCAGACACAGAACATGAAACGGTGTGCGGATGTGGTGTGTATTTTGTGTGATCAGTAGAGACTCCTTCCACTCCAGCCCTGCAGGCGTTGCCCTGGGCGTTTCAACCCCTTTGCCCAACAACTGCCACACGCACTCACACAAATACAGTGTGGATCCTTTCTTTCAACAATGTCCTCAGGTTTTTTTTCCCCAGAAGCCCTTGCTACTAGTATTCCTTCCTCTCTTTTAGTTACTGTATGAGATGCTTCAACTTTCCATGGAGCTCAGCTAGCTAGGAGCTCTCCCCCCTCCCCTTCTGATTTAAGAGAAATGTGTGCTGTGCAGAGTTTTAGGTAAATAATATCATGAATAGTTCTGGGTTAATATTTTAATGCATTAAATATTAGCAGTCCTTAGGTTGAAGGTGTCACCAGTCGTCTACAGTTAACAGGAAGGTTCTGTCCGGTCTTGGTCTTTCTATGTGGAGTTTACATGTTCTAGACAAGGACATGTCTCAGTCTCTTCATCTAATCCAGATCTGAGGAGGAAACCGTCAGTGGATCTAGAGACCAGGACTCCTTGTTCCTCTCGAAATTAATTCAGGACCAATCACATCCCTGAAATGTTTCCGTAAGAAAAGTCTCCTGACAACCAGAAGAAAAATTTGTCTAGAAACGTGAGAGGATTTCAACAGAGAATAAAACAGCTCTGCATCAACTGGACAGTCCTCCAACCAACCAGAGACATTTAGTCCTAAACTAATTCAACTCCACGTCTCTCAGGTGACATCTATGACTCCTCTGTCCATTGCCACATAAAGCCCCGCCCACATAATGTCATTGGTCCAGCAGATCTGTCCAGATCTTTGCAGGTGCATAATCAGTTTCAGACTCCTGAACAACTTCCAGGAGAAACAGGGTTTATTTCTAAAAGGAGAATCCCATATTTATTCTTTGACACTAGAATGTGTCTACTCTTTGAACAGACGCGTGACTCACCAACATGAGGCGTCCTTGGTTTGAAGCTTAGTGCGTCTCAGCTGCACCCACCTTCAACCTGAGCAAAGCTCCAGTCAGAATCACTGAAACTCTAGCATGCTCTGTGTAATTAACACCTTGAATGTGTTATTTACTTTATTCAGCATTTCTAGAGGACACTTAAACAGTAAATATCAAACATTGTCTTCCTCCTTCTGTGTCTGGTATATTTGTCTCCCTCCGTGGACGCTCCTGTGATTTCTCCAAGGATAAACAACGTGCTGAGGTGAAAACGTCCATTTTCAAAAATATCCTGTAATTTGGAAACTTTCACTTTGTGCAGACAGATGCGTAATTGTTTGCCAGCTGTTGTTTTTCACTCGTGTATTATTCCATGGTGAGCTTGTCTTCCAGATTAATCCTTTGTATGTGCATGTTCTTGGCAGAAAACTGGTTCTGACTGTGAATTTCTTGGCTGACAGACAAATAGCTGCTCGCAGCTTCCTCACACTGTACTATCAGTCAGGTTATTGATGGCAGCTCCTTCCTCTTTAGCTGCTGCTGCGCTTCAAGTCAAGGAAAAAAAAAAGCCCACAGTGATGCTGCTGTGACTTTCTGCAGAAAGAAAAAAAAAACTGCTTGCTTCCTCTTCTCTGAAATTAAAACCAATCTGAAGTCGGTGCATCTGACGCGGCGTGCGGCAGAAAGAACCTGGAACGACCGATTGTCTGCAAATTATCTCTAATAACCAAAGAAAGTTTTCAAACACAAACTCAGCGTGCACAGACAAAACAGGAGAAGCTTTCACTGGGATGGTGAACCTGGAGTTAATGACTTTATGGTTAAATGAGGTCAAAAACAAACTTGACTCGACTATATTTTATCTTTAATCTATAATTTTGTCTCCTCAATTTAATTCATTTTTTATTACATTACATTACAACATTTAGTCCAGGATGAATCTGTTGAGTGCCAAAGAGACATCGTCTCATTGCGACACAAATATTCCACAAATATTGTGTCTCAACGTGTCTAGACATGAACGGGCATTTCCGTTTGATTGAGTCACAAGATAAGGTAAGAATCAAGTCTGGTAACATTTAGATTTTATCACGGGACGTGTTTCAACAGACGCAGAAAATAAAGTAGCTCTGCATCAACCGGATAGTCCTTCAACCAATCACAGACATTTTAAACTAATTAAACTCCACGTCTCTCAGATGACGTGCATTACTACTGTTACTCTTCTATTCATCAACACATTAAGCCCCACCCCAAAACAATTTGATTAGACTCCAGACCAACGTTCCACTACAAAAAAAAGAAACTGTAGGTGGGGGAAGTTTGGGAAGATTCATTGAAAAAAGGGAAATCCATGTTACTCACGACATGAGAATTTAAAAGAATGAAAATGTGAATCAACTGTATTGGGAGCCCTTGGTTGAAGTATGAATCATCTTCTTGTACTTCATGTATGTCAGAAGATGATGGAGACCCCCGCTGCAGGAACTCAAGAACCCAAGAAATAAAGAGTTGCAGACAGGATGAGGATCAGGACTCTGGAAGGCAACGGCACCATCAGTCTGGAAAGACTGAGTGAAACCAGGATGGTATACGTAGTGGAAAGCTGCTGGGAGAATAAAGAACAGGTGAGCATGCCGGTGGATTAGATCATGTGATTAGAACAGGTAAGAAAGTCCAAGGACATGTGGTGGAGGGTTGGAGAAGAACAGGTCTAGAAAGGTTGACCTTTATCCACCAGACACAGCTGTTAATGGATGGAGTTAGTTCTAGACTCTGGAAGAAAAAATGGTTTATTAAAGAACCTGGAGAGGAGGGAACGGCTCTGAGGGCAGCGGCAGACGTAGAAGTCACGACGTTTGTGTTGCAGAAACATCCTCTTTGCTTGGTTTAAAAGCACAAATCCATCCTTCCACTTCTTGGACGAGTCTGATATGTGTCCACATCGTGTCCAAGGATCCTCTGAAGCCCTACCTGTGACAGAGAGTAGATTTCTAAGTGACTGCGACAGAAAAGGAGAAAAAAGTTAATTAAAATCTTCGCAGTGAGCTTAAAGGTGAATGTTAAAGAAAGGGGGATGAGGACAGTCAGTGGTGAGAGGAGGGAGGGGAGAGACGCGGGATGTGGGGATGTAGGGGTGGGGGGAGGGGCTAAGATAATGAAAATAGTCCCTGAACTTGATTTCCTTAATCACTGCATGCCCCTCTTTCTGTTAATTGAAGATAATTATAGGATTTTAATTTTCTTATGTAGGTTAAAGAGGAGAGTGAGAAGTCAAAGCGATGATGAGTAAGTGACAGATGAAGACGAGGAGGCCGACGGAGTCTATTAGTGATGCACGCAGCGTTCAAACTTCTACATTTAGTTTAAAAGAAGTCGTCGCTGTAGAAACGCTGCACGAGGCCGGATGACGACGAGCTCAGGAGAGAGGGGAGGGTTTAAAAGAAATGTTCTGATTCTAACGACGCAGACAAACTTAAAATGAATAAAGTAAAAAATAAAAGAATCAGAGAATAAAATAAAAATACTGATTTATAAATGTTGATCCTATTTAACGTACATTATTCAGGTCAGTCAGGATCGAACAGATAAAACACTGATGTTCTTTAATTCATTCTGGGAACTTGTTTTTTAGAGATGCAAATAAATTATTAAGAAACGTATGAATAAATAAGAAGAGACTGAAAATAAAAACTAAATATTGCTGTTATAGTTTAAAACAATAGCTGTATTTTCAAATGCTGTTATTTCTCCCTGTACCAGTTACATTCACTGTGTGCTACGGTGCTTTTATTGTATAAACTGTATTTAATTGTGTTTACATTAAAACAGGTTTTTATCTTTATGCTCCTTTAGTTTCTATTTTTATTGTCCTCAAAGAGCTGCCAAACTGGATTTTGTTGTTTTTCACCAGAAAATTACAATAAAACTTCTTCTTCTCATTATTCTACACTGTGTGAACAATTATTAGAGAAGTGAGTATTTTGACCATATAATTATTTTTATGTACACCTTCCAACTCCAAGCTGAATAAACCTGAATGCATGTTGGATATAAACATACTAGGTGATGTGCATTTGTGTAATGAGGGAGGGTGTGGCCTTAGGGGATCAACACCCTATATCCGTTGTGCACAATTATGAGGCAGCTTCTTAACCTCAGGCAAAATGTGCCAGAAAACAGATCTAACAGACTCTGAAAACTATAAAACATCTTTCACAGGGACGCAGCACTCTTGAAATTGCCAAGATATTAAGACGTGACCACAGAACCATCAAACATTTTGTTGCAAATAAACGTGTTGAGAGAAAAAGACGCCATTGAACTGCCAAAGATTTGAGAAGAATGAAACGTGAAGCTACCAGGAACACGTTATCCTCCAGTGCTGTCATCTTCCAGAACTGTAACCTACCTGGAGTGTCCAGAAGAACAAGGTGTTCAGTGATCAGAGACGTGGCCGAGGTAAGAAAGGCTGAAACCTGACCACCACTGAACAAGACACACAAGCTGAAACGCCACGACTGGACCGAGAAATATCTGAAGACAGGTTTGTCAAAGGTTTTATGGACTGATGAGATGAGAGTGACTCTTGATGGAGCAGATGAGTTGCATAATAATTGTGCATGCACAGATGTTCTCGTACAAAAGCCAAAAGCTTCACTTTCACTTCCTTGAATATTCAGGTTTGAGCACTGTTGTTGTTAAATAATAAAACTAATCCTCAAAAGTATGTGGAAGAAAAAATTATGATGATAATGTTGCTTTAAAATGTGATTTGATATTTTTTGGGCTGATTTAAAATAAAAATCTGAACAATCAAAACCAAATTCAGTTAAAAAATTAAATCAAATTTAAGCTAATTAATAACATTTTGTCCAAATCTCCCTTTGTCACTGACAGTTTACCACCAAAAACCAGTTATTCCATGTACTTAAGTCCTATCACTGAGAATTTTTACTTTAACAACTGACTATAGATCGTAGATTTACCATAAATGATTCTATTTCATTTAATACCATTTTATTTGCGTCAGATCAGTACATTTCTTTGGTTCTTGGCTGAAGTACAGCGTTGGCAAATTATTCATTCACCTTAAATTAAATGGATCTTATTAAAGTTGGGATAAAAAGAGGACGTGGGAATTAGAACATGATATATGGACGATTAAAGAACAGGTCCATTAGATTAAATCAAGTTTAAATAAATTCATAAAACTCAACTGTTCTTTGAGTATTTTGTTGTCGTTGTTTTTTAAGCCTACGTCATTAAGCTCACATGAAACAGGAAACAAGCAATGACTGCAGCAATAAATGCTCAGTGAATAAAATTTAATTTGAACCTAATCAACTTTTGCCTTGATAAAATTCTGCCAACACTGAACAAATGTCAAAACACAAAACTCCTTTATGTTTTTCTCTATTTTTTTATTTTAGCTGCAGTGAATCTGCGTACGTATAACACGTGTTACCGCTGACTATAGACCAGGAATGTACTATAAATATCACTGTCCTTCAGGTTCTGGTTGTTGCATCGGTCTCTGGTTGAGGATAATATTTTATTAACTCATCTTAAATATGAAACTAGAAGCTGTCCAGAGCTCAGATGTTTAAGGGTTAAGCTGCTGTGGTTGGTGTGTTTGTACTGGATGTGTACAGGTGTTGACTTCCGTCGGTTTAAAAGCTTTATTCTCCACGTTCACGGCTGCTGACCGAACTAATGGCACAGAGCGCAGCAGTTCACTCCGGCTAAATGTTTGAGATGCCTTTCTGATACGTATGTAATATCTGAGCGGTTTGGGACAAAGTGGACGCGTGAAAGAGGTAAAAAGAAAAGGTTTGAGCTTTAATAGGGGTGTGTATAGAGAGCGGGCAGCAGCTAATGCTCTGTGTTGCCTCTCCATTACCTCAGAAATATGAAGAAAACACGGGTATTTGTCTTGGAAATGGTCGGCGGTGTTCGGCGGAGGACAATCACGGCCTTTTGTGTTGGAGAAAATGGTGTGAGCTCGATCAAATGGAGCCTTTATGAAAAAGTGACCATCTTTTTTTTCCTTTCCCCCGCTGGGAAGGGGACATGTCAGAAAACGGGCCGCGCGTCCAGTAATTTGAGTTTATTTATGGGATATGTGACAGCGAGGACAAAGCAGAGCAGCGCCTCCGAAGCGCTGATTGATCTTTCACAGGCAATCATGATGAGCGGCGAGCAGAAAATAGGCTGACCGCGTGCGACGGGCTCATCAGCCAGGCGGGATTACCCGACGCTGGAGAACCTTCACCCTCCAGAGCTCGGCCCGTTTCAGAGGGTAAAAACACCACGTCACAGAAAACACAGCGTCGGCCGTTAATGAAGATGAACACAGATCCAGAACGGTGCCGGTCCTGATCGAAATTTCTGCACTTTGATTTTCTGTTCTCCTTATGCTGGGTTCAGACAGCAGGCCCACCTCCTTCCTTCCTCCCAGCACCTGTGTTAACCAGCTGTAATGTTCAGAACGGACAAGAAGACGTTAAATAATAAAATATGCCTTCCATATTTGCCACCTTTAAGTATTTCTCCCTGTCTCTTCCTTCTCATTTGTCTCCTGGAGGTTCAACTATAGGCGCTGCTACAGAAATGAACATGCATGTGCAGCCGTTTTTCCAAGAACACATTAAAAAAAAGCTGTGGGTTATGAATTCCTGAGGTTATTATCAGCTCTACTAAGAGCAGACGAGCAGAGCGGCTTGTTGACCGGCGCAGAGAAACGCTCATCTGGTCCAAAGAGAAAGGCTGCTGCTAGAACTAGAATAGAAAATCCCATCTGGCTCTTATTCTAATCCAGCTGTTGACACACTTAGACTAAACTCTCTTGTTTTACTTGTGATAGTGGATCATATTTATGTCTTTGTTTTGCATTTTATTTGCACAGATTGTGTATTTGACTCTAGTGCTTCCTGTGGCTCGGTACTAGACCACCTGGACGCCTCCTGGATGCAGCAGCAGAGCTCCTCCACACCACACATTACAAACCACAAATCCAGTATAATAATACATCTTTGGTTTTGTCCGGAAAAGATAACAGTGAGTTCACAAACGTAACTTTAAAGACACGACAGGTTAAATATGACCGGATATGGCGTGCTCATGGGAAAATGGAGTGAATTAGAGTGAAGGTCTTTTGTAAATATGAAATAATTCTGATTTAAATCACTAAAACCATTCCTCGGAGCTGGTTTTCATTGCAGCGCTGCAGCTAACCTGTCGTGACCTCTGCTTCCCCGTCTGGACGCTTCTTTTCTTTTCAAGATTCAAGGTGTTTATTGTCGGGTGCACAGTAAAAACAGCAGCTTAGAGCATATAAGGGAATATTTTACCACAAAATATGAAAAACAGGGTGCAAGAGAAATCTGTTTAAAGCTTAAAACCTGAGTTTAGAACATTCTTTGTGCTCCAGATCCAGATCCAGACAGAGGCAGTGATGAGGAAGCGAGGCAGCGTACGAGCTGTTGCGGAGTCTGATGGCTTGAGGGTAGAAACTGTTTGCGTGTCTTCTTGTCCTTGATTTCACACTCCTGTAGCGTCTCTCTCTTTCTGTTCCTTGTGCTTGATAACTGGAATGTTGTCGTCGTGTTTGGAGGGAGAGGAGGGGCTTCACCGGCCTCCAGTGACTCGAACACCTCTACCTCTCCCAGGCCTCCTCTCCATCTCCCCCCAGGTTGTAGCCTCAGTCACCTGGTAGATGTGGTTTAGTGACTTTAGATATCTCCCTCTCATCCTGGTGTTTGGTTTCCTCCTGCTTGATCTCAGTTGGACTGACTGTAAAGACCAGGCGGCACGGTTACCAGCACGTTACTGACATATTAATGGTGTCTTGCTGTTGCTGTAATTTGCAGTTTACAACCTTTTTTAGGGTAAAACTTTAATTTCGCACCTTTACAGAAAACTACTGGCAAAGAATCTGCAGATATTAATGCATGCATGTATTAATATCTGCAGGATTTCCACTGAGTAACTACAATTATTCTTTTTATTCACAATAATATTCTGCATTTAAGCAAATTAAGAGAAGTTTCTGATGGTGCATCTGTTTTTGGACCGTTGGAAACCTCAAGAACAGAGAGGAAGCGATCTCTGTCGTGCATCTTGTTTAATAACTGCATATATTTTTCATGAATGGGATTTCTTCATGCATCGACTCATCTAAAGAGGAGAAACGCTTTGTACCAGATTAAACCTCCATCTGCAGCTCCTGGCCAGGAGACAAAACCGTCACTGGACTTTAGTCTATTTACTAAAAACTCCACATAAGAAGCAGACGCTCACTTCATCCTGATATAGCATCCAGGAGGTTCGTTTGTTTCTAACAGCTTTTTTTCATTGACCCCGCCTCCCGCTGTCTTCTCTAACACTTGTGTTCACGATGAAACACAAACACGTCTCTGTTCACTGTAAAAACTGTTTCCAGATCAGAGGACTTCTTGTCCAATTTGGCTGTTTTGCATTTAATTTAGTTTTGCAGGTAAAACTAGTTTTGAGCTGATTTTAATCCGGTTTTGAATCAAAACCAAAGAGATTTTATCTCATAAAAGGCGTCCATCTCAGCTCTAGCCCTGTAGATTTGGTTTAATATCAATCATAACCTGATGCCAGCCAGCTATTGTTGGAGGTTTTATATATATTTTTCCTTGCACAGACTGCAAGCAGGCGGCTGCCATTTTGACGAGCAGCAGCGAGGGAACATCCGGACGCCACGTTTTGCAGCAGCTGCAGCCGGCGCAGACACTTTGGTGAAAGTCGGCAGACCCCGGCCTGGACATGAGAGAGAGAAATGTGTCCTAATCTCCGAGCCGAGGCAGGAGACTCTTCAACCCCAGCATGCCTCCCCTTCCCCTCCTCCTTCTGTCTATTTTTTTTCTTATCATCACCAGAATCCAACATGTCAGCCTGGAGTCTCGTGGAGGAGCCTCAGAAGCCGCTGCCGCCGCCGCCGCCAGGCCCCGAGCGAGCTGCTGCACCCCTCCGCCTGTTTTTTTTCTTTCTCCCTCCCTTTTTCCATTTTATCTGGAGCTCTTTAATTGACTCGCCGTGTGACGACGGAGCGGCGAGGGAGAGCGAGGGATGGGGCTGAGAGGAAAGTGATGTTCCTAGATGTGGAAGACAGTTGTGGGAGGGCTGATGAAAAAATAATGATGCTAGTTACATTCTATTACACAAAATATGGAATATGGCAATGAAGTCTCCCTACAACATTTCCTCCTTAATATCACCATCATCGGCTGCCACTGCCGCAAGGAATTCTGGGACATCACACAGTGAGGAGCTGCTCTCTCTCTCTCTCTCTCTCTCTCTCTCTCTCTCCATCCATACATTTCCCTCTATGGTTTAATTTATGCTGCTTTTAATGTATTTTTTATACCATACTTCACCTCATTATGGACTTTACTTCTCAGCTCCTGAGCTGTGGAACTCGTTACCACGGTGTTAATGTAGTTTTTATGGCTGCTGTAGTAATCGTATGAACACATGCATAATTAACGTAAACCCTGTATATAACGACGGGTTTATTTGCAAATTAAGACGCGAGGACTCGGAGCTGAACGGACCCCAACTCTTGCACAGATTCCCAAGAAGTCCTTTGTGGATTTGCACCGTGCACAGAGGATCAGTTTGGAGGGTTTCTGTGAAGTCTAGCGCCACCAACTGGTCCAAAATGCCATTTAACCCAAGAACATTAACGTTGTAATTAGTAACACCATGACTAACATCAATAAAAAATACTTCTCATCAAAATATATTTAAGTACTTTTGTTTTCAGGGCGGCATATAAAAAGGCTCTAAAATATGTGAAAAATTAGAGAATCTTTAATAAATAGCTCCTAAAAATAAAATAAAGGAGCTGGGAACTTGAACTTCGGTCCACCCATTCCTGGGACATGTGAGACTTGTCCCGTGAAGACACAGTCTTCCTGCATCACTGACAACCGTGGGAGAGAGAGTTAAAAAATGGTAATTCCCTTGGAAATTACCACTAAATGATATTTATTCATAAGAATTACATGCACATCCCAGGACCACTTAGCTAGCTCTGGTATCAAAGAATAAATATGCGTAGCTAGCGTTTGCTAAAGTAAACTAGCTTTAGTTATGTTTAATTCACTTGTTGTCATGCCAGATTAACCAAAAATATGACAGAATGATAGCTGTAGATGGTACGTTGACATAAAAATCTGGTGGCAAATGATTATGATCGTCTGATTTAATACAAAAACACCTGAAAATCACCTGAACATGTACCTGTAGAGGACCAAGGACCCAACGTAAATCAGACAGCAGCAACACAACGAAAATCACCAGACGTTAGTGCTCCAGGGTTAAAAGTTCAAACTGGCTTTGCTTTTTTGGAGATTTTGGACGTTACCTTTCAGAAAAACTCAGGAGAGTTTATTTATTTATGCTTCTTCCAAACTGACTCTAAAATATGTAGCTTCTTGAAAATTCTCTGTCCATAGAAAGTGATAAGTTATTAACTGATTTATCTGAGACTCCTTTAATAATTACCACAGATAAATGTGAACATTTTAGAGTTTCATAATTCAAAACTCAAACTTTGTACCTAAAAGTTAAAAATTCTTTCTCAAAGCAAAACTGCTTTCTGGGTCACAGCTCTAGAATCTCATTTATTCAAACTGAACCTTTTTTAGTTTTAGGTTTAAAAGAGAAAAGGGGATTTGATGCACCACACAGAACTCATGCAAAGTGAGGATTTGATTAAAAAAATTAAAACAGCTGCTGTAAAGATGCAGGAACAAATATTTGCACTAAATAAGTCTAGCGCTACCACCTGGTCAAAATTCACCCTTAAACACAAGACATATATCTAAGAGTTTTGAGAATATGCTGAGTCTGGATTCTGGAGCTGCAGCACATTAAATTATTTCAAACTCACGTCCACACCGTGTCCAAAATATATAGCCACTATGTCAGCGCAGCAGTGTAGAGTAAAATAACTCGGATGTCTGCAGAACCCTCTGTCCGCAGACAATAAAAAGTTATTTACTGGTATATCTGAGGCATGCATTTTGCATTCTTTCATAAATAGTGTAGATAAATGTGAACATTGTAGTGTTTCATAATTCATATGCTCAAACCTTGTACCTAAAAGATAAGGTTTCTTTCACAAAGCTCGTTCCCCCAGGTGCCGCGAATGCTTCTGCCGTCTCATTTATCCCAGCTGAACCTCTCAGTCCTACAGAACCCGGTCGCTCTAAAAGAAAATGAGAATCTGTGAAGAAAAAAAAGGGGATTTAATGCACTACGTACAAGTCTCCATGTAAAGTGAGGATTCGATAAAAAACAACAGGCTGCTGGAGCAAATATTCACAGAACCAAATGTAAAACCTGCACCAAATAAATGAGCTTCCTGTGGGTTTGGAGCTGCAGCACATTATTATTATTTAAACCTCAGTATGTTCACACCGTGTCTAAAACGTGTAGCTACGATTTCTATAAAACTCTCCACCCACAGACCATAAAGAGTTATTTACTGGTGTATCTGAGACATGCATTTTACATTCTACTGTTTAATATTTCATATACAAAGTCTTTTTACCCAAATTGAAGTTTCACGCAGCTCGTTCCCTCAGGTGATGCAAACGCTTCTGCAGTTTCATTTATTCCTGGTGAACCTTTCAGTCTTACTGAACCCGGTCGCTTTTAAAAGAAAATGAGAATCTGCGACGAAAGAAGGGATTTAATGCTCTGCACATAATACAGCGTGCACCATGTAAAGAGAGGATTTAATAAAAACAACTCCTGTAAAGTCGCAGGAACAAATATTTTCCTTTAAAAGCGGTTAAAGTCACGTCTGAGACAAAGCAGTAAAAGTCCATCAGTGCTGATATCGAAGCGACGGGGCCGCCGCGTCAAACTCAATTTAAAACCTGCACTAAATAAAGCGACGAGGGCTCCTCGCCGAGTCTGACACCATTTCATCAGGTTCAGATTAGATGAAACTTTATTGATCCCCGCGGGGAGACGGTGTCGCTGCAGCAGGAAAATAATAAGAGGCTCAAATTGAATATAATTAGAAATATGGTAAATGAGGGGGGACAATCCACGAGACGATACAAGCACAAAATCCACTCCAGGACAAAAGAAGATGAAATGAATAACGAAGAGAGAGAGATGAAAACATGGGAGGGAGAAGCAGCGAGAGTCTCTGGGCTCATTTCAGCAGCCGGGGAAGAGAACTTTATTTGTTCAGCGGGTTAATTCAAACCACTGAACAAAAGATACCGAGACTGAAACAGTGAAAATGTCAGAGCGAAAAAATGAAAACTAATAAATAGTAAAATGAAGCGAACGAGAGGGTAAAGGTGAACGAACAGTGGTGATAGAAAGAGAGGATTGAAAAGGAACGTTTAAAGGCACATGGTCACGGATATGACACCAAACACATTCTGAACATGACAGACTTTGCTTTGCAGCTCATAACAAGGTGTCTGATTTTCCATCGGATCATCGGGGGCGATGTTGCAAATCAGTGAGCAAGACTTTACGGCAAAAATTGGATTTTTATATGAGAAAGAAGTTCTAGTGACACAGAGAAGCTGGTCGACTCCAGGATGGAAGCAGAGACCGACACGTCCATGACTTTTATATGAAGGAGGATTTTACAACTAGATTTAGTTCTGATTGATAGAATATTGTCAAGACGTCGTATGAAACCGTGGTTTGGTTCCTGTTCACTGGACAAATCTAGAGAAAGTTCTGAGACGCCCTCAACGTGAAGATCTAGCAAACTGTTTGGTGATTGGTTGGAATTTCGCAGGAAAAAATGGATTTTAGGAAATAATTGAATTGTTTTGAGTCAAGTGTGGTATATTATATGTATATTCTATTCTATTCTATTCTATTCTATGACCAGGTATTTATCTGGGCCGATTGTTATGTTCATAAAATGCTTCTCAGTAGATTTTTCAAAGAATTTATTATTCCAAAAATAATATTACAGATTTGATGAAGAATGAAGAAGGTACTTTCTGAACCTTGTGTCTGGTTTGATGATGTAGAAAAAGAGAAATCTAAGAATCGTCACTAAACACCATGAAAAGTACTTCCTGTATTCTGAGATGATTGTTTCCTCAGTCCTCCATCAGTCTTTAACAACAGGTTATTTTTTAAACGATATTTTCTGCAGCGGATTAATCCTCTATTTAAATCTGTAGTGAGTAGTTTGTTCAGTAGGACGTTGGATCATGTCGACTCCTGCATCATCAGTGTATATTTAGGCAACAGTGGGAGATTCAGCTCCATCACTTCACCTCTGGTTTGAGTCTTTTCACATGTTGGATAAATTTAAAGTAGAATATCTGTAGTTTTACTAGAAGAGAAGAAAGAAACTTCCTCCTGGAGCATCTCTCTCTCTCTGTCCTTCAAGGAACCAGACTGAAAATGTTCGTTTTGTTTAAAACAATTTTTTTTACTAAATTTTCTCTCACTCTTCCTCATCTTCCTCCTCCTCCTCCTCCTCGTCTCTCCCTCTTCAGGCCCACCCTGTATTTCTTGCTGAATAGGCAGATCATGAATCGAGCGGCGTTGTAGAGGCGGCCGCTTCCTCAGCGCGCTTTATCAAAGTCAACCTGGTGTATTAGAGAATGAGCTCTGAGGCCACGAAGAGGAGGAGAGAAAAAGCATTCTGGGATTTCTCCTCCTCCTCCTCCTCCTCCTCCTCCTGCAACTTTGAAATGAGGACACTGCATCGCTAGGCTTGCCGGGGGAACTGGGGGGGGCTTCCAGTCCTGTGAGGAGAAGGAGATCAGGCCTCACACTGTGGGTCAGATATCAGGGGGGTTCATCGTCAGGAGGCAGGATTTCTTCTTGGTTTCAGCCGTACTCTGACTTCTGAATCACATCCCTAACGCTGGTCCCGCCCCATCCTGATCACTTTAAGAATTAATCTCAGACGTAGCGTTACGCCAATGTGGTGCAACGCATTTTATACCCAGACTACTCCTACGACCATGCGTACATCCAGCTTGTGCAACCGATGTTGTGTTGTGAGGAGGTAGGACCCAAATGTAGACACAAAGGAAGGCAGGAGCAGAAAAGAGAAGAGCTTTAATTAAAGACACGGATGAAACTAATGAGGGCCGAGCACCAGGAGGAAGTAAAGCAAGAAACAAAAACACAGAGGAAGAAACTTTGTGTTCTGAAAAGCGACCCAGGAGAGTTAAAGTGTCACAACTCAGAAAATCTGCGACATTGCGACAAGCAAATCCACTGTTGCCAAATAATCAGCTCTAACATAAATCCTGCGACGGCCGGGGCCTTCTTCTTCCAGATCCTGTTTCCAATCTCCCGTCATTATATTTAACAGAGTATCAACCTCGTAGTAAATCAATAGCACTAAGAGCTGTTTAAATCACTGTCAGTCACGGAAACCTTCTCCGTTTGTTTCCTCTGACAGTTTGCGGTGAGGCCTGCTCCATCTCAGTTTCAGTCGTCATGTTGGGACGGGGACACTGTGGTGCCCGTTGGAGTGTCGGCGTTGATGGACGTCCTGTCATGGTACCGAATGTTTTCCGTCGCCCTGTTTGGTTTTCTTTGCATTTCCTGGTTTTAGTTTATAAAGTTCTTCGTTGATGTTTTGTTTCTTGCTTTACTTCCTGTGTTTTGTCCTTTGATTGTTTAATTGGTTTCTCCTTGTGTCCCATCCACCCCTCAGCCCATGTGTGCTTATGCATCAGTCAGCCACAACATTATGACCACTGACAGGAGAAGTGAATAACATCGACCATCTTGTGACTATTCAGTGTTCTGCTGGGAGCCTTCTGTGTTGCCAGACACCACAGGACACCCTCAGAAGGCCCATGTCCATTCAAGGGAGACATGCACAGTATTAGGAAGGTGGTCATAATGTTATGTCTGATCAGTGTACACCCAGAGTTGCTTTCTTCTTTCCTTGGATTTATCCTGTTCTGTCTCTGGATTAGTGTTTGAGATTTTACCCGTCTAGCCTGCAGCACTTTTTGTTGCTGGTTTTGTACGTTCTCGCCTCCCGTCCTTTGTGTCCTACGTTCGGGTCCCACCTCGTCGTGCCACACATCTCCACACTTGCAGTAAATCAATAACACAGAGAGCTGTTTAAATCACTGTCAGTCACTGAAACGAGTCTCTGCTCCGTTTGTTTCTTCTGAAGTTTCAGCTGTGATGTTGGGACGGGGACACAGATGTTCGTGGTGCCGGTTGCAGTGTCTGCGTTGATGGACGTCCTTGTCAACACTTGAAACATCGACATCGTCGCCGCCTGAAGAACAAAAGACTTTCCAACTTGTGTTCTGGTCTGAACGAGTGACACGAGGTCGTTTCTATTTTGTGTTTTCCTTGTGCAGGACAGCAGACGGTTCAGGTTTAAGTTCAACAAGTCAGAACAAGACGACTTAAACAAAGCAAACCAGTCAGACTCGTCTCATTATGATCATTAAAATAGAAATATGAAAGAACATCCTCAGTTCTAATGACATAAAAACAGCACCAGGAAATATATCATTAGAGCAAAATAATTAGAGGGGATCATGGGCCAACAAACAACTATCCTGCAGGAGGAAGGAGCTGCAGCCCTGGTAACCTGAACTGCCATCTGAAATTCAGTCACACCTTGGTTTTGTTTACCTGCTGATTTAATGGCGAGACTTTCTTTTTTTTCTTTCTTCCAGTTTTTTCTTTTACTCGTAGGCAAACAGACTGTTTGTTTATGATGGGATGTGTTGTACAGCTGCAGGTCAAACAGCTGCACACAGCGTAGAGGTGAGCTGAGGTGAGGTGTGGTGTAAAGGTGTGTGCGCTGCATGCTGAGCTGAGCTGCCGGGCGGCGGCGGTGGCGGTGGCGGCGGTGGGCGAGGAGCTCAGGTGGTGATGGAACACCTCCAGAAAGAATTCGCCGAGCCCGCTCCACATTAGCCTCTGATTTACTCAGCTGAGGCGCCGCTTTGTTTACTTTGTTTATTCCCCCTATTGTGCTTAAATGGATTTACTACCCCTGCTTCAGTGTCATTAATTGTGTTTAACAGCAGTTATTATACAGGGTAAATTATGGCCATGGCTGGATGAACCTGCTGGAGGGCCCCCAGGAAGAAATGAGCTGCAGACCTCTAATGACTTCATGTTTAGGGATTTAAGAAACTAATCATGTGGACAAGACTCCACCTTAAGGTTCAACTTCTTTAGTGAGGGCACTCTGTTCCAACTCATGCATGGGGGATGAACTGTTTGTGCATGTTCTCCAAAGTCCAGACTCTTTCACTCTGCCTGTCAGAGCAGATGGTAAATGGTCTTGTATTTAGATATTATTACTCAGAGCTTCTCCTGAGCTTTCATTAATAAACGACTGGTGTTTGTCGATGCACGACGGACGTGATGCTCTACGAGTTAAAGCTGAGCTGGCTTCAACTCCCTTTCAGCCAAAGAGGCAGTGTTGCATCGACCAATCATTTTGTTTTCAGGTGATGACTGAACAATTTCAATGAGTGCATGAGCAAGAAACCAACAGTGACTGTTTTATAATGCTGCTGCACGATGTAGTGTGTCATCGTGATGAAGTTGAGTCCGGTATCATTTAAAGACGTGGACACACAATTTCATCCAATAGTTCCTTGTTGTCTTGTTAAAAACTTTAAAACTATAAAAAAACAAAGTAATCAGAACAAAATGCAGGTCCTGCACAGTCTGCACACTTTTGGCAATATCTTCCCCACCTTCATGAAGTGTTCTGACTTTTTAGAAATCTAAAAACAAAGAACACTTTCAAAACAGGCCCAGGAGAAACTTTCTGGAAATGTTCTGGATCTACTGAGCTTCATGTCTTCAGGTCATGAAGGACTCTTGTCTCTCTTCTCTCAGCTTCTTGCATGTTTGCATGCTTATAACTTTGCATCTGCAAAAAAACAACAAGAAGCAACCAACTTTCATCCAAGTTCATCCAAATATATAAATTTTTTTAACTTCACTGGATTTTTAGAAAATGCTCCGACTGCAGAGCCCCAGCTGTGATAAAGGAGAGCTGTACCGCAACACCTGCAGGCGGAGGAGAACCAAACTCAGTAGAGGGGTCGTATTTTTAAAATATACCTGGATCAGCATCCCCGCGGCGTGTCACATCATTAAGATCGGCCCGGGACGAGGAACTTAATCAGCAGGGCCGAAGCAGTAAGAACGAAACCAGCAGCAGCAGTTTAGCAGCTGCAGTGGTACAAATAGTATCATGAGGAGCATTCGTCGTTGAAAATGACCCGTGTCTGAGCTGCAGTGGTAATGTATTTATAATGTAGTGGCTGTGCATTACCACAAACACCACCACTATCAATATGAACAGTGTCACTTTTAGTGTGAGTGGAATGGGCAGCAGCAACATTTAGAGGAGTATTACATGTAACTCTAGTAGGTGCAATAGTGAGTATTACTAGCCAAGTCATTTGCTCAGGATTTAGCAGTAGAAGTAGTAGAAGTACATGGATATTACTATTAATACTACTTGTATTGTAGCAGCCGTAGTTCTGATGTGCTGCTACCGTCTGTTTCTGACAGATTGTGGCTCTTTCATGGTTCCCGCGGCCCCCGTTCGGTTCCACTGGTTCTGGTCCGTTTGGCCGGAGCATCCTCGGATTCGTTTCCTCCGGCTCTGCCGTTGCCACGACAACCCCATTCGCATCCAGCTGGGGCCCTCTAATCTTCCCGGGTGCTCAGCGTGCACCCATACATCAATGCCTCTGGTCTTCCTTAAAAAAAAAAATAAATGATAGCATTAATAGTGAAATAAGAAACTTCATGCACACAGTTGTCAGAGTGCTTTAACAATGGAATAAATTCAGACATCAAAGTGGAAATGAATTAAAAAGTAAAGAAAGAAGGAACGAAGGCAGCGGAAGATAAAAGGACAGACACAGAGGGTAAAAATAATATATTTGTAAAAATAATGGGATAAAAGCCATCACATGAAAGTCAGTCTATAAAAATAGGTTTTAAGGAGAGATATAACAGAGGATGCTTTCAGACCCCCCCCCCCCCCCATTTTGTGCTCTCCCCGTCAATGTCTCTCGCCCTCTCTCTCATCTGTCTCCTGCTGCAGTGGAGATGAAGTGTTGCTCTTGTTTTAATTATGCAGAGGAGGCTGCAGAGCAGGACATGACATGTTTCAGTGTCGTCGCCAATTAAGCAGCGTCACCCAGTCGTGGAGCTGGAAGCTCGGAAGAGGAGGAGGAGAAGGAGGAGGAGGAGGAGGAGGAGGAGGAGGAGGAGGAATGAAAGAGAGAGTTAAAGGAATTGACAGAGAGGGAGAGAGAATGAAGCATTAGGAATCTCTTTCTTAGTTCACATGCAAATGGAGACTCCTCACGTAAAAATATGCAGTTTAAAGCTCACTTCTGTGTAGCAGCAGTAGAAGCAAAAGCAGTGGCATTGCCATTGGAGCAATTGTAGAAATAGCTAATATTGCTAATGCTAGTGCCTGTGGTTGCAGGTGAATGGACGGTAGATGTGATGCCAGTAGTTCTATCTCTTCTTCAAGGTTCACATTTAGATAAGGGCTTTGGGAAGAGATCAATGCACCTGTTAATGCACCTCAGTCACATGATGGAGGCAGGATATAAACATTTGCAGCGCTGCATTAGCCACGTGTCGGTGCATATTCACCCATGCCACCTCCTTTACCTCTAGATCATGCACACTAATGCTTCACATTCATGGAGTAGTAGCATCAGTTGTGGAAGTTGGTGTAGCAGTAGAAGTGGTATAAGCATTACGAGTGATAGCAGATGTAGGAGCGTCTTAGTATGACTGTGTCAACTGAATCTGCATCAACACAACGGACGGACACGCAAGTTTAGTGCCGTTGGTCGTAGGGCAATCCAGTTGCTTGCAGACATATTTCTTTTGCAGCAGAAGAAAATCAACGTGGCTACGTCAGGCTAGGTAGTTGAATGGCGTATTTTGCTGCAGGGTTCTCTTGGCAGTTGTAGTTGTAGTAGTCGTGACAGTATTGCAGTTAAATTGGGGGTAGTATAAGAATGATGAGCAGTAGAGCTAAGAATACCAGTGGCAGTAGATGTATCAGTAATGGTGAGTGGGAAAGTGTAAAATGAGCTGAAGTGTATTTGAATAAAACACTATTTTCCCTCTGTTCAGGTACTTGGAGACGCCTCACATTGCCAGAAGCAGCAGGCTAACTACACCCAGTCCAAGCCTCCGTCTCTTCACTGTATTGATCAAAAGCACACGGACTCAGTGGGCTCTGATTTGCATTGCATATTCACCAGCCCCCACCCCCACCCCCCCTCCGATATGCAGCTCTATTGTGGCTTTAAAGTGTCAGGCTGAGACACGGCTGGATAAAGAGCGAGCGAGCGCACTGCAGCGGCAGGTAATTACCACTCCTCCATCGATAACCATTCTAATAGACTTCCAACCGGCTATTTACATTAGGGAGGTGGCCCTCTTACCATATTGACTTTCATAAAATATATGTGTGGCGGGCTACATTAAAATCAATAAAGCCATTTAAAGAGCATTATCATTAAGAGGCGGCTGTGTGTTAAGTCTTTCTCTGTGTGTGTGTGAAGGCTGGAGGGGAGGAGGTGGCAATCTGCCACGGTATGATGCCTTAAACCAACATCATTTAGTGCATGACTGCACCATCAGTCTGTCCTCCACACACCTTCTTTCTCTTTCCATACGTCTCATTCTCAACTTTCTTCACAGGCCTCACAAAACCGGCCTTTTTAAGGACGAATGGGGGAAAATGAATTAAAGATCAGTCATACAGTCAGAGTATCACCAACACCTGGAATGTCGTAGGGGGTGGTGGCTCAAGGTGTATTTTTATTTTTAGGTTTCTTTTAACAGAAACAACCTGGCTCACGGTTAGATCTAAGTAGTTAGATGTTTCTTCCTGAAATGCATTTTGAAAGTCCTTTGGTTTTTATGTCTACAGGCTTGTACTTTGAGTTTTTATGCCAAAAAACAAACTTTCAACTGCAATCGTTCATCTGTTGTCCTTCCTGACCCTTGCTGCCACAGAGGTGAATAGAGCTACTGGACGCTGTAATGTATGAGCTACCTTATCTGAGTCGCCTCCCAGCTGGACATATCCACAATACCTTCAGAAGAAGAAGAAGAAGACATTAATAAGGACCACTTCAGCTGCTTTCATGAGGGATTAGCAGTTCTTCTTTGAGATCGTCAGGATACGGCCAGATGTTCTTCACGGACTCATGGTTTCAGACGTTACGCTCGTCAACCTGTCAGTCTCACAGTTCCTCTCAGCCTCACTTTTGAGCCATATCAAAAGATATGTTTGTCCCTTAACTTTGAACAGTTTTCTTCGTTGCTGTGCTGTTGTCTTTGTACGTTCAGAGGACCTTGGAAAAAAAAATCCTTCGGGGATCCTGAAGAACCTTCAAAACTGCTGCGATCCATTTGGAATATTTTCCAAGAACCTTCATGAAAACTCAACAACCCCAGAGAACATGAAACTTTAATCTTCAAGAGCGCTCACGAAGTGGCGACCCGAGGCCGTGGTACGTTAATGAAGCGAGTTGTAGCAACAGTAGGAGTTAAATCCAAAAACACAAGCTGAAACATGGACAACTGGACTTGAAGAGGTTCTTAAAGACACCCAAGTAGCTTCTTCAGTTCTAAAAGACTGGCGAGACATCTTCAAGAAGTCCAGTTGCCTTTGTTTCAGCTTGTTTTTTGGGATATACCATGACCTGGATGACTGAGAACCTTCACAGGCAAACATACCAGACTGAACTAATCACAATTTCGAGGTGAAAACCAATACGATGAAGCACAGAGATCTCCAGACGTTTACCTGAAGGTATCATCCATGGCTTTGGTTCAGATTCACTGTGCTGAGGCTTGGAGCCCAGATGGGAGGGGTGGGGATGTTGATGGTGTTTTCTTTTCAAACAGAAGAAGAGCATACTCCGTCCATACGTTAGCAATATATTCTGCAATATGTTCTGCTTGATTCACTGGGAATTGTATCTCATATCCTCTATAAAGACCAATGTCAGACCCAGAAACCAAAGATTTACAAGCTGTTACACAAACAATGTGGACTGCATTCCTAAAAGTGGGTTTTGTTCTGCATCGTTTTTTAAATTTATTTATTTTCGTGAATGTTGTGAAGCTTAGACGTAACATTTTGATGTCACAAAAACGTAAAAATAAATAAAAAAATCCTTATTATTCTGTTAATCCTTCCATCACAACAAAAACCTAGGATTAAACCCTTAGAATGAAATTTAATTTGCTGCATTTGTACATTATTTTTACTTCCATACGTTTGAGGACCAAGTACATTTATAGTACAACAATAAATATAGCCAGATTTTGACCTTAACTTGACCGACTTATACTGAAGGCGGCTTAAAGATGTAAGGAACCCACAGCATATAAAAAACGTGTTCTCGTTGTGAAAGACTAACATTGGTCCTCTGACAGATGGAAGCACAAGAGCACACACGCAGAAATAAAGACAGTAGTGGATTAGGGATTACGTGAAATGTTGCTGATGCTTAATGTGCTGCTGGCTTTATGAAACAGCAGTTTGACACAGTTTCAGAAATAGAAACCTTTCAGGGGACGTAACCTTCTTCCCTCTGGCAGCCATGTTGGAAATCCCCATCCATGCTAACAGCTGTGCCAGGCCGGTGAGGTAACACACCCGTGAGTAACGGATGTTCTTAGTCATCCAGGTCACGGTCTACTCAAAAAAACAAGGCTGGGGATGTCCTGATATGTATCTGGAGATCGGTATCGGGCTTCAGTCAAGCCCGAGCTGTTGTAGTTGCTTATTTTAGGTCTACCATAAAATCAAAGCCATGTTCTTGTGTGTGTGTTGTTTTAATGGTGGTTGGCTAGCGTCAATGCTGCCAAATATCAAAGAAGAAGAGGAACCGGAATCCTTTGACTAAATGGAAAATGAAGTTTTATTTTGCAAGGTGGTAGGAGATCGTCAATAAGATTACCAACTTAATTTGGCACCAAAAGACGTGATACCCCGAGTCCACTCAGTCAAAGGCTGCACCCAAACAACAACAACAAACACTGAACGTTTAAAAGAAGAGAAAAGTTTCCTGGAGACAGCGTCAAGGAGAAACATCTTCCAGAGAGGGTTAGGGAGTTTATGGCAGCGTTGGATGACCAGAACATTTCTGGAGTAGAGAACACAAGGTACCAGCTACCCTCTCCACACTACATTAACTTTGACTGAAAGATTTATTGGACTGAATCCAGTCCACTCTAGGAGAAGACAAGGAAGACAAGGACAGACTTTAGGAAGCTACAGGAGACCAACTCTAGGAGAAGACAAGGAAGACAAGGACAGACTTTAGGAAGCTACAGGAGACCAACTCTAGGAGAAGACAAGGAAGACAAGGACAGACTTTAGGAAGACACAGGAGACCAACTCTAGGAGAAGACAAGGAAGACAAGGACAGACTTTAGGAAGACACAGGAGACCAACTCTAGGACATTTAGGATCAGATCAGGACTTGGAAAGGCTGATACTGAATATTGAAAGGTCGGTATCGGTTTGTGGGACATCCCAATCTAAGACTGACATGATCACAAATATATGGCTCATTCCTAAACTCTCCACCAGTCTAAAGAAGCTACTTGGATGAAACATCTTCAAGAAACTTAATAGATCCGGTTGCTCTTGTTTCCTCTTAGTTTCTTGGATGATAACGGGCATCATTATTTTAGTTTATTAACAGTATTTGAACAGTTTTGGTCTTTTCCTGCAGGATTCTTGTGGTTTTCCTTTTCTGTAGCAGCACAAAGCCTCAGTCTGACCTGTCAGTGTGATCTATGTGCCGAGGAATCAGAGGGGCTCAGCTGCACTACTGATGCAGGACTCTCTATATCACCCCCTCCCCCCTTTCACCCCTCCACCTATCTCTCCGTCTCATTTGACACTGAATTAAGTCCCACCTGAGCTGCCGTCACTCCCATCATGCATCAGCCCGCCACCTGAGTCCCCCCCTTGCTCTCACGCTCACCTTAGGGCATCATCGGTCGCCTCTTTGCTGTTTCCTCCTCCTCCACCACCCCCACCACCACCCCCTCCGTCCACGGCACCGACAGTAACACGGAAGATGAAAACATATTGAGTTTGATCATCTGCCTCTGCAGAGACTCTGTGACCTGATTGGGTTTCAAAAGAACTTGGCGGAAGTTATAAGGAGGCAGCTTGAATACAGAGTGAGGTTTTAGCCTCATAAATAACACACTTCTGATTCTAATAACATTAGGTTTGTGTTGTGATCAAAATGTTGAGTCACCTTTGTCATCGACTTTTTCTTGTTCCTAATTATTAAATTTCACTAAACACAAACTACGATGCAATTTGGTCTTCCAAATTTTTCTTGATAGCAACGTTCCCAGAAGCTTGATGGCGTCCTTTGATTAAACTGGTTCAAACTTAGAATCTTTTGACAATCAGTCAGGACTGTAGACCTCTTATGTTATCAATTTCTCTTCATAAAGAACAGGAAATAGTTTTGACATATAGAGTGGGACGTCTTCACATAAATACTGCTGACAAGAGTTATGTTAAATCGTCGTAATTTAACATTTTCTGGTGTTAAGAAAATGCTGTCTTATTCCCCAGGGCTAAGATGTGAAGCCAATGCCAAAGTAACAAAAGCTGCAGCTCCTATAATGTCCACAAGAGGCCCTGAAAGCAAGTCAATCCTATAGACAGTATAAATATGGACAACAGAACAGCTCCTCAAAAGTGAAGCCAAAGCAAGTAGAGCTCCCCCTGGTGGCTGGCTGCAGTATAGGCCCCACCCCCTCCATGTTAGTAGGCAGGAGTTGAGCCAAACTGAAACACTAAAATATACCAAATGTTTTTGTTTTGTTTTTGTTTTTTTCAAAGATGTTTCAGTCATTTTAGGTATATAATGTTCAGGTGAGAGTTTTAAAAAACAAGTCAGGTCCATTATTTAAACAAAAACGTGTGTGGGCGGGGCATCGATATCACAGCTCCACATGGCTCCACCCACTGATCGTACTGATCAGACTCACAGATGCTGCAAAGTTGCAAGATGGCGCCGCCCATATCCCCGGGAAAATAGAATCAGTTTGTCCAGTGAGAGGAAGTGGAGCCGTGTGGTCCATATTTATATACAGACTATGGTCAATCCCCATTGACCTCCATGTTTACATGTCCAACTTTACAGCAGATATAAACATGTTCATGTCCACAGAATCTTAACTTCAGTCCTTTAACTTTACTTTATACTTTACTTTACACTAAATAAAGTAAGAGAAAGAAAGAGAAGCAACATTTTTTGCAGGTTTACTCTCCTCAGCCCTGCTGGTCATCAGACACATGGTCTTTACAACCTCACACGCTGTAAAGTCAGCACGACTTTATGTGAAACAGAAGGTTCCCAGTCATTCAGGTCATGGTTTATCCAAAAAACAAGCTGAAACAACTGGACTTGGAGGTTAATAATGGAGATCCAAAAGTTTCCAAAGGTGTCAAATAGGTCAGGCTGAAGTTTAGTGTGTGATAACTTAATATTTGAATGAGGAGGCAGAATATACACTTGAGATTTATATTTTTAAATGCTTATTATGATGGGTGCATTTAAGGGGAAAAAAAGAAAAAAGAGAAGTCAGGGTTCAGGAGGTTACACCACAAATCGGATTGTCACAATCACGGCGGAACCTCGTTATCGCCAGGCCCTGCACATTACCCATCAACCCGTCAGCGGGCTGTCGGAACATGCTCGGGGTCTCGTTAAGCCCAGAGTCCACAGCTTCATTCATTTATCTAATTGGTTGCCGGGAACCTGGGTCCCTGCAGCAGCGACCTGATCTCTGCCGCCTCGTGCTTCGAGCGTGGGCTGTCGGTTCATCCGCGGCTCCGTGTGTCAAAGTGTCACAAACAATGCTTCCACTCTGTCCTTCTTATTGTGTAACAGGCAATTATCAGTGTAAACCTGGCCTGATTATTTCAGTCTGTTCCAGCAGTTGTTCTCTAAATGTTTTTACTGTGTGCCCTTTGCTGGGGAAAAAAACAAAACCCGCCTGTTAACTGTTAATAGGCTAATTAGAACTCTGCAGCCAGTCAGGTCTGAGCCATATTAGAGGCAGAGCTGCTAGTTTCACTCACAGAGGGTGAAATCAGTCAGAATGCTGCCACCGTTTATTATGATGGTAAACACGGCTGACTGCGGTTAAACGGCTCCTTTCAAAGGAAATGCTTCCACCAATCAGAGTGCTTCCTCATAACAGGACGGCTGAGCTAAAGATGCTAATGCCTGCTCACTCATGAATTAAAGTTACGCCCACCACATCAGATTATAGACCAGGCAGCTCTCACACATGTGATCCAACATACATTAAACTATTCATACAGAGCCATTAGTTGCAGAGAAAATGCAGTTAAAATATCAGTTTTTAACTTTTTCTTTTTCATGTTTCATCACATGAAAAAGAAAAAGATATGTGGCAATGAAGGCAAACCCAGATTCCAATACCCCACAATGTAGGGCCCCGTTCAGACCTTGCATTAACATCCACTCTGGGCAATCCGATCACACCTGTCCATCTTTAAGTTCCTGTGATCACACCTGGTGTTAATTAAAATTCCTCTACCGGTGATCATTTATTTTATTTTATTCTTTTTTTCTTAATGAATGAGTTAACCTCCTCTTCCACAGATCAGCCCTGTTGAGTAGGTGGTCTTTAATGTGACCTAGGACTCATTGTGTGTTCACACTACCAAAGGAAGGAGGTCACATGTGTCCCAGACCACCTCCACAGAAAGGCTGTTAATGTAAAGTCTGAACCTGGTTCTTTAGGCCTGACAGAGTACGTACAACACTGGCAGTTAAATCAGTTCCTCATGTCAGTCCTTCACCGTCCTCCCAGGGCTGAAGAGGTTAAACCTGTCGTGTGAAGGGATAAAAATTCAAATCAGACCCACAGCTCAGATCTGTTCAGAGTAATTGTAAAAATGAGTGTAGCGACGTGAATGGCTCAAAGTTTCTTTGTTGAATTATTTAGTCCTTCATGTCTCCTCTCTGATCTGTGAGGACAGCGAGTGACCAGCGGAGAGGATCAAGCGGTTCAGACACCTTCAGGGATGGATGACTTTATTCTGAACGGCGAGCGGGCCGTCCCGCCTCTGCTCCGTCTCACACACACACACACACGCACACTAACATCTAACATACACACCCCTCCTTGCAGTGTGTGAACCAGGGCGTCCATCTTGGCCGGTCATCTCACCGCAGGCCTGCAGAGAGAGAGACGTCCTTCCGACAGCAAAGGTTAATAATTCTGCACCTGACTCTGCGGGACCCGTCTCTGCGCTAACGCTAGGATTTAATCAAACGGAAGGAGAGGTGAGGCGGGACGCTGTGCTACCAACTACACCGCATAGACACAGTGTGGAAAAAAAATACAGAGTCAGAAGGGACGGACAGAAAGGAGGAGAGGAAATGAAAAAAATAATGAAACAGACGCAATGAAAGACAAAAAACTAATAATGAACGCTGTGCAGAAGTTTACTTTAAAAGGTTGTACAGATATGTAATATTGGCGCATTTTCCCAAACAAAATGATGCAAAAAAAATGCAAAAAAAAAAAATATATATAATAAAATAAGATAAAATAAAATAAAATAAGAAATTAAAAAAAATAAGTTTCATTTGTTTCATTGGGCATGAAAACTTTTCAGCTGCACTTTACTAGAGAAAACTCCATGACTTCATCTATGAGAGGATGAAAACGGCACCTGAATCTGGATTTGATCCATTTAACTGAATGCAAAAACAATAAAAAATAAGACATTTAAATTAATTTATTTTGCAATGCATTCTGGTAGCAATCACGTTCACCAGTGACAGCACCTTTAAAACCCTATCTCATTTACCACACACGTTTAGTATCACAATTTCTCTTATATGAGCGGATAATTATTATCATTATTTCACTTTAATCTCCTTTAGTAACTATTGGGCACAAACATTGGTGGTGGTAAATTCATACAAAATATGTTAAAAGTAGAAGAACAACCAAGAAAAGCTAAACTCACCGTTAGAGAAGTTGAATATATACGATTAAGATACAAACATAGAAATAGCAAGACCTGCAACACGGTGTTTAACCACATGTTTATTTTTAACATATTACTTTGCTTCACTGACTGGAGTGAAGCCGGGTCTGAGTTCACGGTGTTACCGGCAAGTCCGCTAACTCACCTCGTGTACCCTGCTGCACCCAGACCTTGGACTTGTGATTCTTGATTCAGTAAGAAGATTCAAATCTGTACCACAAACATGCTCAACGAACTGTCGACAAGCTTCAAAAAGTAAACTTAGGTTGCAAATATGAACAAATAAAAAGCAAAATAATAAAGCAAAACTGTATATAAATACTGCAACTCTTCAAAACAAACTCATGTGCAATATACAGAGAGTTGCACCAGTGCTTTGGTCCCAAATAGTGCAAATGTAATATAAGAGGTTAAACTTGAGACTGAGTCAGGAGGATGTGTGCATACTGAAACTTCAGTCAGTTAAATAAAAGGATATCTTTATAATGTTGCTTAGGATTATATATATCTGTTGAACAGTTGATGAGAAAGAAACAGATGGGATGAGGAGGCCTATGCAGAAGGAGGAGGAGGAAACGGCGGGTAAGTATTGTGATAATCTAACCGTGTCAATCGCTAATGTTCTTATCTCTCATCAGAACAGATTAAGAACCAACTGAGAACCTGCTGGAACTAAAGGTGGGAAAATGGATGCTCAGTAAAGGCCTTTTCCTTTTAGATGTTTTCACAGCGTGCTGAATTATCACAGACGGTCAGGAGCGAGCCGCCGTCCCGCTGCTCCGAGCTCATCACGCGTCTCTAATGATGCAAACAAACGACCCGGCGGCTGAAGTTCACCACCCATAACCAAACCAGCGCTTAGAACTCATCGCAGGCCTGAGCAGGGTTGGGCGTGGAGCCGACGTCGCTCCCTCCCGTTCCTGGACAAAGTGTTGGCAGAGAGAGGACATCCTCCATGCCAAGCTGAGAGAGAGAGCAACGCCTTTGAAGTTCCCAACCTGTCTGATGTGCATTGACCTATGATAGTAGCAACGATCTGTTTGATCTTTAGTTCTGGAAATTAAAAGAAAGAAAAAAAACCTGTGACCTTAAGAAGTTTTCAAACTCAGAGCCTCTGTGTGGAGCTGCAGAATAATGCCACTGTGAATTGTGCCTCAGAGTAGTCCTTTTTAAACATAGTACCTTTTGTATGGTGCATCTTTTCTGTCCTTTACACTGGCTTAAGCACACAGGAAACTCAAAGACCAGATGTATGCATTTAAAAATAATACACTTAGTTTGTCTGGCTTGATCTGGAGTGTCTGTGGGAACTGAATATGTTCCAGCATGTGTGGATACACAGAAGACTAACAGTACTCTCACACTACTGATGGGAGCCGGCTCTTTTGCGACAGCTCCCAAAGAAGAGTCGACTCTTTCAGCTCCCGAACGGCTCTTTATTTAGTATCGTTTATAGCCTGATATTCACAGCAAATACATATGGTTTGTGTGTTGATAATGTTTTTATGTCTCATTTTGTGCAGTTATTCTCTTACAAATGTTTAATGTTTCAATGAAGCTTTAATTGTGCAAACAAATGAACGAGACACTGCAATCAAATCCACACAAGCAAAAATGGAACCAAACAAATGGTACAGATGTCTTTAGTGCATACTGGCAATTTCTGGCCAGTCACAGAACAGTTGCTGGACAGCACACGAGGACAAAAGTTCTGCTCAGGTTGATGTGTCGAGAACAAGCTGCGAGAACTAACTGACGTCATTTTGCAGCCCTAGGAGCAAGAACAAATTTCTCGTATGTAGCAGCCTTTAGACATAACGAAGGGATAACGAGGCACAGGTGAGACAGGTGAGGGAGGAGCACACAAGAAGAAAACAATCACATGATCACAAAGGAGAAAGGGAAAGCACACCAAGGAAGAATGTTCCAAAATAAAAACAGAATTGCAGAAAATGTTCAAAATCAGATTTCATGAAGAGGCAGAGAAGGTTAAAAACACAACATCTGAGCTACATGGACTTAAAAATAAAGTTTTAAGTCAACAGTGAATGCAGGTTCTCATCAGGAGGGGGCTTTGGGGCTGAATTTGCCATTTGGAGAACCTACATGTTTGTTCATCTCTGTTAAGGAAGGTTCATTTTTTTCTTGTATTACTTCCTAAATCCCCAAACTACAGGTTGAACCAAGGGTCAAACAGTCGTACGTCACTTCCACAGCATAGCAACAGCATAACCCCAGACCCTACACTGTATCATATGGTATACTCTGACATGCATCTTCTCAGAAATGTAACTACGGCTCTGATTTGTTGTAAATATCCCAACAGAGATGCAGAGGTATTTTCTTTTTTCTGTACTGGTTGAAACATGACCCCATAATAATATCTAATGGCATCTTAACAGACTCATACTCTGATAAGAGTCGAGTCTGAAATAGTTTTTGGTCGCAGGCCGTCGGTTCAGACAAAACAAGCAATCTGAAGATGTGGACATGCCAGTATTAATTACTGAAGAAAAACACTGGCTGTGCACAAGTGTTAGGACAGAAGAAATGCTTTAAAAAATGTTGGTTGGGTTAATTCTAGGGCTGGACAGCTGACGATAAAAAACTGTTGACACATGCTGAGATGCACTAATAAAAATGATGTTATGTAAAATGTGCTGGTGTAATACAGCACCGGCTGCAGGGAAGGAAGGGAAAGCATGTAGCTATGGTCCTTTAATCCGGTTTTACACACCTTGGTTTTAAAGGTGTGAGCAGTTATCTCCCCTCCTGTTCAGGTTGATAAATAGGCAGCGATTTCACACCAAAGCCCCTCTTTGTGCACCTTTAAATGAAAATTAATAACTGTCAGCTAATGGGAAGATTAATGAATCCGAGGCGTAACCCCTGCGAGTTTACATAATGCAGATTTACATTAAAAACACACATTGTTCCTCAGAGCCGGGCGTCACACGGCAGAGGGGGGTGAGCTGTATTTACAAGCCGTATCTCCACGCTAACTCTTATCACCCGACTGCGAGGCTTTATCTGCTGCGAGGCGCCGGCGGAACGAGCATATCTACTCACCACAGAGAGCAATATGAAAATTACCCTGCTTTTATAATCATAATTCATGCATTTTTAAATAAATGTAGTTTGTAGAGGCTGACTCAGTACTTTCTCTGGATTTTCCTGAAAGTACCGCTCCACCAGCACTTCTAGCTCCCAACAAAACTGCTGGGATCAACAGGTCTGTTAAAAGTTCCAGAGGAGGAGTCGCAGAAGTCACACAAGGCTGTGATATATTTAATCACAAGAGATTAAATGAGGGAGCAGTTTGACCTTTAGACTGCACAAGACACGGACTATTTCCCATGATGCCATTTTGCACTCATCCTGAAAGCAGGCGTTGGTGCCTCAGAGTCAGCAAAGAAGAAAACTTAAAGAAAGAAGGAAGAAGAGCAGCATTTTAACATGTTTATCTCATAATTTTGGTTTTATTCTCATTGGGTTCACATACACAGGAAATCTAAAAACCACATTTAAAAGAGAAAACAATGGAAAACAAGACAATCTCTATCATTTCCAAAGCTTTTCCATGTGCAGGAGACGAGGGTTAATCAGGACCAGGTTGTTGGACACCTAGTGGACACGTCCTCATGGTTTCCCCTTCTCTTTTAGATCTCTGTTCTGGGTCTGACGGCTTGAAGAAGGAACGGGATCGGGCTCCCAGTGAAACCCTTTCGTGGTCTGAGGTCTTATGTTTCCATGTTTTCCTGCAAAATTATGACCAATCACAAAACAGTTTGCAAAAACGTAGTGTTGAGGTCGTGTATTTAAATCAGCTCCACCTTCACTGAGATGGTGAACACATGATTGGGTTTATTTTGCACTTCCGGTTCGATGCCTTACCTGCATTTCTTTATCTATATCCAATGAAAATACGTCTGAATGTCATCTAATCTAATAAATGCATGAATAAATAAAATCCAATATATCTCAATCTGCTCGCACGCACGTCATCCATCTCATCATCCTTCATGATTTGCTTCGTCTGATGGTTTATTGTTAATGCGACTGGGTCAGAGACGTCTCCACTTTGCACCTTAACATCTGCCCAAACTTTGATTTCTAACACATCCTTTGTGATTCTTAAATGAAAAGAGGCAAAACAAAAAAAAAAAGAAAAAAAGAAATCAAACAAAATCCTTGAAAAATATTAAAACACGCCCTCAACAAATCTCAGAGATGCCGATTCACACTGGATTAGTTTTATCACAGGACCTCTGTGTTAGGAGACGCAGGGTAGGTCATCTGTGGTGTGATTTTTACTTTAAAAATTACAGATGCAGACGGGATTAAGATCACAGACGACCTCTGACATTATTAGGAATTGCTCTAGGTCCCCAAGTAAAACTAGTCCTGTAGGAATAAGGTTTAAGACTCTGCAGACAGAGGGACTGAAGCACTGTTGCTTCCCACCAGATGTTTTTCTTTTGATTTTACTTCTCTTCTCTGTTCTTGATACGTTGATTAATCTTCAAATCAACTGCTTGAGTAGATGAGTAGAAGTTTAACAGCCTCATGGGAATAGAAAGTCACTATGGGGCTTCAGTGCAGCAGTCAAACCTTTTAGTGACAAAAACATGAAAATATCCCTTGGATTCATCCTCACCCGTGACTCCCACCTGCTCTCTGCATAAGAGGACCCTGCAGGTCTCACATTACGATAAGAGGAGCGCAATTCAGTAAAATATTCAAGGCCTTCACCGTGTAACACCTGGCAGTGAGCAGCAGGATTTTCAAATGAATTCGGAAGCTCAGCAGCAGCAGCATGAAGAGGAGCAAAGCCGAGCTGCTGCAGAGCGAACAAAGTGTTTATCAGACAGGCTGCTTTCCTGGAGGCTGTACCAGTTTCCTGGGATCCTCTGAAGAGATTTTGAGACGCTAGAAGTCGGGGATCTCCTCTGGAACATGTGAGCAGACAGAGACTGAATGGTTAAAGCCAGGATTAAAGGAAGAGCACGCCGCCGCTCCTGCAGGACCGAGCGCTTTAGCTGAAGCTGAACGCTCCGGCTGGACTCCGGCCAGTTGCTCCTCTGCGGCCGAGCCGTCTCGGTTCACGTGTTCGGGTTTCCTCGGTTTCGGGTTGGACCTGTGGGAGCGTTCAATTAAAGCGACAGACCGCTCCGATCGATCTCTGATGGGTGTTTGAAAGTTGGCCAAGTCCGGCAGAGTTTAATCCAGCAGGGAGCGCCGCTCCATGTTCAGGCTTCCAAGACATTTCTCTTCTCATCGGGAGGAAACCTGAGGATGTTGGACTCACTCTGCCAGAAAATCCTCAATTCATTCAGACGACCACAAGATATTTTATCACTCCATCATAATGGAAAGACTCTCTAAGCTGTAAATAAATGATGGATAGAGGATAGATAAAAAGAGAAGTAAAGGATAGAGGAGGAGGAGGAAGATAAGCGAAGAAGGCAGAAATGAGATAAGACGGGAAAATTGAGGAAGCAGCGAAGTAGACGAATCATTTAAATACATGCTGAGAATCAAACTTCTCATCTCTGCTACTTCTCTGCCTCTTCATCTTCACCCTATAATTTACTGATAGTTACTTTTCATCATCAGACTTTATTTATGTTCGCTGTGCGCTGAAAGGATCTAATTTGTGCCCAACAACGTTGCCCTAAATGCTCCTCAACCCCTTTTCACGAGGGCACTTACCTTTAAATATCATCATATCTCAGTTTTATAGGATCAGTGAAAGGGCTTCACAGCGTTAGAGCCAAAGACACAACGAACGAAGGTGAACCTCGGAGGAGCAGGATGAAAAAAGGCAAGGAAACCGATTCTGTTTGACACTTCCTCAATAGCTTTTCAGTGTAAATGCATCTAAAGCAGATTAAAGTCTAATTACTCAAAGTTACAGATTTTATAAATGCATTTAAGATGCAAACTTAATCTTCACTCCATCAGTTGGTGGCAGATCCCTGATCAGTTCAACAGCTCCATGGTCTGTGCACAGAACTGAACAGACACAAAGATTAGAAGCAAAGTAAAATAGTATTTTTTTTAGTCATTGAATTCTTTAAATTTTGTTCAGATTAAACTATTTTTGACTCGTTCTCATCTCTCAAACACCATTTTACCTCCAGTACACCACATCAGGCTTCCACACAAAGCAGCGCGTTTGTTCGGAGCGGAATGAAAAAGTAGCAGAGAAGTGTTCCTGATTGATCTTTTGTGAAACGTTCAGCCACTTCGCCGCTAATCGAGCCTCCTGCCCGTTTCAAACAAACATTACAGACGTCAGCCTGAGTGTGTTGATCCGTTTTGCTGTCGCTTTCCCTCTCGACGCTCGTCAGTCTCCTGCTG
The DNA here is from genome assembly GCF_963514085.1 of Chelon labrosus. Lineage (NCBI taxonomy): Eukaryota > Metazoa > Chordata > Actinopteri > Mugiliformes > Mugilidae > Chelon > Chelon labrosus. Next base: position 29,359,716 of record NC_140358.1, read on the forward strand.
TGGCTCGCTCCTGTTCAGCTCGGGCCTCAAACTGAACTTTTCTGAGTTTTTTTTTATGATCGGTTACAGATTATTCAGTAATGTGAGATATTTTACAGATCATCAAGGCTGACTTAAAATCTGCATGAGTACTTTCACTATAACCAACAACAGAAACTAGTCACCAAGGACACAAAGCAGCTGACAGTTTAGTTAGGCTAACGCTATGCTAACGCTAGGGTAGCTAGAACACTGCTGATTCTTATCACACCCTGTGTTAATAGAGTCTCCTGAAACATTTTCTTCTTCTTCACATTTGTTCCTCTTTCTGCCTCTTTTGTTTTAGTATTATAAAGTTTTTCTGTCCAGCTTGCAGGTGTATTACCGCCCTCTACTGGACTGAAACATGGACCGGTATCTCAATAATGTAAACAGGTGTCTGCAAGTTTGAGATCAGACAGACGAATATCTGTGAAGTTTCTCCTTAAGTGTGTGACATGACCAGATTTCAAAAATCCTTTAGGATTTTAGAAAACTCTCGTAGTCTGAGCTCAGCTCTAGGTGCAACTCACGAGATGCAATGCACCACGTTTAACATCAACAGCTAACGATAACGACAGAACTCACCAATAACTAGCAAGTGTGAAAACTCATTCATGTTACAGGGAGTAAACACAGCCTCACTCTTAGTGATCAAAAGCCATGTTGGTGGTTGATGATTTGAGCCTTTGTCCAGTGTTTACACCAGACACATTAAATCTACAATATGAAATATTAAGGATGTTTTTGTATCTATCCCCTTTGGTGTATTTCTGCTGCATTAGCTGCTAACAGTTCCCATTTGCACACGTAACAATCGCCCAATTAATTTCAAACTCCAAAGAAAACTGATGATGATGACCCAACATCTTAAGTTCCTTGCAGCATCTCTCATATCTAAAGCAAACTTCTGAACATTTGTGACATTTTCATGCGAAAAAAATGTTTCATGAATAATGCACGAAATTAAACATACGTGTTCCTCTTTGATGCACTGTATCGCACAGTTGAGTTTATTTTGATCAGCCTAAACTCTGTGGTGACAAACGTGAAGTCTGAATAAAATTACAGGTGAATTAAAGCTTTGGTTAAATGCAGTAGAAAGTAAACAGGAAAATGTTTCCTCCCCACCCGTCAGGCAGAAGATCAAAGCTGTTCCTGACTCATTAGAGATTTTAAACTAAAAGCCATATACATTAAATGAGTGGTATATATGATATATATCATATATATGATATATATGATATAGTGGGATTATGAAGATGTTCCCTTACATTTCTTCAATCATTATTCATCTCTTTATCTAACGCAACAATCCTCTGGAACAAGAATTTCGCCTCCAGTTTGGAAGCAAAAATAATTTTGGAGTTCAAACCGGGAGAAATATTTCCCTCTGTCAAAGAACAGAAAGAAGAAGAGGACGATCGCTCTGTTCCTCCCTCCCTCTTAGTCTCTGTTTTAGGTCGCTGCCTGGGGGCCAAAGGTCACGTTGCCACTTAATTAGCGACATGTTTGAGGAGGCTCCCGGCAACGTCGACACAAGACGCCGCCGACGAGATCCCACACGACATGTAGCCCCCGGTTTGGATGGTTCATCCCCGCCGAGGGATGTGATGTCACCGCGTTCATGTAGGATTATTCCTCTGACTTTATCCTACTGTGTATGAAGTGTGTCACTGCTCAAAGGCTGATTGCCACAACTTAATGGAGGGTTATGAGACTGGGGGGGGGGTTCTGTTGCTGATGTGGGTCATTGTTGATGGATGAAATGGATGAATTTCTTTTTCTTACTTTTCTTTGTAATTTCCATTTTCCTGTGGGAAATAATGTCGGTGGACAGAAAAGAAGAAGCTCTATCTAATATTGTAGAGGGTCTGTTTGCTTGGCAAAGACTCATTATACTGGATATTACTGTGGCCTGGGGAGGGGGAGGGGGGTGGACTTGGGATGAAAATATTGATGACCCTGAAGCCAAAAGTATATAAGTCTGAAAATATAGTATTACAAGAGAGGTTCTCCAAAGACGCGGCTCTCTTTCTCTTTGTGAGGACTGACTCATGATTCATTTCCATTTCCAAATCTACAGTCATTCTATCACTCGATTTGCACTGTTTGTGAACTGCTAATATTCACATTGTGAACAGTCAATAAACCCATGAGTACAGAGAAGGAAACGCCACCATTTAGTCTGATCGGAGGAATGATGAGGTCAAAGCCAGCCTCACGCCACCAGACTCAATCCTGACAGGAGTGTGAGTCTCGTAACACACCATTAGAGTTTGTATCAGCCAATGCAGAGTAAAATATCCATATAGTAGGACTCATTAGTGAAATTCAGAGAGCTGAAGTGATGATAGGACGACACAAAGTGAACTAATCTCAACTTTGAGGTCACTACTCGTCCATCTAAGTCAAAAATCCTCTGGGGAGGATTTAATGCCTCATGTACAGCAGGTTCCACAGGTTTTAGTAAAGCTAGCTCTGCAACCTGAGCCTGGGACGTCCACTAGAGAGAGATGAGTGATGTCGGAATTGCTTTGCATTCAGACAAGGATTTAGTCTCTTGTTATGGTCCTGCGTTCAGAAAAATACCTCTACGTACGATAAGATAGTCCTCCAACCGATCAGAGCCTTTTAGTCGGTTCCCGATGGAGAGACTCCAGACCAACTTTCAACCTCCTCCAAAAAAAGCTCAGCTCAAACTTTTCCCAACATTATTAATTTAAATGCAACAACCTCCTCACCATTCAACATAGCAGAACATATTCGTTATACAATGAGAGTAGAGGCATTTAAACATTTAAACAAAGAGCCGAGGCACAAATATGACCTCATACCCTCATCTGATTCCTGATGAAACAGAATAAAGATGTTGGACCATCCCTTTAGAAGAAGAAATGAGCTTCTGTGTTCAGCCAACAACCTCTGACAGAGTGTATGTCTGCAGCAGAACGTAGGTTTACTTTGGGGAAAAGACGTCCATGATATGGAATGGAAATAATAAAACACACACAATGTAATGAAGAAAATAACACGGTGTACGAGAACCGGGTCCAATATCTTGGAATGAATCCTGATGTGAAGGAGCTCACTGAGAGAAGCTCGTCCTCCAAGTCCCTCAAGTGGAAGAAAGAGTCTCACTGGAAGCAGGACTGACGTTAGTAATAAAGTGATCCCGTATCGAGGAGGAATCCACCCAGTCCACTTGCTTATTGGTTTCAGGCTCTCTGGGTCGTTATCAGAGGGTTTGTGGGGGTGATTGATGACGTCTTGCTTCAATCAGAGAGCTGATTCATCAGGACTTTATTCCTCAGGATTCCAGGTGTTTGTGACACACACAGAGTCCTGGTTCATTTCTAATCAGGTGGAGATTAGTGGGTTTCCTCTGTGGTTCTGGGGTCTCCATCACATCTTTGATTAGTTTCAGAAAGAAAGTCCCACCAACAAAAACATAAAGTCTTAAAACTGAACCTTAAATGTTCATTTGTTTTTCTAATTAAAGTTGAACCCCTGTAAATGAGTACAGGGAATCTGTGACTGAACCTACATTATGTTTACAGTATTTTAAGGGATTATTTATTCTCTAATATAATAAAAAGTTTATATTTGGAGCAGTTCATTTAAAACTTCCTTCAGCTGTTATAGACAGAGATTCAGGGCTCTTTGTTTTAAACATCACTATTGTTGAGTAGTTTCTGGGTTTGTGACCAAAGCAGTAACGCTGCAGTGAATCTGCTTTCTGCTGCCAAGTATCAGTGACTGTTTTACTCTGTGGAGCCGCAGAAAATGACTGGAAATGACAATGACAGCTTCCTGAATCCAGTATCAGTCAGCTACGGTAGGCGTCTGCAGCTGTTCATCATCTGCCAGCACCAGTTGTCATTTTACTCACTGAAACCAAATGTTCCACAGATTAAACAGCATTTTAAGTTAATCTCTCTAAACTGCAAACTCAAAGTTTGTCTAAAAAATCCTGATTTATTGTTTATGAGTTATGTTGAAGTTTATTCGGTCTGTTACTTGCCAGGATTAAAATGATCTTTTGTGTTGTTGGATGAGAAGACATCAATAATCTCTATTAGCTTCACCATAGCAGCTTATATTTCCAAACATACAGTATGTGAGTCTGCTTCATTTGGAAACATGTGGAATGGGGAATAAACAGTCAACCAGCTTCCTGTGTTCCAGGTCGTTCCCATGATGGCTGTATCGTCTGAGAACTTCTGGATGTGTCAGATGTCTGTGTTATATGTGAGTTCTTCAGAGGTAGGATGGAGCTAGGCCTTTAAGGGCCCTGTCTGTGAGGAGCAGGATTTTAAATTCTATTCTGGATTTGACAGGGAGTCAATGAAGAGAAGCTAAAAGTGGAGTAATATGATCTCTCTGGTTATGTCCCGTCAGTGCTCTCGCTGCAGCGTTTTGAATCAGTTGGAGGCTTTTTAAAGAGCTGTTTGGACAACACCTGACAGTAATGAAGATTAGAGTAATCCAGCCTGCAAGAAACAAATGCATCAACTAGTTTTTCAGCGTCACGTTTTGAGACAGGATGTTTGTTTTAAGGTGTAAGAACGTAAGTGGTGGCGCGGGTGGCTGCAGCGTATCTGTGACATGACCATTATCTCAGAGCCATTTCATTCTGTCTGTGTTACAGTTGTATGTAGCTCAGAATGACAGTAGAGCTCAGTTAGATTTGATTTGAAGAAGGCGGTCCTGGTCAGATATAACCCACAGGTTCCTCACAGTAGCTCTGCTTGGTGAATCTCTGATGTGTTCAGAACCGAATATAATGATTTTTGTTTTGTCTGCGTTTAGAAGTAGAGAGTTACAGGCCATCTAAACCTTCATTTAATTTATTTAATGTTAAATGTATAATTCCTAATGAGCCTTCAGTCTGTTCTCTTGTATTTAACGGTGCAGCTGTCACCCTGACGGTTATTTATTCTCCACATTTATTAGTGTTTGTGTTGGGCAGACGCTTCAGGGTGCACTAGATTACTTTTGCGGTTGTATTTTATTTCGCATTAAAAACAAAACCCGCTGCTTGACCTCACATTAGACGTTCCAGAGGGAGCGACGCGCGGCGAAGCTTTGGAACATTGACTAGAAAGTGATTTTATTGACTGATCAGCGCGGCGCTCCAAACGAGCTGCTGCGTGCGGCGCGCGGAAGGCATCGAATATATTTCTACATTTCTTTCGTATTTTACTGGGAGCCATTAGCAAACACACACACACACACACATGCACACATGCACACACACACAGAGAGACGCTGGGTAAACAGGGACTCGTTCAGAAAAGCAAACACAGCAGTATCGACCGTGGCTCGTGCATTTGCATTAGTGTACACACTTTATTCATACGGACGCTGCCTCTCTCTAACTGTTCCCTGCAGTCTAATTCAAATTGAGGGCTGCAGTAAATTTACAGAGCGAACCAATGATATTAACCAAATTAAACACTAAATTTGAGCGGGGCTCTTTCTCCTCTCTCTTCCCCGGCTTTTGGTCTGAAAACAGGGTCGGTCTTCAGTCAGGGGGGAGGATTTAATGCTAAGTGAAGTTAGCTGCTGTAAAACTGTCGTCAGAATGGATACCTCAATTCTCTCAGCTCCGAGTAGTTTTTGCAGCGTGCGGCGGCGGGCGCTGTAAATCCACCGCCAAGATGGACAGACATTAGCTCAGCAGGATCCAGGGAGGACAGGGTTAGATTCCCCTCAGCTGAAGGGGGTCTGGCTCCCAACCAACCGACCGACCGGCCGACGGCCCAGAGGAGTGCAGACTTATATAAATAAATATAAAATAACGCAGCAGAAGAAATCAAACTGACCATTATCCATCTCACAACGCTCCACGAGCGACTGAAGCATCTTGCGGTAGAGACCTTTAAAAGATGCCATTAAAGATGATGGAGAGTCGTCTCCTGCTGCAAAGTGGCATGATGCACAACAAATGGCCTTTTACTGGAAAGGAATATAAAAAAAATACAGAGAAATTACATCTTTAAAGAAAACCAATCTGAGTAGCCGTGCACAAACAGTATAGAAACCTCCTATCATTTACATATGTCAGGAAAAATAGTGTTGAATGTAGTGACGTTGCAGTATTTTATTTTTTTATAAAGCCCTTCCTGCAGCAGATGGTTTATTCTTGCCTCATTTTACATCAATCTATTTAATATTTAATAAGTCTTAATGTAAATATTGCAGAAGCATGGTTGATGGAAATTAATCACTTTAGAGCCTCTGCCCTTTATGAACGTTTAATGTTTAATGACACATATGAAATGATATTTGATCTCTGCAGGAAGATGCAGACAGAGCTGTGTTTGCATGACGATGAGCGAGGAGTGCACGTCAAGTCAAATCGTTTTTTCCGATCCCCAACCGGGATGGGTGTAGTGTCGGGCTTTGACGGGACGTACAGTAGGAGGACGTTCATTAAGATCAGAAGGCGTGAAATAACACACCCCGCTGATAACAAACGTTACTCATATGCAGTGAGATGATTCCAGGCCGGGATGCTGCGTCAGTTGTAAACTAGCTGCTAGCTGGGAAAGACAGCGGCTCAGAGTTTACACACACACAGACGCAGTAAATCTAAAGGTTTAACGAGGCTTTAAATGAAAGCAGTGGTTCCCATCCACGACGCCGGGGCCCTGAAAGAGTCATGAGGTGAAGCTGACGCGTCCCGAGATGAACAACAAGGCTGAAGCATCATTTTATTTTTTTATTGTGAAATACTGAAACCTGTCTGTGGACTAATCCAACGAGGAGGGAACACAAACGACCTCTGGGAGAAGAAGCTGCAGCTGCAACGAGCTCAAAAGGTCAAATACTAGTGACTGAACTAAAACCTAAAGTCGTAGTTACACAGACATTTTGCATCAGCTTTGAACTGAACTGGTTTTCTCAGATGTAAATCCTGCCGTAGAAGCTGTCAGGGAGGGAAGTGAAACAGCTAATCAGGAACATTTTGTTTTAAGTGCGCTCTTTAAAGGCTTCGTGTCGTCCACAGACTGGATGCAAAACATTCAGCGACGTTTTCCTGTGATCGACTCATTTTAACGTCACTGTAGTAACGAGCCAGAGCTTTAGTCCAAACCAGAAAACATTACCATCCAGGTGCGTGTTCAGAGACGCTGAAGTTAGAGGAACAAAAAAAGAAGAAAAAAAATCCACTGATCCATTTGAAATTGGTTGAGTTGATTTGTGAAGCGATAAAAAGACCCCCGGCGATGAAGCGCGATGACAAACTGAGGGAAGAAAATTACAAATTTGCGCGAGGGAAGATATGAAAACATCACCACGACGCCGCACGTTAAAAATGAAAGCGAGGAAACTTCAGAACTCTGATGACGGCCTTCGCTGAGCCCGATAAGGACGCTAAGTGACAAGAGAACGCAGCGTGGTGGAAAAGTGGAGAAGACTACGGCGTACAGAAAATGACAAAAGCAAAAAGGAATAAATGAAAATAGCCTTGATACGGGAAAATGAAATGAGCGCGGTGACGACTGATCAGCAGGACAATAGAGAAAGAACAGAGCAGGAAGGAAGTGTCTCTCACTCTGACCAAAGCAATGCTCTGCTGTGTCTATACAGTGATGTCTGCAGGACACATCTGGGAATAGATGTACTGTATAATAAAGAATATAGACTCAGTAATTGTCTCTGTGAAGCAGCACTGATGCTGTACGCTAGTTTGTTTGATTCTGTTAGAGCTCTTGTCTACTGCAGGAAACAGACGCGTGCAAAGGTATGAGTAAAAAGTCAGTTTTACTTTTGACATCAACCAACGCTGATCAAAGTTCTGTACAATCAGAGCTGAGAAAACCAGAAAACCTCCTTCACACATGAACCGGATCTCTGGTCGTCCATCTGTCTGTAGCTGTTGTTGTTGTGGTTTCTACCGGACGTCCCGGGCTTTGACGCTTTTAACAAGAGGTGTAGATGGAATTTGACGTGTAGATAAAATGTGAATTACCTCAGGCTCAACAACGAGACCGATTCCCTCCCAGCTCCTGTAAACGTTCCGGCGGCGCTGCCCGGATCCTGTTCTTGCCGTTTCTTACATTTGTGGTTTTTGATCTTAATTGACCACTGGCTGTACGGCAAATTGCCTTTTCTCAGATAATAAAGATTTACTTGACAGCAGGGTTTGGACCGGGCTTCACCTGCTGAATGCAAACCCTCCGTGACTTTCCATGAGCTTCTGTAATTACTCTCGGCCAAATATCCCTTTGTGCTCAGCTGTGCAGCGAGACAGGGGTGTCCTCTGACTCCCCTCCTCTTTGTAATCTTTATCGAACCATTATCCCGTCCTGTCTGTCCGACAAGCCGACTCTATTACCCTATCGCCACACACTCTACGAGCTTTCCTTCATGCTGTCATGGCTCTACAAGTACAGGTTTTTAAAAGCTGATTCCAACACTTTTACAGTAAATGTCTCTAATCGCCTCATGTAAGACCTTCCATCACAGAGAATCTGACAGGGAAATTGAGCTTAAATGAATTGGTCACATTAAGCTCCTTCCACTAGAGCTCAGGCCAGGGGCTTTAAAAATGCTAAACTTGGATATTGAAGCCATGAGACCTGGAGAGACTTAAAACCTTTAAAAAGTTTTGTTAGCTTTCTCTTCTCTAATCTCAGCCATTAGGAAATCCCACTACATCGCTCTAAATCCAAACTGGTGAAAATATCCCCCACACGTGATAGATGGAAGTCTGCAGATGCAACATTAAGCCACATGTTTTGGCTCTGTCCTAACTCTGAGGGGTATTCTGAGGCTATTTTTAAAGTTCTGGCAGTTAAAATCGACCCAAATCCACTTATCTCGTTGTTTGGAATAATCCCTGATGCTGCTACCGGTAGGAGGACACGAGGTCCTTGCTTTGACAATCTAAGTATCTGACTGGATAAGATTAGTGATGTATTTTTTGTTTTATTGTGATGGTCCATTGTGTGGAGACATATCAGGTGGAGAAGTCTTATATGGACTGAGACAAGGATGGACTGAAGGATGGTTGGCAGGGCTGGAGGAAGTCTGGTGGTTGAGATGTGAAGGAGATCACAGAGAAATAAAAAGTTAATAGCTGTGTGGTGTCTGATGCAATCGATGCATCTTCAATTCACCGTACAACTGTGTTCCTAGAAATGCAAACATTGTTGAATTCCTGCCTTTTTTTCCACCATGTACATTAATCCTGCAACTTTAGTCAGATACTCTTTAACGAAGTCACCATCTGAGAAAGGTTTCCCATGTTGGGTAATGAGTTGAGGACCTCTGAACTGAACCTGTGTTTTGTTAATGTGGATAAAAACAGCTGTAGAGCTTCAGAAACATCTGTGAGTGTTTCTCACCTGAAATTCACAAGACTAGAGTCAGTTAAGGACCAGATACTTCCCCTGTTGACATCAGACGGTCTACAGTCCTGCACTGGTTATCAGGAGCCAGTGGTAAGTCCTGTGTTTGTTTTGTCATGTGTTCATGTGTCAGCGCGTGTCCTGGGTTGTTGTGTTTTTTATTTTGTTTTTCACACAAGAAGCATTTGCATGCCTGCACGCACAATTAACCAGTGATGTGTTCTTTCAGGCTGCATTTGGCCGCTGTTTGCTTGACTCTTGAAAACAAAGTGCTGGAGCTTAGCAGAGTGTATCTTCACACCATCGCAGAGAGGAGGCTTTATGTGGAGGTGCTACACACACACACACACACACACACACACCCACACAGACACACACACACATTTATACCACGGGAGAATAAAAGACTTCCCCTGTCCTTCCCTCGTGCTGACAGGACGGCTTAGAAGGCTTCATTGTGATTCAGACATCAGTCAACAGTGTGCAGTGGAAGATTACCATGGCTTTATTTGGACTGCTCAAACAAGGAAGCTGTGAGTGTATAAGGAGTTCCTGTGAAACACTAATTACACACAAACAACAGCAGTAACGGCTTATGAACAAGACGTCAATGTAAAGGCAAAAAAGGGCTAATTTAAAAGGAAAATAAAATATAAGTAAATGTATTCTCTACAGTTATACACTGATCGTTTTTCTCGTCTTTGTGTTTTTTGGCACAACTATTAAGTTATGTCAGCCACAAGCTGAAAGCCAGCCCAGCTATAGTGCTTTCCTCATGCGTTCTGAAACAGCATTGTTGTGTCTTGTTACTGGCTCCCTGGCACCGAGCCGTCCGCCTGTCACAGTCTGGCATTGAACCCACAACCTCTCAGCTGTGAGCCGTCCTCTCAGGTGGCCCGTCAGCCACCCTGCTGGCTCTCCTACAACGAAGCTGCGGGTTAAATCCCCGACCTCTGGATCGACTACCCACCGCAGGTTCCTCTCTCCTCTTTAACTCCCAGCGGGGATCATTAAAGCTCCACCTAACAGTGAAATCAGACCTGCGGAGATTTCCTCTTCCTGTAACGCCGTCTCTGGGAGGCCTGGTAGAGCTGCCAGATTGGTGCTGGTAATAAGAAGCAGGGATGGGGAGGAATTTAAATCTTCCAGGTGAAGTATCAGTAGCACTTTGGGAGAGAACCACATTGAGCCTTGGCTATTCAGAACGTTCCTGCAGCAAAGGAAGTCACTGTCAATCTCCAACATCACTCAAGGTGGCTGATTCCATCTGTAACACTACTTGACTCACTAGTGGGTACTTGCGGAGGTCAGATTTAGTTAGACCAGTTTACAGTGGTCTTCGGGGCACGAACAAGGACGACTCACCACTTGAAGGTCGGCCAGCTTGGTGTTAGCTGGAGGTGACACTTTGAGGAAACATCTGGCAACAGTAGAAGCACAACGCCCAATCAGCTTCAATAGAATAATTCAGTTTTAGAACAGCAAGAACAATCCGGACAACAATGGAGTCTTTGGATTAGGTCCAAATATTGTCCATTCAGTTTCCTCAACAAACTGCATTTACGGAGAGTTGGTATTGCTTCTCTGTTTTATTATGATCAGAGACCGTATTAGACTGCACTGAACTAAATAATCCTACTTTGATGAGAGTTCTTTGAAAGGTCCCCATTTAGATCATAGACTGTATAAAAAGTGGACGCCATGACAGCTCCTCTACAGTGAAGCCAAAGCATGTAGAGCTCCCCCTGGTGGCTTGCTGCAGTATATGTAATAAGCCCCGCCCCCTCCACATTAGTGGGCGGGACTTTAAAACAAATTAAAACACTAAAGTACATGTCAGATATGTTTTTTTCAGGGATGTTTTCTGTCATTTTAGACCATTAATAGAATGCTGATGTATGTTCAAGAGTCGAGATTTCTGAGAAGTTTTATTTTAGTTATTTGAAATCATTGTAATTGATAGCTGCCATTGACAGCTGCTCTCATGAGAGTAGTCAAAGTCAAAGTCAAAATAACTGTTTGTCTGTTTGAAAGCTACTAAATGAGTAGTTGTCCTGTAAACCGTGTTAACCGACCTCAAGAATCTGAGGGATCTAAACTTTTATTTTGTGAGATTGTAAGTGAATTAATGCAATGAATTAGCTAGCTAAAACAACACCATAATGTTAGCTTTGTGGGGAAAAAATGTTGGTGGTTAGCATTTACAAAGTCTGAATATATGATGGTGCTTGCTTTAAAAAATAGAATTCAACATTTCTTAGTAACGGTGGAGATAGAGTAGAGTGCAGCATTAACCAATCACCAGTGAGTCTAGAGGAAGTGTGGGCGGGGCTTCAATAACGTGGCTCCACTCTCAGACAGAGCTGATCAGATGGCGTCGCTCATATCCCCGGGATTAAAGCATCAGTTTGACCAGTGGGGGGAAGTGGAGACGTGTCGTCTATTTTTTTTCCACTGAGAATCTTTGGGGACATTTTAAGCGTCTCTTCTGTCCACAGTGAGAAATCTCCTGCTCATGTATGGCTTGAGGTTGAGGGGGGAAATCTGGGCCAACCTGGACTGAGCATTAGCCCCTGGTAGCGGCACTAAGGCCAGATTTGGGCCGGTGTGGGGGCCAATGGAATTAGGCCCCGGTGCCTCAGCCGTCCTCGGTCCAACCAGGAGTGCTGGATTTTGCCCAAAGACATTTTGGCCTGCCTTTGTTGGCATGAGACAATCTTTTGTCTTCTGCGACAGTCTTAAATACTTATTTTCTGGTCGTCTGACAGCATGAATTTTCCAAAATGAGTAGAAACATCATATCTTGTTTAATATTGTTTTCGTTTCCAGATAAACTAAAGTCAAGAAAATAAAAAAAAATAAGAAAAGATCTTTTTTTCTTGCAGTCTGGAAGGAAAATTACTTGACTACGTCTGCTTTCATTGTCTTCTTTCAGCTCCTCTTCAGACCTGATGAAGACAAAGACGAGGACAGCTGTTTGACAGAGGTGGAGCTCTGCTGGTAACTTTTTCTGTCCTGACGCTGACGAAGAGCACGAAGGGTGCTTTTACCAGGAGGTGTTGTTGACTGTGGTAGAGATTAAAATGTCTTCTTTGAGTGTGTCCTGCAGGACTCGGCTCCATCTCCCTCATTGTCCTCGGCTGTGTTACAGAGGGTGGAGAGGAGAGAGAAGGCCAGCAGCTAAAAGCATTCCTGCAGGGTCATCCTCCCGACTTCACTCTCCCTGAAAATCAAACCTCTCTGGTTCGCCGGTCGTTAGTTTGCAGAGAAACTCTCAGAGTGTCCGTAGGATCCCACCGCCCGCCACCATTGGTCACGTCTGCCGTCTACCTGATTTTATTGGACACCTTTATTGTTGTTGGGCTCAGTGAGGCGGACAAGGATGCTGGATGTTTTAATTAAAAGTTCTGGATGACATCCCAGAAGCTTTCGGAGGAGGTGGGAGTGTCTGTGATCCTTTTCTCTCTCAGTCAGTCAGTTCCATACAGTCAGGTAGCCTGGGGCGTTGGAGGTCAGCCAACAGAGCTGTTCAACAGGACAACAATGCATGCTGTTAAAACATCCGCGGCTGGCTCACAGTTTATTTAGCTTTTAAAATAGCTAGTGCGCGTGGTTTTAAAGGTTTCCAGTGTTTCCATGAAACCAGCGTCCTAAAGCGCTCTGTCAAACTGATCTATTAGTAACTTATCCTTGTCAGGAACTCTTAGTTCCAAACTGCAGATTAAGAAATGCAGCCCTGATGTAACATGCAAAACAAACATCAGTTTTATTTTAGTTAAGATTTGCAAATAGGTTACTGGCCAGCAGCTGTGTATTTACTAGCGCTGTCAAAGTTAAGGACAGTTTCTTCCCCCGGGCTGTCGCTCTGTTGAACTCTGAGTAGTCACAGAGTGTGAGTCCATACACATGATCAATAAACTATTTTTGTATATACTCACTGTACAATAACCCCAGTTCGGTGTATATATTATCCTGTTTTTATGTGTACAATTTGAAGATTTATTTTATTTTTATCTTATTTATCTTATTTTTTTTATTTTATTTTTTTATTTTTACCTTATTTATGATGCTTGAGTACTAGAGAGGAAGGTGCCGGAGTCAAATTCCTTGTATGTGTCATACTTGGCCAATAAAGCTGATTCTGATTCTGATTCTGATTCTGATTCTGCTATTCATTTCTTAGTCTATGCTCATGTTCCTACAGGCCCTCTTAACATAGCCGTTGTCAAAGGCAACTGTCAATCATCATGATGTCACATCTTGTTTTCATAGTGTTAAATTTTCAGAACTTTTCAGAATAACTGACCCTTGAACATTCATCAACATTATATTAACTACCTAGATAGAAACCATCTTTGAAAAAATGGATTTGACATTTACTTTAGTGTTTTAGTTTAGTTCCATCCACTAACATGGAGGGGGCGGAGCTTATGACCTATACTTCAGCCAGCCACCAGGGGGAGCTCTACATGCTCAGTCTTCATTTTAGAGGAGCTGTCATGGCGTCCACTTTTCATACAGTCTGTGGTGAGACAACACCTGACACTCAGACACAGCAAAACCTGGAGAATATTTTGGACAGTATTTATCATTGTATTTGATTGTTGCAGTATCAGTAACTTATATTTATATGTATTTTAGTTTTCTCCCATCTCGATAGGAGGATTAAAAGCATGAAAATGTTTATTTGAATGTATATTTTTAATTTACTTTAATCTCGCGTCAACTATGGAAATGATGTGATTAATCGCGGTTATTTTAATCGTCAGTAGTCGCTCTTTGTAGCTCAGTATTTGGTCTCTACAAACTCCTGATAAAAATGTCTGACTCTTGAGCTCCTCGGTTTCCTGCTTCCCCTTCTCTCTGTCTGTTAACTGCATGATGCTGGGTATGTGCAGAAGCTTTACCAAAGCTTGCTCGCTGCCTGACACTAATGGAAACATCGGAACAGAAATATCTGTGTACTGTCAAACCAAAACGAGGAGCTGAAAGAGGCTAAAAAGCTTGGTAGAAGGACTTGTGATCAGCTCTGATGGTTCTTATATTGTGTCTTTCATAGATATTTGAAAGTAAACTGATGATGAAAAGCGTTTCTTCATCCTCTTCTCTGTCTGCTTCCACACATTCTTCATTAACCCTCTGAAACCCGAGCTTTCTGTTGTAAATTCAGTGTCATCACATTTCTGTTTTCGCTTGCTGAGCAGCAGCAAAATGGACAATTTAACAACTTTCAACGAGCACAATTGATGGGAGCGCACTCTTAATTAAATTAATTGCAGCTCAGTTGTACATCGACGATAAAGATAAGATTTTATAGCTGAATAGTTGACTCTGACATCTTAAGGTGTCCATGTTTTACAGTCTGCTCTCTATTGTGCTGCGCCGACACACATGAAAAAAAAAAAAAGTTCCCTCCGCTTCAATTTGTTCCAATCTGACTTTGGAAAAAAAAAAAAGGGGAAAAATGTGTTCTTCTTCCTCCACGGTGATCCGTCTTCAAAGTGGGCCTGTGTGTGTGCTGAGGAGGGTGGCAGTGGGGTGATAAGTGTTGGGGATGTAGTAAATTTGAATACAATGACATAAAATAAAGCTGGTTGTCATGCTCGGCGGTTCTGCTCCGGCGGGCCTTTCCTTTCTGTCTAAAGCTGCTCGACACAGTTCCGGATTTGCCAAATCCTCCGAAGACGAAACGAACCCTGTCGCTTCATTGTGTGAGAGCTGCTGTCAGGGACACCCCCACCCCACCTCCACCACCCCCACCCATCCTCCCGCTGGTCCTCTTCTCTTGCTCTCTCCTCTCCCAGAGATGGGGGCGACTGGAAGGCAGTGGGGTTGCAGTTTGAGCTTTTAAGCATCCGGGGATTGGTTTCAATTTAATGCCCCGACGTAAAAAAGAAAGAATCAATTTAAAGTGGCTGGGTCCCGCGGGTCACCTGGTTGAGCGAGCAGTGGAAATGACATGGAGAGAGAGGAAGAGGATAGAGAGATAAAAAGCACAGACAAAGGACTAGAGAGAAATAATAATTGTGGCAAAATCCTGCCATGTTTTAAGGAAATAAAATAAAAATACTTGTGCAAAATAATACTTAATTAGCGCAGTCTCTCTGATTTGTTCAAATGATCTGTAACATTTATCTCCAAGTGGGAAAAAAAAACAAAAAAAAAAACGTTTAATGTGAAAATAGTTTAATGAGGAGACATAAAAAAAATAATAACCGAGAAGAGCAAAATTAAAATTATTCCCAAATGCAATAAAGAATATGATAACAGTAATAAAAGAAAATAAAGAGAAAATGGTTTGACAAGCTTTCCTTAGTTTGAAAAAAGACGTCAGGAGGGAAAATGTGCAGTATTCTTTAAATATGTGCAAACATCAAATTATGGGAAGAAACATTAGGCATGCAATAAAAAAATAAAGTTGATTAAATAAAAAACATAAATACGAACCATATAACAAAACGTCCCCAGTTGGAAAATCTTATTCAGACTAATGTGATTGTGGGTGGTTTGAATGTTTTCTCAGTGTGACTAAAACACAGAGATAGTGTGTATCAACACTGATCAGGCATAACATTACGACCACTTTCCTAATATTGTGTAGGTCTCCCTTGTGGTGACTCATCAAAGAATGGACATGGGTCTTCTGAGGGTGTCCTGTTGTTAGTGGGGGGGGGGCTTTGAGGGGAGGGGCCTCTGTGGATCATCCCACAGATACTTGATCAGTTTGGGATCTAGTGAATTTGGAGGCCAGGTCAACACCTTGTGCTGTTCTTCATGTTCTTTTTTAGTTGTTCCTAAAGTGTTTTTGTGTGTGTGTCTGTGTCAGGCTGCATCCTGCTGGGGATGGCTGCTGCCATCAAGGAGTGTCATTGCTATGGGGTGGGGGTGCCTGGTCTGGTCTGGTCTAGGTGGGTGCTACATGTCTAAGTAACATCCACACCAATGAATGCCAGGTCCAGAAGTTTCCCAGCAGAACACTGAACTGTCACAAGATGGTTTAAATGTTATTTACTTGTCCTGTCAGTGGTCATAATGTTGTGGCTGATTGGTGTATGTAGCATCAATAACAATACCAGAATGCAGAACAGGAAACTCTAGGAATCATCATGGTACAATGAGGTCTTGATGAGATGTGATGGAGCTCGGCCTTTAACAGCCTTGTATGTGAGGAGGAGGGTTTTAAACACTAACTAGTGGTTTGTTAGCTTAGCACCAGATATACTGTATCTGGAAACCTGCAATTCAGAGGTATGGAAAGGTTTAAACTCCACCTGAAAACTGAAACATCCCATCTTGCCTCTTAAAGTTTGTGCAAGACAAGACTTTCTTAATGTTGCATTCTTCCGTTCTGCTTTCAGTGACTTGTGAAGCACTTGCTGACGTCCTCACTGCAAAAGGTGCTATATAAATAAATTTTCCTCTGCGCTTTATAACACTCATGCCAGTTAAAGCTCATTTGAATCTGAGAGACAGAGGGATGTGGCGCCGGAGGAGGCGCAGGCAGGGGGAAGGAGCTTGAATCAGATCCAGACGGCTCCGTGGAAACTGAGACGAGCCGACAGCCAAACAGGCGAGGACTTCAGAGAGCGAGAGACGGAGAGTAATTAAAGGTGTTTCTAAAGGGGCCGTTTGATGTAAAGCTTCCCAGCAGGACTCACTTTCACACCGCGGACAGGAGGAGAGTTAACATGACAGTTGGCAATAAATCTTAAAACGCTTGTGTTTGTTCCTGCACAGATAAACACAGAGCCCCAGAATCTGACAGGATCTCAGAAACCTAAAAATACTCTGCGGTTTAATTAAGCCATTGATGACCCGGTGAGCTTTCGGGAGGGGTAAACAGCCGCTTTCATGCCTCGCGCCTCTTCTTGTTGTTGTTTGGATGCAGAGCCACCTTCTTTCAGGTAAACGGAGCCAGAACCCCAGGAGTCACTTCAACCACAGCAGAGGGCTCTGTGCTTTACTGGAAGGGCACCGCCGCTGTTTACCTGCCAGCAATTAGCATGGCAAAAGCTCTGGCCTGCATTCAGCGTGACTCTATCAGCAGATGCATTAGCAACGTAGAATTAGACGGGGGGAATGCAAAGTGCTGAGGAAAATAAACCATAGGCGTGGCAGCACAAAGGAGAGGAGCTCAGAGACAAACAAGATGTTTTACACCGAGAAACTAATCATCCACAATGCAGATCTGCTTACAGAGAGGATGATTAGTCGCTCCACAATCTCAGGAGGGACGTCACTTAAAAAGACAAAGAAGGCGCATTGTGTCCTTGTCGAGCGTTTGAAAGTAATCCTCCTTCCTGAAAGACATTAACCTGAATTTTCAAGCATCAGAGAAAAATTTATTCTGCCTCTGAAAAGGATGCTTACCGAACGTCTCTCAGAGCTGGGTTATTTTCAGGTCAAAGCTACTGTTGTTTGGGGGTTTAGCCACATTACCAGACATACTCGACATTTGGAACTGTCCACACCTGTCCACCCACAGCGCTCATGAGAACAAGGTTTTCTGCAAACAGACATCAACTGGAAACGAAGGCACACAGTTACATCGCCTCACGTCTCCTGTGTGGCGATGGTCCAAATAGTTGCACATGTACGCAAGCCTACAGTTAACAATCAGCTGATGTTTCACACCTGAGAGGAAATAACTCTTTATACCAGCAGGTGGCAGTAGTCTGGATTAACTATTCAAAAAGGGAAACAGGAAGAGCTACTATTAGTTAGAAAGCTAGGAAGTTAGGAAGAACTATTATTAAATAGAAAGCTATTATTAGCTAGAAAGTTAGAAAGTGCTACTATTAGCTGGAAGGGTAGGAAACTAGGACAATGATTAAATCTGGACAGTTCTGATTGGATGCAAGGTGTGAACGGGTCTTTGTAGTGCGCTGGTCCCTTGAGCTGATCAGCTGACCCTCTATAACGTCAAGACCTCACGGCAACGAGGCAAAACATTCAGCGCAGGATCAGCTGCAGTTAATTCAAGGTTTAGTTCCCATCACGTCTTATATTTGCTCTCCACTTTTATTTCTTTTTATGATCCCCTCTCAGGCTAGACAAATGAATCATGTCTTAAAGGTCTGGACCGAGTTCATGAGCCCCCACATCCTCATGCAAATCTGAAAGAGCACTGAAGCAATATCCAGACGGAAACCATAATCTTAAGGTCAAAATCTAATTAAACTTGCATGTTTCTGTAACGTACCCACATCTAGCACTGGACAGAGTGCGGTTAATATTGAGATGGAAAAAACATAGGCATCCTGTAAATGATCATAACCTCAGTATTCATGAGGTCTGGGCTCAGGTCTGGGTCATGCAAGGACAATTCAAAGCTTCATGCATCAAGTTTAACACGAATTTACTTCACCCACGCAAGAACGTCTCAGCTGGCTGTGAGAGATTAATATTTTACAGGAACAAACCCAAGAGTTCTTTGTGTTTCTGGAGGTCGGGGGTGGAAGGGGGGGAGTAATGTGATGTAAAGTATGTCACCTGACAATGCAACATTTGGAAAATCATTACCAAAGTAAATACAGAAGAAAGAAAGTGGACAGGAAGACCGGAGTCATCCAAACATTTTAATCTCACTTCAGAAACCGATACTGTTCTTTATCTGATGGACAGAGTGGAGGTACCAACGGAGCGAGACATTTCTTGTTTGCTCCTCTGACAGCCGTGTCAGCGCTTGCTGCTGAGGAGCAGGGTGTTGAATCAGGCCTCGTGTTTGCCACCCGCCCTCGCCCAGATTTGACTCGACTCAACTCCGCTACTGTCTCTGTTCAGTCCTGTGTACACAAACCTTCAGAGGAGGAGAGGTTTAGAATTGCAAACGACGCCGGGGGAGTCATTGTGGAGGAGGTGGGGAGGGGTTTTATGGTTAAACCCTCCTTCTGCCAGATGGGCGTCACGCAGCGGGAAGAAAGCGTGTTTACAAATGATACGATCTGCAAATGGAGCGCCGGTGACGAGGTCTCTGGACGAGATGGATACTCTGAATAAAATGATACGGCCCGTCCTCAGCCTGGGTCTCC
The DNA here is from genome assembly GCF_963514085.1 of Chelon labrosus. Lineage (NCBI taxonomy): Eukaryota > Metazoa > Chordata > Actinopteri > Mugiliformes > Mugilidae > Chelon > Chelon labrosus. The sequence goes on from NC_140358.1 coordinate 29,379,127, forward strand.
TCCTCTATCTCCTCCTCTGAGCTCAGGTGTGATTCCGTCCCATTCTGTCCCCATCTGTGTGTCTTTGTTCCCCCTCCCTCTTCTCCTCTCAAATATCTACCTCCACATCCTCCCCCTTCTCCTTCTTCCTTTCCTTTCTTTCTCCCGTTGCTCTTGTCTAAAATTGAGAACAGAACAGCTGGTAATTGAAGATCATTGTCTCTCCTCAGGCCCTCAGGATTTCCAGCGCCTCTCGCTGCAGCTCGTCTGTGCCAGGCAGTTTTTGGATCTTCCTTTTCGTTTGCTTTCCCACCCTCTTCTCCTCCTCGTCCTCTTCCACGAGCATTTCTTTTTGAAAATGGATTTTCATTTGCGATGGACCAGGAGCGTTGGTCGTTTTTATGCCGCCTTCCTCCCATCCTTTCTCTTTTCTTCACTTCATTTTAGGCCGTTCTCTCCTCTGTCTCCCCCCCTCAGTGAATTGAATTATCTCCTCCAGGAGCTTGGACAGACGCTCCATTTTCCTCCTGATGGAGTTGAAGTGCGTCGCCATCCACCAGGCAAACTCGTTAGAAAGAAGAAGCCGAGAACATCGTGATCAAGCAGAGAGCGTTCCTGATTCTCTGTCGTCTGCTGCAGACTGAAGTTACAGGATGTTCTGACCTCAGACAGATATGAAACTTCTTTTGTAGTGAGTCAATATTTAATTATTTTTACTGTTGCACTGATTCACACACTATGTGGAACCCAGTTCACTTGTGGCCTGGTTCCTGGTTTATGAGATCTTTGATGTAAAGTGCATTATAAATAAAATGTATTATTTATTATTATTATTATTAACTTTCATCTCACGGCTGGAACTAATGCGGTCACCAAAGTAAAGGTTTTAAGAAGAGGGAACAATATCACCTTACTGAAGGAACATGACCTCAATTTGTTATTTAATCAGAAAAAAATAAATAAATCACTTTTTCGTAGAAATCACTGAAGCTACATTTACAATTCCATCATTTCTCCATAATGAGCTCGGCTCCCCCTGATGAATAGGAAACAGATCACTGATGAGTGTGCGACCACATCCTACTTAGAGGAGCGCATTAAACTGGAAGCTGCCAATGTGATGAAGTTCTGCATTTGAACACAGTTCTGTTTGGTTAACCAGCTGCAAAGCATCAAAATGACTGTGGAAAAATCAAATAATTTAAACTTGGCTCCCCTAAAAAAGAAATTATTTGTGAATGTGTCCAGAAATCACCATCCAAGGCCCTCGACCTGAAGTATCCATAACCCCTGTAGAGTCAAACGTTTCATATCATGAGTTTCTGAGACCTCTGCACCATCAGCGTAGTCAATAATCACCTGAAAAATCTGCTGTATATAATGTGATATCAATTATATATTGATAATTTGTCAATTATCAGACTTTTGGCAGCCATTTCCAAGATGGTCGCTCTCATAGATTTTATAGTTTTTTGCAGGGAAATCTTTGCTAATTTTGAAAAGGGTTATGTTCTATCCCCATTTCATCCGTCTGCTCAACTCTGAGCCTTAACCGGACCTAAAGACCACGGCACCACTGCACTTTACTCACATAGCTGCTTTCAAATACTGTACATGTATGTATATACGAGCTACCCCCTCTAAGTTTACATTTCAAGTTTACAGTCTATATTTTGTTTTAATTTTTATCAGTTTTACAATTATATTGTTTACCTGTGTGCTATGTGCAATTATTATTATTTTTTTTTACTACTGGCTGAAGGTACAAAAATACATTTCATTGTGCATTGTGCTATGTATAACTGTGCATGTGACAAATAATCTTATCTTATCAGTAAGAATATCATTTGTATTTTTATTGATATTAACTTTGTACTTTTGGTCAAATATGATACAGCAGGTAATATATGCTCATTTACCATAATAGTTACAGTGCAGTGTGCATTATGCCAGAAATAATGCCAGTTTAAAAACAATTTGGGCCAATTTGTCTAATTAAACTTAAATTAGATTTTTTAAACATTAAAACGTCATCTTCAAAATATTAATAAATTTATTCCATACTAGTTGAATATTTAGATATTTCTGTGTGATTTTTTTCACTTGGTAATTATTGCCTTTTGACGTCCTCAATTTTTAGTAACACAATTAAATATATATCACAACCTATATAATATATATATTTTTGGACTGTGTCTTAGGTGGAGCTCTCACTGAGGTTAGTTTGTTTTAATCGTCTGGAAGCACCAGAGGGGTGGAGCTGTTTCATTTCCCCCCTGCACGTTCATCTATCAATTTAAATGTGTTCCTGTCATTATCTAAAACAGCCTTGCTCTGTTCCAAACCCGCCTGCGTCAGCCGTGAAACCATGAAATACTGTATATTGGCCAACACTGTATATTGAGCTGGGCCTGCTCTGATCATCAAGCTGACTGGCAGTTTATGGCAGCATGAAATTAAAAGGATCTTGTTTTATTGTGGCTGACATCACTCCCCGGCCCGTGAGCTCATCTCCGAGCCGTGCGGCGTGGAGCGACGGGCCCCGGCGATGTCAGTGTGGAACGATCCGTGGACGGCGGCCGCCCGGAGCCATAATAAACACGCCACGGCGAGGATATTGCAGGAATCAGCGATCCAAGTATTGAGAAATTAGCTTGTCTTTCTCCTTCACTGTTATTGATCACCTGACTTCCTTCTACATTTCCACATAATAGGCAGCACTGACTTAATTAGTCAAAAGACAGGCTGGGTAATTACATGTCACTTTAACAATGTGTTTTATTGCCTACATGCTCTGGTGGTACCAAGCGAATCTAATGGTGGATTTAAGTGGATAGAGAGAGAGGGATAGAAACCAGAGGTTGTATTTAAAGAAGGAATTTAAGGACCAGAGAATAGAAACAACTGTCTCCTACACAGCTCTTTATTTTTTCTGTTTTGTACATTGGATTCTTTTGAGCAGTGAGAAGAATCGGAAACAGTTTGGAGATCTCTAAGATGGAGTTCAAGTCCCACGTCATCATCAGTTCAATTCAATTTTATTTATAAAGCATCAAAAATAATACCAGTTGTCTCAAGATGCTTGACAGAACCCACAACCTGAAACCCCAAGAATAGCAGCAAGACAATGGCAAGAAATGCTCATAATATGCTTTACAGTAGAAGCACGAAACAAGACAGATAAGGAATTAGAGGATAGGTGCTCAGTGCATCGTGGGAAGTCCCCCAGCAGCCGAGGCCTATACCAGCATGACTAAGGGATGGTCCAGGATTATCAGTAAGTCATGAGGACACCTCTACAGAATGTTAAGATACAGGGGTTAAAAATTGTGTAACGCATCAAAAACAACATCAGTTGTCTCAAGACATTTTACAGAACCCAGAGTCTGAAACCCCTTGAATAGCAGTAAGGTAATGGTGGCAAGGAAAGCTAACAATATGCTCTAAAGTAGTAGCACACAAATGCATGGATAGCAAGAGAGAAGAAATTAGAGGATAGGTGATTGGTACGAGATAGAAGAAAGTAGAGGACATGTGCTTAGTAAATCATAGGACGTCCCCCAGCAGCCTAGACCTATAGCAGCATAACTAAAGGCTGGTCCAGGGTCACCGGTAAGTCATGAGGCTAAAGTTGATGAAAACACTTGCATTAAGGCAAAGGTTGGCAAGAAATGCTAAAGATATGCTCCAGTACAGTAGTAGCACACACAAAGAGCATGGAGAGCAAGAGAGAAGAAATTAGAGGATAGGTGCTCAGTGCATCATGGGAAGTCCCCCAGCAGACTAAACCTATAGCAGCATGACTAAAGGCAGGTCCAGGGTCACGAGTAAGTCATTAGGCTGAAGCTGATGATGGACATGTTCTATAGTTTCTGTAATATTGTACAGAATGTTAAGACGCTTGGGTTGAAACGTGGGTAGTTTTGATGGTGGATGATCTGTTGCAGGTATGCAGACACATGAGCAGGCAGGGACAGGGACAAAAAAAGTGCTGCACTCTCAAGGCTGGGAACACATGCTGCTGCATGTATGTATGTACAGTATTTAGGATTATTGTGTAACTGTCTAGTGATGTGACACCAGTTAACAAATAATCCCACATGACACCAGTTCTGTCTCATAGTACCAGAGACGTGATGTGTTTTCACTTCTGTCTTGTTTACTCGTCTCAACAGTCGAGCTGTGGAACATTTAAACGGCTGTTCAGAACAAAGCGTTTCTGACACGTCCCACCAATCTCAGCTTCATTGCAGTCTCCTCCAGAGACTATTTTTAAAGTAGTATTAATTATTTACTTGGGCTAATATGGTGCGGCACAACAGAGATACGACTGAACTCCTTCATTCTTTCTGTGCAAACAAGCCCCTCTGGTCTGCTGATCTGGATCTGCTGCAGAGTGCATGTTAAAAAAGAAAGAGCGGCCGAGGCTTCTTCACCTCTGATTGCTTCATCTTTCCACTGAGCATTTGCAAAAAAAACTACAAAACTAAAGGTTTTTGAATAAAGAAAGGCAACTGGAGTTTCTTGAAGATGTTGCATCCAAGTAGCTTCCTCAGTTCTAAGACACTGGTGGGGAGTTGAGGTTTAAATAAACACATCAGTGGTTGTTACCCATCAGAAACCTGCATGACTAAGGTCCGTTAAAGCCCAGATACTTTCCTATTGATGGAGGAGACTGTTTGACCCTGACCTCTTTCTCCTGTCAGGCTGAATTGTGTGGAGACGCACCAGAAGTGATGCATCCCATTTGGTGGAATGGTGCAGCTATTGAAACATAGAGTGTGCAGTCCTTCAGTATAAAGCATCAATGATTAGCTTGACAAAGATGCTGCAGTCTGATATTATTTTCCTCCTCCCTAGATACGAACTGGTTGCTAAGGTGGTGAGTTACTGGACACTGGTTTGTTTACAGGGATGCATGCACCACATTTAGCATGTTAAGCATGTTCAGATGCACACAGTTAGCTTATTAATATTTAATATGTTCACACAATAACAGCAGAGAGAAGTGAACATTCAGTATTAAGGTTGATCCTGCTGCTGATGCAAGTTAAAAAAAAACAAAAAAAACTACAAGATCAAACTGTTAAATTATTCTGATTAATCTTTAGCACGTTTAACGGCAGTCCACTCGATAGCTCCGGGAACTGTTGGTCAATATCATGTCAACGGCATGATGCCGAAAATGTTTTAACGCAGCCACTTAACACCCTGTTTGTTGTTTCCAGAGAAAATTAAGCAATTTGTTCAAAGAAGTGCAGCTGCTGCAAACAGACTGGAACCAGAATCAATAGGTAGCATATACAATAGGTGCACACCGAATTTATTTACTCAAGAAGGGGTTAAGTTACTCTTTAAAGAGGTCGCTCCTGCAGATTTCTTAGGAGCAATTTGTTTTAAAGTGCCCGATGTTTTGCAGTAAGAAGTTTTTCTCTTGGTTAGAAGTCTCAGTTCACACATCACGCTGCTCCACTGCTCATGTTGCAAAGCGATCTGTGGAGCAATCAGTGATGATCAGCCAAACTCAAGATGGATACTGATGAATTACACATTCTACATCATTTACTTTTTTCTGGAAACAGAAAATGAATTGAAACCAAAGATGGAAAGCTGAGAACATCCTTTCATGTCTGAGGCAGCAGCAGCGGCAGGCGTGGTGTCCCTTTAAATCTTCAATGTCTAATTTCCAGCAGAGCCCGTGTCGGTCGAGTGTTCGAGCAGCCGAAGCTTGTGAAGCCTGTTTCATTTCGATAACGACCGCTCAGCAGCTCGTGCTGATATCAGACAGGAAGTTAACAGTGTGATATCGACGCTGCTTGTGCCAACGCTCTCGGAGACTCTGAGGCCGCCACGCAGCGAGCTGCCCGCTGGCTCGATCAGAGAGCAGATTGATTTTTTTCTTCTTCTTTACGCTCTGACGGCGTCATGCAAATACTGCAACACATTAGTCGATGCTAATTAACAAATGAAACTGAGAGCTGAAGATGAAGGACAAACCGCACGACAATCAGGCTCAGACATGGTTTCCTCTTCTGTGTCACGGCCCCACCCTGCTCACTCTGACAGGAGTTGATTGGATTGCCCTTGATTTTTTTTTCTTTTTTGTCAGATCTGTATTTCTGGGCCAAGACCAGGAGGAATTAGGTTGGAAAAAAGGGCCTCCCTCCATATTCAAAAACTCATTTTATCATCCATCCCTTCGCTCTGAAGCCCCTCTATCTGATTCTGGCTAAAGGCTGTGAAGCTCAGAGTGGCGTCCACTGCAGCCTCCGCCATCCCTGACAGTCTCCATCTGACGAGCCGCTCCATTTACTCGGAGAATCAGCTGTCAGTCTTGTCAGTGTCAGGGAAGTTTTAAATGAGCCCATCGACCTGGACGGCGTTCTGGAGACGGATTAGACTCCATATTTTAAGTACGGAGCCATCAGCAGGTCCTCGTGTATCTCAGACGCAGTGGAGGGTAAAAGCCACCAAAAAGTTTTTTCTTTTTTTTTTTTTTTTTTTATGCTGATGGAATGAACTGATTCAGTTTACATACATTAACATACATTATGGTGGTCTAAGTGCCAGTGATAGTTGAGAGAGAGAGAGAGAGAGAGAGAGAGGGTCATTTAAGGAAAAAAAAAGTTAACTGCACTCACTTTGGTTTCTGTTCTTTCACTTTGAATAAAATCAAAGGCCCTCAGAGGATAATTTAGTTTTTCTTTTGTCTTGTTGAAGGCTCCTGTCATGCACAGTAGTTATTTCTGTCAGGTGGGTGTAAGTCGTGATTGAATAAAGGCCTGTTAACCTTTACTACAGTTCTAACTTTAAATACTTCATACTGTCAGTTTAATTATGCAAGCGTCTTTTTTTATTATTATTAACCCATGTGTGTAAAGCAGAAGACACTCTCCAGACCAGACTTGAAGAATCTGATGAAAAGAGACATTTCCACTGTCGCATCTCTGCAGTGAAACTAATGAAGTTAATCTTTTTAGAAGTGAAACAGTCAGTAGTTAAATCTGCTCCTTCTGACAGAAAAATACTTAAAGAAAATTTATAAAATGAAATAAAACCAAGTGCAGTTAGACAGTTAGCATCACCTTGAATGCAAGAGGAACAAACCAGTAAGATGTTTTCTGTCGTGCTTCCATTTGATGAAATAATTAATGTTATCTGCATTGTTAAGGCCCAGAGTGATGTGTCCCCTGGTTTGGTTTGCTGTGTTGCCAGATATAACTGAGGGTTTCCAGAAGCACTTCAAAAACTACAGAGCAACGTGAACTGATCCAGACACGAAACAGAGATAATCCTGACACTAACCAGGGAGAAACTGGAAATAATCCAGACACTAATCAGAGATATACCAAACTCTAACCAGAAATAATCCAGACACAAACTAGAAAGAATTCAGTCACTGATCAGATATATTCCAGACACAATCCAGAAATAATCCAGAACAAAACTGAAATATTATAGATGCAAACTGGAAAGAATCCAAACACTAACCAGAGATAATCCAGGAGCAAAAAAAGAAATAATCTAGACCCGCACCAGAAAGAAATCAGAAATAATCCAAACACTAACCCAGGACCAAAACCGAAATAACCCAGGATGTAACCAGAAATAATCCAGAACAAAACTGAAACATGATAGATGCAAACCAGAAAGAATCTGGACACTAACAAGAGATAATCCAGGAGCAAAACCGAAATAACCCAGGATGTAACCAGAAATAATCCAGAACAAAACTGAAATATTATAGACGCAAACCAGAAATAATCTGGACGCTAACAAGAAAAAATCCAGGAGCAAAAAAGAAACAATCCAGACTCGCACCAGAAAGAAATCAAAAAATAATCCAGACACTAACCTTCAACCTTGGAGCGTCTGACACACTAGTGTTTCTATGAACAGCTCTAACATCAGGACTTCTAGCAGCTTGTGAACGACCTGTGTGTCGAGCTCAGTTCTTCTGAGTTCTATTTTTCTTCTTAAAGTCTAAAATAACAGAGGATTAGGACCCACCACAAATTAGAAAAGAGATATCGTATCCACAATGTCAGATCCTGGATCAGTTATCTTTCCTACACCAGCATCTATTTTCAGAGAGAAGTGGTCGGGGTGTGTGTGTGTGTGTGTGTGTGTGTGTGTGTGGTCGGTATTATTCGCCTTCCAATTACATCCCTCCTCTCTTCTTTCATCCTCAGCTTGTTTCGTCTTTCCTTTCCCTCTCGGGGTCTCGGGAACTCTCGGGGTCGGCAGCCCGCTCGCCCTCCTCGCCTCAGAAACCAAACGCCCGCCCGCCCCTCTCGTTACATCCATTAGCAGCTCCCGTGGGAGGAACGGTGACCTCTGCTCCGGACAGGTAACGCAGAGAAGCAAAGGGGGGGAGGCGGAGCTTGCGTCCGTCTCACCTGTCGGCAGGTGGACGGCGGGACGGAGGACATTCTAGACCTCCGTTATCTAATCTGTTGTCTCCTAATGAGTCATTGAGATGTCTGTAGCCTCTTTGCGGGCCGAGGAGGGGCTGTCCAAGTCTTTGTGTCCCTGAGACTAATTACATCGTGGTCGTTTAGTACTGGACAAGGCTCTGCTTCAGGTGGGTGAAAGTGTCTTGGCGGCCGTGGAGCGGGGCGGGGGGCTCCGGTTACCTGTGAATCCCCCAGAAAACAGAGCGCCTCTTGTTCTGGTCCTCAAGTGAGAATAGAGGGGGAGGAGGGGGAGGAGGGGGAGGGGGCGATTGATCGGGCACATTCCTCCCCTCTCGGGCCGACTTCTCAGGAGGATTAAACGGAGGAACGCTGAACGTCTCACAGGTTGGAAACGGCGGCGGATGGCGAGGCCGCGGACAATCGCTTCTCTCAGGACTTATTCCTCTCAGCTTACCTCCAGAGTGAGAAGAGAAGCTCTTTGTGAGAAAACTGAAGGAACACATGTACTGAAAAGTTACAGGAATGACTGAATCTGAGATGAAACCTCTTTAATGCTGTTGACCAAAAATAATAACCGGTGGTAGTAGTACTTAATCAGGACATCCCTGCTTTTAACCCACTAGTTCTGATAAATAGAAATCTGTTAATGCAATAATGCACATGTTCTACAACTTTACCTAAAACTTCCAACTTATCTTCTTTTTTTTTCAGAATATAAAGCCAGTTTAGTTTTTTTGGTACAGGTGCAACACCAAGTTAAAATATATAGAAGATACAGTGACCGAGAGCTCAACACACTTTGAGTCATGCAAATACACAAAAACCCTGAGTAAAGAAACTGTCTTCATCAGTTTAACGACACATGAGCTGCAAATACAGACACTCGTGCACGAAGTTCAAAGGACGGCAGAAATGTTTAAATTCAAGTGATCATATTTTAGTTTTTCATTTTGACATAGCCATAACATGATTCCTTATAAGGCCTTTGCTTTTTATTATCATGTCAACTTAAATAATCGAATGAAACACAATACACTTGCAGATCGATGGCGTTAATAACATTTAAACATTTATTCAGAGACTTTATCTCTTTTTGGTTACGCCTGGAAATATTTAATAAATAATAATGTGAAATGTTCCTTTATTGATTCAGATCCCTCTGCATGTAACCCATCCATTCATTCACACAGCAGTGTGTACTCTCAGAGCAGTTTGAGCCACGGTCATGGGGAGGATGTGAACCTGGGACATTGTGAGTATTTGCATCACATGTGCTGTCAAAGTGATGGAGACGTTTTCTTTGTCTTCTCCATTTGCTTGCGTTTTCTTTAGCTGCAGTGCGTTGAGCTCTCTCAGCCACCGTATGAAGTTATATCCGTTATATCATTTAAAACTGATGATAAAAGCAGATGTTAGCTGATATGCGTTGCGTTAAATGTTTAATGTCGAACGTCTAAATTTATAACCGAGTTAAGAGTAAAACATCCAGTCGTTCTCATCTGATGGAAGGAAGAGATCAGAGGAATACGTCTCATCTGTGTCACAAACAGGAAACAGCATGTCTGCATATGATATGAAGCACATAAAATGAAAAGAAGATTGGGCCCAAAATTGAACCTTGGGGCACTCCACATGACGCAAAGTCTGTTTATCAAGATAGCATGACATAAAAACGAGAAGTGGAGCAGTCTTCAGAATTTGCATTTAGGTGAAATCATTTGAGGCTCGTGCTCATGATTCTTGATGTTTATTATTGTGTTTCTATATTTGACTTGTGAGGATTTGTTCGCAGACATTTTGGAAGTCTGTGGAATGTTAAAGGTGTTAGAGGTAGTTTGATAACAGAGGTTCACAGCATCCCCTACTTCTCTTTTGACATCCTAAGTCCTCACTCGTGTCCTCTCTCCTTGTCTGTCTCATCTTTTCTGTCCCTGCAAACTAAACGGCAAACTGCCAACGGCGTCTGAAAAAAGACAATCCACTCCGCTGCCAGATGCAATAAGCGGTAAAGAATAAAAACGTTGAGACACAAACGGCTCCGAGCTGACGGCAGCTGGCTGCCCTTCGACCTGCTGAAGTGTCCTTGAGCAAGACCCTGAGCCTCTGCTGACTGTGACCTCTGACACCCACGGGGGTCAGTTCACTGCCGTACAAACAAAAACGTGATTCGTATTCACGATTCTGCACGCCTCTTTAAACATCTCTGTTCGTTAGACTTTCGTTTTAACGCTGAGGTGATGTGATAATGTACAGAATAACTTTAAAACTCTATAACTGAACCTCCTGTGAGATAAATGGAACAAGAAAAGAACTACTTTAGCAACAGAACTAATATGCAGCCGTTTTATTGCCTACTTCAAATCCACTCGATCATGTTTTTGGTTTTTGTTTCTTACAATTGTGCAAATATTACAACAATGGCTGAATATGGAGAGGGATAATGAAGGCTCAGACTTTTCCTTCAAAACCTTGTTAAAGTTTTCTTTTTTAATCCACTACTTTGACTAAATACTAAGTGCTTCAGTCTTTTGGTAAAAGCTGCTCCACAATACCTTCAGTACATATGGTATTAACCCCTTAATGCCTGAATTGATTTTTCAGTTATATAAAGAAATGAATTATTTGTGTTTTTGCTTACCACTCCGACTGGTCCTACGAGAAACTAGTGCTTGCAAAAGGTTCCTAGGAATTTTTTGAATGTGCACAAACTGACATTGGAGTATTACATGCGTTATTTCGGCTGCAGTCTGAGCGGAAACAGTGCGTCGCGAATTCGCGACACTAGGCGTTAAGGGGTTAAAGCAATGACAATGACATATAAGGGGTTGGGTCAGAACCGGTCACAAGATTAAATGTGAACAAAAATTTTAAATGGATCTTTTTCCCTGACACAAATCATGACGTTTGCAGCTTCCGTGGGAGGAAATCTTCATCTTTAAACGGCTCCTCTGTCTCACAGCAGTCAGTCAAATATTTACTGAACAAATCAACTGATTTGTTTATATGGAGACAAACGGACCGTTTGTTTTTTGCGACACTGACAGCAGATGAAGAGGTGCAGCACCAGCAGCTAGAAACACAGACAAACGTCGGCATGAGAAAGTTAGAGAGGTGGTCCCGTTAACATGGAGACCATTACTTTTCTCTCGTTATCATTAGTTGGTCAGGGTTTAGGAGAAGGTCAGTGTTTGACGACATTATATTCAGAGGTGTGGTGACTCATCAGAGAATGGACATGGGCCTTCTGAGGGTGTCCTGCTGTTAGTGGGGGGGTCTTTGAGGGGAGGGGCCTCTGTGGATCATCCCACAGATACTTGATCAGTTTGGGATCTAGTGAATTTGGAGGCCAGGTCAACACCTTGTGCTGTTCTTCATGTTTTTTTTTTAGTTGTTCCTAAAGTGTTTTTGTGTGTGTGTCTGTGTCAGGCTGCATCCTGCTGGGGATGGCTGCTGCCATCAAGGAGTGTCATTGCTATGGGGTGGGGGTGCCTGGTCTGGTCTAGGTGGGTGCTACATGTCTAAGTAACATCCACACCAATGAATGCCAGGTCCAGAAGTTTTCCAGCAGAACATAGTTGTTACTAGTGGGCTTCCTTCTCAGCGCTGGAAAACACTTCAAAAGTCATTTCCATGCTCATAATGTTTAGTTTACATATGTTCATAAAAACACGTCTTTAGTTTTAGTCTTTAATTATGTTTATAGGAGAAAACTGTCACCTTTAAATGAGTTAAATGATAAAATGCAGGCTGTAAAAACATGAACTAAAAGCAGAAGACAGTGATTTAACTGGAAGGCCCTCTTGTCTTAAGTTTCATGAACTATGAAAGTGCAGCATTTTGATTAAGTTCTTGTTTCGCCAACTTTAAAGCTCATGTACACGCACGCAAACACCCACACACACACACGCTAACCTCTTAGGCTTCTTCCTGTCTGTTCTCCCTGGTGAACGTGGCAGGACTCTTCCTCCTCGTCTCCTGCGGGAGGAGAAATGAATAATTAATCGTTGTAAAGTAGAAGGAAATTATACAGCATTATGCCACAGTGTGTCCACTCTAATGGCACGAGGCCCATTTTAATGGCTGGACCAGCCCACAAAGTGCTACCCCCCCTCTTGCCCCCAAGAGTGGCTGTAAACGTGGCGGCGGCCCCAGGCGAGCCATATGCCAGATTTATGGTTCACATTTGTTTCTGCCCGCCGCAGCAGAAAGTGGCGGGAGCTCCGGCCGCGACTCGGTTAGTCTCCCAACAAGCTGTCCACCGCGGGGCGAGGCTCAAAGGAGTGTGGTAAATATGGATACTCCCATGGTGCATTGCTTCATGCAGACACTGAGTGTTTCCTCAACCTGATTTGACACCATCTCTAAGAGAATGATGGGACGGCCCACAGAGAGGAGGCAAAAGCTCTGACCAGCTGCCAAGACAACAACGTCTCCCTGAACGTCAGCAAAAAAAAATAAAGAGATGCTTGTGGAGACAACAGGGAGGCTGTCTCTCTCCTCTACCCACATCAGTGATGCTGAAGTTGAGATTCCTCGGTGTGCACATCACACGGGACTCGTCCTGGACTCTACACACCGACGCTGTGGTCAGGAAAGCTCGCCAGAGGCTTTATTTCCTGAGGAGACTGAGGAAGTTTGGCATGAACACTAACATCCTCACAAACTTCTACATGTGCACCACGGAGAGCCTGAAAACGGGCTGCATCACAGCGCGGGACGGGAGCAGTTCCAGTCAAAGCCGGAAAGCACTTCAGAGGGTGGTGGAAACGGTGCAGTACATCTCTGGAATCAGTCTTCCGTCCGTTCAGGACACTTATCAGAAACGGCGTTCTCCATGTTACTGTCTGACAGACGATACAGGAGCCTGCCTGCATGCAACTAATGTACGGAAGCTGAACAGTTTGGCACCAAGTCCCACCCACTAACACGGAGGGGGTGGGGCTTATATGTCCTAAACTGCAGCCAGCCAGCAGGGGGAGCTCCACATGCTTTGGCTTCACTTTAGAGGAGCTGTCATGGCGTCTATCTTTAATATACAGTCAGAAGTCTAATGCTAATCTAGCTAGCATGGGCCAAGCTGTCCTCAATGAGGGACTCACCAGTTTAAAATTAACACAGATTTTACTTGAGACGAGAAAGAAGACGCTCACTGTAGATGATGAAACTTTGCATGCATGTCTTGCTGCTGCAGTCCTCTTTGGTGGTTTTAGTTTTTAGGTAAGAGGGTGCATGCTGAACAGGTTTGAAGCTCCACATGCCGAGTCAAGCAGCGCGTTCGGTGGTGGTCTTCGGCTCCGGTTGACTCCCTTCATTTTTTTTGTGCCGTGGCAGATCTGCTCGGTCACGAATGCGTTCATTTACAGTGAGGACGGCGGCGGAAGTGAGTGAGTGATTACATGCGTCCCACCTTCCTCTCCTGTTCACCACGATTAAGATGCATCTGCTGCGTTGCGCTCGCGCCCCGGCTGCTTCGCGCATTCATCAACATCAGTTTAATGAAGTGATCAGAGGCTGAGATCAGACACGGCCCAGAAATATTACTCCATTAGCCTTTCCCAGCTCTCTGCAAAACAGGAAACACTGACCCGAGGCATTAGGCTTGTTTTCCTCTCACATCCTCTAAAAACACTGAAGATGAATATGAAGTATAAGTGATTACCCGTCCGGCCTCTCCAAACACAAACCTTCTATTCTAAATAAAAGGACAATCTTTCATCCCTGCACTTCAAACAGGAGGAGCCGAGTACCCCACCTCCGCCGAACAGCCTCGGCTTCTCTCTCGCGGCGATGATGTTAATAAACTGTCAGCATGTGGCACTTTGTAATTGGGTTTGTGCCTTGTTTAACAAAGAGCGATTGGATAGTTAGAAGGGAGAGCAGCAATCTATCCGCCTCTCCCGTGAAATGAGGCGAGCGTCTCATCCATGAATGTGTTATCCCAGAGGAGCAGCGCCTGAGATGTGTCTGTTATCCCTGGTAAATAAACCGAAGCACTGAGAAACTACTCGGCCCTTCTTCACCCACCCCCCCCAGCCCTGACATCATAAAGTCTCTGTAATGCTGTCATAAACATGACACGTCGCACACAGTAACCGTTCGCACCGCTTCATTCGGAACAAATGAGCCCGTGGTGCTTATTTATGACGTCTCGTGATTTAGTGGCGGCACTAAACCTGCAGACGGGAGCTTCAGGTGTGCTGCGTTCAGGGCCCCACGGTACACACAAGAAGGATTCATTCCAGGAACCACATCTGTGGACGGTTTTAGCTAAATGCTAAATGCTAATCCATTATCCACTCTGCTGTCCACTGTTTAAATATGTGTCATCAGGAAATAACTTCGTGGTACTTAGATGAGACTTCTTTAACTTCGCAGTTAGCTTACCGACCGTGATGGAGGCTGCATAAATAATCAAATGTCGTATTCTTCCATCTCATTTATAGCCACAGAACTTGTAGCAGCTAGCCAGCTTTGGTAGGTAGGTTAACAACAACTGTCTGAGATCAATTCAGCTCACGCCCCTTATCCAACCTAAGGACTAGGACACACATTTAGAAAGCTGGTCAGCCCAAACGAAGGGATCATGTATTTTGAATGTCAGCTCATCACATAACATCTCATCATATCAAATATCGTTCTATTCCCTTCTCATCTCGTTAACATATTGTCATAGTTTTTATCATCAGTTATTAGTTTTATCTAATAACTGATGATAAAAACAAACCCTGACAGAAAAAAAAAAAACAAACCCTGACACTAAAATGCCAACAATGCTAAGAAGAGGATGTGAAGCAGCTGTGGTGTTTTTATGATATGCACTATTTTAGTTTATAGATTAGCATGCTTATTAACCGTGTCTAAGTGGACAGCTACTCACATCGCCACGTCTTTATTCTACTCTGGTGTAGCAGGAGTTTTCTAGTAGTCGATTCATCGTGGTTCTTAAACTGATTTGCCTGGATATCTTAGTAAGTCGTCTCTGTAAGGAAGTATGCCTCTACTATGATACCAATTC
Organism: Chelon labrosus; assembly: GCF_963514085.1. Lineage (NCBI taxonomy): Eukaryota > Metazoa > Chordata > Actinopteri > Mugiliformes > Mugilidae > Chelon > Chelon labrosus. Next base: position 29,394,538 of record NC_140358.1, read on the forward strand.
ACTCACAATATTTACTATAATTTATTGCACTGTAGACTTGCAATTTGAGGCTTGACCAGTCATTTCTGAGACACGAGGACCTGTCAACCAACTCAAGGACTGAATTGTGAAGCTGAAATAGCACCAGCCAAAAACAGGATTAAAAAAATAAAAAAACATCATGGTTACTGTAAAAGTTTGTTCCTGGTAAAGGTTTTCTCCAAAACAGTTTTTCTTTCACATTTCCATCTATGTGTTAATGTTATTTTTCAGCCACAAGCTTAGACTAAATTTTCTTTGTAGATGTAACTGTATGTTGTTGTTTTTTTTTTTAGCAAATATCATACAGACGTGTTAATTTCACCTCTTCCTGCTCTGACTGGAATTAAGCAACGCTCACTTTCATTCTCAGAAATCCATAACATCACATGGAAACTCCTGACACAAAAGGATTTGGACAAACTGTAAAAAGCCGAAGAATAAAAGCGCCTCGGTAACGTCGGCCTGGCTTCAAAAAGGAACAAAGAGAACCAGGACCATAACGGAGTCAGCTGATGATGGAACATCTCCAGACACCAACAGGTGAACAAGGCCTGGACTCTTCCAACCTGATGTAGTTGGAAGATCTCATCTGGAAACACACTGAGCCTCTACCATATACATATCTGTTGATCAATAAAGTGGTTAGCTTCCCATTGAAGTGCAACACCCCCCACCCCTCCATCTCTGCTACCACGGAGTATTTACTGCACCCTTGTGTCTACTATTATGAGCCTTTTATACTGCCAATTCCAGGGCTGCTGAACTGTATTTCATTCTACCCAGGAAATCCCTATCTAGATAAATTGACTGTGGATGTAAATTGCTCCTATTGCCACAAAGTCCCAGAAACTCCTACCGAGTAGATTTATTATTGATGAACCTGACTTTTTTTTTTTTTTTTTGCTGTCTTTAGCAGCCATACAAAGAAAAAACAAGAATTTAATCAACTTAATCGTCCTGTTGGTTAAATTTCTCCAACACAATTCCAAATTCACTGGCAATAACACTTTATTTCAAACGTCAATGAATATGTTAAATGTATCTCCTCCTCCCAGAACAAATGGCCGTAAACTTTGCATTGATTTGTGCAACTCCTTTAAAACTTATTTCTCTTATTTAATACCCTTTTTAGATTTGCATTTCAATGCATACTCTATCTGCAATCACTGTGGGTTATCCAGGACACCCTTGCTTTGCCCCACATCTACACAAATGTGTTATTTGCACAATAATAAAACCCGACTACTAGCACGTTGACAGATTGATGGTCATCATAGCAAGAATATACACTTTAGGAAATCTTTTTCAGTAACAGAAAACAAAAAAAGTAGGTGTAAGACAGGTAAAAAGTGTAATTTAATGGCAACCAGTAAACCAGCTCTGCAGCAATAAAATGAAGTTCATTCCAACCATGCAGAGTTATTCTTAACCTCCAAACACTTCAGCGCAGGTTCTTAAGTACTGCATCATCCAGTAAACAACCCTGAGCTCTGACTAGTTAGACTCCGTGTGACTCCAGCAGTCAAGTCCCCCTCTGGCCACTTCCTGCTGTGATAAAGCCATCAGCCAGCGGCTCCTGCCTCACCCCCTGCCGCCATCACTGCCGTTGGAGACACAACTTGGTGAGGGGCGATAGGAGATGGTTGGCAGCAGGTGACAGCGGAGAGAGTTTCCTCCCGCAGGTGACACCTAAACCCTAAAGCGCAGAGGCCTCCTTATCACCGCTGACATGGGAAAAAAACGCTGACGGGTCCCCCCTCCCCACCTCCCCTCACCTGAATCTGCAGTTTTTCACCATTTACACACCGACTGACTTCCAAGAATAAACTCTGAGCCCTCACCGTGGGAGAATATAAAAACACCGTCTTCATACTTTTCGCATGCAAGTTAGGTGCAGTAACAGCAGTGAGATGCCTTGTGGGTGACGCATAGCCAAGCTGGCATCATGGCCGGTGTCAGGGCAGTGTCAGGAGGCAGGAGCGATGCCAGGGGGGAAGAAGGAGGGAGTGGGGGGAGGAGGAGGAGTCTGACAGCTGTCAGTGACGGTTTCCTCTACAGAATGTAGGTGACAGCCAGCAGAGCAGACCGGTCTGCAGCGCTGACAGCCGCCAGCTTCTCAGAGGCAACGAACGAAAAGGAGATACTCTTATGCCAGGCTCGACGAGACGCTCGACTCACTGCTGCACTGGCCTCGACAACCTCACTGCTGACACTCTGTTGTCTAAAGACGGACTGGGTGTTTGTGGCTGCAGGATGGGGAAGCGCATTCATGACGGAAGGGACTGAATGAAGTTTTAACAGCACCTCTTAAGTTTGTCTGCAAGTTGAACTTCTTCATTAGTGATTCTGGACATGTAGAGAGGGAAGGCTGCCTCTACTATGGTACCAATACACTCTCAACATAAACAGTTGTACTGATGCCCAGAGCTGTAGACTTGGAACTTGGACTGTCCATGGAATGGAAAACTTCATTCAAGCCTCCAATATAGCACTATAGCTAACAGTCATGACATATGCTACCTTCTTTGCAGCTATAGTCTTCTTGCAATGACTGCTGCAGACTTAGGAGACATCTAAAGGTACAGGCACACCAAACCAACTTTAAAGAACTACCGGCAATTACGACTGCGATGTCACCTCATGTCACCTGTGATTGGACCAGAAAGTTGCACCTGAACGCACCACAAAGACTACAGCCAACGGCCAGCAGGTGTCTCTGTGACAGACTGGGAAACAGGAAGTGCTACTATTAGCTGGGAGGCTAGGAAGCTAGGAGGAGCTGGGAACTGTCGTACACAGCAGGCCTCTCCTGAATCACGCTGATCAGTTGGTCGACAGTTTATTCTTTATTTATTCATACCTGAGACACGGGAACTTGTCAACCAACTCAACGACCAAAGTGTGCGGTTGCAACAGTGCAGCCAAAAGCAGGTTTAAAATGAGCACGCACTGTTCCCCAGATTTAATGTTATGTTTTCCAGGTAAAACATTATGACGAATGTAAATGGATGTGTCTGGTAAAGCTGCACAGATTTTATTCACATCATCTAGCATTAAATGTTTTCCATTTTCTTCATAAGTGATTTTTATCAACAGTTCATTCAGAAGTCAAGAGGCTTTATTCTACATGCAGACGTGTTTGAGAAAACTCATTTTGTTATTGCACATTCGACAACTCTTCAGAATCACAAAGAGGCCTGGAAACTGTGCACGAGCTTTTAGTATTTAGGCGATGAGTCATCAGGAGCGATAAGAGACAGATGTGTTTGCTGCCATACGTGTTCCAGAGATCAGCCCGTCACATCGAAATGAGGCCGGCAGGCTCTTAGCGTTACCAGCGTCTCTGTTCGACTTCCTGTCTGATCCTCCTCCTCTGGTATCAAAGGATGAAAAGCTAAAAGAATGAATCTGATTTTATTTTTTTTTCACCCCCAACAGTCTGACGCAGCACTCCAGATAACGAGTCTAAACTCTCCCAGGAGTGTGCAGCCTGTCTGGAAGAAATAACAGAAAAGTAACTTGTTAAAAGTCTGGGCCATCAGTCAGCCTCTCTGAAAGACAAAACCCATCTACAGTAAACACCAAGGGCACTGCAGGATGACAAGAACACGGGGAAAAACTGCAGATGGCTGAATGAGCTTTAACTTTCTTTTAGTCTTCCAAAACAGAGGAGCTTTGTATATTGAACTGCTTACCTTTAAATGTGGTCTAGCTCTCTGTAATAGGCACACAGTTACACTTGAGAGACACTGATTTGTTTTGTGCTTGCAGACTCAAGTCAAGACCCACATGTTGCTCCAGGTTCTATAAAAAAACAATTAAAGAATCAGTAGAATTAGGACAATCAGGAGCTTCATTGGTTGTCGGTGCACGTCGTTTGCAGGGAGCTACATTTGGAGAAGTTTCATTTAAAACTTGCTGCTGAACAACTGCAACCTGTGTTGAGAGACCAGAGCAGACATGTGCTACTAGGGCTAACACGCTAACATGGTTAGCTTGCCAGTACTCAGTGTCTTAAAACGTTATGAGCAACAGTTTTTAACAAAGACATTAATGTGATTTTGACAAAGTTACATGTGACTTAACACACTTAACAGTATTTGAAAGATTAAAGCTTGTGGTGTTGGAAAACAGATGATATATAACTCCAACTGTTTGCATTAGCAGACTACAACAACCATCCTACTGCATATGTTCCCTTCTACTTTCATCAACCTGCTGCTCTCTGTTTACACCTCCTTTTATACCCCAATCAAGCTAACGCTGCACACCTGGAGAGGGAGTGGTCACCGGATCACCTGAGAGATGGGACATGAAGAGTATTTTTCCAGTTTAAAGTACCCAGATGTGTTCAGGCCCCACCTGTCTATCTTATCGAGGACATGTGTGGACTTGTTACAGCCAGGTATCCCAAAATGCATTTCAAGTACACTACTGTTCTAATTCCAGATTGTCCGTCCCATGTCCTACTGTCCTCCATAGTCTCTACTTCAGACTCAAACTCGTCAAGTCCAAACTACCAAGTACGCAGTTCCAAAGTCCTTGATATTGATAAAAAAAAGCCAGACAGTCCTGTAAAGCAAACTAATTATTAGTGTCACTTACTATTTTTCCCTAAAGGCCGCTAATCCAGTCTCAAGAATTGGTGATATTTTGTCCTGACCACATAATAACGCAATCTCTTTTATAATTACATCATCCAACGTACAATTGTGCAAACACATTCAGTTTTAAAGGGTTAATGTGGAGGGGTTAAAGTCCATCTATAATCTACTGGCTCTACTGGATCTACTCAGATTCGTTCATAGAAGTATTAAATTACAACTTTCAGGTGAATCTTTGGACGCCCACCAAAGATATTCTGGGACAATTTTCTGTTTTCTACTCAGTAAATAGAAACGTATCCTAATCAAAACATTGAAAACATGAAAATCTTAATAACAGGACCCTGCAGCCGCCACCACCCTCCCAACACACCCCCAGTCGGCCCCAGGCCATGTTTTGGCGGAGGCTCCTCGGGGCCCAGTGGCTCCTCCAGCAGCGGGACGGATGTGGAGCTCATCCAGCTCCATCGCTGCACTAATCCACCATTCTTCCACTGAATGGAGCATTACCATAAACGCTTGGCAGCAGGAGCCGGCATTGTATTCCAGAAAATCTGTGAGCCTCTCAAATGTGCATTGTTGAAATTCACCTGTTGCCTGGGAGATGAGAATGGACCATTCCCCATGGCCGGGTCCATTATGTAATGTGCTGGACTTTGGTCTCTTAAAGCCTGACCCCGGAGGCTCGGCCAGTCAGCCAGGACGTCTCTAAATCGCCGAGACGAGCAGTGCCAGGAAACACGGGTCCGCCATGCGTACGGCCGTTTGGTTTAATTGAAATGTTGTCGCCAGTGGGCGGCTCACAAACAACCGAGCTTTGCCGTTGTTTGCCTCATTGAAATGTTCTGACCGGTTTAGATTCTGCTGCAGAGAGACATGATTTCACAAAACCTCTTTGTAACTTATGCAGCGTTGACAGTGGCACCTCTCCCCCACTGGTTCATGGGTAATTAGTAATTATCTAACCACAGCTACTCCACAGCAGATCTGGACAGTTCAGGGCGTAGAAAGGATTCAACCAGTGACCCTATGCGCTCACAAAGCTACCACTAACATAAGCTGAACCCAGGCCACATGGGTGAAAACCAGGAATCCTAACTGCTAGACCATATTGGACACCAATAAAAAAATAAAAAACTTCATGAAACTGTGATTAAACTATAAAATCCATTCAGGAATCAACAGCAGAGAAGTTCTATTCCCTCCATTGAAGATCGGAAATTCAAAGCCAAATGAGAACAGGGGTGGGACTGAGTCTCATCAGTATCTTTACTTCAAAACCCAAATATGAGATGAGAAGGGGGAAGCAGGGGAGAGATTTGTTTCAGAAAGAAGCTCCAGCGTCTCTAGAGCATCAGGGGCCATAACTGTCTTTTTGTTAAAGCGCTCCAACACATAATCTGTTTCACTCCTTTCATGTTTGTCGCTGTGGACGGTGGAGAAACAGGAAGTCGGCCGATAAATCAGCGTCGGCTCCCTCGGCCGCATGTGTCCGCATCTGCCCACAAGATGAAATCCTTTTTATCACAATTTAAGGGCCCGAGCGGCGCAGTTAGGAGAATTATAGCAGCACTTCATGTAGAGCCGCCGTTACTCAAAAGCGGCGGGACGGCCTCCAAGTAGGTCCATCTTTTATACACGGAGGGGAAATTGCATATTGATTCCTGAGTGTGTTTGTGAATGTGTGTTGACTAGCGTGCATGTGTGTGTGTGTGTGTGTGTGTGTGTGTGTGTGTTTGAGCATGTTGCCAGTTTTGATGACAAGCCAAAATAAAAGAGAGGCTGAGCAGAGTGATGGGTAAGAGAGAGACTCAGATTATTTTAGTTTTAAGTAAATTAAAAGTCTTAAAATTTCGAATTGGATAAACTCAAATTAAACTTTTTATATTTACGCTATAAAAGACAGGAAGTATTTATTTAGTGTTTACTTGTTATTTTTTTTATCTCTTGTGTGCTACTGTCCTTAAACTGTAAGCTGCTGGAAACCCTTCAAACGTCCCCACTGTGGGATAGATAAAGGATTATCTTATCTTATCTAGTCTTAAGGTGTGTTCATCACACAGGAGGAGACCAGCGGTGATGTGGCAACCATGAGACCATCAGACTGTGGCAGCGGTGATAATAAAACCTTTAGAGACACTAAGTGGTTTGATACCAAGCTCCTTATATTTCACCAGAATGACCCTAAACAAGATGAACTAATCACAGATTTGATTCAGTGCTGATTGAACTGAAGCCCTGACCAACCGGAGCATCTGATGCGGTCGATTGGCACATGACTGGATCAGATGAGTTGACGTTTAGCAAGCTGAAGAAGTAATGAGAGAAAAGAATAATCCCTGGGCGACAAGAAGTGGGCAGCTACCGAGATGAACTAATCCCAATTTTTAGGAGACATGATCAGAACAAACAAACAAACAAACAAACAAACAAAAGCAACGGTAACGTTTGAGTCGGTTGACCGACATATGATTTAAACACAGAGCTGCTCAAACGTTCCTGAAGGAAACACCTTCCATGACTTTGGTTCCTACCACCAAATAGACTTAGACAGACTTTATTCAACCACAAGTAAAAATAAAAAATAAAATAAAAATAAAATATAAGTAAAAATTTACAAAATTAGTATATGAACAAATGTACAACAACTAGAGTTAGAAGTAAATCTATATTCTATCCACAGGATGGATTTATAACATGGAGTTATCTTGTTGTTGTCCAGCTGGATAGAGTAGGGGATGACTGACGATGGAGAGACGTTTGTCCAGTGTCCTCCTGTCCCTCACTGACACAAACATCTCCAATTCCCTGCCAATAACGTGTCCAGCCTTTCAGATCAACTTGTCCATCCTACTGATGTCCTTCCTGCTGGTGCTGCTCCCCCAACAAACCACAGCAAAATACAGACTGGTAGAACGTGTCCAACAACTTGCTGCATACATTAAAAGACCTGAGCTTCCTCAGGAAGTAGAGTCTACTCAGGCTCTTCTTGTCCACACCATCACTGTTGTCCCTCCAGTCCATTCTGCTGTTCATGTGGACTCCCAGCTACTTGTCCATCCAGGTCCTGGATGGTGATGGGCTCCACTAGTGTCCTCTTCCTCCTGAAGTCAGTGACCAGCTCCTTGGTCTTGTCCACATTCAGGAGTAGGTTGGTTTGCCTGGGACCACTCCACAAAGTCTCTGATCCTATACTCCTCCTCCTCATCAGAGAACTTCTGCAGGTGGCAGTGAACCCAGATGGAACTGTATTTTCTTTTTCTTTTCCAACAGAAAAGCTCCGTTCATCCAAATTGTGGGTTTCAATCAGTAAGATCTATTGAGATCAGTTCTTAACCCTAACCTACAGACCACATGCTGGTTACCATCCAGTCAATCATAGCGTAGCTTCTTTAAAGTGCCTGTTCAGACCTTTTATCAACATTGATCCTGGCCAATCTGATCACACGTGGGCAGCTTTCAGTGCCTGTTTACACTCGGTATTAACATTCGTCTCCTGGCAGCTCTTCAAATCCGATCTCGTTTCGAGCTCTGCATGCAAATAAACACTGACATCATTTAGGGCGCGGTAGAGTGCGTTAACAGCTGCTGTCTCTAATAGACCACTATCTCTGTTTATGTATGTCTGTCATGGGTTGAGCACACGTTAAGTTATTTGGTATGGATCTCCGCCCTGACACAGATCAGCCCTGTTGAGTAGGTGGTCTTTAATGTGACCCAGGACTCACCAAAGGAAGGAGGTCACATGTGCCCCAGACCACCTCCACATGTGGACTTAGGTCAGATCAGATCTGGACTTTACACCACTGGTCAGTTGTGATCAGATTCCCCAGGATGGATGTTAATGTGAGATCTGAGCGTTGTTCAATGACGGTATCAGGGAGGACGTGTTAAAGCAATGGCATGAAGGACACCAGCTGTCTTCTACCTGAATAAGCTCAGGACAGCGTGAGGTGAACCACTGACAGTGAATCATGACGCACTACCAGCCGTCCGTCACTCATACGTGACGTCAGGTCATTTTCATGCTGATATCATTTAGATTCAGTTATTTCCCTCCATCTCCGCTGCCTTAAACTGATTTCTGAAAGTTCTCCCTGCAGACTCTGCTGCATCTCTGCTGAGGGAGTCATGCAAACTGTGCTTTTACTTTTTGCAAGTAAATCCACTCGATCAAGTGGATCAAGGTGATCCCATTAAAATAAATGGATTGCTGCCTGAAAATGTGTCCGTCGCTAATGCTAAACAATAAAAAAACAACAAATGAAAAAGACGAGGGAAGAGAGCAAGAGACAGAAAAGGAGAGAACAGGGACAATCAGAGCGAGAGAGAGAGGAGGGAGGGGATAACGACGGGGAGGATGGATGATGGAGTGATGTAGAAATGGAGTGGTTTCAGGGGGTGGATGAGTGGAGGAGTCTGTTTTCACTGTAATCTGTTTACTTTGCAATTTGTGTTTTCAGAGCGAGTCCATTCATTCTGCTTAACCTGACACTTCACTCACCAACAGGAAGAGTGTGTGTGTGTGTGTGTGTGAGCGGGCGAGCGAGCGAGCGAGCGAGAGAAAGATGGAGAGGGAGACGAATCTCATTTAAACCTCCCTTTTATTGAGATGTGTTTGCCTGCATCTAAATACGCCCGTGTGTGTGAAAACTCATTTATGTCCCGTCTTATTGTAATTGTGTGAATATTTATTTGTGTGTGTGGGTGTGTGTGTGTGTGTGTGTGTGTGTGTGTGGTAGACATTTTACGTCTTGCCTTTTTGTAATTGCATACGGCCGAGTGTGTGTAAACACATGCATGTGTTTGCTAAAGCGTGTGTGTGTGTGTGTGTGTGTGTGTCATGTGAGCATCCATTAGCAGGGCAGGGCTGGACGGTAATTATTCAGCAGAGAAGCCATTAGCTGAGGCAACAAACAACAGGCCGTCCTTTGTGTTATACTTCCTGCCCGTGTCGCAAATTATTCACTCATCAATACTCATTATGAAGTGTACCGTGTTCACAACAACATGTGTATGTATATAAATGCTCCTTGTATTTATATCGCTCCTTCCTACCCACTCGTTCACACAAACACTAGGAGCAGAGTTCAGTGTCCTGCTCAGTGACACTTTGACATTATCCACCAGGGGTCGAACCAATAACCCTCTGGTTCCTGGACAAGCTGCTCTTCCTGCTGAGTCACAGCCGCCCCCTCCCTGCGTAGAGTAATTAGCTCTGTGTTTGTACAATACACAGTGAGTTTCGTCCAGCGTTGAGGATTAAACATCACATTCAACTTTGCTTTGTTAGCAGCAGGATTCACACTATGTTTGTAGAATGAGGAGATCTGTATTAGTAAAAGTTGCGGACGTGACGCAACACAAGGGCCAGAAATAAACAGAACCTTCTTCCTGTGAGGCGTCAGTGGCAGCGGCAACAGCCCTGGAAATACTTGTTCTTTATTCCAAGATGGTTCCCTTCTCTGTCACAGGTGTTGCACGGAGGGTATAGGACCCAACTCCAGACACAAGAGGAGGCAGAAACTGGGAATAAAAGAAAATCACATATAACAAAAGGTGCAGCAACAATAAGGAACGGTAAAACAAACTGTCCAAGTAGAAGGTATTCCAAAAGAAGGAGGAGGAGCATAGGAGCACAGGTGAGGATGCAGACAGGAAGTCCAGATATTAAATCAGCAGAATGTCACGTTCAGTCCTGTAGAGGTTGTTTCAGGACTCAGAGGCTGTGGTCTGAGCTGCAGCTTAATTTCATCACGTTCCTGCTCCTGTTTCAAATATTTAGTCTCCTTTCTTTAAAGGTCCATGAAACGTCCAAAGCCAAAGGCTGCAACGGACAACAGAGGAATGAATTCACTGCAGTTTGAGAGATTTTATTTTGTTGTTGCAACAAAGCGGAGAGTTTCACCGACCTCACCTTGTATTTTGTCCTCAGTCAGATTATTTTGTTTGGGTAAATGCAGCCTCTGGTTTCTGGTTTCCTCGTTGAAACAGAGGTGAAAAGCATCACTCCGCACCTTTTTTCTTTAACTCTAGGCCATCAGTGCTCAGTAATAACCCTTCTTGAGGTAAACAATCATGTATTTTTCAGCGTAGAGATGTTTGAACAGGCTCGTATAGACCTGAACTCCCCTTGAACCTCTCAGGTGATATATATTTAATGCCGCGGCCCGGCCGGACCGGCATGTTTCTCAGAGTTTCACAGGTACAGTAGACAACAGGACGCTCGCCTAGGGCGCAGGACGTGTCGAGGAGTTGCAATTTGAACACCTGCTGCCACAGGAATCAAAGAAAACCCGGGGGGCGGGAGGGGAGAGAAGAAACAAGGTGAAGGACACAGATCTGCCTCACTGTGCAAAACAAGAAATAAGAAAATCTGCTGTTCTTTGAAAGCAGTGAGCGCTGTCAAAACAGAGGCCGGTCAAACAGCTGCTTTGTCAACAGCCATTGTAGAGCAGAGCTCCTCTTTGTCGAAACATCAGTCAGAGCAGCGAGGATAAACTCCAGTGTGACGCGCGCTCGTGCTTGGTGTTACCTGCACGCTGCTCAGAGGCTCTGACAGCTCTTCACTACACTCCAGTCCTCACCATCAGACGGATGTTTGTTACATCGAGAGTGTCAGCGCTCAAGACGAAAACCTTGAGTTCTCTTTTTTTATTTCATCCTCAGGTGAAGGAAACCCTCCGGTAGTTCCACAGCAGTGCAAGGTCTTGGTGAAAGAAGTACACTGGAGCTCTCTGCTGTTTGCAGACTGAAGTGATTAAACTCAGATTGTCCAACATATCAGAAATGTTTTGCTTATAAAGATTAGTTTATACTCCTGCAGCCGGTCTACCTCATAGAGGGCTATGCCGGTGACCGGACCTGAACGGCTCATGCTGGAGTTTAAGTTAATAAATGTTGATCAGCAGTTACTGAAATCACTGATGTCTGAGTAGATGGTTTGTAGGAGGCTGAACAACGAAGAACGCTCTTGTGCTTTTCTGGCTGCTGAAACATGTGAACAAGGAAATGCTTCGTCTTACTCCTCTAAGTACCTGGGTGTTCACCTGAACAAGATACTAGACCGGACTAACCACGCTAATGCTCTTAATAAGAACAGCCTGAGCACACTCTACCTGCTAAGAACACGTAGGTCCTTTGGAGTGCAGGGAGCTCTGCTGTGGTGGCATCAGTGGAGTGGTCTGCAGGAGAAGCAGCATCTCAGCAGCTGTCTGATTTAAAAATGTTAAAGAAAGACATTTTTGGATATGCCAAGACCTGGAACCTCCACTGTCCTTCAACTGTCTGCAACACTGCACATTTCCCCCATAAAAAAAGGATTAGACCAATCACAGCCGTTGCGTTCTGCTGCATTGCACTGCTGAAGTGACCTGCAACTCTAAATCATGTTTAAGTGATTTAAATCCATAGTTCAGAAGAAGAAGAAGAAGAAGAAGAAGTTCACAAGGACAAACTCAGTGCTTTGTTTTAAATAACAAGAGGTTTTTATTGTCATATCACAATCCTCCGAGACCATGGAGCTACTGGAAGACGAAGGACGAAGTTCAGTACAATGGACTGAACATAACGTGGGTGTGTGCAAGCTTATGCAGACAATACAAACAGTTCACGACAACCAGTACAATACAGACAATACAGAACACTTTGGAAGACAAATCACAGAAACACTACGACAGAGAGTAGCGCCGACTAATAAACAGACGGATGTTGCTGAAAGTTAAATATGTTGTTGTGACCACTTTTGTGTATCTAAACTTTTAATTTGCAAAGTACATATTTTTAAAATGCGCATTACTATAAATTGTTAATTAGCAAGGTTTTCCCCAAAGCTGCTCCACTTTCCCTTTAATTCTCAGGTTAATCCTCGAAGAAAATCGTCAGTATTCACTCGTTTGAATGAGTTTCAATGTCATTTTTAAACATGCACAGTATATCGAAATTAAGATATAAAGCAGCAGGCGCAGCTTCATTAGGTTTCATTTCAAATCAGGGCAACAACTTTATCTTCTTCTACCATTTCATCTTGGAGATCTTTGCTGAGAAACGTTCAGGCCTTTTTGAGCTCCTTCCCTGTGACTCTGCCTGATTCTGTTGATGCGTCTTGTTCTCTGCAGAAGGAGAGCGGTGTCAGTCCTCCGTCAGCACCGAGGCCTCAGATCACAACGTGAGTCCGTCAGCTGAGCACGAACAGCTGAAGGCCTAACTCCGAGCTGAAGGAACGTTGATGTGGACGGTTTGAGAGCCGCAGCAGGTGAAGGATTCAAACGCGTGTCAGGACAGAGCTGCCTTCTGTCTGACTGAGCCGTTCGTTTTAAGATCCATTAAACTCAGGTTTCAAAGACGACATAAAGAACACAATTAAAATTAAAGCTGTAAATCAACGTACGGTCCGGGCACTAAAACAAAAAGAAGTCTTCTTACTGAACCAGTTTACAGTTCAGTTCAGATAAAACTTCCACATCAGTATATTTTTACTACAGCAGCATTCACAGTGACATCTTCAGTGGGTTTAATGCCAAGTTAAGCACCACTTTTACTTCTCTGTGCCGGTTTACGAGGGGTTTTAGAGAGCGATTCATCGCTGGTACAGATTTGTTGACTTGAATTTAGCAGCGTGCCTCAGCACAGACTGAAATCTCAGCAAATACTGGTTGAGTTGAGCTCAGGATGAATTAGTTATGAATCAGTTTAGTGATCTCTTCACTTCCCTCTTCATCAGGTAAAGTATATTCTGGCCTATAATCACATATACTGATGACAGTTCAGAGTCACCACTGTCACTGTGGAGCCTGAGAGCTGCTAGCACAGCGGTAGGTCAGCTGTCATTCAGAACAGACAGCGTATACTCCCATTTTATCAAATACATCGATCCACGCTGAGAAGATATGCAAGACGTTTTTATCAAGACTCTGTGTCACTCTGGTTCCTCCCTGCATGCTACGATAGTCGGACGAATGCAAACCACCAAATAGTTCTGTCTTCTGTCTGCTATGAATAATTTACCCAACACATTTCTGATACCATCGTTTGGTAAACCTCGGTGACCCGGAGATCAGCGTGGATTCCCCCCTTTTTTTTTTTACTTGAAATCTCTGACAGGACAAAATGAAGTTATTTTATTTATATAAATGATGAGAGAGTTCAAGATCATGCGTGGCAGTAAATAGCACCAAATATATTTGCGAGTGTATGTTTGAAAAAGGTTTCTGTTTCCATGCAGGTTTAGGGGCCATGCTGGAGTCTATGGGGCCCTGGCATATACTCTCCTTATGCCTCTGGCCAGCCCCTGCACAAATCTATGAAGTGAAATAAATAACCGTGTGTGTGTGTGTGCGTGTGTGTGTGCGTGTGCGTGTGTTTACTGAAATTCAAATGTTGAATCCCCCTGAACTGTCTCTGTAAAGTTCTCCCCGTGGATCTGACAGCAGCCTCCGATCTGTTTGTCCTTTCCCCCTCGAGCCGCTCAGCAAAATGTCAGCCAGGCCAGATTGGATTGCTTTTATTTAGACCAAAAAAAAATTTGTTTTTCACTTTCTCCTCAATCACTCCAGTGGACAGTCTGGTATTCTGTTTTATTTAATTTTTTTATTTCTTTCTTCAGCATGAGGTGGACACGTTGGGGAAAAGCCCACGGCCTTGAGCCAGAGAGACGGTGGCAACAGCAGCGGCTGATTGGCTGACAGCTGCGTCCTCTAGCCACCGTGCTTATCCGTGCTCATGAAGGGAGGAAAACATCCTCCCCCCGCCACCGCCGCCGCCACCGCCGTCCCTCCGACGCCGCACGATGACAGGCTTAACGGTGATATGAGGGGATGTGTTATCTGCTGACTTCCAAATTCATAAATCTTTGAGATCAGACGAAATTGAAGCGGCTTGAAAAGCTCGAAGGGGAGATTGACACGTCTGAGTGGCTCTGTGGGCGCGCCGCTGCAAACTGCATGCTAATGCGCCATCATGCATATGTTTGGACGTGCTCCACGTGTGTGTGTGTGCGTCTTCATAACTCGTGCATGCATTGTGTTTCATGCTGCCTACGTACACATGCATATGTATGAGGGTTAAAACATCTACATTTCTACGAGGTAGTCTGTTACTGAGTCCTAAAAATCAACACCCCCAGGAGAAGGGTTTCTAACTCACAAGTTGGATTTTTGCACAAACAGAATGAATTCCCTTGTCCTTGGTGTGTCAGCACGAGCAGATGTAGAAACTAGAGAGCACAGACCAAATGTTTTTCTTTTTTGCTAAACTTTTTCCTCCCTGCTGTGCGAATGGTGGATTTCAGAGCCATGACATTTCTGGAGGATTTCAACCCTCTGATTTATATTTTTTTGATATCGGTGCCGAAATGATGATTTAGTTTTGGTGACAAACATTTTTTCCAGTGATGTCGTTGTTCGTGTTTCTGTTTGCATCAGTGTTTATTCTATCTGCAGAAAGAAAACACAAAGAAGCTTGGTCCTTCCATTTGTTGTTTTGCATGGTCATGGTTCTGTAAAATGAATTGTCTACAAAGATACACTGATCAGCCATAACATTATGACTAATACTGTGCAGGTCTCCCTTGCGGTGACTCATCAGAGAATGGACATGGGCCTTCTGAGGGTGTCCTGTGGTGTCTGGAAACAGAATGTTGTTAGTGGGGGGGCCTTTGAGGGGATCATCCCACAGATACTTGATCAGTTGGGTGGGGGTGGGGGTGCCTGGTCTGGTCTAGGTGGGTGCTACATGTCTAAGTAACATCCACACCAATGAATGCCAGGTCCAGAAGTTTCCCAGCAGAACACTGAACTGTCACAAGATGGTTTAAATGTTATTCACTTCTCCTGTCAGTGGTCATAATGTTGTGGCCATTCATTTGCTTATTCTAATTCCATTTGATTTCTTTCTGAATGGTGAACATTAGCAGGAAATTGAAACAGACCATTTTAAGTGATTTTGTTTGTGATTGATTAATGAGATTATTGTTTTGAGGAAAGTATTTCCTTGGACTCCAGCACTCCTTTTTTTTTTACTGATTACTGCTGCAACACAGACTCTTTCCACAAACCTCAATCACATCACAACTACAGAACTAGCTCCTGATTTCAGGTGAGAAACCCACGTTTTCCATCCAGAACATTTCTATTTTTGTTTTAGATGATAACACTGAAAGGAAACACTGAGACTGAGCTGGAGTTGAGAATCTTGCTGCTGTGCGTTGAAGCTGCAGCGTGTTGGGTGAGGATTGAGTCTGAGATGGAGTGTGAGATGTGATCGGTCGCTGCCTCCAGATAAACACTCTCTCTCTCTCTAATTCATTTTCCTTCCACTGATTTATCTTGTTTTCCTCCGTCTTGTCTGCTCATGCCCAGATAAAATCCCCCAAATTGCATCACCCTCCCCTCTGTAGCTCTGCAGCGTCTGTTTCAGGACACAGTGTGGAGCAACAAAAAACATAAAGAATGCATCTGGTATCTTTTAGATCTGAGTTATAACACCATTTATTCAGCCGGCGATGCTTTTGATGTAATTATTTTGTGCGTCTGCACCGAGGCGTTCAGAGGTGACACAAATATCACACGAGGCTACAGCGGCAGACTTACTGCAAGAACATTTGGGAAAGTTTCCAAACTTTACTTCACAGAGAACCGTGACCAGGTCTGCTACTTTATGATTTTACATCTGCAGCAACTGGAAGATGTTTCAGGGTCTGGATTTGTCCACATTCACTTCAGTAAAAACAAGACAAGTGTCATTATATTAAATTAATGCATCTTAATATAAAAGTGCATGAGCTTTATGTACATGTGCATCATTTCAGTATGTATGACCCACTTAGCCTGAGAGTAATGTTGGTTCCTACCCGTCGTCATTCACGGTGGGACAACTGCAATAAAAGTTGCATGTACACTGTCCTGCCGTGTTGGTGATGACTGATGAAGACTCAAAACTTTAACCTACATAACCACCACGGCCCGGAGAGTCTCTGACAGAGGTGTCTGGCAGCAGCAGAGCTTTTTCATATTCACAGAATCATTGTTTTCTCCTGGTAGCCTAGATGTTTGATCAGACTGAACATGTTGTTAATCTACAGAACACTGGTACATGAACCACAGAACTAGCCATGTCCCAGTTGGTAGCGGTGCAGATCCTGACATTTTTTAAATGATTGGATCGATATCAGGCTTAAAGTCTGATCTTTTGTAGGTTTTAATTTTAAACCTAAACCACGTCCCTGTAGCAATAAAACATCTGCTTCTTCTGTTTTAATGGTGGTTGGCTAGCGTCAAAGCTGTCAATAATCTAAGAAGAAGAAGAAGAACCAAAATCAGTCAGTCAGCTGTTAGTCAGTAACTAGTGTAATGTGGATGTGTGGTGAGGTGGTAGTAGTTGATCATCTAAACAGAATCCATGGAGTCCACTCAGTCAAAGGCTGCACCCAAACAACAACAACAAACACTGAACGTTTACAAGAAGAGAAAAGTTTCCTGGAGACAGCGTCAAGGAGAAACATCTTCCAGAGAGGGTTAGGGAGTTTATGGCAGCGTTGGATGACCAGAACATTTCTGGAGTAGAGAACACAAGGTACCAGCTACCCTCTCCACACTACATTAACTTTGACTGAAAGATTTATTGGACTGAATCCAGTCCACTCTAGGAGAAGACAAGGAAGACAAGGACAGACTTTAGGAAGATACAGGAGACCAACTCTAGGAGAAGACAAGGAAGACAAGGACAGACTTTAGGAAGCTACAGGAGACCAACTCTAGGAGAAGACAAGGAAGACAAGGACAGACTTTAGGAAGCTACAGGAGACCAACTCTAGGAGAAGACAAGGAAGACAAGGACAGACTTTAGGAAGACACAGGAGACCAACTCTAGGAGAAGACAAGGAAGACAAGGACAGACTTTAGGAAGACACAGGAGACCAACTCTAGGAGAAGACAAGGAAGACAAGGACAGACTTTAGGAAGCTACAGGAGACCAACTCTAGGACGTTTGACCCTTTATGGGTGAGGAACTATATTCAGAAGCATGTGTTTTTCACTCAGCCAATCAGAGAAGATCAAGGACCTCAGGGTCTAATGTGGTCTGTAAGGTCCACCTCTGCATGAACGCTGAGCATAACTGCTGTATTGGGTTCCATGAAAAAGATGTTCTAATGGTCTAAATAAATGTTTACAGGCCAAGGAACCATATATGGTAACTTCATTAATCTCGATTTTCTACAGGAAAATTAAAATCGGGGGGAGGGGGGGGGGGCAACTTGATCAGGACATCCCAGCACAGAAGGCCATGCATGTTACTGACCACAGTCACTGTTGATGCTCCAACTTTCAACTTGATTATTTCCTGAAACCATTTTTTTTTACTCCCGCAAAATTATAATCATTCACAAAAGTGTTTAGAAGCATGTCAGAACTTTGGACTGTCGATTGCCCCATGAACACGAAACAAGATTAAATCCAACACTGATTTAAAACATGTTATACTATAGGTGTGCACACACTCTGAGCCATGCTTTAGTCAGGTCCCTGAGAGACTGGACCGTTAGAGAGCGTTTATTCACCAGCACAGCCTCCTGTTTAAATCCCTCTCCATCTTCCACCGCTGCTGCATAACATGAACCAAAATAGCAGCCGGGATTGGGGACACCCACTCTCACAGAGTTAAACGAGGGCCCCGGGGCCTTTACGCCGGTCTCAGTCCAGTCTCATCATCTGTCTCCATGATCGTCACGTCACCCTTGACTGCCTCTCGTATCAGTCATGCACTGCTTTGTTTCAGAGAGACATTTTTCATCTCTCACATTACGTCTCATTTAATCCAGCCTGGACCTGTGTCTGTTTATCTGGTTGTGTCTGGGACTGTCACAGCGTAGTGCTGCTCTGATGAGACCAAAGCTGCAGGATGTTTACCTGTGCAGGGTCACAGCCATTTGTCTGATTGGTTTGCAAAGTTGTTTTTGACTGAAGCTTGGTATTTTAAATTGAATCGATTACTCCAACAATCAGCAAACATCTCTAATGCTAATAGGAACAAACTGATGACTAGTCTTTAGAGTTTAAGTGTTGGAAGTTGTTCATTTCTGATGTGACGATGGATTTATTTCTGCTCAGCTGTCTCCATTTCTTCTACATTTCTGTAGCTCAGTCTGGCTCACCACCACTTATCCCTCCTCCTACTTCAGTCTGAACCGTGTTGATCGGCCTGGACAGTTTTTAACTCTCAGGAAAACCTGGTCAACTCAATCAATCAGCCACAACATTATGACCACTGTCAGGAGAAGTAAATATCATTGACCATCTTGTGACAGTTCAATGTTCTGCTGGGAAACTTCTGGACCTGGCATTCATTGGTGTGGATGTTACTTAGACATGTAGCACCCACCTAGACCAGACCAGGCACCCCCACCCCATAGCAATGACACTCCTTGATGGCAGCAGCCATCCCCAGCAGGATGCAGCCTGACACAGACACACACACAAAAACAAAAAAAAAACATGAAGAACAGCACAAGGTGTTGACCTGGCCTCCAAATTCACTAGATCCCAAACTGATCAAGTATCTGTGGGATGATCCACAGAGGCCCCTCCCCTCAAGCCCCCCCACTAACAACATTGTGTTGATCAGACACCACAGGACACCCTCAGAAGGCCCATGTCCATTCTCTGATGATTCACCACAAGGGAGACCTGCACAATATTAGGAAGGTGGTCGTAATGTTATGCCTGATCAGTGTACCACATGAATATACATACAAGTCACTTGTTCTCTGTATCCAAGTGAACATCCATTGTTCAGTTGGCAGCCATGCAAGACGCCATGGAGCAGTTCCTGGGATTTTCGGTGCTTGCTCAAGACACCTCAGCCGTGGACAAACCAGTCCAGTCTCTAACCACCAAACCATGGACGTCAGGGGTCTGCAGGCTGGCTGAGCTGATGAGCAGGAGCTGTCCGGCCACTCTGCTGAGAGACTAAGATGTTTAACAGGGTTGTTGCCTCTCTTCACTTTTGCCAGAAGCAAAGAAAAAGGCCACGGGGTTGACAACTGCAGGGCAAAATAAACTATTAAACCAGCAAATCAGTTCAGATTTTAACATAAGCAGATCACTGAAGTGAAACCAGAGTCGAGTTTGTATTGTTTGTCTTTCGGTGAGTTTTTTTAGATTTACTAAAATTTATTTCAGATGATGAGAAAGACCTTTGACTGGAGAGTTCCCCTCACAGCTCTGCTTCATGGTTTTTTTATTCAGCTGCTGCTTACATCAGAGAAAGGAGATGGCAGAAGGCTTTATGTGAGTTGTCTGTAGCCGGCAGGTTTGTTCTGTATCTCAGGGACTGAACGCGCTTGTCAGTCGATCCTGAGATGTAATCAGTCTTCAGGTGCAGCACAGTTCATCCTGATCAAACCTTCCATTAAACTAAACATCTTCCACGGCAGGAAGCAGGAATCTGCAGCGCTCTGGAGCGATCTTTACAAAATCTCCACCGCGGAGAGTCGTCATTAGGAGGCGATGCGTCGGCTGATTGACACATCCAAATGAATGAAGAGTCTGTTGAGAGGCCTGTGGTATATCTTTTTCACATCATTACTGAGAGCATCAGTAATTTCCATCATGAACACTGTGGCGTCCCCTGACAGGCTCTCATCGGGCCTCGGCGTCCATCGGGGGAAATGATGGTATTAGACGGGAGGCAGACTCTCGGGGTGAGGCTCCGTGATGAGGGGAGGGGGGCAGGGAGAGGAGCTAATTACCCTTTTATTACCAGGGACCAAACCCGCGTCCCAGGGGGGCTCGCCTGGCCCTGTTTGAAACAAGGAGGATCCGGCACGCCACATTAGCTCGGTGGCTCAGCCTTCCCTCTGTAATGCGAGGAGCTGCATGTACACGCCGAGCGTCTGCGTCTGTCAAGGTTGTTTTTCAAACGCACTCATTTCATTTAGACGCCTCCTGTGCACCTACAGGACCGCTCCTCTCAACGGGCCGCCATTTTGTTTCAGTACGAAGCAGATTTAAACAACGGTGAAGAGACGAGCGTCCATTTAGAAAGTGAATTAATTAGCTTAATAAACACATGTGGGACAGGAAGGCAGCTTATCAGCGCCATGCTCATCAGGAAATTAAAAAAGCTGTATTAATATGTAGATAGTGCAGGACAAAGCACCACTTCACCCTGGTACTGTCACTTCTGCTTTATCTATTTGCACTTTCTGTACTCCAAGAGTTTGGTAACTGAGCACCAAGAACCAGTTTTATAACAGAATGAACACACAGTGTATCATTTACATATGCATGGGTTGACCTGTCCAAACACGATGGGTATGCACAGTCAAATAAGTCTGAAATGAACCCCTAAAATTAAAAGTTATACTTCCTGCAGGAGTCACTTTTGTCAGTGGGAACTAAATTGAATGATTTCTCCTTTTAATCCACGTTAGCTGTTTGTAGGTGAAGTATTTTTTACGTTAAGTTTGATGACATGTAGGAGAACTAACTGTACGACAGGAGCACATTCAGATCTGTAGTTCCTGTCACTTGTCAGACTTTCCCATTTCCCACAATGCAACTGAACGACTGCATTAAAGGGTTATACAAATGTTTTCCAGCGATGAGTAAACTGACCTTTGTGTGTAACGCGCTCCTTATTTACTCTCAGCTCGGGGGATTGCAGGTGAGGAAACGATGTAACAGGACCGCGATCGATCCACCTAAACGGCTGACATGCGTCGAAGGTCAGCGCTGAATGAATAAAATGAAACACGGTCGCTTACGCTCGCTTTATTGATTTACTTAATGAGTCTAAGAATACACCGCTCCATGGAAGGCATACAAAGCTACAGACCTCAACAGAAAACATGAATTCTTCTCAGTGTGGACATCCTTGACTTAGACATAAAACAAAGTTCATTTCACATGAATCACAGAATGAAATTAAAAGTCTGAAGCGGTAAATGACCCTGAACACATAAGTGTGACTGTGACAGGTGTACGGAGAGGTGAACAGTCGTCTTATTTGGACATGCAGGAGGTTTTGCAGGAGGCATTCTGCAGATAAGCTTTAGCTTTAGCACACACTTTGTTGCTCATGTCTGTCGTCCATATTGAGACCACAAGACGAATCGGTGTCACAGGTTTTTCCACCACAGTTAAAAATCTTTACTTTCGGTTCGATGTACATTCTTCATTCAGATGGAGGACTGTTGCTGTTGGCTGGTGTCTCCACAACAGCTGCCGCCTCCCGGGGCTTTTCACGGCACAGCGGCGCCCGAGGCTTACCGGGAGAAAATAATGTGGCTAACAGAAAGCATCTGACCGGTGAGCGTCCTCCGGGCTCAGACTCATCACTGATGAGTGATGCTGAAGGACAAATACTCCTCATTCTGTCCTGACTTTTTCTTTTAGAGTTCACTGGTAGAATTCAGAATTCATTGGTCCATCAATGATGACAAGCCGTCCTGGTCCAGATGCAGCAGAACAGGCCCAAACCAGGACATTAGCACCCCCATGTTTGATGGAGGGATGAGGTTCTGATGCTGGAATGATGCAGTGTTGGTTCATCTCATTTAAACCAAACTATTCTACTTTGGTCTCATCTGTCCACTAAACATTGTCCCAATAGTCTTCTGTCTTGTCCACATGATGTTTAGAAATGTTCTTCTTGGAGAGCAGTGTCTTTGTCCATCACACCATGGTTGTTCAGTGGATTCATCAACATTAACATTAGCCAATGAGAGAGAGGCCTTTAGCTGCTTAGAAGTTCCCCTGGGTTCCTCTGGGACCTCTCAGACTATTATGGAGTGATCTTTGTTGGTGGACCACTCCTGTGGAGGGGAACAGTCGTCTTCAATCTGTCTGACTGTGGATTATTTGTGGGTTCCAAACTCTTTAGAGATGGTTCTGGAACTTTTTCCAGCCTGATGAGCAACAACAACTCTTTCTCTGAGCTCCTCAGAAAGCTCCTTTGTCCACAAACATGTGTTGTGAAGATCAGACTGAGACAAATCCCTGATTTATTGAAACTAAACCAGGAACTGAACCACACCTGAGTCTCATTACATTGATGGAAACACTTCTGAACACATGGATTCTGATTTAATCCTAGAGGAGCTCCTCTCTGATATGTAATATTGGCTCATTTTTTTCTGAATAAACAAATACACAAGTAGAATATGTCTCTTTCTTCTGTTTGATTGAGTTCTCTTTTGATTTTTATGCAAATACTTTTAAGCAACAGTGTGTATACAATACAATGTACTGATTTGTGTTCCAACGACATTCCTTCAGTCTGAAGAGTCAACTCTTCATTAACACAAACTTTGTCATGTTTGAGAGGCTTGTGTTGTCAAAAGGAAAGCACTAATCTAATTTTGTGGAGATATTTGAGTCTGGACTAAAATGTTAGACTGTCATCATTCTATCTGCTAACATGCTTTAAAAGTATATTCAGAACTTGTCCTACTCTCTGTTTGACCTGAAGCCCACCAGTTGTTCGTGCACAGACCCAGAATGTTAAAGACTGCAACCCAAACTTTGTGTCTGCACAGCTAACTATGCACAATCTGGAACATTTTATTCTGCTAACAAGGTTTCATCCTGTCCAACTGTGTCGCTCCGGAGCCAAAGCCCTAATAACAGGTTTTGTTGTTTTGTTTTTTACCCCCCCCCCCCCCCCAAAAAAAAAAAAACAACACAATTCTTCCAACAGACTTTGTGTTGCACAGAGCGATGCTGCGTGCATGGTGTCGGTGCTGTAGTACACGGCCCGGTCCTGATTCAAACCCCTCATTAACGAACAGAAACACCATCCGTGGGGCTCGGCTGTCACTGCTCACATTATAAGTTCATAAGCCCATCTCTAATTCATGGAGGGGAGATTACTGTCTGTGTGTGTGTGTGTGTGTGCGTGAGTGTACACTGTTGTGTGTTTGGGAAGAGTTTCAAAGGGAGTTCGCTGGTTGCTTTCTGTTTCAGATGGGTTAATGAGTCCGACTCAGAACGACAGCCAGAGCGTACGAGCCTCATGTTCATGTAGGTGGAAGCTTCCAGGAGGAGGTAATGTATTCTATTACATCTCATTTCCATGTAAACACTGGGTATTGTCATCTACATTCTGCCTGTGTAGTTCTTCTGGTGGAACACATTCATATTTCCCCTATTTTCTATTTTATTTTATTATTAGTTGGGGTAATATTTAGTGATTAATGTCCGGCTCTGTGTGAGAGGGATTCATCCACTGCAGCAGTTTGGGTTCATTTCATTCCCTGCACTTTTTTAATGAAGCATCCTTCAGGGTTTTCCTCTCAGAATTAATAACAGGGCTTGTAAAAACTCTATCACTGTGTATTATTGTTATTATAATTATTTATTTATTTTTTATTTGTGCTCAACAGGCGTAATAGCACTGACACAATACACTGGATATTCTCTGGAACTGCTCCGACTTTGAAGGGAAGTAATTAGTTCCAAGTCAATAAAGACACTTTTATTTATTCACATTGCTTTTGTGGGAAAAGAATGAAATATTTATTTATTTTTTTAAAGTATCTTTCAGTGGAAGCATAATTAAAAAATCAACTAAATGAACTTGTGTTGCACATATCTTACTTCACTCTTATAATTTAAGGCACATACTTCCTTTATATGGTATTACAGGTGAGTCAAGCAACTTCCAATTTCATATAATTTCATCCTGTAACATATGAGAAATGAATGTTCTTTACATGTTTGCACTAAAGTTAAAATATGCAACCAGACAGTGGACATTCATCTGTTGAGAGGAGAAAAAGAGAGAGAAGAGGGGAGCAGGAGGAACAAGATGGTACGTACATCTGATTAAAGCTTCATGATACAAACATAAGTACACAATACAGCTGATGCATGTTTCACGAGAGACTGCTGATGAATTAAAACAATGGACAGAGCTAGCATTCAGTATATTGATTGTAGAAAGGTTTCAGAGCTAGCTATAGTTGAATATAAGATCGGTATCATAAACCGGTAGGAGAATTATACATCCAGGGAGGAGTGGAGAACTGTAAGACATGAATACTGGGCAGGTTGATGGAGCCAGGAACCACAGACGAGTAATATGCAGCTCTGCAGATCAGAAACACACAGCTCCAGGCTGGAGACACTGACAAGAAGATGAGATGCTATACAGCTGTAGGATGCACATGCATGAGTGGCAAGAGAGAAGAAATTAGGGGATAGGCGCTGAGTGCATCATGAGATGCCCCCCCCCCCCCAGCAGCCTGGATCTATGACAGCATGACTAAGGGATGGGTCAGAGTCACCTGAGTAGAGAAGCATCTACCTCCCAAACCCAAATCTCTGAAGCCTTCTCCTTCTCCGTGTCCTGCAGCTAAAGGTCTAATAACTTTATCAAATAGTTGATGTGCAGCCTCCTTCTCTCTGTTACCACAGGACGTTTGGTGAAGTTGTTAACTGACTGCTGTCCAGAAGATTTGGACTGTTCCTCTGCTAGTGTTAGTCTTTTTTGCACCTTGTTATTGTCGACATGATTCTGAAAGCGTCAAAAGTCGACAAGTCTGTACAACCCATAGTGTGAACAATGAATGAATCTCTTCTGAGTCACAAACACCTTGAAATGAGTCTTTGCAGAATCATAATTTTCCCCATTAGGTCCAATAAAGAGAGCAGAATCATTAAACTTAGTTCTTTACTCCATTCATGTGAGCTGGAATCAAACAGGACGTCAGCCAGAGCAGGTGGAGGACGATAAGGAATTTCCACTGGAATTAATTGTGCACCAACCTGGAACAGAACAGAAAGAGGAAGAGGAGCAGTTTGAAGTGATAACTTTGTTCTCCCACTTTAGCCTATAAGCGACTTTGTTGTTTCTTGTCTAATTTAACTGCTTTGCAACATCAGATTGTTAATTGAGGATGTTCCGTGCATCATTTCCACTAAATAATTGAGACAAACCCATTGAAAGCGCTCTTTAATGAGTAAAGAGTGAACTTTAGTACGCATCGACACCAGTCAGACCGACGGACTGGCCACAGATGAAACCCATATTGATCTTCTCATCCGACTCTGGGCAGGACAACAAACAACAGACATTTCCCCAAAATGTCAGGGTGCGCCTCTAATTAGGCATTTGTATCCTGTCGGCAGTCGGAGGCGCGCGGCACACGGCTCTCATGCATCCATACTGATGATGATGTACAGTCACACGCCTTCGCCTGCACACGACAGCTCTGAGCGCTCGGCCTAATGTGAAATCGAGCCCCTCTGGCTGCCATCTGCTGCAGAAAGTACCTGATCCTCATAAACAAACACAGGCTGCCTTCGCCTCGCCTCGCCTCGCCTCGCCGTGCTGCTGCTGCTGCTGCGGCTGCTGCAGGCCCATATTCACACACCAATCAATGAGGGGATCCCACACACTGATATATAGGCTGCGAAAATTGGCTTTCTTCTCCTTCAGAAGATTCTGGTGATTACCTATATGGGGCTGTTGATTGGAGATTGATCGCGGGTTGAAATTAAACAGCACTGGGTCCCTTTTTTGTGATTTGTGCAAGGCTGAATGCGCTGATGGAGGATGATAGAAGAAGAGGAGGAGGAAGAGGAGGAAGAGGAAGGGATGATGGAGGAGCAGACAGCTGAGAACACCCTGAGGAAAATCTCCACCAGTCATTTAGTTTGTTATGAATCCTCCTCATTTACTTAAAGTTATCAGCTGATCACCTTGTGATATTTGGCCTCTTCTCGTTCCATAGTTGTGTCAACCTGCAGCTGTAACATGTCAGGTCGTATTGTGAATGTCAAAGTGTTCATCTGTGATCTCAGTGTAAACCAGGAGCAGAGTAACAACAGAAAGATTCACCTGTACGCAGAGTGACTCCTCAACGAGCAGAGAGACAAAAGAACTGAGGCGACCACATTCAATACTTCACTCCAGCTTCATGACCACACAGACGAGCTGCTGGAATCTAATACACACAGTAGATCTCCTGACCTTTAACCCATAAGCTTGTGGAGGTTTTTTGTTTTTTCTGGTTGGAAAGGTCATTGTTAGGTTTTCGAATTCAAGGGCCTCAGTGGTAAACCAGAGCCAGGGTGGATTACCACAAGATGGACCCTTAGGAACCGATAAGTCACCTGCTTATAAATGGAGAACTAGTTTCTTATTATTTACAACAAAACTCCTTCAGTCCTTTCCATATTTAACTCAAATTAATCCCAACTTTTTTTTTATCTGTTCTGACTGTGCCATTACATGGACTCATCAGAGAATGGACATGGGCCTTCTGAGGGTGTCCTGTGGTGTCTGATCCACAGAATGTTGTTAGTGGGGGGGTCTTTGAGGGGAGGGGCCTCTGTGGATCATCCCACAGATACTTGATCAGTTTGGGATCTAGTGAATTTGGAGGCCAGGTCAACACCTTGTGCTGTTCTTTAGTAGTTGTTCCTAAAGTGTTTTTGTGTGTGTGTCTGTGTCAGGCTGCATCCTGCTGGGGATGGCTGCTGCCATCAAGGAGTGTCATTGCTATGGGGTGGGGGGGCCTGGTCTGGTCTAGGTGGGTGCTACATGTCTAAGTAACATCCACACCAATGAATGCCAGGTCCAGAAGTTTCCCAGCAGAACACTGAACTGTCACAAGATGGTTTAAATGTTATTGACTTCTCCTGTCAGTGGTCATTATGTTGTGGCTGATGGGTGCAATTCAAGTTTTTAATACCCATATACAGAATTGATCACTTCCTGATTTCTGTACAGGCTGAGGTCAAAATAACAGAACTGCACGTTAAAACAAATACTGATTCTTATATATTACTGCAGTTCAAAGTACTTTGCATTGACATCTTCTCTAGAAACAATGGGAAAAAATTAAAGGATTTATTTCAACCAGAGAGAAACCATCAGATCAAGTGTTTGCATCATATCTTCTATTGAACAGATCATCAATCTGAGTGAAAACTCCTTCTGATCAGATCAGTCTGGTTTCATGATGCATTTCTTAGTGGAATAGGAATAATCTTGATTACCTTCCCACAGTGAGGTTTTAGGTTAAACACATTACTGACAGAAATGGAGTGAGCTCTAAGATGCTCCCACGTTTTTAACAAACCCCACTGACCAGCCTGTTTCATTACTCATCATTTTACAGTTTCCGTGTATTGTTCAGCGCTCTGAGACATATTTGGACGTCTGAGATGAGAAAGCATTAGCAGACTTTTAAAAAGCCGCCGCGCCGCTGCCACTGAGCTCAAAGTCGACATTAATATTTGTCAGTTATCTCCTTGTCGACCGGTAATGTGGTTCAAGTGCAGCTTGATTTGAAAAGTCTGCACTGCAGTATCTCATAATGAGAGTGTAACTAGTAAATCAGTGCAGACTTGATGTTAATGGAGATGAGATTAATAGAAACAGATGGCTGCCTGGAATGGGAGGGAGGGGGCTCAGATGGAACTTTTCTAAAGTGTGGTGGAATAGTTTGCTGAAAAGGTAGTCGTGAAATAAAGTATATGTGACGGGAGGAAGCATGGAGAACCTCTGACCAGGTACAGAGCAAACTAGATGAACTATGTTCGGACACATTTGGAATTATGTAGTAAACTAAAAAAGTGTTGAACAAACCAGAATATGTTCTGTGCCGTACGGTGGAGCATGGAGGAGGAGATGGGACGGTGTGGGGGTGCCTTGCTGGCGACACCGTTGGTGATTCATTCAACATTCGAGGCACGGTTAGCTTAGCAACAAGCTGCAACACATCCTCAACGGAAGCTGACGTCCGATGCTTGATGCTACATGTCTACAGACGAGTAACATGAGAGGATGAGACCAATCATATGTGTTTGCTTCACCCGTTGCTGTGGTATATATTTAACTCCACATCGATGACGTCTCTGAGCACTTGTGTGACGCTTGCCCCGTAGTGTGAGGGCACCATTAGCACGCAGGGCTACCACAGCAATCTGTAGCGGCATGCCGTCCCATCTGATTTTTGTACTTAGTGGAACGATCACTAGTTTTTCTGCAGCACAGTGACTACAAACACACCTCTAGGCCGTGGAGGGGCTACGTGACCAAAGAAAGAAAGTGATGCACGCCGAGTCAGATGATCTAACCTCTACAAACACAACACCTAAACCCAACTGAGATGGTTTAGGATGGTTAGACCTCAGAGTGCTCAACAAAGTGCTCACCAGCCTCTGGGAAGTCCTTCAACATTGTTATTGCAGGTGACTACCTCATGACGCAGGTTGAGAGTGTGCAAACTGGTACCGTAGAAACATGCATATTGTTCATACATTTAATTTTGAACCTTCAGGCCTGATTGTAGCAGGAAGCTGGCTGTACCGGCAACTCCTAATAAAACAACAGATACAAAGCGGTCTCTCTCTTTCCCCGCTGACAGAATTAGATTCTGGTTTGATTGAACGTAGGCGCTGAAGGCTCCACATTTTTGCAGCGTGCAGTCTGCTCTCGTCCGTCTTTAAAGCACGAACACAGCTGCAGCAGAGTGAAGTTTGTGGACTCCTCTATCTACCTCTCTCTCTCTCTCTCTCTCTCTCAGTGATGAGCTGTGACATTGGAACGTGAATGCGAGCCGAGCGAGGTCACCGCCGCCGGGGAAAGAACATTTTCATTGTACCCCAGAAGCAATTGTATTCAGCGAAGAGTTAGAGAGCTATTTTGTAGGAAAAAAAATGTTCTGAAGTGCTCTTTGAAAGACGGCCAGCTCCCCTTTCATTATTTGCAGTATCTGAAGCAGCGAGAGATACCGCCATGTTAGCAGGAGGCTGACTGAGAGTTAAGTGCCCCCACTCTGACAGCTCTGCACAAATGCATATCAGCCAGCGCCGAGATGGGAACTACAGAGAGGTTTAACTCATAAAACATTTAAGGGCCTGCCTCAGATTGCACTTAGAAAGTATTTAGAGTGGTACACACAGCAAAAGATAATGAGAATGAATGCAGCCCCATGTGAACCCGGAATGTGGATGAATTAACGTAAAAGAAAAAACCTTAAAGACATTAAGTGCCCCATTTAAGAATTTGCATGCGATATCTCGGAGGCCGAGGGCGCTATAATCGATATCTCTGAACACGGAGTGAAATTCTAAAGAAACCACTGACGGTTGAGCGGGAGACGAGGCGCTCGTGGCAAGAGCTGCTCGATATACCAGCGGAAGGGATGTGCTGCCTTCTCGGGCTCATGTTTGGAGTTTTTACGCCCAAATAAACTCAATTTTACAACAGCGCTAACCTGATCTGAACCAGAAAATGGACCCATACGTCCGGAAAATCTCTCAGCAGGCTCTCACTGTCATTTCTCCCAGCCAGCCTCAGCGGAGCTCTGCAGTGTAGGGAGAACAACAGATTCCTGCACAGTTCACAGGCTTGTTTCATCTGCAGAAACAGGGATAGAAACGCACCAATGATACATTTTATTCATGTAGAACTCAGGTTTATTGTCCTCTTTCTATTTCAAAAAACACTACATTTCCAAGCTGCCGTATATTAACTGAAGCTATATGATGTTTACACTGGGATAAAACCCCTGCAGGCTGCATATGTATTTAAGACTGCAGCATTGCATCAGGCTGTGCTCCTCTGGCTGCACATCACTGGAGCTGAATTTAAAATCCTGGTTTTATACAATACTTGACTAAGTAGCATGAGTTTGCACAGATGGAGTCACTGATAGGAAGCTGAGTTAGACAGATTTTGAACAGCCAGCTCTGCTAGAGAAAAGCTGACAGATATATGGTCATGTCATAATATATAAGGCAATTTTTAGAATAATAATTATCAATAAAATACTAATAAATGCATCTGAGCCATGCAATGTAGACCGCCTGGCAACAAGCATGAGATATGGGACAAGTTAGATGTAGCTTCTAAACATATTTAATGCATTACTAGTCTTCACTTGTTTAAACTAACAGAGGGAGGTCTTGCAGAAAATTTGTCTGCAGGAAATGTCATTCAGGGTTTTTCTGAAGCCAAGAGAGCAGGCGAGGACGTCCCTTTAAGTCCTACACCGTGGACTGAATACAGTATGTTTTGAGTGAACTAATCCTTTAAATTCTAAGACAGGATTGTGCTAGGTTCAGATCGTAAACCAACGTCCTCAAGGAGCTAAGTGATGAGGCCTGGGAGCTTGAGGGTCCTGCTCGGTCTCTCAGCTGGTCCTAGTTCTGCACTCTACGATGTTGAGTGTCTCAGATGTTGTTCCTGGAATCTGCTGGAGCCACACAAGTGTCCAATCACCATGAGGACCAGCGTCCTTCCACCTTTCCCCCTTCACACCTGGATGTCCCACAGGATCTTGACTTGGTCATTCTCCACCACCTTCAGAGGTGTCTCCCACTTTTGACTTTGGGACTTCTAGTGCGTACTCTGCACAGATGTTCCTGCAGACTGTCCCAACAACTAGTTTAAGGTGTAGCATGCATGTCCCAACTGCTTGCACCTTACACCCTGCTGTTACCTGCCGAAATGGAAAAACAAGATTTAAAAACAGGCGGCAGATTGCTGAGAAATCACAAGAGGAAATCTAAACTGCATAAACAGTAACCATGCTTCTGATTCAGTAAATCTACAAGACATTTGTTCTTTGCATGTAACCTGTCCACGTAAACATGCAGCAGCCTTGCAGAATCCTGGGGAACAAGGTTTTTTTGGTATTTGGTCAAGAACCTCAGCTACAGACATACACAGGGGTATAGGTTTAGGGGCTTTGATCGTAACCACATAATAAAATGGTTTTGTAAAATCTTCAGATTGGAAGCCTCAAGTTCTTTTGTCCACTCTGGTGTCATATGTCTAAAAACAACAAATCAAACCTAAAAATCTAATCTACATAAACCTATTTACACCAGACCAGACGAGGATCGGCTGCTTCGTGTCCCCTAACCTGGCGGCAGAGATGTGAATAATACGAGCTGCCACACACACACAAACCGAGCAGCGTGAGGACAAAGGGAAAACACATCTGACAGCAGAAACTCCGTTTTGCTACCTTTTAAAGCTTTTGCTCAAATGCACAAGAAAAGAAATTCAGCGGTGCAGTTGGAGAGAAATTCCCTGGGTGGGAGGTTAGCAGCATGTGGTTAAAAGCTGCACGTCTGCCTCGGTTTGCCCTCTTGTGAGAACAATTTCATCAACAGAAACTCAACAAGACCTCTCAGAAAATAAATTCAGCTTGGGTAATGAAGGAGCGGTATGCAGCGAGCACAGGCAGAGAACATTTTTCGACTTTAACTCTCCATTATTTACACCCGGCCCGCCTTTGATATCTCGGGCCTGTGCAGAAAAATTCTCCCATGTCGATCGTCCGGTGGAGCCCGTCTGAAGGTAAACCCGGCGAACCGCAGGGGAACGACACCGGCTTAACGGCGCTGATGTCAAGTTACTGAAACATTTTCATCATCCGGCAACGGTGGGGGTGAATGTTTTCAATTAATTCTTTTCATGATTTAGTAATTCCAATTTCACTGAACTTAAACGGATCAGAGGACCTGTCCTGTTCCCCCTCCCTCTCTCCCCTCCTCTCACTTTTTGTTTTCTATTTCTGCAGTCATTATTTTGTTCTCACTCAGAGGTGTCTCTCTGCTTCAGTGTCATCATCTTAAGGCCTTTTTTTCCCCTCTCTCTCTCTCTCTGGTAGTTCCAGACCCACAATTCAGAGCACTTGTGATTCTCTGCTCCTTCTGTCTGGCAATCCTATCACCCCGACCATCTACCTCTCCAGCAGCCACTCCATTCTCTGCTTATGTTTGTTTAATACTCGGTGGAGTTGTCTGCCCGGGATTGGGTGTCTGAGGTGTGATGCCGAGAGATTTCCAATTGATGGGATGGAGAGGACGGGAAGGAGAGAGGGCAGAGCGAGTGGAGGTTATAGAATTGGAGGAGAAAAGAGAAGAGGCCAAGTCGATGGGCGAGCAAAGTGTTTTGGTCCAGAAAGCATCGGGGTGGACTATTTACCGCAGAAAGAGAGGGCCGAAGTCGAATGGAAACTGAAAAGACTTCAGTGGAGTGCTGGGAATTCATTTTTCATGAGAAATTGCACAGTTTTGCACCAGTGTATTGAACCGCAGTACTTAAATTCTGTTACTACAAAAGGTAACGGAGCTCTGCATTAAAATGACGAAGCTGAACTCTGTTTGGCTCCCTCTGAACGACTGCCACCGCCGCTTACAGTCAAATACGTCGCGGGTTCTGGTGGATCCGGTGGGTTTATATGGATGAAGTCGTAAAACTGACTCTGTCCAGTGTCCTTGGATGACATCATGTTGGGGTCAAAGGTCTTGGGAAATCACTGCGAAGGACACAAATGTTTAACATCTCCGTGTCTGCTTTGTGTCACTGTAACTAGAACGTTAACTGAACTTCAGACGATACCTGGAGAGACGTAGGTCTGTATCTGCAGTTGGTTTCTTTCCTGCTTGTGTCACAGTGTTTAAGTCTCAAAGGCTCGTATCTCTGTCCTTCTCTTTGTGGCTGACAGTTGTTTGCTTCTGGGATGTTCTTCTGGTTGCCTTGGTAACGTGCGTTAGCAGATGGTTTGAAAGAGGAGTAAAAGGAAACCCCTCTCTGAACAGAGGAGCTGGACAGAGGTAGAACATCTGTCCTGAATACGTTTCACTCCTGTTCATCCATTAAGGAAGGAAAACAGGATCACAGCAGTTTCCTCCAACAACAGGTGAGTATCTGGTCGTTTCCAGACTCTAGTCATCATAAGTGACTGACATGATGATTCTTTTTAAACCCAGACTCTCTACCAGTCTTTTAGAACTGAAGACTTTGACAAAACATCTTCAAGAACCTCTACAGGTCCAATCCTCCTTGGTCTCAGTGCTGGTCTGTCTTAAAATTGGACCTTTTCCTCCCTCTTTAAACAAATCTGCACAATACGACACATTTCTGAGAAAAACAAGACCAGAACAACGAGGTTCACATGTTCAGTCCTAGGACGTGTTAGGTTCTATGTTAACACCATGACGGCCCTGCCACGGCCTAATTTGCTCCACCATGGTCTAAATAATGCATCAGAGATATTTTTGCACGTTTCAAACACGTTGTGGTTGTGTTATTTTTCCTGTTGCTCCCGAAAGCATCTCTCCCTCCCCTCACCTCCCCTCCCCTCCCCAAAGCCTCCTCCCCCCTGACAGCTCCACACACACCGGTCACTCACCTGTTCTGTTCTGAATTTAACCTGATGCACAGAAAACGGCGCAGACAACTCACGTAGCATGTGAAGCTATTTGTGTTGTTCACTGATAAAAATAGATGTTACTGCCTCTTTTTAAAACCCGATGTTTGTTCTCTCGACAAACAAAGATAGCAAAGTTAGATTGAAAGTCAAGCTATTAGCTATTAATAAGATTTATTTGCTGATACTTTATTTAATCCTACATACATTTGTCCAACATTATTATGTTTAGTATTCCTGTAGATGAAGTTCACAGGCTGCTGCTGTTTGTCGCTGAATCCAATATACATGTTATTATGGTAATCTAAAGACGGACTGATGCTAAACACATGCAAAAAAAATAAATAAATAACGTCAGGGTCTCATGAAATCTTGTGGGAAACACTGTGGTAGGAGAATGTTTTCATCACTGTGGCATCAAGGCCTCATGGTAGTGACACATTCAGTCCACATGATGTTAGCGTTGATGTTCATAACTCACACTGGAGGAAAGGTCAGTGGTTCATCATCCACTAGAGACCAAGACTGTAACCTGTAAAGTTTATGGAATATCATAAATTAGATTATGAGATTGTGTTTTAGTTTGTGGATTATGCTGGAGGGAATGTATTGTCTTCTTCAAATTAAATGCAGATTCCAAATCACCACCCACTTTATTTAGCGCCTTGCTTTTAGAATCCATGTCCACAAGCATTTATGCAACGACTTGGATTTGATGTTACTACGTAGGTTTGAAGTGAGGAAGATCTGGTTGAGGGTCCTTTGAACTGACAGTGGCTCCAAAAGGCTGCAAATGAAAGTGTGTTTATGATAGAAATAAATCTTCCTACTGTACTTCCTGACAGTCAGTGCTTGTGGAGGTCATCTCGCTCCGGATGGACCGACTGACATTACTGTCCCACGGCCTCGCTGTGAGCAGCTCAGCACTGAGTCACATGACCGAGCTCAGCTGTCGGCCCTGAAGGAGCATCACTCAACTTGACAACGTCTGTCACCGGCAAACAGATCGTCCCCGACGCCATCCTACAAACGTCTCTGAAGTGCAGTCAAACTTTTACATCAGCAGCCGCGCGGGGGAAACCCCCGGAGGAACAAGTGTTGCCGGAACGCCGCCTCCGTCTCACCATCCATCACCATCAGGAGGAAGGTGGCATCTGATTGCTTTGCCCTCGCTGCCATCCTCCTCCTCCTCCTCCTCCTCCTCTTCTTTCCTTTCATTTAACGCTGGCTCTCGTCCAGACACTAATGAGGATAGGGCTCATGTCGATTTTCTGCAGATGTGGCGTCTTCTTCCCTAACGTCATAAAAAGCGGCGGCCGGTTAACGGCAGTGACACAAGTCTTCAAAATGTCAAAGAGGAGAAAAATGGCCAGGGAGCCTGCGGTCAGCAGTTTATAAAGAGAAGGATGCAGAGAGAGGAGGAGGAGAAGGAGCAGGAGGGGTGCGTAATTTAAGGTCCCGGTGAGGAAATCCAGGTCCTTGCCGAAACATGTTGGACGTGTCTCTGTTAATGAGAGCTTTAAGTACCCTGCCAGCCCTCTTTAAACATCCCCATCGTGATGCAAAGTGGGGAAAAGAGGCATCTTTTAAAAGGCAGCATATGGCTGCAGAGCATCTTCCACTGATGTATTGTCACGGGAGATTTCCCCTCCCCTGCTCTGCTGCTGAGGACGGGCTCTGAAACAGAGCCAGATGTCCATGTCTTCACAGATACAAGCCCCCGTCCTGATGTCTCACCGCTTTACAGGCACCAGCGGCGGCGGTGGCAGCGGCGTGAACGTTAAGGCCGCTCTGACGCAGCCAGTGTAATGATAATGACCATCATTTTTATGGTTATGGTATTAATAACAGATGAGGACGGCGATTAAAAAAAGTTGCAGGTGCATGAATTATACAGCTGGGAGAACGACTGGAAAGCAACTTTGATGTATTTTTCTTTCTGGTTGGTAGGATTTCATGTTTGTGTGAATACCCAGGGAAGCAATTTTTTTATTTTTTATTTTTTTAAAAAGTAAAGTGATGAAATAGCTTTGAACGTGCCCACCTACGAGTACAAGCTCTCATCATTTAATCATAGGAGCTGCTGAATGTCTGACTGCTCCTCCAGTCAGAGCACACAGGGTTTTATTTTGACCTCTTTAGTTTTTTTGTTTGTTAAAGTGTCTGAAAGCTTGTTTCATTCTTTTTATTTCTATTTCTAATAATAATAATAATAATAAAGATTATTAAGGCTGTAGATGTTGGTTGTAAGAGGATTTTATAAGTAGTTCTAGTCTGGTCAGTGGTGGGCCATCAGGGCCAGCAAAGCTTTCTCTGCTGATCTAAACTTTGTCAAAATCACTAATATGTTCCATTAATAAAGATGAAATTATTCCCAATAGTCTGTTATTTTCACGTCGTCTGTCTCTCAACTGCAGTGTAGCTTAGCATTAGAGCTTTTATCCAATCATATTTCAGCCATCATGTGTCGCTGGAGTCAGCCTGGGCCTTCACAATTAAAAACTGAAACACACTGTAATGACGCTGTTCATGTTCATCTGTTGCTAGCTGCACAACGTCAACGTTCTGATAGCTATTTGTTGAAGCCACCATGGAGGAAGGAGGAGAGGCTATCCATCTGGTTGCAGATCTTCTTAGAAAGACATTTTTATAACAGACTCTGAAGGAAAAGCTGGATATTGTGAGGAAAGGCCGCCCAACCCTGGAGCTAGCTAGCCTGACCCAGCCGGGGAAACTTTCAGGTCAGCAACTATGAGCGCTACCCTTGGTTGACAGGCTCTGAGGAGAACTCTAAATAGTTTCTAAAGTTCTGGTGATTAAATGAATTATATTTACATCTGTTATGTATATTTTTATCATTTTATTGGGTCGACACTGATGCTTCTGCTGGATTTGACGTATGTGGCGCTGGTGGCTGCAGAGAGTGAGAGGAGACTTTATGAATTGTTCTAAGTGAGTTTCTTTCTTTAGTGATGACATTCATCTCTCTATATGAGATACCTGTCTATGATGCTACGTCCTGTTTTATTGTGTGTCTGTATAATGTTGATGGTTTCTATAGCAGTGGCGTCATAACGATGTTTTGAATGAGGTTGGAGGTCATTGAAGGACTAGGTGGAAAATACACGGCCCACCACTGAGTCTCGTGGAGGTTGATACTGAGCCGTGGCGAGAGAATCGGCAAACTTCCAATTACTTGAATCTAGACCATGAGTTATTATAAAGTTTTAATTTAATTTATTTATTTATTGATAGGAGGTACTGTGAGAAAAGCAGCATTGTGACAGTAAAGTCACAGGTTTTCATCTTCCTGTCCGTCCAAGGCTGACCTGCATGGAGGCCCACTGGGTTACATGCAGAAAACAAACTCTTTATATACATGGAAAATAAAACATATTTGATTTACTTAGTTTTGCCTTCAATTCAGTTTCATATCAGTTAGTTTGTTTTCTCCTTTCAGCTCAGTTTTTACTGTTTAAAAGGAGCCTGTTCCAGTTTAGCAGCTCCGTATAAGGTTTGTTTTTTATTTTAATACTTTATGTGAGGTATTTGTTGGGATTTGAGAAGATTTAGGAAGCCATGCAGGTACCCGTGTCTCAGTAAATATGCGTAAATGCTTTCTCATGCTGGTTGTTTAGATTCACATTTTAATGTATAGAATGAAATCCAGGTGGTAAATAAAAGGAATTTCACAATAAAATAAATCACTTAATTGCACTTGCTCACACATCATCAGCGAATGCATTTTAAATCACACATGAAACTGACATTTCATCTTATTGAGTAACATATACACAGTAAACAGACAATAAAACAAACTAAACCACCTCCTTTTATTACAGTTTTAGTTTATTTTTAGTTTCCTGCATCAGATTTGATGTAGACCTGGATTTATTTCTCAGATATAAGATCCATTAGCTGCTGCTGGAAAGTAAAGGATATTGATCTCATTCTGGAAATATTAATAAAAACAGTGATGAAAATGATGCACGCTATGTGGGAGATATTCTACCTGAGAAAAGTCTCAACATTTAAACAGAACCAGGTCACAGACTTTAATTCTGACTCTTTCCTGAATCCAGCAGGTGTATAAATTACATACAGGAGGATTGCACATGTACACTAATGCACGTGACCATGTCTCGTTTTTATATCAAGTCTTGGTCTCTGTCGGCGCTAAAGGTTGAATCCAAATGTCTTGCATGAGCACACCTGTGAAGGCCGGGGTGCCTAAGGTTGTCTACATCCACAATTCATCAAATCAATGCGGGACCTCAAGGGCAAGTGCTTTCAGTGAACCTCCAGAGGCTTCGTTCCAGGTAGAATTTTTACCAGAAATACTGCCCTTGACTTTTTTTTTTTTTTTAGCGTGTCGTGTGTGTGGAGACCAGGCGTGTACGGCTGTTAGCGTTGGCTAGTTCCTCTGTGGATATTATCTGAGCTGCTTACAAACTCCAGGAAAGAGCGGAGCTGTGAGTCGGAGTCGTCTGAATGTTGCTGTAAAACTGTTAGCAGCAAAATCCAGATTATTTTTGTGTGTTTGAAATTTGTAAGGAGGACGTTTTGCATGAACTGCTCAATAATGTTCTTATCTTAAGCTGGTGGTTGTGCAGTTTTTCTTAATATGACCCATATCTGACCACCTTTAAGCCTTTTTTTAATGTGTTGTAAGCGTGTTTAGACTTAGACCTTATTGAGCCAAACAAATGCTCTTGAAAAACACTAGTAAAATTAAGTGTAAGACAGATAAATATATAAAATAATGTAAAATAAAATAATAAAACAAAATAAGATAAAATAAGCAAAAAAAATAAAAAAAATATATATGTAAGCTTTGCATATATATAATAATATTATTGGAATGAATTATCAGAAAATAAAAAAATAAAGAGCAGCAGGTTTAAATGATCCATATCCATATATATATATATATCCATATATATATATATATGGAAAGGGAGAGGCATTACTGTGAAAACATAAAGTCAACTGGGCTCAGTCGTGACTCATCCCGTTTTACCTCCAACATGACAAAGATGAGCAGGATCAGCTCGCTTGTCCCATCAAACAGCCAATATCACACAGCCCCAAGGTAAGATGGCACATCAGTGATAGAGCACATCAAGGCAGACGACTCTTTGCCTTTTAATTGGCTCCAGCAGGTCATCGCGCCTCGGCTCTCGTGTGTCTGGGATAATGTGTGAGACACATTTGGATTTAATTCCCCCGCACTTTTGCTCATTTGATTTTGCGCCGGGCCCGGAGAAGAAGAAGAAGAAGAAGACGAGGAGGAGGAGGAGGAGGAGGAGGATGAGGAGGAGGAGGTTTAATTGAGAGAGGGAGAGCTGGTTGAAAAAAGCCAGAGAATGACTGGAGGTGACACATAGAGAACAAGAGTGTGGATTTAAAACATGAAAGGCAGGGAGGGGAGGATGGGGGAGAGGACGGGGGGAGGGAGGGTGACTGGGGCAGACCCATCGGATTGAAACACCCAGAGATGGAGAGTGACTCATCTGAGATAAAAGAGGGAAGTGGAGGCTGCTGCTGCGACAGCTAATGAAGAGCTCCTCCAGCCGCTCCTCACATCCAGCCCTCATTGTTTATTGATGCCTTGCTCCGAGCGCCAGACCAGAGCAGACGATCGCCGCTCGCCCGTCGCACCGTTTAGAGGCCTTTAGCATGAAAGCGGTGGTTTTTAAGGGCTTTCCTCCCTCTGATGCTCTTCAAAGGGGCCTCAGTGGCCCTGGTGTTGGGGGAAACCAGACCCTTCCATGTATCTTGAGAGGAGGGCTGGTGGTGGCGGCGGTGGTGGGGATGGTGGTGGTGGTGGGGATGCCACCGACTGGCTCCTCAGTCAAGATGCAGAGGACTCTGATACGGCACAGAGCTGTGAAGAGCCTCACTCTGAAAACTAAACAAATACCTTTGAAAGAGAGGAAATTAGACCTGTGTGGAGAGAGAGTGGTGAATAATCAGCTGGAAGGAGAAGGAGAGGAGGGAAATTAGTTTTTGGGCTGAATTGATATGTAAATGGAGGACATCACCATGACCTGCTCAGAACAACTAGGAGGAAGAGTTCAACCACAAACACACACTTTGACCCCGTTAACATCCACCCTGTCCATCACATTAAAGACCACAGAGTTTAACTCATTCATTCAAATGATCACATGAATAAGTGATGAGAGCCTTTTAAAAGACTCTGGCCTTGGAGCTGAGAACCAAACTAAACTAGAAACTAATCTGGACCGGAATCAACTCAGGAGATGTGTTGAGAGACAGAGTTTTTTTGCGTGTAAAACTGAGATCAGATCTCAAGTGCTGGCCCTTGGACGCATGTGGAGACACATTTTAATGCACCAGGTGTGAACACAGGAACTCAAAGCTTCCCACTTGCAATCCGATTGCCCAGGACAGATGTGAATACAAGGTCTGAATGGGACCTATCTACAGTTAGACACTGAAGCTGCTCTACAGGAAGTCAGCTGCAGCAAAATGAGCTTTAAATCTTTAGATTCTGTTTCCCTGGACGCTGAATCAAATGATGTGATCTCCAATCCTGAATAGATTCAGTAGAAGAAGAAGATGACCAAGATGTTTCCACCATTTCAACCTTGCTGCCCGGACAGATTCCGGCTTCGTTCATCGTTTCAAACACTTCTTTGAACATCTGCTTCTTTTTCTACCTCCATGTTCAAATATAACAGAATATATATATTTTTATTTTCCCAGCAGCAGTATCAAAGTAGAGAGTCTGTCAAACCCTTTTTTTATTGTTTGCCTTTACTATAGTCTGTAAATATACAATAAATAATTCATCAAAGAAAAAAAAACAAAACAGACCAACTAGTTTGCTGTTGCTTAAAAGCCCTACAGGGATGTCTGAATAAATATATAGAAAACACGTGTACACGCTCTTACGCTGCTGCATGCAAACACATAGGATGGATGCTCTCAACCTGTAAACAACTGCCTCAAAGCTACCTGTTCTACCTGCAACAGCTCCTCTGGCCTTGTCTCCACTAAATCTTCTTGCAGACAACTTGACTTACATAAATATCCCAGATACGGCTCACATGAAGACAAATACTCCTTGCATCATCGATCGGAATATAAAACTAGCTGAGACTCCGACATGTAACACTGGAGTCTGCACGCCTGTCCACGCGGCTAGTTAAAATCAAATGTTGTGTGTTACAGGAGTCTGCCGTCCTGCAAAAGTAAAAAACACCCAAAAAAGTTCCAAAAAAGTCAATCTCAGCCTGACTTCCTCTCGTGTCACCTTAGCAGTTTTTTTCCAAGGTGGTGAAGCGCGCGCAGGTTAAAAAGTTAAAAACGGAACAACAAACAGTCATCGCTACCGCGGCTAATTAGCAGCTTCCCCTAAAAAAAAAAAAGGGCTGATGGGGAACGAGACGAATGGCTGCCTGCAGGCCTGTCGTCGGGGGTGATGGATGGATGACACCGACTCCCTGCGGCAATGGCAGACACGGAGCTGAGTGGAGGGGGCCGGAGTCGTCCCGAGGACAGCGGGATGGTAAACAGGTCTGTAGGACAGCGATGGCCTCTGGATCTGCTGCTGCTGCTGCTGCTCTAAGTCCCAGATGAGTCGGATATATGGAGCACCTCTGTGAATCCTCCTCTGCCGCCTGGGAACAACTGTGATATATATATATATATATATATATATATATATATTTTTTTTTTTTTTTTTTTTATTTATTTATTTATTTTTTTTTAAATCAGGACCCTGGGGTTTAGTAAGTTTTTGAAGGTACAATGTGTCTGTTAAAAAACTAAAGAAGAAGTAAATTATAGGGCGTTAATTATTCAGCTACGTAACTATTCAATCAGTGTCCTATGAGAAACAATCCTAGATCTCTACACAGCTACCTGTTAATGTGGCAAACACATATGTCTGGCACATGACAGACACAAGTGATTTCCATATAATTATTTTTTAATGTGTTGCCTTGAGCATGACTGGATATCAGTGACATATTAATGATCAGCTTGATTGTTGCAGGAGCTTGAGCTCTCGTTTCCAGGTCTTTCCAGAAATCGACACTAGTTTAGGTTTTTGTATATGAATGCATACGAGGTTTAAAGTTCATCTGAATGTGAATTATTTAAAAGGCTTGTCTGTGGATGAAATATTCTGCTCTCCCTGTAGGTCGAGTGCAGCGTAGACCTCATTTAGACGCTGCATTAACAGTAGCAACATGAGCACAAGTGGCCAGGACACACTGAGGACACACTGAGGACACATAAGGACACATTAGACTGTTCTGGTCTCAGCCCACATGTGGAGGTGGTCTGGGACACATTTAACAGCTGACCTAGGCAGTCTGATCATAAGTGTCCATCTTTAAGTCCCTGTGTTCACACCTGGTCTTAAAATAAATGTCTCTCCACATGCGTCCCCAGCCAGCACTTGAGATCTGATCTCAGTTTCTCTGCATGCAAATAAACTCTGACATCATTTACGACGTAGTAGAATATTGTAAGAGCTGCTGTCTCTAATGGATCTCTGGCCCCGATCACACCTTACTTAAACATCCACCCTGTGCAATCTGATCACAAGTGACCAGCTTTAAGTCCAGGTGTGAACAGGCCCAGGGCGCATTAAGGAGACTTTTGAGAGATCGGATCACAAGTGGCCACATGTGGAGGTGGTCTGGGACTCGTGACCTCCTTCCTTTGGTAGTGTGAACACACAATGAGTCCTGGGTCACATTAAAGACCACCTACTCAACAGGGGTCTGAATGATTGAATATGAGGAGTGTTATCCTGTCATTTAAAAATGTGCATGTGGTTAATTATTGATGTGATAACGTTGATGTATAAGGAGCTGCATGTAGATACACATGGAAGTTTTCAGGGTTCCAGATATAATCTGAACTTTGTGCAGGCCTTTAAATCAACTAACATCAGGACAGAGATAAATAAATAAATACTAACTTTACACATGTGCTTTCAGGTAACATGTGAGAGTCTTTCCATCTGGTTCCAACATCTGGATCATGTCTCCAAGTCAACCAGCAGCTGTTGATGGTTCTGATCCAGCGGTAGGTAGAGATCCATTAGAGACAGCAGCTGGTACAATATTCTACTGACCACATGATGGCGCTGCTGATTTACAGACACACAACCTGAGATCAGATCTCAAGTGCTGGCTGGGGACGCATGTGGAGACACATTTTAAGTGAGCAGTGGTACTTAAAGCTGGATGCTTGCAGTCAGACTGCCCAGGACACATGTAAATCTGAACAGAGCAGATGGTGTGACCACGTCTTCTGTGTTTGATTATCTACTAAAGACTCTAGAATAACACTCATCTGTAACTAAACATTAACATTTTTCTGCATCTTTGGAGCCTGTGCAGGAAGTTCATCCATGCACGAGAATCACGGTAGTCATTTTTAATATTTTGAAAGCTTGTTAGCACTTACATTAGCTATGACAGAGTCATACCAGACAGTCTGAAGAAAAATCAGCGGCTGATTGGAACCAAACGTGAAGGCTTGTCTTTTGTTTAAGTGCCACACTGGCAGAGCTGAGGACAGCGTGTTTTCCACCCACCGGGAATGAGTGTCATCTGCAAGGCCTCAGAATGACGAGGCAGCTTTAGGTGTTACCTTCCATTTTCACTATTCCACGCTTTGTACCGGAATAAATTGGTGGGATGACAGAGGTGAATGATGCAGATTTATGCAATCATTGACTAATTGCGGCGCCATGTGAACGGGAGTCTTTAGTCTTGAGTAAATAAGACAAAACGTGTCCTCGGTGTGAACGCGTCCCAGGTTTTTTGGTTTATTCAAAGAAGAGAGCGGAGAGAAATGATTGTTGTTTTGTTCTGGTACGAGCGTCCATTTTTAGTCGAGCCATTGCATCACTTTTCTCATCTGCATGTGACTGAGTGAATGTGTGAGAGAGCGTCAACAAGAGAACTGCCTCAGCGTCCCATGTTCCCTACTAAAAATGTGAGATAAATCCGTCCGGGGGGGCGTTTCCATCACGCAGTAACACACACACACTCTGAGTCAGTCTCGGGGGGTCTTTCCTCTGCAGCCTCTGACTCTAAACCTCTTTTCATGGTGGTGAAGTTGAGAGCGGCAGGGTGGAGGTTTGGTTCATCCTCCCGTGGAATTGGATTATTTCTGGATGAGGAGAATACCCCTTCTCCCTCCTTCCTCCCCCCTCCTCCTCCTCCTCCTCCTCCTCCTCGTCCTCTTCCTCCCCCCTCCTCCCTGCAGAGACAAACACATGCAGTTCATCATGCAGAAACTCCCCCGCTCTGCTGGTGTCGATGGGCAGCAGGGAAGAGACCCGGCTGTTCTCTCTGGTCTCCTTCAGCTCCAGCAGGTTTTAAAAGCCTGAGATAGTGAAAAATCTATTTTCCGTGTTGTCACCTTGTGTTCCAGCATTCATACAGACCCGGAAGCCTTCCACACCTCCAGGCAGCAACTAGTAAATATCTGTCTCTCTGGGAAACCTAACCTGGGACTTTTGACCATATTGTAAGCCAGGTGTTGTCAACACTTTGTGCCTGCGTTGCCCAAATACTTGTCACACCTGGCCACAGGTTGCAGTTTGTTTCACACTGTTGGATTTGAATCATTTTTAGAGGAAGTGAAAACCAGGAACTGAAACCTCAGGACTGATGCACAAGGGATTTCCTGGAGAGGCCTCGTGATTGTACAGGACAGGCTGGGATGTGGACATGTGCTGTTGTGGTTTTCATGTTTCCAACATCTCTTGACGTAGCAGGTTAATGTCAGGAGTCATTTCCAGGATGTAGGGACATATAAGAGGGACAAAAACATTTCAACAAAGAACCAAATGATCCTGATCTTCTAGAGTTGTATGACACATGACTTTGTGTAAAGGGTCTTTGGTTGTAACTCGTCGGCCGGCTGGGGCCTTTACATTTCCTCAGGGTTTTCCCACGTCTCAAGGAAATACTTCTAAGGTTAAGTGGCGATTCTAAACACAGTTTTGTGATAGGCTGGCGTCCTGCTCAGGATGTACCCCGCCCCTCGCCCAGT
Organism: Chelon labrosus; assembly: GCF_963514085.1. NCBI lineage: Eukaryota > Metazoa > Chordata > Actinopteri > Mugiliformes > Mugilidae > Chelon > Chelon labrosus. Next base: position 29,439,394 of record NC_140358.1, read on the forward strand.
GACAGCTGGGATAGACTCCAGGCCTCCTCAACCCTCTAAGGATAAGTGGTTGTAGATAAGATGTCATTCATTCAGTGTTGTTGGGACATGAGTCTGGAACAAAGAGGTGGACCGACCACACCATCATCCCACTCTGCTGATTGGTCTATTTATAGTTATTTCAGTTTCGGGTGCTCTCCTACTTTATCATCAACAAATTCAACTGTGCAGCTCTGAACAGCTTTTAGTCTCAGATGTGGTTCTCTCTTTCAGCACACAGAGCTAGGGCTGGGTCTAGTATCGATTCATGAAATCCTTGGATTCATTTTTTAAATTCTCGACATTTCCTGCACCTTCACGTTGCAGGAATTCTTGTTATGGTCTCGCACGACTGGTTCAACACTACGTAAGGTGAGGGAGATCCACAACATGAAGTCACAACCCTGAGAACCCTGAGACGACAGAGAAGAGCTGGATGAAAGCAGAGACACATGAAAGATGAGAAACTAGAGGAGAAGATGGAGGAGACGTCACAAACCTCTGGAGCCAATGACAGCATTAGTTTGACTTTAAAGGAAAGTTGTTTCATACATACATAGGCATATCTAGGCGTCAGTCCTTCAGGTTTATTCTTTCATATCAAGATATCTCCAGAAATCAGCTGGTGAAGAACATCCAGCAGCTAAAGAGTTCTTAGAGAGAGTTCACCTGTGTTTGCCTTCACAGCATTATTAGATAGATAGAATAGATCAAATGAACAGAGCCAGGTTGTAATCATTTTAAATCACAATTGCATAAACGCACCTTAACAAATGTCATTCCAACTCTAAATTACATAGCGCTGATAAAAACTCCTGAAACCTTCCTCCTGATGTGCATTCAGAGCGTGTCGGAGTAAAATAAGTCAGACAAATGTAAAATGTCACTGTACAGCTTTAATCCAGGGCTGGAAATGATCCTAACAAATGTCAGCATCAGATGACCTTCACGCTGAGTGGGAGCTGCCATCTGATCAATTACGCCCTCCGGCCCGCCGACCTTTCCCATCATTTGTTTAACGGAGAATGCCGTTTGATTAGCGCTAATTGCTCCGCTTTAGCCGGCCGTTGTTACGCTGCCGTCATTAACAAGAACACCCTTCACTCTCTTTGTGCTGCAGCTTGAAGCAACAGGTGGAGTCCGGCTCCGGGAACCTTCCATGGCGTTCAGGTTAGCTTGGGGTCCATCGGACGTCAAACATCGGACTCAGCAGGAGAGTAACTGCTGAGCTGCTCTGAAAAGAGCTTTCAGAGGCTTTAGAGTTTGGTGCTTGGAGCTTATTGTGAATAATGGATCTCCATTAGCTGGAGCACAACAGCTACTCCCCATGGAGTCCAGACGGAAAGGAGAACTTACTAAATTAACCAGTGAATTAAATTATGTGAAACCATCTTCAGGAAAAACAATGTCATATTTTTTTATTTTTATTTTTTGCACAGATCAGCTGTGGCTAAGGATGCTTAAGGATGGATTTGATGCATCCCATTCAAGTGCAGCAACACTGGTTTTTATTTAAGATAAATTGAAATTAGCCTGAGGTGTGTTTCAATCCATACAGAGAAAAAAAAAAAAAAGACGTCTGCATGCACTGGGATAGTCCTCCAACCAATACAGTTCTGTCAATCAACACATAAAGCCCCGCCCCCCAAACGATCTTGACCAGAGCATGATCAGTTCCCAACGGAGAGGGTCCAGACCAACTCTCCCCTGCAAAAAAATAAGTCATAATGTGACCAGAGGAAGTTTGTCTGGCTTCCTCGTTGGGTTCTAATATATTTATTGCGTTTCTCATTCTCTGTTTCATCATTTTTTCGTGAGTTTAATAAGCTGTGGTCTTTGTCTCTTGTGTTGCTGAACGTGTCGCTTGGGCTAATAAAGTGTAACGGACACTGAGCGGTGTCCTGGTGGTGAGGGCGTTGAATCTTATCCACTTACTCCTCTCATCTCATGTCACCTCTCCTCTGTCTACAGTCTATTAAAGTCAAAGACGACCCCCCCCCCCCCCCCCCCCCCCCAAGAGCACCCAGTGATTCTCATGTGCTCCTTGAATGAAGCTGACTGAAATGCGGAGGGAACCTCTGTGGGTTTCCAGTGTCATGATGAAACCGGCTGAAAGACAACAAATTGTGCCTTGTTTGTCCATCTGTCATGCACAATATCTCAAAGCCTGATTGGATTAAGACTTTCATTTTTCTTCCTTCTAGTGCAGTAATGTTGTTCCGTCTCGTCCCCAGACGCCGGGACGTCTCTTCAGAAACGCCTCGAAACAAGTCGACTCGAATTGGAAACAGGTGGAAATAATTTCACTCCATGAGCAGGTTTTTTTTTTTTTTTTTTTCCTCCACTTGTGTTAGAAAATAAGTTTGTTAGCGGCGCCGCGCTGGACAAATTGACATGTTGAGATGAAGGAGTATGATTTTGTTAAGATACACATTTTCTTTGCGATGTCCCAGAGATCCGATTTTGACAAATTCAGGGAGTTGATGCATCTCATTTCAGCTCCATTCCAGCATCTAAAATGACTCTGATTGGCCCAGTGGGGGACACCAGATACAAGCTCAAAAACAAGAAGTCATATTTGTCAGTGATTGGCCCAGATGGAGGCGGGTGATGTGTTAACTGCAGCTTGGTTTTCTCTACAGCTCTGCTCCGCTTTATCCAGCTTCACCCGGATATCAGCCAATGCAAATAATTTATACGACGTGGCATTAAATGTTTATGTGCTCACACAGAGTCCATCTGCATGATGTTGGCGTGTTGTTGCTGCTGATGGACGGTGCAGCGTGCACCGGAGGGGGTTTCTTTACTCTGTATTATTTAGGGGTAGAACAAGGGAGGGTAGGGGAGGAGATAGATGGATAAAGTAAAGTAAATAATGACGACGAACACAGGTAGAAGGGAAGTTGAACTCATGATGCGGTCACACTTGGAGCGACAGAAGAGCCAACTTGGGCAGCATTGCAAGCATCATTGTTGGTGTTGGATTGTCACTCACAGTGGCATCATCGACATGCCAACTGAGCCAATCATCCACAACATTATGACCACTGATAGGTGTGGATGTTACTTAGACATGCAGCACCCACCAAGACCAGACCAGGCACCCCCACCCCATAGCAATGACACTCCTTGATGGCAGCAGCCATCCCCAGCAGGATGCAGCCTGACACAGACACACACACAAAAACACTTTAGGAACAACTAAAAAAAAAACATGAAGAACAGCACAAGGTGTTGACCTGGCCTCCAAATTCACTAGATCCCAAACTGATCAAGTATCTGTGGGATGATCCACAGAGGCCCCTCCCCTCAAAGGCCCCCCCACTAACAACATTCTGTTACCAGACACCACAGGACACCCTCAGAAGGCCCATGTCCATTCTCTGATGAGTCACCACAAGGGAGACCTGCACAATATTAGCAAAGTGGTCATAATGTTATGGCTGATCGGTGTACACCCATTATTGTCACTGCAACAAACAGGAGGAGGATAGTCAGCTCTGATTGGCTGCAGATGGCCCATTAATTCCTGTTTCCTGCATCTAAAAACATCTGTTTATAATTTATAGCCATCTAATCCTTCATGTGATCTACTTTTGGGAGACATTTTGGCTCCACAGTCTGGTCTAATATTTGTTGTTGTCAAATTAAAATGACTTGTTATACATAGGAAACACCTCAACCAATACAAATACAAGAGAGGCTGCAGACAAGGAGGTCGTTATCAGGAAATGATGGGCCATGTAGAGGCCAGCAGCATTGATTCATTTTGGATAATGGACACCTTGGAGGGCTTATAGCGTGGTGACATGTCCAAGAAAAGAAAATGAAGAGTATTCATTTATATTTTCATGGATTTTGCAATCAAAATCCAAACAAGTGTCCCTAATCCGTCTAAACAGTCCCTGACGTGTCTGAAAATGTCATAACCAACTTCCAGCAGGAGATCAAACCTGTCAATCTGGTGACACAATAACTCCTTTTTCATCACAGATGCGGTAGTCGTCCTCCCCCAGCTCTCAGACGTTAGCTCTCAAAACGTCCTGGACGGAGTAGGTGACAGGTGGAGTAAATTTCAAGGCATTTGAACTGTACTTGTGGATTTTAAATTGGAACAGCTCCGGGGACGTGACTGATGACATTTCACTGGAACAACGCAAGAACAGATGAGAAGAGAGACTGAAACGGGCCTTAAGAGACAGGAGGGAGTCATGTAATAAAGAGAGAGGAGAACGATAAGACGGGGGAAGAAAATGGGAAAGAGGGATGATGGGACAAGAAAAATGAAAAGTGAAAAGGGCTGGTGTGAAAAGATAGAAACAAAAGACGGATACAGAACACGAGAAGAAACGAGCAGACGGGCATAAAAACGGTGATGGAGTCGCGCTCGGCGTACACACAGGGCCTGAACTCCGTGACTCGACATGATAAATCACCCAGGATTCATTGGGACGTCAACAAAGTGTCCCAGAGCCTCAGTGCTGCGGCTGCTGCATTAACGGGAGATGGATGGAGATGTACAGTCCTCGTGTACACAGTCTCATGCTCTTTGCTCTTCACCCCGCCATCCATCATGATTCCAAACTCATACGCTGCGGCGTGCGTGTACACACATCCATCAGGGACGCGCTCAGAAGACTAAAAGGAGGAAATCAGTTATCTTTTGAATCAAACGACCGACAGCGCAGTCTCAGAGGAAGAAAAATGAATAAATAAATGAATATTTAAGGTCCGCGCCGGCCTTCGTCTCTTGATGAATATCATTTCCACATCACCTTGACATGCACCGTGAAGAGCTGCATCATCAAACAATCACGGTGGTAATTGCTAACCTTTTGTTTGGAGCCAAGATTCAAATTTAACAACTGACACACTACACTTCTTGCAACACTGGTGACTGTTCTTCCTTCAACTCAGAAGTGATGGATGTACGAGCAGTTTTTCCACCAACAGTCAAACTTTGCCTCGGAGTCGTTCGGCGACATTAGCATTCCTTCCTGCACGTGCAACTCATTTCATGCTCATGTACAGATTTTGTTCTCAGTTTTAAATCCTCCTCTGCGCTCTTGGGGTCTGTAGGCAGCTTGCTTGACACACAGGTCAGCACAACACTTTGCAAAGATTTGAGAAGTGTGCAGAGAGGCTGTAAGCGTCAGTGAAGCAGCTTTCTCTGTGTAGGTTTGCGGAGACGTTAGCGTTCATCTGGAACAAGCTGCTGGATGTCATCCCAACTACAAACACTGAGTTCACCAGGTGTGTTTGTAACTTTGAACCACTGACATCCTCTTTCAGACCTCTACATCTCCACCCACATTTGATTTTCATTTATGTTGCTGCAGACATTGATGGATATTTCATCAAGTCAGAGTCTAAACTGACTGACCAAAGCTTTGTAGGTGTGCTAAGTAAAGACATCAACACTAGTACTGTGCTTTCACATCTAACTGGTTTGGTTTCCATGGAGTTGGTTGGTGCAGCTTGTGTGAAAGCTGGGAATCAAACCCTGGTGCAGACCAACCAGACTAAGAGCGTATGAAGACAGGCTCCCTGTCTGCAGCTCATTATTGGTCATAAGACCACGTTATCCTGTCACACTATATAGATAGATGTGGCTTTGGCTTGAATTCAAACACTAAACTCCAGTTAAACCCATCTGCTGTTTGTGAACTGTTCAGGCAGAGATCTTCTAATCGGTCCGCCTTAAGCAGTGTAAATGACAGTGATAACACATAAGCTTCAGCACGTGAGAACCAGGAGTTCACCCGCATTAATCAGACATGGAACCAGTTAAAGTTGCAGTCTGTTGATGGAGATCCTGCATGTGAGCCATGTACGACGCCTACACCACAGCAGTGACAGATGACGGTGAGAAACTACTCTTCAAATCCAGGATCTAACAAAAGGGTTGAATGTTCTGCTCAAACTTTGCACCTTAAAAATACGATTTAGGTGAAGGTTAAGGGCTTGAGCTGATTCAAACGACCCCAACCCATACTAGAAGATCTCATCATCGTCTGTGTCCACATCGTTGGAATCACTTGTCAATATACAATTGATTTGCAGTTCAGCCGGGAAGACTCGGGAAACAATGATGTGCATAAGAATTAATTATTTAATCCATACAAGGATTTACAGACATAACAGTTGGCAATATGAAAAGTCTTTGGCGCAGGCCCCGTCCTCGGTCCAGGACTCGAAGCGATCGGACCCTGCAGATCCTGCCGGAGTGAGACGGCAGGGGCGGAGCCTACCCCCAAAGAATGAAAGTGGAAAATACGTACCGGGCACTTCTCTGGATCATGTCCGCTGGAAGGAGCGTAACATATTATAAATAGTAACTTACAGGATGCATAAAGCTTTGGACCTGGAATAAATTGACATAACACCGCGTGGTTGACAGGGTGATGTTAAATGCTTAATTGAGGTCCAGAGAGGTCAGGTGCAATATAAGATATTTTGTAACTGGGAGAGTGAAGTGAATTGGCCATTATGACCTGATCATGGCCTATAGGCCTTCTTAGGTGTGATGTTGAGGTGAATGAAGGCTTGATTCGATGATGAAGTGATGAAAACGAAGACACATGATTGACGATGACGCATGATTGACGATGACAAATGACGCATGACACGAAGACACATGATTGACGATGACGCATGACACATGACACGAGACACATGATTGACGATGATTCGAGGTAGCATATTCAGGAGGATAGATAGATACGATGATGGGATGCTTGACCTGACAGTTCAGGATAGTTTAAAAACGAAGAGTCTGGGATTTATCATTTAAAACGAAGAAACGAAGAGTCTGGGATTTATCATTTAAAAACGAAGAAACGAAGAGTCTGGGATTTAACATTTAAAAACGAAGAAATGAACCAGACTGAGATTTATCATTTAAAACGAAGAAACGAACCAGACTGGGATTTATCATTTAAAAACGAAGAAACGAACCAGACTGAGATTTATCATTTAAAAACGAAGAAACGAACCAGACTGGGATTTATCATTTAAAAACGAAGAAACGAACCAGACTGAGATTTATCATTTAAAACGAAGAGACTGGGATTTATCAGGGTTATGATAGCCTGATAGAAGATTTCGAAAGATACGACTTGATGAAAGTTATCTCGAAGATACCTGATGAAGCATGATGGAATTCATGAAAGATATGATAGCTCGATGTGAGAACTATGAATATAAGGATGGTTTTATTAAACTTGAAAAGGGGAAGCGAAGCAGAGTGCAAGAATATCCTATTGAGAATACAAGGTGTTGACTGTGCGTTAGTTTGTGGGACAATTCAGTTACTCAATGGTGAGTTAAAGAAACATGGCTATAGTAGCCTACTACTATGAAGGTAACCACCACCAGACATTTGCAAGTATACCTTAGTTGATTTTTCAGAGTGCCAACTGAGCCTCTGGAATGAGACGATCCTCCTCGGGTCTTATATATGATTCGAAAGCAGATGAGGACCATCTTCCGAGCAACTTGATGGATGAAGTCAGTAATCCTAGTTCGGCCGCTGAGGTAGCAGCACCAATGCGGAAGGAGTGCCCAGTAGTTTGAAGGCGAGAGACCACAACTCCTCACCACCGTTAGGTGGATTTAAACCAGTGCTTAGACAATGGTCGCCCCGTAGGAAGAATGAATAATGGTGTATTAGCTAGAGAATGTGGGCGTAATTTTAAGTAGTTAGTCATAGAGAGGTAAAGACAGAAAATAGGAAGCACTTTATAGATTTTAATAGAGGTACCTGAGCCTGATGTATCCGTTTTAGAATGTTTCAGCGAGATAGTATAGTAATGCAGAGAAAAACGGATGTCGGAGTATGCCAGGTTTCGAGAAGGGTTAAAAGTCTGGGCGTCAGAACAGAATTCGCCAGAACGCATGAAGCCGTAAAAGCCATGAGGAAAACTGCTTCAAGAAGGATGTCGATATAAGGTGTGAATAACCCCTGCCGAAGTCTAGACACCAAGGTGCGGAGAATGGAAGGGGTGATAGGAAGTCGTTGATCTGGGACAGTTACAGTGGTTTTAGCTATACCTTTAAGTAGCAGCCGTATGGATGGTACGGAGAACAGACTTAGGAAATTAGGGTCATTTAGCCTCGTGTAAAATTGGATGCCAGCTAACATCCTTCTAATTGAGGAGACTTTGATTTTACGTGTTTCGAAATTGTGGACGATAAAGGCGCACACGGTTGGGACGAGTATTGGAAAGATAGGCAACTGTACGAAAGGCGAAATAAAGTAAAGCAGGTCCAGGCGGACTTATAAACTTTAAGAGTACTCGGGGGCTATTCCCTTAACCGTATAGCGTCTTGCACTGTCTAACAGTGAGGCCGTGGGTGATTTTAATCCAAGATTAGAGCTGGGAAAGGTGGGCACGCTATCGGCTCCGGGTCGGCATCTAGGCAGAGCAGTCTGAACTCCTGAAATCGGAAACGAGAGAAAGCATCAGCGATTACGTTTTGGTACCCGGGGATATGTTCTGCACTAATGATAAAATTATGCATGACAGACTGCCAAGTTAGCCGTCTAAGAAGGGACATGATTTTGATGCATAAGGATCGTCCTTCGTTAAGAATGCATACTGCTGCTTCGTTGTCGCAAAACATGTTGATCCGTTTGCGAGACCAACTGGCACCCCATAAGACACTGGCTACGACGATTGGAAAGATCTCGTGCAATGCTGAAGAGGCAGACCCGAGGGCAAACTCTGAGAAGTCTGGAGACCATTTCTCGGCAAACCATTGCCCTTGGTAAGAACCCCCAAAACCGACAGAGGGAGCTGCGTCTGTGTAAAGCTGCATGTCTTCGGGCTGGGAAGTTGTATAATCAAATAATCGAACGGTAGCGGCGTGAGCTGTAATCGAATGGTAGCGCCGAGAGCTGTAATCGAATGGTAGCGCCGTGAGCTGTAATCGAATCGAATCGTGAGGTGTCTTGGATAACGTGGATAAGGTTAAGGAACGGCTGAGGACAGTGGCAGGAGGTGTGAAAAGGAATGTCGACATTGGGGAATGATGCGGATGGCGCAATCGAGATGGCTGAAAAGGGAGAGAAGCTGCTGATTAGAAAGGCTGGGATCTAGAAGGAATTGAAAATTAATGAAAAGGTACGGAGGCTCGTTCCTAGACTAGGCTCCACCTTCATTATCTGGAACTGGTTTGGTTTTTAAAAGTCTGACGCGGAGCAGCAATTTACAACATGCAAGTATATCCAAAAGGTTCAATAAGGCAACTGGGCTTCAGTTCTAGGGGACTGGTGGGAAGTCTGAGGTTTAAATAGGAACTCCTCCTGAAACTTGCTTGTATGTAAACAACCAGAAACCGGCGTAGCTAATTTCCATTAACGATTGGGTACTTACCTGTAGTTTTGCTGCAAGATTTGCTAATGAACGGTGCATACGATGGACAGTGACACCACTAATTTGTTCCACCACCTCGAACACGCGCACAAACCAGAATGTGAAGAAAGCCGGAAAATGTGCAAGGATGCAGAAGCAGCGTCGGCTTCATCCAAAGCCTCGCACTCAGACGAAACTTGCCGATGCATTATAGTCAAAAGATTAGGCTGAATTAGTGTTTATTTATCGTCGTTTTTAATTGTTACTGTGATAAATACCAGAAATTATCGGGATACATTTTTTTTTTTTTTTTTTTTTTCCCTATATCGCCCATCTCTAGTTCAGAGTGATGCCAAAGAACTCCATGGAAATCCTAAATGGGGGAAAGATGCATTGAAAATCGTGGTGATCGCGATAATCACAATAATCACAATAATAGTTTGAATAATCGAATCGTAGCGCCGTGAGTGTACTCGAATTGAATCGTGATGTGCCCTAGATGGCCGGTTGGGTCAAGGGTGAAGGAATCGAGGAAGGAAGGACAGGCGGAGGGGAGAGAACAAGTTCGACAAGTGGTTGAATGTGGAACTGATACGACCTGGCTCTGGCTCTCGAACTCGGAGGACCCGACCTGATGCTGCGGGCTGCGTGATGACGTCAGCGAGCACGGACGTGAGGACGTGTAGGGGGCGAGCCGGAAGACCTGAGTTGAAGCGCGTTGTTTGTCTGGTGGAAGATGGAGTTTAGAAGAAGTTTGAACAGTTTTGCCTTGTTATCGCTGCGGTGGAATGGAATGCGCTTCTTTTCTCGAGGCGTGCTGGAGGCGAGCGACTGTCCGGTCTGCGATGGTAGTCGGGCGTGGAGGAGTGCCGGCCGGATGTGAACCGATAGAGGGGCGGCCGTTACGGCGTCTTGTTGCCGGCTAGCTGCTGCAGTGGTGTCTGGGTGGACGTAGCTCAGGTGAGCGGCGCCGGGTACCGCGGCCTCTGTCTGGACGAGGTAGAGGAGGTGTAAAATGAAGGTCGTAGTCGCTGGATGGAGGATAATTAACGAGGTTTTGAGGAACTGGGACGACGGAGTGTAGTCGGGAGAGGTGGCTAGCTGGAGGCGAACGGATTGAAGTAGACGAAGAAGGAGAATCGAGGATGATCGACGGGATGCCGAACATTCGCTGTCGGATGCGTCGAGGACCAACTCGCGGTTCATGGTGAAGGTAATCTAGTTTTCTTAATCGTGTCTGTGTTCTCGAACGCTCGTTTGAGAACTGAGTCGAACGTAACGTCGAAAGTCTGTACCTGAAAGCAGCAAGACAGGTGCGTGACTCGGTTCATTATAAAGACGGCGGGGCTGCTGATTGGTTAGGGGTAATGAATGAATGAGTGACGTATTGGAGTCTTCCCAGCAGAACTACGCTGGCGCTTACATTTTCTTAGAAATGTTCACCATCTGTCACTAGTTTGTGAGAAACATGGACACAGGACATAATTATCTTGTTTTGCTTTTAAAAATCAGTATGAATAAAACTAACATCTATAATTTGTGTCCTCAGTCTCAATCAGATGCTCCAGATTTTAACCATATGTCCTGAAAAAGCTTCCTGTGTGCACAATGAAACCACTTTAAACACATTATTAAATATACAGTATTTCTTCAGTCAGTTAGATATGGTCGATGGCAAACATTATATAAATGCATTGAGGAATTTAAGCACATTCAAACTGTGGGAGCTTTGATCAACTATGAACATTAAATGCATCAAACACTTGAGTCTTTGATGACTCGCTTCCATGCTGCTGGTTTTCTCCAGGACTTGCTCCAGCGGATGAGTTTTGCAGAGTGATACCAGATCCTCTACAGCAAACCAATTCAAAAGACCCCATGGCTGCCCTCTGCAACGTCACAAGATCAACACAAACACCTCGGAGGAAACGCCATCTTGACCTCTGCACAAGAAACCAGAATGCTAAAGACTAAAGATCGGCCGAGCCCAATCCACGAGGTGGAACATTATGACCACCTTCCTAATATTGTGCAGGTCTCCCTTGTGGTGACTCATCAGAGAATGGACATGGGCCTTCTGAGGGTGTCCTGTTGTTAGTGGGGGGGGGGGCCTTTGAGGGGAGGGGCCTCTGTGGATCATCCCACAGATACTTGATCAGTTTGGGATCTAGTGAATTTGGAGGCCAGGTCAACACCTTGTGCTGTTCTTCATGTTTTTTTTTTAGTTGTTCCTAAAGTGTTTTTGTGTGTGTGTCTGTGTCAGGCTGCATCCTGCTGGGGATGGCTGCTGCCATCAAGGAGTGTCATTGCTATGGGGTGGGGGTGCCTGGTCTGGTCTAGGTGGGTGCTACATGTCTAAGTAACATCCACACCAATGAATGCCAGGTCCAGAAGTTTCCCAGCAGAACACTGAACTGTCACAAGATGGTTTAAATGTTATTCACTTCTGCTGTCGGTGGTCATAATGTTGTGGCTGATCAGTGTGAGGACTGTTTGTTCTCTACTAGGACAATCTTTAAAGCCATTAGCAGCATTAAAATGTCAGCAGCCGTGGCTTCTTGACTCCACATCTGGAGATGACACTCTTAGCGTGATGTCGTCTTGCTTCTCATTTGAGGACGTGGTGGTTTCTCACAGAGCAGCAGCAGCTTCTACTTAACACAACAATCACATCGCCATCCTGCACGCACCACCAGCTCGGTCCAAACTTGAGCAGAATGATAAACTGAGAGGCGCTGGGTGAAGTCTGGGAGGAGTATCCAGCACATGACACAGCGCTGCCACCTATTAACCACAGCTGGTAATGTAAGCTAAGCACTGACCGTCATCTGAACCGCATGACAAACAGATTTACATTGATGATGATGACTCATGATGGCACTGATGAGTCAACCAGAGAAGTCTTACGTCGACCCAAACCACGAAGCGTGACTTGCTGACTTCTCTCGTCTGTGAATGTCGGAAACTTGGACGGTTCGTGCAGAACGTCACTGCTACAAAGTCCAGAGTGTTGTGCCCGTCCAGTGTACAGGACTGTGATCAAATCAGCAGCATCGAGCCGACCCTGGCCCCGGCCCTGGCCCCGGCCCTGTGTGTGTGTGTTTGAGGAGTCGTGCTGCGTGGTTGGAAATGTCAGGGCTCGATTGATTTCTTCTCCCTCTGATTAATTCATCGTGCTCTCTAATGTTCTGCATAGAAAATTGTTGAATGGCATTCAGCGAGATTAAAACCACAAACAGCGCTTTTCATAATTTGACAGGTGATTGGCGGGAGGCAGAGTCCTGGTTGATTGCATCATTAGGGGAAGTTTATTTTATTTTTTATTTTTTTACCGTTTCCACATCCATGTAGCGTCGCTGGAGCGCCGCTGCTCTGCCGCTGCTCTGCCGCTGCTCTGCCTGTCAGTTGGCTTAATAACTCTCTCACACACCATTTCACTACATGGACACGGAGCGTGAATACAGACTTATTGTTGTCTGAGTGTTTCATCATCAAAGAATGGATACACTTCAATTTCTTCAAATCGACAAGCGGTGCGAGCTGAGCATCAATGAATAATAAAAAAAGATGCACTAGAGAGGTGGTCCAGACAAATATCTCTACAGCTAGGAGACGGAGCATCAGGAGGGTTCATCCAGAGATTCATAGTCCTCAGAGGATCAGTCCTACTGATTAGAATTCTTTGATTTCAGGTTTTTTTTTTTTCGTGTAGGTCTGTCTCAATACTTTAGGACCAAATGGAAAGAACAGACAATGACCAATCAGCAGTGCTTATTATAAATGTTAGCAGCCTAGCCTGAAGAACGATGGTGAACATGGTGATCAGCATCCATTGTGAGCATATTAGCATGCTAACAAAGCTCCTTTAATCACAGCGCTGCCAGAAAGACTTTAAGGATCCCAATAAGAAACCATGAGGATTTAGATTTAGTTGGAATCTGAGTTGGCCTCTGGATGACGGGAGGACACGGAATGGTCATCCTGGAGTTGGAACAACAGATGATACCCATCAAAATGCATTCTGGGATACCTGGCTGTAGTCTATACAAGTTACCACCCAGTGCATCCTCAATAAAACAGGTGGGGTTAGTAGACATCCAGGTATTTAGACTGTACTTGGTCAGATGTGAACTTCACCTGGAGGTTTTGTTTTCTTTAAAAAGCTTTAGTGGAAGAAATAAAAGAAGCCTGAACACTTTCTTCAAGTCTCATCTTATCATAGAGCTACCTAATGAACTCCAAACGAAACCACAAAACAGTTTCTACTGGTTTCTGCTGCTTGTCTCACATCTTAGGTTCAGTTTCAGACCTTCCTGCGCCACAAGTATCGAGTAAAGTCCTGCAATTAAAACAAAATGCAAACTCTAAAGTTCATTAAGACTCATCATAAAGGTTGGTTCACTTTGGTGAACCATGATGCATGACTTGACACCATGTGGCATACATTATATTTTGTACTGGTTCATTAAGCGAGTAACGGGTTCTCAACAAATGGCTTAATTGCATACAAGGACTCTAAACAGCTCGTTTCTCCAGAACAACTTTACAAAAAAAAAGTGTTCAGGCGGGGTAGTTGGTCTGACCTCCAGGGTATGGTGCTGCAAAAAGATTCAAAAACCTTGGTGACATTTAACCCCATGATCAAATAAATAAATAAAAAATGACTAATATGATGTGTAAACAATGAAATGAAAGGAAAAAGTGAGATAGTATTAAATAACTTTAAGATGATCTGTGAGATGATCCTGACTGTGACCCCCCCCCCCCCCCAAGTAGAATACGTTCACGTTCCCTCTAGTTTTACTGTATGCATTTGCATGCTACATGTCTATTTACAGTGGAACGAGTTCCCTTTCCCTTCCTGAAAGCACATTTGTTCAATAAAACAGCCCCAGAGAAAGAATTCAGATCCACTGAGCTCATTAAAGTCGACTGGATACAAAGATCTGCAGCCACGAGTTGATTCAGACTGCAGCAGGAAGTCAGGCCGGCCTCCATCCATCACGTTTTAACTGTTTCCTCCAGCATGGAGGCAGAAACAGTAAAACCAAGAATTTATGATCTTTGAAGCAGTAAATCAGTCGGCGTGTTTTGTTGTGTTTGATTTACAAATTCAGAAAAATCGCCTTTAAATTCTGTGGAAACAAAAACCTCCAGAGAGAAGTCATTTACAAGTGTGCTTTCTCACCCCCCGTCTTACCCAGTGTGCTTTGCTGGAACATGAAATATTCAGGCTACGATTGGGGAAACGCGATATGACGATAATAATAACCTGCACTTTGTAAACATCCACTCAGGTGCGGCGCTGCATCCACATCCCTACAGCTGCTTGTGTAATTCCTTATTTATCAGTTTGAATAGGAACGCGATAATACGGCCCGACCGCAGCCGTCATTGGAAAGTTTAATCATTCATGGTGGGAAAATTGCTCCTTTATGTGCAATAAATATTGATTTATGCCTCATGCATATGTGGATGTGGCGCCGCTCACCAGGTCCCTCTCATTGTCCACATCTCACTGCTTTGTTAGCCACTCCATCTCTTTTCTCCTCCTGTGGTAACTTATCAGTTTTTGCTGTCTCGGGAATTACCTCGCCGTATTTACGGCGGCTCTCCCACAATCCTTCACTTCATTCCCAGATGATAAAGATCTGAACGCACAAGGAGCCAGGTAATCCCGCCGTCCGTCTGGTGTGAATTTATTTTTTTTAAGTCACTTTTGACTTTTTATTCATCCAGAATGATCCGTCCAGATCACAATCTCTTCTCTGACAGGCTGAAATGGACCAATAATTATCTCCACACACACAGATGAAGATAACGTGTGTGTGTGTGTGATGTGGGGTGGAGGGGGAGTATCAGCACCAGGTATTAACCCTCTGATGAACAACATGGGCTGATCATATAGCTGGCTGCATTTAAAATATTAGATTATTATTTAGTTTAGTTCTTTACTCACCCTGATTAGTTACTCTACTGTGGACTGTCATAAAATCTGATGACGTCATGTAGTCACTGAACAGAGGATGTTAGAAAGAGTCAGCCCCAACTGCTGTACCAAACAATAGACATCTTCCTCTTTGAACATTCAGAGCACTTGTGCATGCACACGCATGGAAGTATTGCAGCAACAAGTTGCTTTAAGTGGGCGGCTCAGGACAGGAAAATGGCGCATCATTCTAGTGGCATGCCGTGGCATAAACTGATGGCACATAAGTATGGCGCGGTGTGGCATATACTAATGATAAGCAATGCCATCAGTATATGCTGCAATATGCCACTAGAATACTGGTGGCATGCCACGTCATACTGGTAGCATGCTCAGGCACACTCTTGGCATGGTACAGAATATTCTGATGACGAGCCATGTCATCAGAATATACCATGGCATGCCATTATAATGATGTGGCGTACCAGTATGCCAAGCTTCAGCCATGGTGCATGATTCTAGTGGCATGCTGCGACATACTGATGGCATGGCATTAGAACGAGGCAGCATACTGGTAGCATGCTCAGGCACACTTTTGGCAACGGTGCAACATATTCTGATGACAAACCATGTCATCAGAATATACCATGGCATGCCATCATAAAGACGTGGCATACCAGTAGGCCATGCTTCTGCCGTTATTCTAGTGGCATACCGCAACATACTGATGCTCTTATCATGGTGCAGCGTATCCCGATGACAAGCCATGCTATCAGTACACGCCACGGCATGCCATTATAATTCCGTATGCCATACTTCTGGCGTGCTGCATCATTCCAGTTGCATGCTGCGACATACTGATGGCATGGTGCAGCATATACTGGTGGTATGGCACCAGAACAATGCAGCATACTGGTGGCATGCTGTGCTACTGGTGGCATGCCATAAGCCACTGGGAAAAAAGACAACATCCCCAAGCAGCACAGAACATTTCTCTATGGTCTGATGGTGTCATGATCTAATACAAAATGGCAGCTGTCAGCGAATAGTATATATTTTAAGGGTTATATACATGTTATATTTTATTATCCAACAACAAAACCTCGTTGCTGGTGACTGTAGCTTTACCTTCCCCCTACAGATATTTGACGGTCGTCGTATTGCTCATTGTTCTCATCCAGCCCCTCGGCAGGAAAGCAAACGGGCACATTTCCAAAATGTCTGTTGACTGTTCTTTTAATCACATGCATGACTGAACCCGGGACGGTTTTTAATTATAAATAACAAGTGTTTTTGAACTTACAGTCTGATAACTGCTCCTCTGCTCTGTGTGTGATAGTGATAGTTATATGTCCAGAGTCAACCAGGAAGTGAGGTTACTGTGGTTTGTTTTATTTTTTTCCTCCATTGCAATGACGGCATAGGCGGCATCTCAGCCACTTGTTGTTTCTCTGGTACAAAGGTCCACTGGTCACGGGTATACATGACACACGAGTGTAAAATCGTCCTTGTCACGTCTACACATCTGAAGCTTTTCACGTGTCAAGCTTTAACTGTGTTAAATGTCGTGATGGTTGGGGTTAGTCAGGGGTAGCTGGTCCTTCATCGAGATTACACGGCGTGAGATAACACGGCACGACCACAAAATGAGCTCCGACAGCAGCACGTGACGTTACTTGGCGTGTCACTCATATCCTGTTAGATGATAGCAGGCACAGAGAGCGTTTAGGCTCGGTTTGTCCACGGCTGCAGAGAGGTTACGCTGGAAGAGCCGTCTCTAAACGCCGCCGAGCCCAGAACATGAAAAGCAGCTTCCATAGGTACGAGGAGGAGGAGGAGGAGGAGGAGGAGGAGGAAGAGCCTTCATGTTTGTTTGTGTCTCCTTTTAAAAGCGTCTTATTATCCAGAGCTGGCCTTATTATCAGCCGTCAGACTCTCCACAAACATTTGTACACGCTGACGATCATCAGTGTTAATTGGCTGATTATTGAATCCATCTCAAGAAAAACACTTATTGTTGTAAATCTGTTCGTCTGGTGTCTCCTAGGATACTGCTACTGCTTTTATTTGATGAATTTTGCATCATCCCTCTGATCACATCAGCTTTGTTGATTGCTCTCTTCATTTTCGCTGCATTCATTAGAAGTCTGCGTTTTATGTTTCCTCCGACGTCTCGACAGTTAGAAGGACTGACTCAAAGTATCTGCAGTTACTGATGTGATCTGTGCAGTCATACTATATTAACACAGAGACTTCTTTTCATGTCTGACCTTTTTATTCATTTATTAATTAGATGAGATTATATATTCTGTTTTCTCACATGTGTTTGTTCATCATGATCCAGGCTTAATTTTTCCATTCATTCATTTAAATCACTCACAGGAGCACATTTTAGATTTATCATCACACATGGCTTCAGGATTACTTTCCTATAATCCATAACACCCAGAAAAGTCAAAATTTTGTCTTTTTCCCACTTTGGTAATTACATGACAGTGAACAGTAACATCATTCATATTTACAGAAAGGTAAGTTTTAATGTTTATTCATTTGTTAAATAAAACATGTTATTTCTACTGCAAACCTTGTTCTTCTGGAGGCTCTGACTCAAAGACTTTTGCATGGATTTGTATTTTATCTTATGTATTTCTTGATTCTCACTTTCATAAATGAGAAACCCAGGAGCACATGCTGTATTTTATTATCACGCATTAAAACAAAACTAGTTTTAATGTGTTTGTGCATCATGAGCGTAATACCGGTGGTCTACTGTGGTACGTTGGTGGTTCTTGAGGCTCTGACAAAATGGCAGCTGTTTTCTTTTATTTCTAAAAGACTCTTTTCATAAATGACGAACCCAGGAGCACATGTTCTATTTTAGTATCATGCATAACAACAAAACCTAGTTATTACAGCACACGTCAGAAATGTGTTTTTCCCCCACTTTGGTAACCGAGGGACCTATTACTGTGGAAATGAACTGTAATTTTAATGTTTGAACCTTTAATCATTTATTAAATAATCTGTTTTATGACAGGGTTACATAGATAGATATAGTCTTATGTCCTGAGGGACAAACGTCTTCCTCAACCTGTCCACGGAGCAGGACAAAGACAGCAGCCTGTCATTGTTGGACATTGTTCATGATGGACCAGAGTTTGTTCAGGGACTCCAGCTCTGTCCCTACCACAGAGTCCTCCTTCTGGATCAGCTTGTCCAGCCGTGAGGTGTT
This sequence comes from Chelon labrosus, assembly GCF_963514085.1. Lineage (NCBI taxonomy): Eukaryota > Metazoa > Chordata > Actinopteri > Mugiliformes > Mugilidae > Chelon > Chelon labrosus. The sequence goes on from NC_140358.1 coordinate 29,457,929, forward strand.
CTTCTTCTTAGTGCTGCCTCCCCAGGACACCACAGCGTAGAAGAGGACACTGGCAACGATAGTCTGGTAGAACATGTCCAGCAGCTTCCTGCAGACATTAAACCACCTTAGCCTCCCGAGGACATAGAGACGGCTCTGACCTTTGTTGTAGACTGAGTCTATGTTAGCCCACCAGTCCAGTCTGTGATCCAGATGTAGACCCAGGTACTTCTAGGTCTGAACCACCTCTACACACTCCCTGTTGATGGTTACAGGCTGCAGGTGGAGCCTGGACCTCCAGAGATCCACTACCATCTCCTTGGTTTTAGCTGCATTGATCAGAAGGTGGTTCTCTCTGCACCATGAGATGAAGTTGTTCACCTGATTCTTGTCCTCCTGGTGACATGACTCTGTGTTGTAGTTGAAGTCTGAGGTGTCTCACACATTTATATTTTATTATCCCATGTGACAACAGTACCAGGATATAACCTGTTACTACTAAAATGTTGAAAGGATCTTTTAATATTTGATATTTTACTCATTTATTCAGATGTTTGTGCATCATGAGGATTTGATTGAAAGAGTCTCACTTTTTATTTTTCCTTAATTTCATAAACGACCATTCCACTAGCGCATGTCATATTTATTATTATGCATGACAATAAAACCTGCTAACTAGTGGACAAGTCAAAAATATTGATTTCCCTCTACAGTTATTGAGTGACAGGATAAAACCTGTCAGTGCTGAAATGAACTATGAGGTGAGTTTGAATATTTGTCCTGTTTGTGCATCATGAGCACACACAGGCTCATCTGATCGTACGTTTACCTCGAGCAGCTGAGTGTTAGAAAGCCCTTCAGACGCTCAGTAGATCAGCGAGACGGAGGTGAGCGCCCGGAGGTCTGGAGCGGAGACAAACTGCACTGGAGGCTTCACGCTGTCCGTTACCGTCAGCTCTCCTCCCGGGCGGCCTGGCCTCCCGTAAACCCGCTGTCACGTTTATTTGCTCGTTTCAGCGACAGCCGTGGCGGTGAGGGAGTTCGTCCTGCGCGGGGGCAGCGAGCCAATGAGCCACAAAGAAGAGAATGATGGATCCCCGGCCCCGGCTCAAACGGGGGGCCACTGTCACGGGGCTCGCGCGGCCATTAGAGCGAGCTCCAAACACCGGTAGCGGCAGGATGACAAATCACAAGAAACTCCCAGCACGCCACGGCTCTCACTCCCTCACTCCAAATCCGTGACTGAACCGATGCACGTTGGACAGTTTCTGCAGAACTATGATTAAGCTGTCACCGTGGGGAGGCCAGTTTGTCAGCAGTTGGGATCTCTGCAGCAATTTCTTTAGACAAGTCTGCCTTAATTGAGTATTCAGTCCCAGAGCGCTCCTGGTTGGTTTCACCCCAGCCTGATCCCTCGAGGCTAAACAAACTGCGGTGGTAGCCAGCGAAGGCTTTCTACAACAACATCAGGAGCTGGCTCACGACCAAAGCAGCAGCAGCAGCAGCAGCACTGTCTGTCCTGTTCTCTACAAAACAACCATCTGTAAGACTTTCTTGCTTCTTATTGTTGTGGGAGTGCAGCACAAGGGCGTTTACTAAAACAGGAGGCGTAGTAAACAGGACAGGTATGGATAGATTTTGTTTTATTCACAGCAGTTCAGCATCACTGCTTCCAAAAAGTTTCCTGCAGCGTTCTCGCATACTTTTTTGGTCCCCGGGGTCCGCCGCCCGTGGTTCGCTCGGCTAAAAGCGGAAGGCGCCGGCTGATTGGCCAACCAGAACACTCAGACAAGCCAGCGTTCACCTGTGCTCCACTCCGGCTGCCCAATTACCCACACGTCTGCGGGGTCCTTCGTTACCCGGAGGCCCAAGGGCTTCCCGTGTGCCAGCGTCCTAATGAGGGAGGAGAAAGACGCGTTCCTGCAGCAGCACGGCCGAGCGCAGGCGCTACATCCTCGGACCGAAAAACCTAAGTGAACGCAGGAACTAAACCAGATCCTGCACAGACCGCCGGCATGCACTAAACCAGGGAAGAATATATGCAACATGACAATATGAGGGGAGGAGCCTCTGTGGATCATCCCACAGATACTTGATCAGTTTGGGATCTAGTGAATTTGGAGGCCAGGTCAACACCTTGTGCTGTTCTTCATGTTTTTTTTTTTTAGTTGTTCCTAAAGTGTTTTTGTGTGTGTGTCTGTGTCAGGCTGCATCCTGCTGGGGATGGCTGCTGCCATCAAGGAGTGTCATTGCTATGGGGTGGGGGTGCCTGGTCTGGTCTAGGTGGGTGCTACATGTCTAAGTAACATCCACACCAATGAATGCCAGGTCCAGAAGTTTCCCAGCAGAACATTGTCACAAGATGGTTTAAATGTTTAAACATTATGACCTCCTGTCAGTGGTCATAATGTTGTGGCATACAGTTAAGCAACACATTTTCTAAAAAAACTGAAATATTTATTATTTAATGCATATCAAACCAATAAAGTTCTGGTTCTGAACAAAGCAAATAACAGCTTTCACACATTTTCAGATATTTAATCCAGTAAAGTGTCTGTGACTAGCTCTACGTTGTGCAGCTCTTCAATAAAAACCTGACCGCGCACACAGCTAAATTACAACAGTAAATATGTTTTGAAGGAAACTTGGTTCTCCATCAGTGTGATATAGAAACATTGTCATTTTAAGTACGTGCCGAGCTGCAGACTCTGATTTAGCAGAAGGAACCAGAGGAGGGTCTGCAGGCTGGAGCAGTGACGGATGTGGGAGTTTGTTCTTGCTCTGCTCAGCAGCAGCGATAAAGTTTAAACAGAACAGATGCACGCTGGGAGAGTTTATCACAGCTGCAACTGCACCATCTGTGTCATCTCACTCCTCGCAGGAGCTTTTTCATTATGTATCGTGATTTAAAGCGTTCGGGCGCACGGCGTACCCTCAACGCTGATCACGGAATCCTCCGCAGCCAGCTCCTTCCTTCCCTACGCCTTCGCTCCTCTTTCCATTTTCACTTCCTGAAAGCACGTAAATCCAAAAGCAGAAATATGAAGCTCTTCCACCAACAGTAAAACTAAACTTTAACTGCCCTGATTTTTACAGATCTAAAAAATCGATTGCACCCCTACTCAAATAAATCCATACGGGGAAATACTGCAGCCACAGCTCAGGCCTCTTGGCGCAACGGAACAAAATGATCTTTGGTCCCAGCCAGGTCTGCAGCGTAGATCATCCTAACGGCACACTTCATTAATTGTAGGCCTCACATTTCGGCCGCAGAGGTTCACATCAGAGTCTGATTGGACTATCGGACGGCGACCGCGCTGACCTCAGCTCCTCCTCCTCCTCCTCCTCCTCCTCCTCCTCCTCCTCGCTCGCTGCCGCCCGATGTGTCAGTTTGTCTGCTGCCTGGCGGAGGAAGCAAGGAGTCAGCAGAGGGAGTGAATAAATGTGTTTTGGCACGGGGGGAGTCAATAGTCTTGATTTGACTCGATCAATCCTCTCTGGTACGCCTCGCAGTCAAATTACCCCCGGACAAATTAAGCAACCCCGGAGTTTCCTCCACTGCAGAGAGAAGAAAATACTGAGAGGAAAGTGTTGAGGAAGCAGATAACTGAGGAAGAGCGAGGAAGAAGGGAGGGAGAGAGGGAGGGGTGCGTTCAAAGGATCCAGAGCTTCGCTTCGCTCACATTATCACCACGGCACAAAGGGCCAAATATATTCCGTGGCTTTTCTGTGGCACAAAGCTGATTAGCGGAAGGTAGCCCCCATTGTGAGGAAAATCACTTCCACGTCTGTAAAGCAAGTGATTTCATATCCTTTTTTTTATTTAAGATTACACAGCAAGTGCCTAATCAGCTGATCCTTAATCATCAGCATTGTGCCTCTTCGTGTTTCCTGTAACCTCCTGCCTCCCCCCGCCGACTGCCTGGCTGCCTGGCTCTGCCGGCTGAAGACCGGGGTTAAGAGAAACCGCCGAAAGCTGAGAGGAGAGAGAGAGAGATAGAGAGGAGGGAGAGAGAGAGACAGAGAACGGAGGGAGGAAAAGAAAATCACTTCCAAGATAATCGCCTTAAACAGCCCGGCTCCGTTTCCATCTGCAGCAGCAGCAGCAGCAGCAGCAGCAATGGTTGCTTCATCTGTTCTCATATCATATTAGAGCTGGTATGGGCCTGCAGGAGGAGGGGGGAGGAGGGGGGAGGAGGGGTGACGGTGTCAGAGCTACGGGGGGTAAAGAGAAGTAATGAATCAATTATCGGTTCCTGGGAAAGGAACGGAAAAGAAGAACTCCCACCAGAGCAGTTAAACATCACCGGGGAGAGGAACCAGTTACCACCCGCTGCCTCAGCAGGTCTGAAAGCTCCAGAGCATCAGCCTAGGTGTTGACTGATTCTCACTGAGATGGACCAAAGAAAAGGTTTTCATTAGTCTGAACAGAAGCACACGTGTGGCTTCACTCTCCTAGTTTCAGTCCAGATGCAGTGATCTTCCCTCAGGAAAATAGGACCTGCAGTCTAGACCCACCTAAAGGTGCTGGGGTCAGTGCTCTGTGCAGGCAGGTCCGGGTTCTTCCAGAGCTGGATTTGTGTTTAAAAAAAGCACAGCTGTAGTTTGACATTAAGTTTCCCTCCAGCATATCTGAGAGGCTTCCAGAGGCTCAGCGCTAAAGGTTCACATACGTTCAGGCTGTTCAGTGAACATAAAGACACAAGTAAAAGACATCCTAGCACATCCATTATGCACCAAAAGCTCTGCTGTAGGGATTAATAATGCATGCTGATTGTCTTATAATAGCAGGCATATGTCAGTTCCATTATTATAATGCCATAAAGGGTCAAGTATCACAGTGCCTTATAATTACTCCATCCATTTTTAATGACAGACTCACAAGGTGTTATGAATGTTGTGAAAACCAAACTCCTGTTGTTCTGTTGCTCAAATGTTTTAAATAAAAAAATCACATCCAGTAAAAGGAAAGAAAATAAACAGTGAAGAAATGTTCTGCTGCTGTTGTTGTTGATTTACTGACTGAAATCTGACTGAACGCTGGAGAACCGTGGTTTTAAAAACACACTGCCACTGTTGTAGTTTAAAGTTCGTCAGGTGAGGTTGGGGCTCATAAGGGAGGTCTCCTAATGTCATTAAAAACAGGTGGTGGTTCCGTCACGGCCAACAAATCCTTCTCTGCTGGTCTAAACCTTATCAAAATCACTGACTTACATTTTAATATTTTCCATTAATCTTAAATTATTCCCAATAGTTTATTCTTTTCATGTTATGTCTTGTCTGTCTCTCAGCTGCAGTGTAGCTTAGCATTAGAGCTTCTATCCAATCATATTTCATCATCATGTTGCTGGAGTCAAAGAAATCTGCCTGGGCCTTCACAATTAAAACTGAAACACATTGTAATGATGCTGTTCCTTTAACCAATCACATTTCTAGTTGGTATTCTTAGTCCTTCTCTGTGGCCTATGGTAGCGTCAGCGTTTTACCGTCCTCTGGACGGTCAGAGAGCCACTCTGTTTAAGCTAAGCTAACGTTTTGATAGCTATTTGTTGAAGCCACCATGGAGGAAGGAGGAGAGGCTATCCATTTGGTTGCAGATCTTCTTAGAAAGACATTTTTATGACAGACTTTGAAGGAAAAGCTGGATATTGTGAGGAAAGGCCGCCCAACCCTGGAGCTAGCTAGCCTGACCCAGCCGGGGAAACTTTCAGGTCAGCAGCTATGAGCGCTACCGTTGGTTGACAGGCTCTGAGGAGAACTCTAAATAGTTTCTAAAGTTCTGGTGAGTAAAATGAATTATATTTACATCTATTATGTATATTTTTGTCATTTTATTGGGTCGACATTGATGCTTCTGCTAGATTTGACGTATGTGGCGCTGGTGGCTCTATAGCAGTGGCGTCATAATGATCATATTAAGAGGTGTTATGAATGAGGTTGGAGGTCATTGAAGGACTAGCCCCCCCCCCCCAGTCTTGTCTGTTGATAAGCTGCCCCTCTGTCTGCTCCAGAACCTTCGTGTGGTATTTCCTGCATTTAACCGTTAATTCTGAATTAAAAAGTCAATGTAAACATGGTTTTCTGAAGCGGTTTAGTGAAACCACTTCACACACTCTGCTCTGCACACTGTCAGTCAGAGACACATGTAAAACCTGCTCTAATTAAACACTCTGTGGTTAATGTACATTAAATGAAAATATAATTAGACAACGTTGTTTTTGCCCTTTTCATTCTCACCCTCAGTGTGAAGCTCCGTGTTATCCACTGTGATGGCTGCTCTAGAGTGAATGACTGATTACCGGCTGTTTATTAATGATGGTGATTAAGAGATCCCTGCACAAGATGCTTCACAAGCTACACGAAACAAAGTGATGATCATTCAGGCGCTATAAATAGTCACAGCCCTGAGTAGAAGAAGTATAAAAGGTAGAAGTTACACGTTGTTAAGATTTGGCTTTAAAATGGAGATAAGGAACAGCTGCTTGAATGTCTCAGACCAACGGCCTTCCTCTCAATCCCAGGACGTCAAAGCCACTGGTGTTACGGGTCCTTTGGCGTCTTCCATCAAATATGAGATCTACTTTAACCCTAAAGTTCTGTCTCCTAAACCAAACCTACGATGATTGAAAATGTGTCCGTTTGTCAGGTTTCATTTGTTTTTTTAAAGAGATGCATCAGAAGGAGGAAGTTTCATGGAAGAGCTTTGTCATTTATTAACTCCAGTGAGACGCCATAAAATACAACAATGCACCAACCAACACCGTCAACTGACTGAGGCAACTGGCTGCCTTTTATACCCTCCCTGCTCCAGGAAATATTTGACTAAAAGTGCAGAAACCATCCATCAGTGTTTTAGTTTGGCCCAAGTCCCATCCACTAATGGGGAGAGGGCGGGGCTTATATGATCTATTCTGCAGCCAGCCACCAGAGGGAGCTCCACGTGCTGTCATGGCGTCCACTTTTCATACAGTCTATGCTCAAACCCATAGAGCTCCATGTTAAAACTTTACAGCAGAAATAAACACGTTTACTAATTTCTCTATTCATGACGGCTGTGCAGTGGAGAATCTTTATGTTAAAATTACATCAAGGCTTAAAGTTCTGCAGGGTTAAAGTTGTTGGCATTCTCCACATGGTACCACGGAAAACGTGTTTTAAGCTTCTAAAGCAAAACTGCTGCAGTAATTATGAAGATCCTTTATGCTCGGCCTTTACACTCACACGGGGAGTATTGCTGTGACATAACATCATGCATTATTTCTGGCATGAGTAATCCATTATTTCTGGCATATACGGGCATCAGAGTGTTACCACCAGCTTTATATTTGCAGCCACTTCGCACAGATCAACCCTGCTCTCAAATAAAAGATAAAGAGAAGCCAGAGTTCAAAAGCCTTGAGAAAAAAATAAATAGAAAAAAAAAGATATAAAAAGCCATAAAATCTGTCAGCGCGCCACTTCCTGCAGCTGCAGCATCATCGACCTCCGCAGTCACAGCAGGCTTTTATGTTAATGCTTTTTTTAAGTTGTGTGTCACAAACAAAACATTAAAAGAAGAAAAGACACTCAAGTGCTCATTGAACAGATCTTATTTTTATCCGGCGGAGTTTTAAGAGTCTCCAGCAGACGGGTTCTAAGGGTAAGTGAGAGCGCGGCAGTAAAAATCAGCTTCTGCCGCTGCTGGAGAAGAGGGATGGAGTAGGCCACCAAGAAGGGGAGATAATGGAGAATTTATGTTCTCTCTGAGAGGCCCTCTTAGCCGGATTTAATTCTCTTAATAGTGGCAAGATCTCAGCCGGCAACGCTCGGGCTCTAACCTGCCCCACGGTTTGAAAGCCGGACGTGGGGCGGGGAAGCAACAGATGCATAATAAATGAACAAAGCCCTCTGGCTATGGAGAGACGTAATTGCTCTCAGCACCGTTAATGTTTCATGATTTTAATAGCCGCGTTCAAACGCTTTTGCGGAGATACTTGGCCGATGTGCTGATGTCACCGGGATGATGATGTTGCGGGTGGAGAGGTGAGAGGCGAAAAGGCTTTTTCTCTGAGTGGATGAGGTCCTGGGTGAGGTTAGTGTGGGTGCACGGGCAGGACACGCCGAGGCCTGCAGGGAGGATTCATCTTTATTATCACTTTGAAGGATGCAGGTTGTAGAGAGGCGTGTTTCTGCCCTCACTGATATTCCTAAACAGGCTGGGCAAAGGCTAACAGCTACTTAGCCATTAGTTAGCCTGTGCACACTTTCTTTGATTAAGATTATTTTCTTGGGTCTTCTTATTTGAAACGCTGAAGGAAAAGGGATGTGATGTGGCCCTTGAACAGTCTGATCTAAGTGTCCAGCTTTAGGTCCAGGTGTGAACACATCCAGGACACATTGGAGTGATCTGATCTCAGTCCACATGTGGAGGTGGTCACAAAGTGCGTGTTCTGCCTCATGCATTCAGAAAAAAACATTATGACCCACACACACACAACAAACAGCTGTTCGTGGTTCTGAAACAGCAGCAGATAGGCCTCCATTGTTTAGTGACAGCTGCTGGTACAGTATTCTGGTTGGATGTTGGTTTTTATTTGCATACAGAGCTGAGGAAAGACTGAGATCTTAAACACTGATCACAGGTACAGGCTGGCCACCGTCAGATTGACCAGGATGGATGTTAATGGAAGCTCTGGATGGGGCCTATGTTTCCTGATCCAGGCCTTTATGTCACCCATATGCTTTCAGGATAATTGTCTTACTGCTCTAGGAGTTAAATATAGAAGATGCCACCCGGTGCAACTGTTTTTCAAAGTTTTAGGGTAACGGATAAAATAAAGTACCAGTTTCTTCACAAGCTATATGTCATAAAGCTGTAAAAACGTCCTCTGCCAGTCCGTCCAGTCTCATAATATAGAGCATGTAATGAAGCCTTTAAAGGAATTCAATCGGAGGTATTAAGTGTATTTTCCAGAGAAGTGTAAAGGAGCTTTGTCATCACCTGAAGCTCAGTATCAGCACTTCCAGAGGAGTAAGAGGCCTCCTGTCCCGGCTGTCAGGGAGAAGACATGATGAAGGGATTCTGATCGTAATCAGCTCATCCTTGACGACAAGCGCCAAACTTGAAGAAACTCCCTCCAGGTTTTCCTGAGATGTTGTTTTCAAGAGAGCGGGACACGACGTAAAACCCGCCTCTGGCCACAAGCCCTCTGCAACACAGAGACATAAAAGAAAAAAACTGTCTTTACTGTGGGTTCAGGGTTTGGATATCTGTGGAGCAGTTCTGTTTCGTTGAGATTCAACTCAATTAAGACAGGAACCCAGAGCCTTAAACGCCTCAACAACAAGCAACTAAGGCAACAGTGACAAAGAAAAACTCCTGGTTCAGCTCAGCCATGTCTGACTGAGGCCGGATGGGTAGAGAGGAGCAGGAGGAACGAGACTGATTGATGCAAACATCTGGTTAAAGCAAACATGAAGCATCTTCTAGGAGTGGATAGACGTGAATACACGGGACCACACAGCTACAGGCCAGAGACACGAACGTGAAGCGAGGATGGAGGAAGTAGAGGACAGGTGCTCAGTGCATCCAATCCAGACAGTATCATTCCCTTTAAATCTTCAGGCCACCAACACGACTTTATGTTAAACCGCTGGAGTCGGTTTTAGTGCAGCTCGCCTCACTTTGTCATAGTTTTGTCTTTCACCAGCGGCTCCACACAAAAAAATCAACGTGTTTAAATAAAAAAAGAAAAGCCTGTTTCAAGGTTTTGCGTGCCGTTTTTTGGCTTCGTGCAGTTCTGAATCTTTGTGGTTTGAAAATGTGACAATTTTCACCCTGGATGTGAAAGCAGCGGTGGCAGCTCCAGCATTTCTGCAAAAGAAACCTGTTAAAGTGAAATTTCCCCGACTGTGAAAGCTGTCATGTGACGGTGACAACAAACCGCTCCAGCTTCACTTTTTTTTAACATTTTTGTCAACTTTTGATGATTATTTCCTCTGAACCCCCCTCTCCTCACCTCCACCTCCCCCCTTCCTCCCATCGCTCCCTCCTCCCTCTCCTCCTGCCCTCTTGGCTCTCGACTCATCTTCTTCATGCCCCACTTGACTCCGGTGATATGAGATCTCCGTCCCCATGGCAACCGGCGGGACTCGTAACCATCTCCACTTTCCTGTTTCTAATTCGCGCCCCTTTCATTTGCATAGAAATAACATTTTGGGATGAATGAGTGGTCCCCCCTCCAGTCCCGACCAGTGTCTGTCTGAGCGCCCCGAGCATCTTATTTGTGTTCCCGCCCGCCTGGATCAGTGCGAACATTTGCCTCGTGATGTGAATGATGAAGCCGACAGCGTGGAGAGGTCTGATGTGATCTCTCCGAGCTCTGGGCCTCGTTTTAATATCGCCTTTGGCCATGTATTTTTATTACACTCATATTTCATCAAACAATCTCACCAACAAGCGGGTAATGACATAATTAACCTACAGGGGAGGGGGTGGGGTTTAATTGGGGAGGCTTCAAAGCAAGGCCGACCAATAGACGAGGTCGGAGAGAGGCGGGACGGTGAGCGCCACCGCCGTGCACCGTAAAGAGACAGCAGCAGGCGGCAACGGCGAGCAAAAAGCTAATGAGCTTTTAATGACATTACCTTTCAGGTCCAGGTAAGTGCTGAGCTTCATGTTTTACATCTGGGTCAGAGCTACTAAAACTACTGAAGGGCTTCATTTACCGCTCAAAGAACAAAAAACTGTTTTACCTTTACTTTAACCGCCATTTTCCCAGAATGCAGATGATTATTCTTTAGCAGAAGCAGCATTGTGAAGGTAAATGAAGATAAATCCAGACACAAACAGGTGCTGCTTCCTTACCTCTCTAATAAAAGCTGCTGTTTCTTCGCCCTGTACACTCGTTGGTGGTCATAATTCTCCCCCCTCTTCCCCCTCGGTGCTCTGCTAATGGACCGTACCTGACGGGCTCCTGCACAGTTTTCTGTTCACAATGAGATTACTTACACTAGACGTAACTAATAATCTAAATGAGCTGGCTATTAGCAGATTTTCTGTAAGAGGCTTTTTACTTATTTATTTTTTTTAGTTTATTCTTTTTCGGAGCGAGGCCCAGAGGTCCTTATTAGTTCATCCAGGCTACCTCAAATACCCTAAAAACAACTCCAGGTCACATTATAGAGGCTTAATAATTCTCAGCTTCCATTTAACAGCACCGTTTAGTCTCTAATACACAGATGGTCTGATCGCACTCCAGCTCCAACGAGGATGAACTTTGTGGAGTTTAATGCAGTGTCGGTGCTAGAACAAATATCCAGGGGTGGAGCGCGGCGGGTTTGTGAAATAATTACGTTCTTGTAGTTTTCCTGATGATAATCCGACTAAAAACACAGAAGGAGAAATCACGCAAGTAAGAGCGTGGATCTGTCAGTAGATAAATATAGCACACGACATGATTATACCAGCGCGCACGCAAGGACAGAACTGGAGCTACGTGGCTACGTGGCTGCAGATGTGCTTTTATGTTTTGCATTAAAGTTAGTACCCAATGCATTACCGTTACAAGAGCTGTTGTGTGCGACTGTTGTCGTGACTTTGTGCATGAACAAACAAGCCTAGTGCCCCCTGGGTAATGTAGTTTAAGTGCTTGTGAGTCCAGCTACAGCAGCATACTGGCTCACTTGGAGGAAACAGTGACGTGCTTTATGCAGGTGAGACATGAAGCGCGACCTCTGGCCTTTCTCTGCTGTCGTTAGACTCATAGACTGCATCAAAATGAAGACTTGTTAGATACTTGGTGGTCCTTTTCCCTACCAGCCTCTATCTGATTCTAAATGATGATTGCTGCTGCAGGTAGTAGCAGCAGAAATCAGTAGCGAAAAGGCTTTTTCTCTGAGTTAATTCCCAATTATATGATTCTTTTGATGTTTTGTTTTGTGGTAGGAGACTACTAACTAGGAAGAGCTACAAACCCACATACAGAGCTGATCTCTCCTGGATCATGTTGGTCTTCTCTATTCGTTCTAGATCATCATGTTGTTGTGGAAAGATCTGTGGATTTAAATGTCCAGATGAGACGACCTCTGGACTTCCTGTTTTTCTTCTTGTGCTCTGGTCCTCTGAGCTGATCAGCCAATCATCTAACCAAATGAGCCAGTGCTGAAAAGCTGCTCACATGGGTCTGACTTGTAGAAAGATGTGGGATAGACCGCTGAAAAAACGGCCTACTCTCAGCTAGGTGCACATAGAAGTAATCAAGCACTTCATTCTAACAGCAGTTTATATTCTGCATATTTTCAACCAGTAACATTTACTGCAGCATCATGTTTCTCTTCTCTCTCTTCTCGAGTCTTTAAAGCAGAAGATATTCCTGCTGACCTTCTTCTTCAGTTACCACTGCCGGGACCTCTATTTTTTTGGCCGGCCTTCAGAGCGGAGGCAGGCAGCGAGAAGGAGCCGGGGCGCTCTGAAACCCCGCGGGGTCACGGCGGCCAAACTTAGCACGAGCTAAGACAGAGGCAGAGGAGACGGTGACGGAGGAGTCGACTGACTGGCTGCCTAAAAACATCTAATCTCATAAGAAGTCTGCTGCCTGCTGACTGGGGAGCACCGGGACGCCAAATACAACTTTAAAAGCTTTTTTTATTTTTTTTTCTCCTTCTGCACTCCACATCCCTTTATCGCAGGCAGGCCATGCGCTGCTGGCTGAAAGGCGAAGGCACCAGAAGACTGCCTGGCAGGAGACCCCAGTGGAATCATGGGAGAAAAAAAGAGCATGTGTGCGCATTTGTGCAGCGTGTTTCTTTTCTCTCAGCGTTTCTGTCAAATAAAACAACACTAAATATTTCATGTTATGAATTTCTTCTGGAATAATGCAGCTTTTGTTTTTACATGCTTTCCCCCAGCCGTCATTAATATTAAAGGGGGCCATAGCGGAGACGTCTAAATTGATGCATTGTGTGGGCTGATGGTCTGCGGAGAAGCGGCAGCGGTAATTCTGTGACAGGGTCACGCAGCCGCATGCAAACACAGCAACGCATACAGCAAACAGCATTACAGCGCTGACCTGCTTCTGCTGTGTGTTCAAATCAAAACAACGAATGCTCCTGCAGAAGGTTGGAGAATCTTCTACGCCGTGTTGCAGAGCAGTACGCGTCTATTGACTGAATTCACATAAAAATCTGCACTTAACCCTTCAGCGCTGACCTGAATCTGAGCGCAGAGAAAACTCGTCGGTCTGATTATGCATCGATTTGAAAGCACAAAGCCTCTGGAGCTGAACGGTGTAAACCACTTTGAGATTTTCCAAACTACAGCGACAACAGAAGCAGCAACAACTCCTTCCTTTTCAATGAGGCTGCACACACAGGAAAAACGTTCCTGTTTCCTGTCGTCCACAGAGCTACGCACGTTTCAGTTCAGTGTCGTATCAACTGGAGGATTGATTGTTGTGTTTTGTTCATCTTTTCATGTCCATTAGATATGTTACAGATGCATTGCCCTGAGCGTTAAACCTGCCACAAATATAACAGAAGAAGAAGAAAAAGAGTTTTTCTCCTCCAGTCCTGAATGTGTAGAGTCTTAGAAGACGTCCAAGATGTCTCCACATCTCCATCGTCTCTGTCCACATTGATTCCATCTTGGTTCATCTTGTTTTTCTACCTCCATGTTTCTGTCCCTCCTGGAAACTCTTCACCTGATGTTTAACCACGTGGAGCAGACATGCTCAGAAACCAGCAACACCAAGAGTCTACATGGTTAGTAAAGGTTTACACCACCACCTCTGATCAGGTGGTTATATGAGGCGATTTATTCTGATTATTAGAGGACAAAATTAATAATCTTCAATAACTTAATGCCAAAAATGCATCAAAACAGCATCAACTGCTTGCTTCGGGTCCTTCCACAACATTTCTATTGGATTAAGGTCAGGACTTTGACTTGGCCGTTCCTAAACATTCATCTTGTTCTTCTTTAACCGTTCTTTTCTAGAACCACTTGTGTTCTTGGGCTCGTTGTCTTGCTGCATGACCCAGTTTCTCTTCACATTCAGCTCATGGATGATTCATTGGTCCATCGATGATGACAAGCCTGGTCCTGGTCCAGATGCAGCAGAACAGGCCCAAACAAAGACACCGCTTGTTTGATTGGGTTCTCTTTGTCTACCTTCAGGAGTTGAGTGAAAACCCTCTGATGTCTTGAAACATTTTTATGCAGAAATGCAGAAACTTCTGAAGCACTCAAAAACTTTTAATATACAGTATATAAGCTATAGCGTCATACACCAACATGACCATTTGGTCTTAAATACAGACCCCAGCTCCACTACAGCTCTCCACGTTCATCACTCACCTCAAAGGAAACCAGAACTCACTTTATGAAAATGTTTTTTGGCTGCAAATGCAAAACTGTCTTCACCCTGAATTATTATGAACCAAAAAGCTTAAAGAGACATTCTTCTCCATTAATTTTTTTTCTTCTGCTGTGGGATGTTCTGCCTCACGCCTTTGATGCTGCTCCCTTTCAACGTAAAACAAGACATGAATTTAACATCGCCGCTGTTTATCTCGGCTGAGGCTCGTGCAGCTTTCAAATGCAGAAAATTTCCTGCGGCCACGTTGCTTGGAAGAATTTAACAGTTCAAAGTTGTTTTAATGTGTCTGTGTGTGGCTCCTCTCAAAGAACTTGTCAGCAATTTTCAAAGAGCAACACTAGAATTAACATCAAACACCTCTGTGTTGCTCTTTCGTTGAGGTTGCTCAGAACTTGAAAGCAAGTGTTTAACATCCATTTTTTATCAGCCATCTTTGAAGAAGTTGTGGAGATCTGGGCCTGCAGTGGTTTGGTGTGGTTCTGTTGTCTCTGATCCATCTCGCTGCCCGAGGTCACTCTGGAGCTTTGTTTGTTCAGTTTTCCTACTTTTCTTTCTGGCCGTTCATCGGTTTCTCCGGGGCTCAACGGTGAGCTTCTGCCACAGGGAAGCAAGCGAGAAACTGAAAATCTGATCTCCCCTCAGCCCAAACAGGTGCCGGACCGACGCATCCTTTCATCTTCGCAAAACGTCTGGTGAAATATTAACAGGAGCTTTGTATCTGTCGTATCACATGAATAAGTTATAAGTTGATTTGAAGGCGTGAGCGCTGGAAACAACAGCTACGCAGAAACAGTGAAGTGAAACACAGCGTCACGACGTCTGTTGTGTAACATTGTTACGGCCATTGTTCTTACACTGAGAGGCAAAGTAAAGCCCGTTAGTGGAGGTATCAGAATCAGCAGCTCTCAACAGATCCTCTATGAGATTGTGAACATATAAGAAAAAAGTAAAGAAATGAACAACTTCCATGTGGCTCCAAACACACACAGAAGCAGAACACTATTCACAGGACGGTGAGCGGCTGTCGGGATGAGAAAGGCTTCCTCTTCACTCTTGTACCTGCTGTAGACGTAGCGTCAGGATTTATGATCTCTTTCTAAAATTTCCAGGAGGCTTGAAAACACAGAATCGGAAGGAAACTGGACAAAACAAAAGGAAGCGTGAGGTCAGAGAGCCGATACGATACCTGACACACAAACAAGACCAAAACACATAATGTGTCTTATGAGATCTGACACACATCTAATACATCATTTAGGTCGCTCCAAGGCTACTCCAAATTTATGACTTTGAATGTCGTACGTGACATCCTCTTTATATAATGTACTTTTGAGGCCCTGCTGTCGTATAAATAATACAAACACATCATGGAAACATGGGATCCTGTCAGTTCCTGGTTTAAAATGTGCATGTTGGATGGATAGATGGATAGATGGATACTTTATTTATCCGGTGGGAAATTCAGCAGCATTGTTACACAGAGACAGGAGGAATATATACTGTATATATGATACTTAGTGCAGATTATCTTAGAAGAACAGAAATGGAGAGCCAGTAGTCGACAGACCGTGGACAGATTCCTCAGAGTGTTTTTCCTCCTGTGAGATAATTTAACTTCCTGCTGTGTCGTAGACGCTTGTTGGCTCAACTTCTATAGAAAACATAGCAGCATAACAAATGAAAGTGTCTCTGCTGGAGCTCTTAATCCGCCGCTGAATAATCAGACACCTTAAAATAACACAGCGATATTTAGAGTCACTGCTGGCTCCTCTGCAGCCTGCTGACAGGAGGTGACGGAGGCTGCAGGTACGGGTCCACGTGGACATCCTCTACGTCGGCCACCCGTCAGTCAAACACGTCCCGCTCCTCTGAAGGACCTCGGTGTCTGCTGCCACCGTCAGACGGCGCAGAGGGAGGCGCCGGTCGCAGCAGCTGGTGTTGCTCCTGGGCGACCGTTAGAAACACTTTCCTGCAACGACTCTTCATTTAAAAAGTTGAAATACATTTAACCTCTGGTGCTCTGCGCCCCGAGCGTTCAAAATATGCGAAGCCGTCGGGAGCCGCGAGTGATTTCTTTAGAAATGATATTAAAGAGAAGTCGAGCCGTTTCCCCGCAGACGCGCGACCCAAAGTAGAGCTGAAGCCACAGAGTCACGACTGTCATCGCATCAAAGGGAACCTCTATCTCACCCGGCTGCAGAGAGCTCCATCACAGCGGCTTTATTCTCCCGCTACAGTAAACGCTCAAGAATCACACCTTCCTGCTTCTGGTGGCAAATAGGCAGCGAGTCATGTGTGTTTAGTTCATGCAGAGCTGAGTGAAAACACAGCTGATGTGTCTGATGGTCAGAGTCAGATATGATGATAACACAAAGGTCAGTCCGACACGGCTGAAGCTTCTCTGCAGGACGACCTCCACCTCTGGCTCAGGGATGTTTCCTTGAGAACCTGAGGAACATGATTCTGTGTTTGTGGAACGCTGGCTGCAGCGTTACATATGTAAAACGTGACACATTTACATATGAACACACACAATGAGTCAGTTCATTAACTCGACCTCTGTGTCACCTTGACTGCTGCGCTGCTTCGAGGTACATCTGTTCCACATCATCCTGCAGTCAATTATGTTGCTTTTTTTATGTTTTCTACAAATATATATTATTTTCTTTTCAGTTAATTCACCCATAATCCTCTCTGCTTGCATCCCATTGGGTCAAGGAGCTTTGAGGCGCCGCCATGTGTGATTGCATCTCCACCAGGGTCACCTTGCGCTCGCTCAAGACGCCAGGCTCTGATGTTCTTTTACCGACAGACCGCCTCCCTCTTTCTCTTTCTTCCAAAGGATGTTGAGGGGGAGGCTGATGAGAATAATCTACATGCCAAAGAGAGACTGAGAGAGAGAAAGAGAGAGACAGGGACGGGAAAAAAGAGGGGGAAAGACAGCACGGCAAAACTTTGGAGATTGGAGGCGATGATGCAAGTCGGAGGCAAGACGTCTAATACCCCCGGCTAACGATCCAGCAACTGGAATGCAAACCCTCGGTGAGTTCAGGTGGGGAAGGGGAGAAGTTTCATTTTTTTTTCTCTTTATTTTTTCGGAGGGGATGTCAGGGTGTCACTGCGCTCGAGGCCTTTGACGCTGCTGTCACTTCCTCTTCCCGCTGAATATCTCAGAGGCACCAAGTGATGATCAAGGAAGGAGATTTCACACGAAGACATGACGCCTCCGCACGGACGAAAAAAAAAAAGAAAGAAAAAAAACTTTCACTTTTCAATGACAAAGAAAATTTAATTGGTCATCTTGTCAGTTTTTGTTGTTTGTTTTTTTTACGCAAAATACTTTATTTCATTTATTTCTGTCAGATTTATGGGAACCTTGAAGATACAGTCACAGAAACACTTTTTATTTTTTATATGTTAGAAAAACTTTCCAAGAAAACCAGCTCCTTCTAAACAGTGTTCACTCTGACGGCCATCTTTGATTTAATCTCTGTGCTTCTTTTATCTTTCATAGATTTAGTCGAACTGCAACTACCAACATTAATTTGTCGTCATTAGATTAAACTGAACATTTATTTAGTGAAACAAAAAAAAACAACAGATGTTCTAAAGCAGCACAATGTCTGAACACATTAACCGAGATAACGGCTTCACCTCATTATGTTTTTACTTTAATTACCTTAAGAATTAACACATTGTGAAGTAAAATAACATTTTAAATCTAAAACATTAAATTTCAGGTTTGCAACTTGAATTATCTACTGTATTAATTTGTGTTTAGACTAAAACACAAGAAGGATTCATTCCAGGAACTACACCTATGGACAGTTTTAGCTAAATGCTAAATGCTAATCCATCCTCCACTCTACTGTCCACTCTTTAAATATGTGTCAGTAAAAAGTCAGAAGGAAATAACTTCATGTAACTTGTAAAGTACTTAGATGAGACTTCTTAGACTTCATAGTTATCTTACTGACCGTGATGGAGGCTGCAGAGATATCAGAGTGATGCTCCTAGCTAGTTCTGGTAGCTAACGCCAGCTGAGATCAGATAGGCCATCATCCAATCACATGACAGGGTGGCATCACGTATTTTGAATGTCAGATATTCATGTAACACATTATCACACAACACTGCCTTTGGAGAAATACTTTTAAATGCTGATGTTAATTCTCAAACTCCAGATCTTTAACTGTCTCCTATATTTTCTCTTTATTCTGAGGACACATGCTGCTCTAACCGTTTAATGACCGGCTCCCATTAACGAGCACAGTCCGGCGGTCATTACAGTGTTTACTGTGGTCTGCTGTCCCCCACCCTCCCACCCCCTCCTGGTCAAGCTCATGTTCAAACTCCTCGCCATGAGCCGCTGCAGGCTCTGCTTCAGTTTCTCTGCATGTTTCTGTTTGTGGCGTTGAAACGCTCCAGTATCAAAGGAGGAGTCGCTGAGCGGTGAAGCTCCCCCAGAGCGCCGTGGCGCCGTGGCATCGTGTCACGGCGACAGCGAGGCGACACAAACGAACGTCTTCATCTGTGGGTGTAGAGAAAGTCACGGGAGGCCTCAGCAGACGCAGAGAAAGTTCATGGTTTGTCCATCAGAGAGGAGTGACAGTTTCATAACGGCCACATTTTTAGATCCTTTTACAGAATATACTGTATTTCTAAAACTTATTTCATTTATGTTGTGGGTTGAGCGACTCGGATTCAATCTCTGGACTCTGAAGTCTCAACCAGAACATGATTAAAAGTTTGATGCTGAAAATAATCCGCCAACATGCAGCGAAACTTTCTAAAATCTAAAAGTCTTTTTTCTTTTTTAAAGTGTACAGATCAATTTGCTTCAGCCTCGACTTAAAGCATCGCCCGCTCCGTGGTACCTGGCCCGCGCTGCTTCTTCTGCTCTGCACACAATGAACACATAAAAACACCGGCGAGCTTCCCTTTTTATCTGCTGACACTTCAAAGGGAATCCATGCAAAATTTAACACCCCTACTTTACCACCAGCGAGGCTCACGGAGCCGTCCTCTCTGCACCGCAGCCAAGGCGCCTCACCGGGGGGACAGGTGGGCGCCGGGTGGGAGGTGAGACGGGGGCGGACAGGAGGTGAGGCTGCACGACACATGAAGTGTTACTCTGTGGTTTCTTCGACCTCTCTAGGAGGACAGGAACTATCTTCATGTCTTTCTCTCAGGATGTTTCTAAATGGAGGCAGCTGCTGTTGTCTCACATGTCAGCTGTAGTTCTTTTCTCTTTAACAGTAAGAAAATAAGACAAATAGAATAATGACTGATTATCATGTCACATGGAGAAAGAAAGATAAATGAGGAAGCCTTTAAAAACCAGCCCAGAGGTTCAGGCTAATTGTAGATGACCTCCTTATGAAAACCTTCCAGGAACAACATGCATCCTAGAAATGGACTTTATCCAACAGTTTTTTTTCAATTGATGTTTTTTTACATGAATGAATCTCATAATCTGGTCTGAACATATTTGCCGTTTGAATTTCTTGGTAAACGAATCTTTTTAGGAGACAGAGTTGAGACATGATGCATCTGAAACATGCGGCAGATAAACACAACAATGCAGCTCTTCAGTCGTTTAGAATAAATGATGGAAGCTGATCTTCACTCAAGTACCGTAAAGCTGCAGTTCCTCTAATGTCCACTAGAGGCTGAATCCACATAGTTTGCAGCAGAAATAAACATGTCAGTTGTAGTCTTGGCCTCTCTACCTAGTCTGCATTCATGACAACTGCACAGTGGATAATTCTCATAGTGCTCACCTGTTTAAACTAAATCAAGGCTTAAAGTTCTGCAGAATTAAGGGGCGTGGCTACTTTAGCCTCAGCTCCACCAACGCTCCACCTGAGCTGGGGGCTAAGTAGTTATTTATCCAAACTAGAGAACCAGTAAAAGACTGTGTGTTGAGAAAATAAATTACTAAACCAACATTATTTGCATTGAAGAAACATTTGTAACTAAGGATTGACTCCAGAGTGAATAAATGTATAATTTTAAGTAGCTATAATTAGTTTTTGTAAAATCTTCCACAGACTCTTACAGCACAGGTTTCGGTGCAGGTGGTGCAGGCTTATAGGAGGTTAAGATATCTTAGTCCAGACCCTACGCAGAACAATGTAGCCTGTTGTTCACCTCCCCAGAAACGTAGCTATGCGCTGCAGTGATGCTGACCTCAAGAGCTGTGATTGGTCCGCTTGGTAATAAATATGTTTCTGCTTCAGTATTTCCAGCTGCTTCTCCATCTCCGCAATTTTCAAATTGGTCGTTTTGGATCAATAATGATGGAACACATGGAGGAAAGGTTGAGTGAGGAGGGTCAGAGATACAAACATTTATATGACTCGATGTTGGCAAAATTTCGGTGAGAGTTTTGGTCTCCATTGTTGAAAGTGAAGCAGGAAGTGGAAACAGAAATGAACCCGACTGACAATAAAGACAGCACCGAATAGTGTTTGGGAGGAGTTGTTACAGAGCGAGCCAGACTGACGAGGTACACGTATAAATGGTTTGCACCGGCGTAGGCTACGTACGTAGGTTACAGTGTTTAAAAGAGCTTTTAAAGAGAATATGTTGATTCATGTCTTAGCAATGCAAATGAAAATAACTGAGTATTATTTGTGCTTGATCTAAGGCTCCGTCCAGACGTTGCATTAACAATCCAATTCCAAGTGAAACTAACGTTGGGGCAGAGAACAATAAATGAATAAAAACTTGTGCTTTGAGTGAGTGAGGAATGTTACAGCTTGTTCCAACATCTGGATCATGTCTCTAAGTCAACAAGCAGCTGTTGATGGTTCTGATCCAGCGGTAGGTAGAGATCCATTAGAGACAGCAGCTGTGACCACATGATGGCGCTGCTGATTTACAGACACACAAACTGAGATCAGATCTCAAGTGCTGGCTGGGGACGCATGTGGAGACACATTTATATTAAGACCAGGTGTGAACAGGTATTTAAAGTTGGACACTTGGATTCAAATTGTTTCCAGCACAAAACCTTCTCTTTCAGACATGATCTCTGACTTGTCCTGAGTTTCCTGTAGGAGTGAACAGAGCTGCAACTCAGTTGATCTTAATTTACTCAGAATACACCATGAACTCTGGAAGTCTGGAAGCAGACAGCTCACTATTCAGAAGATGTCAATCTCAAGTCCTTTCATTGGACGGGCTTTAGTCTCCGTCTCCTGACCTGCTGCTGCCGCTGCTCCACACGGAAAGACAGTGTTCACAGAGCTTCAGAGAAGTCTAATCTCATATCACACCCTGCTGAAGGACAGCAGAGCTAATGGAGTTCCAGTGGAGGAGGAGGAGGAGGAGGAGGAGGAGGAGGAGAGGAAATGGCCACTAACTCCTTCCAGCAGTAATCTTATGATAGAAACTCACAGGAGGCTACAGCACCATCTCACTGTGAAACAGATTCTCGGATTTATTACAAAGTCTGTAAGATAAAAGTGTGTCTAAACTATCGGCCAGTCTCTTTAAATAAATAAGGTTAAAAAAAGAACCAATTCCAGAAGTACTGGAGTTAAGAAGTATTTGAAATTGTGCTTTTAATGATGGAGCACAGCAGGTGCAGCTTGATTATAGAAAATCTTATTGGGACACGGTGCATGGAAGCTTAGATCACATCTGGGAATAAAATAATATCATAATGGTGGAGTAGCGGCCTCAAAGCTTCTATAAACCTTCCTTACAGCCTGTGATGGTGCATGTTAGTGCAGTCTGAGGAGGGAGGGGTGTGCATCAGACTATCTGTGTGACTGTGATTGGTCAGCTGTGCGGCGATACGACAGGATTGCACTTTTTTTTTCTTCTTAAACATCTAAACATGTGACCTTTTAAAACGGACATAGTGAACGTCTCAACCCAAGAGACAAGAGACGTTCTGAAGATGTGCAGCTTCCTTCCTGTTTTTTTAAAAAGTGATATCACGGCTCATCCCTCCACCTTCCACTGCTGCCATCTGAACCAGAGATAAACTGTTTCTAAAACAGCTGCACAGTGTATCTAGGAGCTAGACAGACTATCGACTGGCTGTTGTTGGAATGAGGCAGCATGAGTTCCTCAAAGAAAAAAAAAATAAGTTGCTCCAAAGTACAAAAAGTACAAAAACAAAAATGTCTGAGCTTATAGTGAGCATAGAGAATGAGGCGTCACACAGCCTGCACACACAGCTGGATTATTTTTTTTTTTTAAGTAGAAGTTTATACGTCCTGTCAGACAACCGCTGTGTTTTAGGATTTTAGAAAATGTTTTCAGGCTGCAGACACTTTGACCCACAGCCTCCACCCTGACTGTCAGCGCTGCAGCTACAGGCGACGGGACACATTTTTTATTTTGTCAGTTCGGCAGGTGATCAGGTTTCACTTGGAGCCCCCCACTGCTGCTCCGCGACGAAAAACTCACTCAGACTTTTGAGGTTTGGCAGCTAGCAGCTTTAAAAATCTGAAAAACCTCGGCCCTGACGTGTAAATACACCAAATGCAACACCTGGATCCTTCATTGTGTGACGGTTCATTCCTTATGCATGGATGAGTTTTGAATTTCGAGATTCAAAATCCAAAATTGACTGAACCTTCGAAGCCGGAGCCTGTCAACAGGTAAATCTCTCCCCCTGCAGCTTTACATATTCATCAGCGCAGACGAGCCTCGGCTGAAAACCACCAGCGGAGATAATAAATTCAATAAAAAGTGTGGAGCTGCTCCGTACGTCAGACTTTGTTCTCTCCTCTTTCAGGCTCGTGGAGAGTCTCAGGGCTGAATTTCATCCTCCTGCTTGTTTACTTTATTACCTTGTTGCAAGTTTTTGAACAGCACTCCGAGCGACGGCTTGTCAATTATGCATATCGCATATTAATACTTAATTTTATTTGATTTGCCTTTCCTTTGCTGTTAATCCATGCACAAACAAGCCACGGATCCTTCAGTGCGGAAGAGGAGCTCCGGTTCCACCGAACTATACGAGACTGAACTGAAATGGGCCTGAAAGCACTAAATCTGAGTAATTAACTCCTTCCTTCACGCTTGGCAGAGAGGGGGTTTTATTTTAATGATTTGATTCACTGATCCTTTAAATTTAGCCCCCCTGCAGAAAGAGATGCAAATAAAACTCCATCTTCATTTATTGTCTGTGTGGCTTTTTTTTTTTAAATTTTTTATGCCGCTCATTGAATCAGGCAATAAAAGCCTCATTGAGTTTATGAAAGGCAGAAAAGCCGAAGCGACCGTGGGCGGATTCAGACACTCGGCTCATGCTTTCATCAACAAGGGGTGTCCCCACGACTTTAAACCTGGTTCCTGTTCATCAAACCGTCAAGACGGAGCTACAGAAGTTTATTTTTTTAATTGATTAGCAAGTTGACAGGGTGAAAACATAACTGTGTTCTCATTGGCTAGAAAAGCAAGATAACTCCTGGAGATCAACATCCAGCAGATCTGCAACGGCCAAGCTGCAGATAAGACTTCAAACGATGGTGCTACCTGCCTCCGCCTCTGCCTCCGCCTCCGCCTCCTCGTTCATCCTGTGCACATGCTGATGGTTGTCACCCATCAGATACGCCCGGGCATGAATATGAATGTGGGATATTACAAGTATATGCGCGTGGAAGTCGACTGCACTCGTTAATGTGAAGCGAGCTGATTGAAGTCTGTGATGTCGAACTAAAACCCGTCACCGCTGGCTGCTGCTGGTGTTTTATTTTTTTTTATCTTATAAAGAATCCATCTCTGAGAGTTCGCCACTTCGGTGGAGTTTAACGGCCGCCGCTTCACCTGACTGCTTTTAACTACATTGTTTTACTCATTTAGTCTGACAGCTGAAGGCGGCTGCTCTCAGGTAAAAGAAAAAAACTTTCTCCTAAATGTGAAAACTTAGTGACGTTTGGAATTAATCTGAAACTTTTACAAACTTGCAGCTTTGGTTTAAATCTTGTTTGCATTGTTCAAACTTTCCATTTCTTTTTCCTTCTCCTTTCACTTCCTGCTGTACCTATCACATCTTTCCTTCTTTCTTTCCCTAGTTTCTCTTTTTTTCCTTCCTTTCTTTCCTTTTTGTTTTTATTCTTTAGCTCAGTTTTCATTAAAGTGAACTGATATCAGGAGGAAATCATCATGTCTTTGTCTTAATCCAACATTGTTCCCACTGACTGATGGTAAAATAGATGAAATGGTTTTTCAGGAGGGATGCTGGTGTGTGTGTTTTTAGGATGTGTGTGTGTGTGTGTGTGTGTGTGTGTGTGTGCTATCCTACTTTACCTCCTCTAATTGCAATTACCAGCGGTGGCCCGGGCTATTATCATTTTGACAGTTTACAGAAGTTTCTTTATTAAAGAGCTGAAAGCGTCTAAGTGGGTTAGGTGTCTTGAGCTTTAGCGTTGGCGCTCTTGACAGACTCCCCTCTACCCCGCTCCATAATTGCTTGCACCTCGGCAGGTCGGAGGCAGTCGTGCACCCCCCACCCCTCCCAATCCGCCGTCCCACCGAGGACTAATCTCGAACCAGTTAATGAAGCTCAAAAAAACAAATCTGACAAAAAAAAATAAATGAACTCCTGTCAAAGGAGTAGGGGGACGTATGGAGGCTGAAACAGGCCGCCAAAAAAACTGAACAGCTGTTTATTAGATTAATGTGAAGATAATTAAATAGATTTACTAAATTTATGGTTGATTTGCATTTAAAGTTGCACAATCTTCCTCTGCATAGTAATAGTAAAAATGTTATAAATACAAAATATGTATATAAAAAATAAACTAATGCTGTTCAGTTCTGTTAATGCATGGAGCCAACAATATGATTTTTTATTTTATTATTTATTTCATACAAAATTCTAATTTGCAATAATACTTTTATTTCAAATAAAGGTTAAAAAAAATGTGAGAAGATAGATTTTCACTCAAAACAAAATTCAGGAAAAAAGTAAAAGATTCAGAATTAAAAAATATATATATAAATAATTAATAATAATTTTTTTTATTGAATTTAAAAAAATGACAAAATAAGATTCTCAGATTCAGTCAACGTTCCGTTCATAGCATTTTTTTTTTAATTATTTATTTATTTATTTATTTATTTAAATTCTTGGTTTCTCCATTGAAATACACCTGCTCTGACCCTTTTTAAAATCACGGTGCATTTACTTGAGGTGGAGATAATGACAGCATAAGGTCATTCTTAAATTAGCTGTATTTTGAAATCAAGTCTAATTCAACTGAACTAAATCCAAAATATTCATTTCAAAATAAAGCAACACAAACTAGATCGTATTTTACTTTTTTTTTGTCATTTATTGTTATATAAACTCCATATCCACAGGTGTCCAGGTGTAAAATGACCAATAATAAATCCTTATGCTTTCTGCACCAGATATTTCTCTTTTTATGTCCTCTCTTCGCCTCCGTACAGATGACATTTGTCAGCAGCTGATTGACATGTGGAGGTCAGGTGAGCCTCCACGTTGCAGCAGATAGCGCCGCCGTGGAGGACGTCTCCGGCAGGTCGTAGCGCGCCGGTGCAGGAGCTCTGAGGTCAGCGGTGGTTTATGGAATAATCTGTAAGACGTAAATTAATTGTCGGAGCCGTCAGCGGCTTGAGCAGCAGCTCTCAAGGAAGCAGCTCTGGAAAAAAAATTAAAAAAAGAAGAAAGATTTGAAAGATGATTTGAATATTTCTCTCTCTTCCCCCGGTGTCGCATTTGATTTGACAGAACTTAATGGCTGCCGACATTGGAAATTCACCAGAGCTGGAATTAATGTTGGAATGGAAATCTCCTCTGCTGCTTTGCTTTTTCCTTTTCTTTTTTTTCATCTTATAAAAAAGGGATCAAGAACTTTTGCCTTGTTAATACTTTTCTTTTGTGCCTTTCACATTTTGTTACGTCTCCGCTCTGGATGCAGGGAATTTCTACAACCAAGAGACGAAGGAGGAGGAGGGAGAGTGTGTGTCAGTAGATTACTCATGCCACTGTTTCATATTCATCCTCTCCACCTGTGGAGAAGCTGCCTCTTCCTCACCTCGTCTCCATTTTTAATCTTGTACAGTTTCTTATAATTAATGCAGCAGCTCTGGAGTCACTGACCCGGTCGGTCTTCAGCAACACACACACACTGTTCACAACAACACAACGTACAAACTTTTTCATTTCAATACTGTATTCGTTTTTTGTTTTTTCTACTTTATGTTTTCCTACATTTTAGAGAGAGATTCTGCAGCCACATTTTTGAAATCTGTAAATAACATTTAAATAAATGACTGTTAAACACATCAGATACTGATGAAGTAAGGACAGCTGGACTTGTTGAGTTTCTTGAAGACGTTTCATCCATGTAGCGTCTTCAGTTCTAAAAGACTGGAGGGTAGATCAGGTCATTAACAGACACTAGTATTGCTGGTAGTCCTTGTTGGTTTGTTGCCTTTAATTATAGACGTCTCTATAGAAATAAGAAGTCAATAATACGTCTTCAGCACGTTGTCTGGAATTTCAACATCTGATTTTCTTGCTCTGGTACGTGAACTCACGGTGTCACCAACTGCTGGGGTCTCTCTGCAGATCAGGGTTTTAATGGGACATCTGTAAGCGCAACTGGAACTCCCATGACCAGCTACTTATCTGTAATTGATCCATTCAGTGTTGTCAGATGGCAAATATCGTACTGTTGCTTTGAAATGACCGTATGAACTAAAACAACTTAAACAATCACACGTTAGAGGAACAAACACCGAGACTTGGCCATTTGAATGAAACCGCTGCTTTATTCATTGTCAATCAATTACACCTCTTTGCACAACCACTGCTTTCGTCCTTAACTATCAAAATAAAAGCATGGGAGCTACACACTGCATGCAGAACTGCCTCAACAGGAGAAACTGAACTGTTTTCTTACCAGTGTCCCAGTCTGAACTCATGTTCACTTATGTTTTTTTACGTCTGTTGTGATGTCGGTGCAGCTGCTCAACCAAACATGAGCTGGACGCTGCTGATGTGATTGACAGCCAGGTAAGAGCTGATTGGATATGAGCTGGCGTAAGAGTCCGGTGTTCACGTAAATGAAAAGGTTTTGTTTATTTGGGTGCAGGGAAATGAAACCGAAACTATCGTATAAATACAATAATTATCAGATATTTGGCAACACTGGTCCCATTATTTAATCCCACCAATCTTTTAGAACTGAAAAATTGGATGAAACATTTTCAAGAAGCCCAACAAGACCTTGATGACTGAGAACCTTCACAGGTTTAAATATGTTGATATCAGATCATCCAGTTTTATTCTCTCAGATTATCCCTGAGTGTTGTTTCCCGTCTGCTCCTGCTCCTCCCTGCAGCTGAAAGGAGAACTTGATGTGACAATTTATTTAATGCAAATAGCTGTTTTTTTTCCTCATGCAGTCTGTAAGAAGTTGTATAACATCACTAGAGAGTGACCCTTTAAATGCAGATCGTGTTACTGTCTAGTTGCAGCGTTTTACCTTGAATAAGCAAACTATCATTCTATTCAAATTCAAACACAATAATTTAACTCCAATAGTGCAAACCGTTCCCGTGGCTCGCTTTGAAATTATAGAGGAGCTGTTCTTCAAACACTGTTGCACCTGCAGCAGGTTTTATTATTACTGATTATCTGCATTTCCTCTTATTTTGGATGAGTGGTTTACCATTGTGTGCAGGGAAGGAGGAGAGAGAAAGAGGAGGGATGGATGGAGCGATGGAGGGATGAGGCAGAGTGGTTTCAGAGCAGTAATCTGGTTTGGAAGTCACGCCTGGTCCATACTCTCCCAGTAAATTTCCTGCTGTAAATGGGGGCTAATGGGGGAAAGGTCTGTGTAATTCTCTCTCCATTAGCTGCTCCGCCTGGCCTAATTGCCCAGCCGAGCCTGAACAATTTTGTTAGACGTTGCCCGGGTAATTATGGCTGCTTTGGCTAAAAATAACCGCTGCCTAGAACCCAGAGTCAGGCAGCAGTTTTCTTTCCTCTTTGTCTTCAGATTCAACCATCTCCCTCCTCCGCTCACCAGCAAGCAGCTTCCACGCCGCTGGGACGAACCGAGCTGTAAATAAGACGAAGATGGAGGCCAAGCTGTGACGGAGGCGATCGGCTGGGCTGAGGGAATCAAACCAGCGGCAGTTTGGTTTCTCCACGGACACTTCTCTGCTTCTGCTGATGAGCCGAAGGACAATGAAAATGAGAATCCTGCTGCAGCCGCCACCAAACCGTAGTGTTCATCCCCTAGATGTAATGGATGCTAGTGACGGAGGGATGGCGGGATGGATGGCTTTTAAAAACAGAAAAACTTTTTTACTTGCGTTCAAACGAATGAAAGAAGACTTTTTAAGTCGGTTAAGTTTAAAACAACAAATACTAAAAGACACAGCTGAGACCTGTAATCATTTTATGAGCAGCATGCTACATTCATTTGATTAGAGAGTTGTCATGAGCTGCATCGTTCACACCTCGCATTAACATCCTGGGCCATCTGACCAGCTTTAAGTACCTGTCATCACACCTGGTGTTAAAAGATGCATCTCCACCACAGACTGTATATAAATATGGACAACACATCCACTTCCTCTTATTGGCCAAACTGATGCTATTTTCCCGGGGATACAGGCGGCTCGTTTTTGTTTAATTAATACTACGCTTAATTTAATTAATACCTCCACCAGATTTTTTTCTTTACAATTCTCACGGACCCACGGGACCGCTTTAGGGAGCAGTTGGCATGGCAACTGGCAGTTATTTGACGCTATAGAAACAGGATGTGACATCATGGTGACTAACTAAAACGAATCTTATCCAAAACATTGACACTTGAACATTCATCAACAGTATATTAACTACCTAAAATGACAGAAACCATCCTTGAAAATTTATTTGATGTGTAATTTAGTTTGTCCCAAATCCCTCCCACTAACATGGAGGGGGTGGAGCTTATGACCAGGGGGAGCTCTACTTGATTTGGCTTCACATTACAGGAGCAGTTCCGCTGTCCATATGTATTCAGTCTATGACGTCCACACACGTCCCCACTTGAGATCTGATTTCAGTTTCATGCTCCGTATGCAAATAAATAAAAGACATCATCTGGTCAGTGGCTGGTCAGTTGTAACAGCTTCCATCTCTAATAAATCTCTGTTGCTGTTTCCGAACCATGAACGGCTGTTTGTTGACTTGGGGAGATGATCCACAGTTTGGAGCAGCTGGAAAGTCTCTCTCCGTTAATAATAATCCTTTAATGTGACCCAGGACTCGTTGTGTGTTCACACTACCAAAGGAAGGAGGTCACATGTGTCCCAGACCACCTCCACATGTGGACTGACACCAGATCAGTGTTCACACCTGGGGGGTATTGCACAAAACTAGGATAAGGGATTAAGCCGGGATATGTTGGTTATCCTGGCTCAATTTATCCGTGATCCGGTTGCACAAAAGCGGGATAGGGAGCAGTAGGATATGTTATGGTATAAGTTACCGTGGAGATTTATTCTGTGGAGCTAGCCTGCTCCAGACCAGGCTAAATTCCAGGATCTATTTAATCTCATCCCTTATCTCAGTCAGCAGTCACCGCAAATGGAAACCAATAGTTATTCCACTGCCCACTACACATTGTTATCACATAGAATTACACCCACTGTTGTTATTTAAACATTTGTGATCATTAATTTCAATCATTTTGGATAAATGATGATTTTAGATGATGTTGCAATCATTACATAATTTAGTTTGCCATAGGGCTATATATAAAATCACAGACTATTAGGGCCACAGAGCAAGCCAAAAAAAAAAACAAAAAAAAACAAACAGACTTTGACAATAAAGTCAAATATTGTAACCCGTTGTTTTAGGGGACAGTTGTTAAAATGAGGGCTGTGGAGCATTTCGCAGAATTGTTCTTCAATATAGGCTTCACAAACAAGGACATACTTAATCTTTTGCCACAACAGCATCACATTGTCATAATTGTCAGGACTGCAAAAAGAATATGCATTTTTTTCCACAGAAAGAACCAGAGTCATAAATTCATGGCTTTTTCTTCTTCCTCAGTGTGGCCCTAATACTCCGTGGTATAAAATACACATCCCATTTAAATATAAGCACACATCAAAGTGTAACATCATGTTCTTTTATTGAATAAGGATAAAAACAAAACATGTAAACCATCAGCGCCTTTCAAAATTGAAGTCACACAGTGACTCTACAAGATGGAAAGCACAGAATAAAAGCATATTATACAACACAAGGAGAAATACACATTCAGAGGTCTGTATAATACACCCCACATGTCTGTACACTGAAATAAATGCAGGACAAATCCATACACATGAAATGAACAGACAAATGAATGGATGCAGTAGCCTCCCTGCAAGCTTGTACACACACAGTATACAACACAAACACCATAAGAGGTCAAATCAATTTATAAGTAAGTATAGGCTAAGTATATATACTCTTTTGATCCCGTGAGGGGAAATTTGGTCTCTGCATTTATCCCAATCTGTGAATTAGTGAAACACACTCAGCACACAGTGAACACACAGTGAGGTGAAGCACACAGTAATCCCGACGCAGTGAGCTGCCTGCAACAACAGCGGCGCTCGGGGAGCAGTGAGGGGTTAGGTGCCTTGCTCAAGGGCACTTCAGCCGCTTTCTACTGGTCGGGGTCCGAACCGGCAACTCTCGGTCACAAGTTTTCAATTTCAAGATTTCAAGTAAATAAAAAGAAAAACACAAATTCCTCTGCCACTGCAGGATATATTGAACTGAAAAATGTGAAGCACGCATTTTAACTGAAATAATTTCGCACATATTGGTCCCTCACCAGGCGACCACCGGCGTCATCAGGGAAGATTGCAGGAGTTCATGGCTGGTGGCACTCTGGGGGCCCTCTGGGGGCCCTCTCCTTCCTCAGGCAGGCCACATTGTGTAGGACAGCACAAGCCACAGTAATGTCACATGCCCTCGAAGGGCTGACCCTTAATTTGTGCAGACACTGAAAGCATTCCTTCAGGAGGCCAAAGGTCATTTCGATTTTGGTCCTGGTTCTGGCATGGGCATGGTTGTAGGCCTGCTGTGCTTCCTGGGGGTCTGTGAACGGGGTCAGAAGAAAACGCTGGCAGCCATACCCCCTGTCTCCCAGCAACACACCAGAGAATTCACCTGTCAACACAAAATGTCATCATTACAACCTCATAAACAGAGTGATATTCTTGACACAGCCATGATGTAAAAAGTGGTTATTAATAGGGATTGTATGGCTCACCTTGTGATAGGCGCTGATAGACCTCAGACCTTACATTTAACGTTACAACCCTTCAATAATTAAGTAGTTTTTAAGTAGAAATGTGCATAGATTCATGTTGATTAAGGAGAAAAGAATCTGAAAATACTGAATTTACCCCTTACTTTTTCGATTTCCCCTTAATTGTATTTTAATTCAGGAATTCCTTGATGAAGATATACTTAAATCGTCCTTAATTACCCCCTTAATCCCAACAAATAAAGGGAACCCCTGATTTGACACGTTAAATGCAGATTAAGGGGTCATACTTTAAAATGGCATTTAAGGTAAAATGAACGGCCTGTTTAACAAATTCAGGACCACTTCATTTAAATTAACCCCTGTTTTCAGGGGTAATTTAAGGTGAATTTGAGTACATTACGTTTCGTAGTGAACTGCGTTTTTGGAGATGTGAATAAACTATTTGGATTGTAGGCTAATTGTGACGTTTCAGCGGAGCGGTGAGTGTGTAATTGTGCACTACGTACGCATTCAGGCTGTCAGCAATACTTTGCCACGCGTTTTCTCTTTGTTTGATCACTGTGGCGGTGTTGCCTTTCTTCTTAATTATATGTTTCACCTCCTCGTAGGCCTCCATGAGGAGTTGCGCCTCCGACGGGGAAAAGTACGTCGCTCTATTTGCCATGGTGAATCAGTGAATCTGCGATCGGTGGCGGGGTCTATTTGAGGAAGCCGTGAGCGCGCACTTATCCAGGATAGGTTTCACCTGGCTTGATGAATCCGTGTCCGTTCATCCTGGCTTGGTCTTTGTGCAACCAATTAAGCCTTCACGCTCTTGTTTCGGATTCATTGAGCTCAGCTCAGTAACTTATCCTGGATGTCTTAATTCTACTTTTGTGCAATACCCCCCTGGACTTTAAGCTAGCTAGCTGAGACTGAATGGATGTGAGGTCATGTTTTCATTTTGTTTTTGTCAGTGAGAGGAACTTCAGTGAATCCAAAAATGTTAAAATCCTGAATCACAAAAACAAACAGATGAACCAGTTAATAAATAAACAGAAACAAGACAGAAAGAGAACAACAAAAAGATAGAGACGTCTTTATATTTCTCCTTTTTCATTGTTTACATTCTCTCTTTTCTGTTTGTTTTCTCTTTGTTTCCTTTTTTATTCGTCTTTGTTTCTGTTCTTTGTGCCTTCCCTTCTGTCTTTGTATTGTTTTTTTTACTACAGTGCCTTTCTTATTGTTGTTGATTTGCTCAGTTTGTTTCACATCTGTCTTTGCTCTACCATCGTCACAGATAACGTCCTCTAATCTGTGTTTGTGTAAACCTTTATTGATCAGTCTCTACATTTCTACTCATAGGAGATAAAGAGAGATCCCATTTTGAGCAGAAGCAGTGCTGTTAGACCTCATGACGTAGATAAAGTTTGTCCTGTGGTGGATAAAGACGAACCTCAGATGAAACTCAGCGAACTAGAACTTTGCTGACGGGACGTTTGAAGAAGTTGTGACTAAAACTTTTCTAACGGTGTCACTGTGAGGAAACAGTTCTTTTAAATGAAGATTTGTGCTGTAATGTTCCCTGCTCTCTTCCTCCGGACAGATTTACCTCCGGCTCCATCAGCGACCCCCCCCCCCCCCGGCCTCTGTACTTATCCCAGCAGCCTTTCTGCTGGCCTGGCACTTGTGTTTATGTAGTGCTGTGATTGTTGATTTATTTTTTGACAGCATGCATCTGCGTATTTTGCTGATCCACATTTTTTTTTATTTATTTCTTTATTTTGTGTGTACGTGCACGCTGCCGGGTTGTGTGCGAGCGTGTCGCTAACAGAAGCTATTGACTTGTTGCAAAGCCGCGGTCCTTGAGAGTATTTATGAGCAGGGAAGCGGAGCAGCTCGGTGGCATTTTCCTGTCGCTGGAGCCGAACGACTCTCTCCACTCTCCCTCTCTGCTCTGACAGCCTCCGCCGAGCAAAGAGACATGTTTCCCAGAGTTCAGACTTTCACCGTCTTTATCCATCCACAGCTATCTGACAAGTCCATGTGGAAACTTATTGATGGCGAGTATTGAACGTGCACCGACAAGAGCTGTAATTGATCTGGAAGCGGGGGTGGGGCGGAGGGGGCAACGTGAACTCTGGTTTGTACATCTGTTACAGTCCAACAGGATCATATTTTAAGAAACATCACAGCTCCATTTGTCATCTTTGGTTAAATAGCCCAAAAAATTATTATTTAAGATTTAATTTATGTTGCAGGCCGCTGACTGTCTATAAAGTAGGGATGTGCGATATTTCATCGTTTACGATATATCGTCAAAACCATTCCCAACGGTAAGAATAAGTCATCCCGTGATAAAAACGATAAATTCCCATAGATGACGTATATATGTGCGCGACAC
Source organism: Chelon labrosus (assembly GCF_963514085.1). Lineage (NCBI taxonomy): Eukaryota > Metazoa > Chordata > Actinopteri > Mugiliformes > Mugilidae > Chelon > Chelon labrosus. The sequence goes on from NC_140358.1 coordinate 29,491,921, forward strand.
ACTCGCAGCCCAACACATATGGAATATTGACAAATTGACAATGGCGGAAAGCGGCGGAGATACGCCGGGCAGAGAGGAGCTCGTTCCTAAATGAGGCTCCACCTCCATTATCTGGTTTGGTTTTAACCCTTAACGCCTGAATTGATGTTTCAATTATATAAAGAAATTAAATATTTGTATTTTGCTTACCACTCCGGCCGGTCCTACGAGAAAAAACTATTGCTTGTGCACAGAAAATGTGGAGCATTACATGCGTTATTTCGGCTGCAGTCTGAACAGAAACAGTGTGTCGCGAATTCGCGACACTAGGCATGAAGGGGTTAAAAAGTCTGATGCGGAGCAGCAAATTACAACATGCAAGGTTTGTAAACAAATAGTGCATAAAAAGGACAGTAACACCACTAATTTGTTCCACCACCTCAAACACAAGTACAAACCAGAAATGAAGAAAGACAGAAAACGCGCAAGGATGCAGAAGCAGCGTCGACTTCATCCAAAGAGTCCGGTAAAAAAACAACTCAGATAAAACTTGCCGATGCATTATAGTCAAAAAGATTAGGCTGAATTGGTGTTTGTTTATCGTCATTTTTATCGCTACCGTGATAAATACCAGAAATTATCGGGATAAATTTTTTTGTCCAAATCGCCCATCCCTACTATAAAGATGGACTTTGAAGCTCAGTGTGGCGTCTCCGGCCGTCACCATCTTGGCTGCGCCCATCTCCACCCAACTCCCAGCTAATGGAAAAAAAGTGTTCAAAGAGGTGAAGCTGAGGCTAAGGACAACTAGCAACCTGTGAGGACACCCACCTGTCTCTCATTGGCCAATTCTGCAACAACTGGTTCAATTTAAACAGGTAAGGACATTTTTAACATTAAAGTCTTTGGGGATTGACTCCATTTTGGAGCCGGTCTTTATGTTTGCTCAGTAACATTTGATTTGCAGTTTCAGAAAACGTCTAAAGGGCCGTGACACACCAAGTCAACATCTGGTTGTTATCCAGTGTTGAACAACCAGTAGGCGACTCTTGCTTTGGCGTTGTGTCCTGCACTGTTGGACCTCTGCCTGCAGCTCTTCAGCTGATTCAGCGTGTTGATTGTGCTAAGCTAGGCTAGCAGGTGATAAACCCAGACTACTGCCACCTGCTGGTACGAACAGTTACTTCCTCTCGGGTGCAGAACACACATACTATTTGTCTTTGTGTCTTTGTGGTGCGTTCAAGTGCATCTCCCCAGCCAATTCACAGATGTGAGGCGATGTGAGTCGAACTTTGTTGCCAGAAGTTGTTGCCGATTGTGTCTGGGCCTTAGAGATAAAATGATTTTATCCGTTTTAAATCCTGAAGAAATGTGTGGTTGTAGATTTAAGGGGAACACCTTCCTTCTGTGCCTGCTGTGCTTTTGAGTCTGCTGAAAACATTTCTGTCTTCTTGATGTTGACGTTACAAAAAGAACATTTAGTGTTTTTCTATGGTGAGTTTTTGCTGCCACCACTGAACTCCTCAGAGCGGTTAGACGAGTCGTGACGCTGCGTGTCGATGACAGATCCAGACATGACCTGCAACAGATGCACGGCTTAATTCCCTGTGCCGACTCTAATGGAGACAAATGGACGAGTCGGGAGGCGACAGAAGGTGTCGCACATCTATATTCATCTAAATTTTCTAAAATTTGTGTCTTTATAGTGTTTTTGTATTCATGTCAGTACCTGCTGCTGCTCTGTCAGAAGGTCTGAACAAAGGCTGCTTCTGTTTTCTGGCCCTGGTTATGAGGATCTAGTCCTGAGCTGAACGGTGACAATCAGATATTAGCTTCAGACATACTGCTGTAGTCTTCTCCTAAAAGAACAGAAACACAGTCAAAATGAAATGTTTATTCACTAAAACAATTAAAGCTGCATCATCTGATTCAGCTGTGATGTTTCTGCAGCAGCAAACAGACACAGTTTAAGATCAACATGTGAAACAAACAGAAAATCAAGCGGCTAAAGTCGATGAAGTTGGTGTCGTCCAAACCACAGAAGAAGAAGCGATAGATTTAACAGCAAGGTCAACATGAGCACGGCCAACGGTGAACACAAATGTGATAAACCAACGTGTTAATCTATTCTTCTGGTTTCAGGGTTTCTGTTTACATGTCTCCAAACATCAATCGCTGTAGAACTTTATTGACAAAGTGGTTCTGCTGCTGTGGAGCATCAAATCTGATGGAACTACAACAGGAGGAGAAGGAGGAGGAGGAGGAGGAGGAGGAGGAGGAGGAGAGGTTTCTGTCCACATGGACTCCAGCTATGTTCAACACAACTGGTTGTTTTTCTACCTCCATGTTTCTGTCCCTCCTGGAAACTCCTCCAACCAGAAATATCTAGAGTTTACACGAGCTGCACACACAATGGGACTTCCAGGTGTGCATACAATTATAAAATACTTCCTTTTACTTCTCTCTCTGGAAATATGCAAACACGAGTACATCAGTGCAATATGGCTGACTGCTGTAGACTCTCCAGGTGTGCAAGCATGCATCCTGTGTGGCAGACACCCCCACCCCATAGCAATGACACTCCTTGATGGCAGCAGCCATCCCCAGCAGGATGCAGCCTGACACAGACACACACAAAAACACTTTAGGAACAACTAAAAAAAAAAAAACATGAAGAACAGCACAAGGTGTTGACCTGGCCTCCAAATTCACTAGATCCCAAACTGATCAAGTATCTGTGGGATGATCCACAGAGGCCCCTCCCCTCAAAGACCCCCCACTATAAGAACATTCTGTTGATCATTCCATTCCATGTCCATTCTCTTATGAGTCACCACAAGGGAGACCTGCACAATATTAGGACATAATGTTATGGCTAATTTGTGTATCTCTGTTAATGAAAGCATCATAATAATTTAAAATTCAAACTAAAATACACAATAATGGAGGTATGTATCTGGAGATCAGAGTTTGTGACAGAGGTGGTGACATGAGGACCTTCTGTTTAATATTATATTAATAATAATATATTTGCAGCATAGATTTGTCTAAAATGATCTGAGGCATTAAATGAGGTTCACTAGTGTACGTGGATGTCCACATTTCATTTGACATTTATTATTATTATTATTATTATTATTTGTATTGACAGTTTTACACAACTTTTGTGCTCAGAACTTGTTTGGGTCCAATTTTCTCTAAACTCTTATTTTCTGGTAATTTCCTGTGACTTTTGAAACTAAATCCTATTATTACTGATTTAGGTATTTCCAAAATATGTTGCTTTTTTTCCATATTTGATTTCCTGTCACTAAATCAGAGCATCTTTATGTCATTAGACCTCCTCCCCCCCAGACATATCTTTCACATTGGCCGGTTGAACAGTGGATTGTTAATTGCTTCAGTCATTTTTAATGACGCCATCTGAACTTCTGGATCCTCAATGAGAACTGGCTCTCATACACACAAACAACAATAAGAGATATTTAACACTAATTGCCTGGCAGAAACAAAGGAGGCTGACATTTCAGAGCGTGGCGTCGGCGCTAATTGAGCTCCGTCGTACCTGGAGATTTATGAAGAAGCTGAAAAGCCAGGTTCATCTTCTGCTCTGCAAAGGAAGCAGAACAACAAGCTCACCTCCGTACAATTCCTGGAAAAAAATGCAGTTGCAGGAAATGATAAATATAACATCCACACATCACCGATTCAAAAGAAAATAAATAAGCTTTTCAGTGCAGTTAAAACCTAAAACACACTCTACCACTTTATTCTGCTTTAGAAACGTACAGGTCACATCTCTGCTGCCCTTCTCTCCCACCTTTGTCATAATTTACACTCTGAAAACTCTTTAGTGACCTCTGTACCATATCACTGAGGTCAGATTTGACTCACCACATGTAATGCTGGATAAATGAGCCTGGGCCTGAAGGTGGAGTCTCTGCAAATGGAGATAAATATTGGCTTAAACAACTCTAAGAGACAGCAGTATATAAATATATATATATATATATATATATATATATATATATAAATCTTTCCGAGATGCTGAAGGTGAAATCCATCTGTGGCCCTGAGGTCAGTCAGACTCTGCTCCTCCGTTCATCACATGGGTCACATCCAGTCCTGTAGTAAATGAAGCAGGTAAATAGAGTTTAAACTCACTGTGAGGGGTTTACATACAGATGCAATGCTTCTAATAACTGCAGATGGCATCAACTTGGAACTTCAGGACATCAGAAACTGTCAGTTTATGATCCTTAAGAAAGTTTCTGCAAAAAAAAAAAAAATATATCATTGTGGATTTATTTATTCATGAAAGTGAATCGTTTGAACATATGTGTGAGCCGTAACAGTCAGTGAACCCTTGTTTTCAGTATCTGCTGTGACCTTCTTGTGCAGCAATAACAGCAACTACACAAGAAGCGAGAAATTTGTTCTTGTTCCGAGCAAGAACAAGAACATTTATGCTTCACGAGAACCTCAAGTATAGAAGTCCGGGGCAGTCCTCATAGGCTCCTCCCACTTTAGCATACGTCACAGGTGCTAAGCATTGTGGGAGATGCAGGAGACGGACGATGAGACGTCATCAAAATGTCTGGTCGACGTCCGAAAATAGGCTAACATTAGCATCTGGGAGCTCACAGAGTGGCTGCTAGCATTCCCACATTAACCACGCCTACTTCCAATCTGACCAATCACAGAATAGTTGCCAGACACCACACAAGAAAAAAGTTCTGCCTGGTTGATGTGTCGAGAACAAGCTGTGAGAACAAATTTGTAAGAAGCTTTAATGTTACTGGTAACTGCTGAACAGTCGTCTATAGCTCATTCCTCCCTCTGACTGAAATTATGGTTTTGTATTCTGCAAGGAATAAACATCACTGAACACCAGTGACGATGTTCCAACATGGGCATTTATATTTTGGATAAATATTTCTTGAAGCCAGACTGACTTTTTGTGCCTTCAATTTTTTTTTTTTTAGTTAGCAGCAGCAGAAAGTTTAACATCTGGGACAGAGAACAGTTCATGTACCAAGATGATAAGAGCTTCCCCAGGTTTACCTGATTTCACTTTGCTTAGTCAGCGTCTCGGCTCCGTGTGTTTTCACCATCACATCTCTTCTTTTATTGGATTCACATTTAAAGACAACCAGAGCAAATGAATGCGAGTAAATCAGAAAGCGAGGGACACACCAGCAGCCGCCGGCAGTTAAAGCAAACTCCCTCAGAATCAGCTGGGAATCATAACGTTCCAAGTGAATTACAGAAATGTCCTTTCCCAGGTTTACAGCCTTCCTGCTTTTACGGCCGCTGCTCCGTCCTCACAGGGACTGTTTGGGAAAAATTAGAACTGTGCTGCGGCAGGAAGGTCCAGGGAAGGAAAGGTGTGGATGGTGCAGAGGCAAAGGGAGGAGGGGTTTCTGTTGAAGGTGTCCTGTTTCCTGCTGGAGTCGTTCAGAGAGAAGGACAAACGCTGTAAAACATTAAAGTTTGGCTTTTTACTGATGCACATGGACAAACTAAAGGAATCGTAGCTTTATATGAATTTAAAACAAAATCCAGAGAACTTCTGAGCTGCCTTTCAGATCTCTGGTGTTTTTGATCGGTCAGAACCCCAGGCTGTGTTCATTTGCTCATTTATGACTTCTTCTGATGTCTGCATAACTAAACTTTTGATAGTCGACATGCATAAAAACCTCTCAGTGCACACAATGGATCGGTCATAAAATGCACCCAAGATTTTAACTTTCAAGCAGACATCTATCCTCTGGGGTTTCTCCAGTTTTGATTTCTTCTTCTATTGACGACCAAAGTAAATAAAACTCTCTGTAAAAATTGCCGGCCAGGGCCCGATTGATTTTGGAGGCGGATTCGTCTTTAGGCGTCGATAAAATCTCCAGCTGAAGCATGATCATGAGACGGAGAGTAAATCTCCCCACTGAAGCAGGGTCACTATGACATACCTGTGTGTGTTAGCGTCATTAGCATCGCTTCAGGTTCCATCTATCAGATCGTTAGTTATCTCGGGTGTTTACGTTAATAATCAGCTGCATTAATAACTTCGTACACATGACCTCCTCAGCGCCGCCGCCTCATTGGCTGATTGTGTCCCCCTCTGCGAGGCAGCGCTTGGTTTTCATTACGCCACCCATTGATCTGCAGGACCATGACGGAGCAGCGCTCTAATGGGGGGAGATGGGCGGCGTGTCGGCCTGTCCGTCCTCCTCCACCTCCTCCGCCATCATCCGCTCCTCCTCTCTGCCACCGGCGCAGGGAGAGAGGGTGATGGAAGAGGAGGACAGCCGGGAATGAAAGAATAGGACGACAGCAGAGATGAGAGGAAGGAAGGAAGGATGGGGAGGTCAGCGAGAGTCAATTTATGTTCATTTTAGAGTCAAAGAGAACAAAAAGGAAGGAGGACGAGGAGCTGGAAGAAAATGAGTCGCAAGGACGAGAAATACATATTTCAGAGATAAGGTTTTAAATGCAGCCTGAAAGTAAACACGAACAGATGGTTCTGAATGAATTCTCTTTTGCCATCACTCTTATGAACTCCAGGAGCTGATATCAAGTGAAATAAAATAAATACATTCATATGACAATATAGAAAAGAAGATATCCATGAATAAAAATGACACTCATGCAGTCACATCCCCTTTGAGCTCTGGTTCATCCCTTTTAGTTCTAGTTCACCCAGCCTGCATCCTCCTCTTACAGGAGCTCCTCTAGATTTGTCTTTTTAATATGTTGATTTTGATATATATATACAGTTTATTTTAGCTGATTTGAATTGTTCCAGGTGGTTGAGATGCATTCACACCTACATTTAGTGCACAATCAGGGAATAATTGATTCAGTATTGTTTTGAACGTTGCATTTGACCTTGGCTTTGGTTCGTGGCCACAGGGCCATCGAGACAAAGCAATCAGGAGATGGAAATTGGATTTGCAGGAAATAATCACATCTAAAACGTAGCATCAGCAGAGAGTGTGGTCTCTGGTCTTTCTTGCTGTTCTGTGGCTCAGGGACAAGAGTTCTGTTTATGAACAACATGTTTACTTCCTGTATTTATGGCGAGAAGAAAAGAAGCTCTGTCAGGTGTTCACGCTTCCAGAGACTCATCAGGTGAACTACTTGGTCAATGCACCTCTACTCAGTAGACACATAAAACTACTACATATTCAGGTCTGTTCTGTGGCTCAGGAAGGGAAAGCAGGGATTATCCCAGCCTGTGCCAAGTCTGGGAGGAGAACTGTTGACCTGGACTGGGGATGTTGTCGGGTGGTGGAGAGAACACTTTGAGGATCTCCTGAACTCTACCACCATGCCCTCTGAGAACGAGGCAGAGTCTGAGGATTCGGACAAAGTCTCGTCCACATACCTGGCAGAGGTCACTGAGGTAGTTAAGAAGATCCCCAGCGGCAAAGCGCCTATTCAGTGTCGCATGGAGGTCTGGGGCAGTACCTGTGGAGTGGCAGATCGGGGTGGCAGGACCCATTTTTTAAAAAGGGGACCAGAGTGTGTGCTCCAACCATTGGGGTATCACATTGCTCAGCCTCTCTGGGAAAGTTTACTCCAGGATACTGGGAAGGAGAGACCCGCGCCCCTCTTTGTTCCAGCAGTGTGGTTCCTTCCAGCTGCTGAGGAAATCTGAACTACTCTTTAACTGTTGTGCTGTTAAATGCATGAAACCCCCGATCTGAGCTCACACCATGAAAACAGCGCGTCTCTAATAAACCTGTAAATTACACCGAGCTCACTGAAACACCTGGAAACACGTTTTAAAATGTGAAATCTCCTTTGACAGCGTCTCAGCGCTCTACCTGTGAGACCGCCACAGCCCATGATGACTGGTTTCATTTCATTCACTTTATCTCGTTTTACTCATCAAGAAACAAAAACACTGACGTGCTGATTAACAGCCTGACGGGACGGGACGTTCAGAGGAGAACATGAACCAGAGCCAGGCGTCAGGATGCGACTGCAGAGAGGAGAGAACAGCCTGGAGGCCGACGTCAGGGCCGACGCTCCCCAGACGACTCTTTATTGAGTTTCGGTGAATGATTTTGTCCTGGTTAGTTCGCAGACAACAGAGAACATGAACACCTGAAAGTGGATTAGTGCTTCCTGCGTCTGCTCCACCTGCCAGCTTCCATTCACTCCGCTCTTAATTTGAAAAACGAACAAGCTTCATTCTGCAGATTTATGTTTATGGGCGCTGTCTGGTACAAAAGGTAAAAGCTGTTTTTCTTTTTCCCTCTTGCTCTCCTCCCACATCTCCTTCACTTCTGTCCTTTAACACATCCCACATCTCGGCTCTTTTCATTCACACTTATCCTCTTTCTTATCTCCTCCCCATACATCCTGCCTTCAATTGTTTCTTCTCTGAAGTTTTTGAACTCATTTCCTGTCTTCCTACTCTCTCACTCATGAAACTCTTCTACTTCCTCTCTGTCCTCCTCCTTCTCGCCTCCCTTATGCTCCTCTTCCTGGAGAGGTGAAAGAAAGATGAAGGTGACTTTCTCATCACCTCCTCACCTCCTCACCTCCTCCTGGTGTAACTTTCACACCTCCCAACATTTTGACTGATGCACGTCTTCTTCCTTCACACTCTTCCTCCTTCCCTCCTCCTTCTCCTCCTCCTCTGCTGTCTGGTTTGAAGCCCCAGGGACCACGCTGGCCCCCGCTGGGACGCCTGGAAGGAATAATAAAATGTTTTGAGCCTCACCAGGTCAAGCTGGACAGTTCAGTCTGGAGGAGTTTGAATATTGTTTTGTCTGCATCTCCTGTGTCTTTTAAAATGATTTTGTAGGAACTTGCAGAAGATAAAAAAATATTATCACAGTTTTGTGTCATTTGAAGTTAAAAGCTGCAGAAAAACTGCTTTATCATTATTTTTAACTTATTATTTTAAACTCTTTTACTAAACTTTACATCATGGTACAACGGCCATGACTGCAATGATTTGATTCTACTTCTTAATTTAAGGCACCTGATATTTGAAAACATAGGAGATTAAAGATTGCTAGATTGCAGTCTGTGGTTGTTGGGTGAATAATGTGTTTTACATTGCATGGACCAACGAGAAACCATGGATGACACATGAGCTGCTTTTAAATCTGGCGACATGGCGGCACTCTGCTGCTCTAATGGCACGGCTCAGCTTGGCTCCTGGAGGAAATCCTATTTCTTTCTGGAGCCTATAAACACCAGGCGCATGTTGCAGGATCATCAGAAGTTCGAGATAATGTGCACGGCCATTGGTTGGATATATTAAACTATACACTCCAAAGATCCATCCATTTTCATCCACTTATCCAAAGTTTCCAGAAGCCTGATCTACCTGGAAGAGCTCATGAAAGGATCCTAAGACGTTCCCAGGTCACATGAGACGTGTAAACCATGCGTGAAGTCTTTAAGGCTCAGCTCCCTCTTCACCACAACAGCCCAGGACAACGCCTACAGTGCAGCCATTCCACCTGTCCTGGTGCATACCAACCACCTGGTCCAAAGGAGCAAACAGGACAACATCGTCTGCATATTATTATCTTATTAATATATTTATAAAAGGTGCAATACTGTTTTACATCCAGCAAGGATTTACCAGCAGACTACATTGGGTTTGAAATCAGTTGTTTGGTTCAGGTCAGTGCAGCAGTCTGTTGAGCTGACATTTAGTGTGTTGTTAAATCCAGTAGGTTGACTTCATCAGAAACATTTCTCACAGCTACAGCTCAACACAGCCGTTCCATTCTCTATTCAGTCTATTTGTTGATAACGATTAATCCAATTAAACCGACGGTCTGAGCTCCATTTGACTCTTTCCAGCTTTAATGAAGAAGAGAAAACGAAGGGCAAACACCGACCTTCACATGTCACCGATCACGAATGAGACAAAAGAGCCAAAGAGAGTCAGAGAGAGGAAGAGAGAGGAATCAAGAGAGGTTGTCAGGCTGCAGTCCAAACCAAACTCAGATCCCATCTGGTTTCTGCCACTCTCCGAGCCCAGCGCCGGGTCAATCTCTCGCCCTCTTCGTTTTTTTTGAGATTCACAAAAACAAAAATCCAATTCAGACGATAGCACGGTCCAACTGATACGTGATGAGTTGATGTTCTTTCTGCCTAATGAGGAGGCGTTTGCTCTCTGAATAGAGCAGCAGGCTGAACAGAAAATAAGATAACCTCCCCTCACCCCTCACAGGAGACGCACCCGCCACGGCCTCCCAGAAGCCCCACCCGCCCAGCTGAAGATAACATTGAAGTCACCAAAGATTAGCGGAGAACACCAGAGACTCTTAATTCTGTTCAGAAAAGCCCAAACACAAAGAGACGGACATTTTTTCTTAAAGCAGTTATCAGTTTCAGAGTTTGACAAGAACTTGGCAGGCGACTTTTTCCTCGGCTGGTTTTCCCCCAAGATGCACCTGGCCAACTTCCATGCAGGTTCAACTCTAACCCTCTGAGGGTTTTTCAGTTTCTGTATGTAGGAGTGTGAAATGTGACATCAGTGCTGACCTCCTGTTCCTGTGTAATAATAACTCAGCTTCAGTCAAAGCTGCTCCACGCTACGAGCTGCTGTTTCAGGAGTTTGGCTCAGAGTGTAGTTTTCCACCATGTGATGAAACTTATCACTCCTCTGATAAAATCAGTGCAGGGCAACAAAACACAGCATGGATGTTTTTAGTGAGCTACATCTTACGGTGCATTCACAGAAGCAGAGGGAGATCAACACGCTGCAACACAGTTTCATTGGAAGGTGGTGATGTGAAGAGACAACCTGACGTCCAACACTTGTGCAACGTGAAAACGTGGGGCAACAGTACCCTCAGTGTTGACTGAGTTGTAGCTTTTGTTGCTCGTGTTCTGTTAGCACCATCCCAGTTTTTACTGGCGTGGTGGCCAAGTGGCAAGGCGTTGGTCTTGTAAACCAAAGATCATGGGTTCAATTCCCATCCATGCCTTTGACTTGTGCTTTTTAATCAATGCTGCTATTTAAAGGAGCACTCACACACTAGAATCAAAAATTGGTCATGTGCAATTTAACCTCTTATCCGTGTTCAGACCCCCGAGACCATATCTTGCTGAGAGGTGAGGCTCGGTTAAAAAGACAGACCCAAAATAAATTAAAGCTGCAAGCAGCGTTGAACGGGCCCTCGCAATCCACGCTTGTCGGCGACCGGCAAGGACGGGGTCACTGCATTTCTGAGGGGATACAGTGGAGTAACAGTGCACCGTGGCACGATAGCTAACAGTTCTCCAATGACAGGCAAAGTCTTCTTGCTTCAAGGATTTATTCTGTCACTCCTAATTTAAGTTTAATATAAATAAAACCCATCTATCCATCTATCTATCTGTCTATCTATCTATCTATCTATCTACCTACACATCTATCGATCTATCTACCTACCTACCTACCTACCTACCTATCTATCTATCTATCTATCTACCTACCTACCTACCTATCTATCTATCTACCTATCTACCGACCTACCTACCTATACATCTATCTATCTATCTATCTACCTACCTATACATCTATCTATCTATCTATCTATCTACCTATCTACCTGTACATCTATCTATCTATCTACCTGTACATCTATCTATCTCTCTATCTATCTCTCTATCTATCTATCTATCTATAACAACGATGAATAAACTCCGCTAGCTTAATGCTAATGTACAATGGGAAACACCATAGACAGGCTAACGGAACTAGCATCGCCATAGCGGCGGCAACACCAAACTCTTTTGAATGTATTCTCTCTGTGGCATCAACAAACAGTTGTATACTTATTCTCTCTGTGCCATCAAAGTATGTTAAAACAGCCTCACCAATCATTAGAAGTTAAACCAACACACACACACACACTGACATTCAGCCAGCAGAGAGAAATGATTTGGCTCCATCTGCTGGACAAAGTAGCGAACTACGTGTGCACTGATGATGAAATGAGGGAGAAAGAGCAACTTTTCACTTTCACTACCATAAAATGCCCTAAAGTTTAACGAAAACTCACAATCTTCGCAGGGAGTGACCATGAAGATCATAAGTATGTCGTGATAACATCTGAAAACAATAAAAATCATCCCGACAGGAATGGCAGCTCATACAACAGACTCTATTTAAAATCAGACATTTCCTGCCCACAATAGGTGGCGCTACAATAATTGCATGAATATTGACATATGGATGTGTTCAGTTAGGGACCAGTAACAATACTGTAAAGTTTCATGCACTTTGGACTGAATTAAAGCACGTTTAATGCAACTTCCTGTTTCATGGCGCGTCAAAAAAACTGTCAGGGGCCAGCAGACCCACGCCACTTCGACGAAAAGTATATGCGCCTATTTTAGTTTTTGTTCATCGAGATTCCAACTACCTAATTCCATAGTTTTGAAGTCAATCTGATAAGATTTAATACCTCATTTACAGACTCCAAGAAACGCTGTTTTTGTCCAATTTTCACACTTTAATCAAAATAGCAGACTTCCTGTTGGGTTTAGAATATGGCTCCAAGAGACTTTTTTGTGCGTCCTGGGATGTTACATATATGTGACATATTTCCAGATTTTTAGACGCAACGGGCTTCAGGGGCTGGTCCGTAGGTGGCGCTATAGAGCCATTTTGCCACGCCCATGCTCGAGGCCCTGATACATTTAAGTTTTGGGGCGAACGAATCTTTCTGCCAATTTTCAGGACTTTTTGTGCATGTTTAGACACCTTTAGGATTTTTTAAAAATCCAAATAATAATAATAATAATAATTAAAGCTGCAAGCAGCGTTGAACGGGCCCTCGCAATCCACGCCAGTCGGCGTCCGGCAAGGACGGGGTCACCGCAGATCTCAGGGGAAACAAAGGAATAACAATGCACCGTGGCACGATAGCTAACAGTTCTCCAATGAGAGGCAAAGTCTTCTTGCGTCAAGGATTTATTTTGTCACTCCCAATTGAAGTTTTCCGTAAAACTAAAATACATACAACAAAAGATGATGAAATATAAAATTAAGAATATATCTTAAGTATCTCTAAGTATCTCTTACTTCTCTTTACATCTAGTAAAGACTGACAAATAGGCCTACTGTAAATGTATACATATACAACTACTCCCCCTTTAAGTTTACTAGTCTATATTTTTATTTTTATTTTATTTCTCTACCAGTTACACTTATAGGCTATTGCTTACCTTGTGTGCAAACTACTGTTTAATGTAGTACTTATATATTTTTTTTACTACTGGCTGTAGGTACAACAATACATTACACTGTGCATTGCACTATGTATAACTGTGCATGGGACAAATAAAACCTATCTATCTACCTATAACAGCGACGGATAATCTCCGCTAGCTTAATGCTAATGTACAATGCGAAACACCATAGACAGGCTAACGGAACTAGCATCGCCATAGCGGCGGCAACATCGAACAACGGCGACCTTCTTATAAGTATGCTTATAAGTATTGCTTACATTGTGTGCAAACTACTGTTTACTGTAGTACTTATACATTTTATATATTTTTTACTACTGGCTGCAGGTACAACAATACATTTCACTGTGCATTGTACTATGTATAACTGTGCATGTGATAAATAAAACCTATCTATCTATCTATCTATCTATCTATCTATCTATCTACCTACCTATACATCTATCTATTTATCTATCTACCTACACATACATCTATCTATCTCTCTCTCTATCTCTCTATCGATCTATAACAACGACGGATAATCTCCGCTAGCTTAATGCTAATGTACAATGCGAAACACCATAGACAGGCTAACGGAACTAGCATCGCCGTAGCGGCGGCAACATCAAACGACCGCGACCTTATACTAAGAGGTTACAGCAACACACATGACTACGCATTTATAATACTCACAGACAAATGTTCTCTTAACTCCTGAACGATCATTAAGGCTGAAGTTTAGCTGCAAAACGACTTCTTCTCTTGAAACTACTACAATTGCAATCGCCACACTGCCACCCTCAGGTGGAGACGTGCATGCCAGAAGCGGCAGCACAGAGAGTCTCGGCTCTGATTTAGTCTATATTTTTATTTTTATTTTATTGTATTTCTCTATCGGTGTACATTACACTTATAGGCTATTGCTTACCTTGTGTGCAAACTACTGTTTACTGTAGTACTATATATTTTTTACTACTGGCTGCAGGTACAACAATACATTACACTGTGCATTGTACTATGTATAACTGTGCATGGGACAAATAAAACCTATCTATCTATCCATCTATCTATCTATCTACCTACATATCCATCTATCCATCTATCCATCCATCTATCTATCTATCTATAACAACGATGAATTATCTCCGCTAGCTTAATGCTAACGTACAATGCGAAACACCATAGACAGGCTAACGGAACTAGCATCGCCATAGCGGCGGCAACACCAAACTCTTTTGAATGTATTCTCTCTGTGGCATCAACAAACAGTTGTATAATTATTCTCTCTGTGTCATCAAAGTATGTTAAAACAGCCTCACCAATCATTAGAAGTTTAACCAACACACACACACACTGACATTCAGCCAGCAGAGAGAAATTATTTGGCTCCATCTGCTGGACAAAGCAGCGAACTACGTGTGCACTGATGATGAAATGAGGGAGAAAGAGCAACTTTTCACTTTCACTACCATAAAAGGCCCTAAAGTTTAACGAAAACTCACAATCTTCGCAGGGAGTGATCATGAAAATCATAAGTATGTCCTGATAACATCTGAAGACAATAAAAATCATCCCGACAGGAATGGCAGCTCATACAACAGACTCTATTTAAATCAGCCCACAATAGGTGGCGCTACAACAATTGCATGAATATTGACATATGGATGTGTTCATTTAGGGACCAGTAACAATACTGTAAAGTTTCATGCACTTTGGACTGAATTGAAGCATGTTTACAGCACGTTTAAGCACGTTTAATGCAACTTCCTGTTTCATGGCGCGTCAAAAAAACTTTGAGGGGCCAGCAGACCCACGCCACATAGACGAAAAGTCAAAAAGAAAATATGCTCATGTTCATCAAGGGATCAACTACCTAATTCCATAGTTTTTGAAGTCTATCTGATAGGTCTAATGCCTTAAAAAAAATTGATGATTAATTCCAATTTTCTCCAGTTTTCTCCAATTTTCACACTTTTAATCAAAATAGCAGACTTCCTGTTGGGTTTAGAATATGGCTCCAAGAGACTTTTTTGTGCGTCCTGGGATGTTACATATACGTGACATATTTCCAGATTTTTAGACGCAACGGGCTTCAGGGGCTGGTCCGTACAAGGTCCGTAGGTGGCGCTATAGAGCCATTTTGCCACGCCCATGCTCGAGGCCCTGATACATTGCAATTTTCGGGCAAACGAATCTTTCTGCAAATTTTCAGGACTTTTCGTGCATATTTGAAGTCGTGAGAATTTTTTAAAGACCCAGAAAAGAATAATAATAATAATAAAAAGAAACAGTACGAAAACAATAGGGTCCTTGCAACTCCGTTGCATGGCCCCGTTGGGCCCCTGCACTTCGTTGCTCGGGCCCTAATAATAAACAGTACGAAAACAATAGGGTCCTTGCACTTCGTGCTCGGGCCCTAACCAGGAATCTTTCCAAAACAGTCAGGTCCATGTTCATGACGCTGGTCTCTGTGGATAGGTCAGGCTTCAGGAATTCTCTCTTCCATTTGGAGGCAAACAAACCAGGTACATGGCAGCTGGTAGAAATTAATTTAGATTCAGTATCAGAAACCTTGATTTGTTTCCGGGGGGGGCAATTTAAAGCAGCAAAAAACAAGAAACAGTATCTACAAACAAAACAATGTTCATAGATGTTTGAAACTTTGGAAAGTAGACAGTGGAGATACTGTAGATTCAAAGTTCAAAGGGTTTAACGTCACATGCACAGTATAGAAACATGTTTCTCTGTACAATGAATACTTTTTTTTTGCCGTCCACCCAAATACTACAATGCCTAACAATGTAGTGTAGCCCTGGAAGTATGGCATGATGTTTCATCCATCAAGAAATAGTTCCACCGTCAAGTCTGGATTCTGAGATTTGATTTATTTAGGGAGAATTCAGTTTTGGAACAATTTTACTAATTAAACTGATTGTTACTCATTACAGAGGTGTGTTCTCTCCAACATGTTTTCCCTCTAGATTCTCATATTTGTTGTGTCTTTGCTTTTGTGCAGAGTTGGATCATCTGTCATGTTCTGGACGTCCATCACAGGTTGACTAATCTTGTTGAGCGATCTCGTCAGATTCGTTGTACAACAGTGAGATTTCTAAGGAGAAGTTTCAGGAAATGGTGTTTATTTCTAAAAACAACAACCCTAGGATTTTATGACTCGGTGTTGGATCTTTCAAAACATGATCAATGTTTAAACCCAGCCCTGCTACAAGCCTTTTCATGTTTAAGCTCAATATCAGTTTGTTCTTTTCTGAACATCTGTCTCCAGCAGTGAAGACACACAGATACGCTGACAGTACACAAAATCAAAGCTGATGCATTTTGGACCAAATTGTGACGCCCTGTTTAATGTACAGCCTGTTCACTACATATTTCACGGTGAACCTCATTACAGATTTCATGACTGTATTTAACTGTGGGCGCTGAGCTTCCTCTGATAAATGTCTTTCTGTGGAGACGCCGCCAGCCGCTGGCACCACCAGTCCATCCATTTCTTCTGCAGAAGGTTTTTTAAGCTTCCTCCACCTCTGCCGCTGTTAATTCCTGAGATCTGTCCTTTTCTCTGACATTTGCACAAATGCTAAAGGGCCCGGGCTGTTTGCCTTCCTCTATGATGGAGGACGAGGAGTCTGGCTCGGTGGCAGCCGCAGAGAGCTCGACATATGAATTCAGCCCGTTTTCCTTCCGCATCCGCGAGGCCTGGGGATGAAATCCATCTCGCTGTGATGAGACAATGATTTGCTGAGCTCCATTGTGGCTGCAGAGAGGCAGCAGAGGGGCGAATTTGCATGTTAATGCATGAGGAAATGACTCTGCAGCAACAGAGAGGCAGCGTGCCCCTTCTTTACCTCCTGTGTTTGCTCTGCCATCACCAAAAAAAACATAACACAGTTACAATATACACACACACACACACACACAGACGAGAATAAAATACTTTAGATTTCAGTTGTGTCTCAGGTGATGCTCACAGCGCTCCAACACTGAAACAGACTGATCGTTTTCATCAGCAGCTCTTGAATTTGTTCAGTGGTGTTTTGGAGAAGGTTTACTGGCTTTATTGTCTGTACTTTAAGACGCTGTGATGCAGCTCAGCGTCGTGTGCATCCATTCTCAGGACTTGCTTCTCATCTGGCCTCAGACTCAGCTGCACAACAGACTAAAGATTCTTGGAACTAGAAACGACACCCACTAGAAAGGAGGTTTCACTTCTTTATTCTTATTTTTACAGTTTTATAAACGTAGTTTAGGTTTCATTAAAACCACTTATTTGTAAATGAACATAACTGGAAATAAGAACATAAGTCTAACGGGACACGGGTCTGATTTCAAGCAGCACCACTGCTCTTTGTTGCTGTGGGAGTTTTGTTGCAGCATTTCCTAACAAGACAAAAGAAACTTAAGACTAATGAGCAAGTTCATTGATGAGATATTTATTTAATAATTTTATCATTGTAATTTCAACCAGTGTGTGTTATTATCTAGTTCTCGTGGGCATATCGACTGTCAGCATGGAAGGAGACATGACCTGGAATAGAAATAAATGCCATAACCTGGATGGGAATAAGACCCACTGTCTTTAAGATCACATTCAGTGCATTGACTTGAGTAGGTTTTCCTCTTAGTCCAACATATAAAATGGAAATGCAGCGTCTGTTATTGTAATTTGGTTATTTGAAGAGAAAAGGGGCAGAAATGGTTGACATAACTTGCAAAAGGCACGCACAAAAAAGAAATGAAAACTGAAAGGACATTGCCAAACATGCAAACCTTCCATTAAATCTTGGCACTTCATTCTTGTTTTCACTTCCAGGTAGGAGGTTGAAAATAAGGTGGTTAAACGTAAGGCACGTCTGACCACCTGCCCCCGGCTACCAGAGTATCCCCCAGATGTGTCCATGCACCAGTCTAGGAGGACTATTGGCATTGTTCTTCAGTCTGGTGATCCTTGCTTCCCAGGACCCGTCAGCGTGGAGCAGTCCACCAGTCCAAACCTGAGCTCTGTTGTCTCATGGCTGTTTGTTATTTATTGTCTTTTTACTGGTTTACTATTGATTTCCATTTATTTAAGGTATCTTATTTTTGAAACCCAAGTTCTGCATAATGACTAAACAGTATGCTTGAATCTTAAAAATTCTATATGTTGAACTAACAAAGCACAAAGCATATCTCGGTTATTTTAAAGGATCAAGATAGATTTAAAGGAAATGTCCCTCCAGTTTTCTATCTTTATACTTGTTTTCACTTCCAGATAAGAGCTTTATTAAATGGCAGTAGTTGTTGAACATGAGGCCTGTTTAACCTCTTTCCTCTGGCTACCACTGCGTCCACACATTCAGCAAAATAAGATCAATTTCATCATGTTGTCCAGTCGTCTTCTCCTGCAGCGGGAAATTAGCACCACCAGCTGTTCATCCCAAAGAACCGACTCCTGATAGTCACACAAGCATCGTTTGATTTATTTTTTATATTTTAAATACCGACTGATCTTTCCTTCAGCCGTCACATTACAGCCTGAGGTCTGAAGCTTCTGTAATGATTGTGAAGCGTGAGTTAGGCGCCATATATGAGCTCTGTCTAGCTCACTCATACGCTCCGCTGTCAGCTCACATCCTGCTGAGAGAGCGAACCACTTTTGTCTCCCTCCAGCAGCAATAAATAGCCGCTCACCTCTCCGAGCCGCTGAGAAGGTCAGAGAGTTTGACAGGCCTCCGTTAAAGCCCCTGTGTCAATGTTTAATTACACCACAATTACACGCATCAAGCCAAACAGCTCCATCAAGGACTGCTCCGTGATAATCATTGCTTTCAAGCAGACGTACGCTGCCTCTGCGTGAGCTCGGGGGTCGCTCCACTATTAACAGCAAAGCTGAACAAAACAGCAGGGGAGGAAAGAGAAAGAGGAAAAGAAAAAAAGCCACGGTGGTGTTTGAGAGGGAGGGTAGAGAAGACAGCAGGAAGAGAAAATCCTTTGACATGTCCCTAAAATGTCTCAGAGCGCCTCAGAGTTGGTAATTACCCGCATTTTCCATATTCACTTCGGTATTAATTCACCTTAATGCCAAAATATTACAGCCTTAATCTCGTGCAAATACCTACCTGTCATGGCAGGCTTGCATGTGATTATGACGGGGAGGAAGGAGGGGGGAGGAAGGAGGGGGGAGGAAGGAGGGGAGAGGCAGAAACACAGCTGCCATGTTGATTAAGGAAAGCCGAGGCCAAGAGGAGACGGGAGGTCTCGTGACGCTCGGCACGGGCTCCGTTCCTCGCCGAGCTTCCTGTGGATGCAGCGAAATATCACGGTGGAAAAAATGTTGATTTGACGGAGGTGAGACATTTTTTTCCCCCAGAGCCTGAAAACCAGCAATCCTGAGCCGCTTTATGACAAACAGTCAAACTTACTGGGTGTTAGAGTCACTCTGGTGAGAGACGGTGTGCAGCCGTTTGAGAGACTATCCAATAAAATAAAAGCTGGAAGGAAGGCTGCAGTCATTGGCCATTAATTGGTCATCAGAGTAAAATTCATTGCAAGAGGAAAACAGGATCAACAGGACAACAACCTCCCCCACAACATGGACAAGACCAGGGAGGAAGGAGAGGAGCCCTCATCAGCCACTGTTTATCTGGGAGGGTGAGCAGCTTTAAGTACCTAGGGGTCCACATCACTGAAGACCTCACCTGGACACTGAACACCACACAGCTGGTCAAGAAGGCTCAACAGCGACTGTACTTCCTGAGGAGGTGGAGGAAGTTTAGCACATCTCCTAAGATCCTCAGCATCTTGACCAGCTGGTACGGCAGCATTACGACCTGCAGAGAGTGGTGAAGACTGCTGAGAAGATCACCAGGACTCCACTGAACCTTTCTTCAGAACATCTACAAGCACCGAGTCTATCACCAAGGACCCCACCCACCCCCAACACAGACTGTTCACCCTCCAACCCTCAGGACGGAGGTACAGGACTGTGAAATGCAGGACCTCAAGACTGAAGAAGTCCTTTCTCCCCACAGGAGTCTAGAATCATAGACTACTTCATGTCATATATATTTTGTCTTATTTGCATCTTTTTGTATTTCGGAGATGTTTTATATTGTTGGGTGGACACAAAAGAAGAATCTCATCGTACAGGGAAACATGTTTCTACACTTTGCACGGGACAATAAAATGAATCTTGTATCTTCCTCCAATTACAGGTGAGAATCTGTTCATCCCAGACCATGGTCATGTGATGTTCCCACTAAAACTCCACCAGACATTTAGAGCTGAAGACTTTGATGAAATGTTCTCCAGAAACCCTAAAAGTAGAGCTGCCTTATGAAACATCCTGCTGGAAAAAATCTGATGGAGGAGCCTGAAATTCTACATCTACATCTACATCTGCCTTTTGTTTTGGTAAGTGGGGCAAAGGTTTCGGACTGTTGCCCCCATTGGGGTGGTTTTATGCTAATGTAGTAGCTCATCAAATAGTCTAACTTGTGTGTCCCGCTGCACTTATGCAAGGATCATATGTTCCTCATCGCATACATACAATTGTTTAATATGTGGCAGCAGCAGCAGCAGCAGCTTTGGCTCCAAAGCTTTTAAAAGATTCTCCAACACTACTTTACTGAAGAGTGATGGACGCCTCTGATGGGTCTTTGAGCCGTTAGCAAGCCGGCATTTTTACACATCATAGCAGGAATATTCCAGGTGAATCCGACATGAAAGGCATCTGATCTGTTTAGATCTTGCTGCGAGTCAATGTGCACATCCTCGAGGCCCTGGCCCTCAATGAAATGTTGCCATTATCAGCACTTATTTGTCATATTTTCTCTAACCTGACGGGGCTGCTGACTGACAACAGGAAGATGATTATAATGCTGTTTCTTGCTTGTTTTGACCCTCAGCTCGGTGTAAAAGCAGCAGTCAACCCTCTATGTAAAACTGCAATTACCCGCTCAGTACTCGGAAAATATGAAAGGTATAAAAAACAGCAGCAGCGGTGGCGGCGGCGCTCTGGCTTTATCAGTGCTGAATAAATTCAGGTCATCAGAGAGCTGAGAGGGAGATGAGTGAAATCACAGCAGGTGAGCAGCTCTGATCCTGCCTGTTTGCACTCCTATCAGGTGATTGATCGATCTGATTGATGAGCCAGGATGATCGCTTCCCTGCTGCGTGATGGGGCCAAACCGCCGTCTGATTAACCAGCAGAATGGAGGACGGCCAATCCCGGCGCTCCTCTCCAGTGGCAGTTAAAGGCCTCTTATAGATTTTCCCGGAGCGTCGTTACTCTTCAGTCACTGAACTACTTCATCAAGAAGCATCAATCAGAACCCAGCAGAGCGGCCGGTAATTACAGAGGGCCGCTTCCAGACGCTGATTTCTCCCGGGGTGGCGTTGCCGCCGTCATCGGCGCTTCAGTCGCCAAACCCCGGCCAGTGACCGTCTGATCCACTTAGAGCTGGCAGAGCCTCAAAGAGATGGCCCACTTCAGCCGCTGTCATGAGCCAGGTGGTGTTTATTTTTCCCCCAATACAAGTTTTACTGAAAACGGGGGAATGAAATCAACTTCTGAGAGAGAGAGAGAAAAAAAAAAATGCTTTCAGCCTGGACTGATGGTTACTGGAAGTGTAAGGTCAGATAAATCCATCTGCCTCAGAAGGCTGTGTTCACACTGCACACATTAATAGATTCTCCCAACTTCAGTCTTATTTCTGTTTATTATTCTCACCAACGTAATATTGAAGATATGGGAACATGCTGTCATCAGTAAGGAGAGGTCAGGTCAAGACAAACAATCAGACAGGCTGGAAATGTACCACTACTTCAGTCTCATTATCTAAAGAGCTTTATTTTGATGTCAACCTGAAGGTGAGCACAGCTGATTTAAGTAATGATGGTCGTCATTTAAAACTGCTAGTCACTGCTTTTCACATCTCCAACCTCCTCATGCTCTCATGCATTAACAGTAACAACGGCACAGTATAAAAATAAGTTTCAAATTGGCCCCGACACGACGCAAAAATGTGAAGTTGAGCTGCAGCCTAATGCATTCTTCAAAATGTACCATTATACACCATATAGTTATAGGTTTTAGGGAACAGGTAAGATTATTTTTGAGGAGTTACATGCATGCACGCACAACAGCCACATGGAGGAAATAGGTGTTTTTATGGATTCTATAATGTGCACAATGGTAGAAGTTGATTATTTAAAGGGTAAATAAAATGACCAAACACTGAATTGTGTGCACATTGCCTCCTGTAGCAGGATTCAGTCGTATTTTGTAGCCAGATTCCTTTTCAAACGGGTAAAAACCCAATTTGTCACGTGTTGGGTACATTGGTTACCCCAGTGGCCAAATTTGGCTGAGTTTGCATCAATTATTTTATATTTTTATTAAGTTCTGTATGACTTTCTCATTTAAAGTCAGTTTCAAAAGTGAGGCAAGCTAAATATAAAACTAATCTGTATTTTCTAGCAAATTCTGTGGAGAATCTGGAAGGCTAAGTTTGGTTTTTATTAAATTTATAAATCTTTAAAATACAGTAAGTTACATGATGATTTTTATGAGTTTAATTCAAATTAAAATATGTAAATGATAACACCAACTATTATGATAAACCTAACTTTAATAACTTGCAGGTTTGTGCCAGTGTGTGTTATTTCCAAGATTCTTACACACTGCTGCCAGTTAAAGGTGAAAATGAATACAATTGTTAGATGTAGTCACTCCTGAATCGCTGATGTATTCCTCAACTGATCAATAATTGACTCACTCATTACTTTAGAATTGGAGGGAGGGAGGGAGGGAGGGAGAGGGTGAGAGAAAGAGTAGTGGTGTAGTCTTGTAATGGGGTCATGCTTCTCTCTGGAGAGGTCATCAGTGCTCAGTGTGTATGTGGATGCAAAACCGCCGACTCAGCCGGTCACGTGACGCGAGGGCCAATCCCAGAACAGCCGACCAATCAAATGTCTTCTCCCTGGCCCGGTCCGGGCCCAGAAGAACCCGACAGAGGGGCAATTAATCTTAAAACAACAACAACAACAAAAAAAAGCCGAGGAACGATGAGTGTCCTGAGTGATGGGGATTCTGGGTAATGAGGAAGCCATACATTTAATTAGCAGCAGTGACAAGTTTTTGCAGCGGGACCAGATGGAAGGATGGATGGTGGATGAAGAGAAGGACTCTGTGGCTGATCAACATCTCCAGGTTTTATAACAGCGGGGGGGGGGGGGGGGGGGGGGGGTTAACCGTCTGTGGTACAGGTGTAGAGATTCTTTCTTGACAAGATGATACTTTACAATTATTAAACAGGAAGTTAGAGGCCTAACAAGCCTAGCTACTCAAAGACAGCCCACATGCTCCAATAAAACAAATCTTGAGACAATGACAACTGGACTTGTGGGGTTTCCTAAAGATGGTTCAGCCAAACGGGTTCTTCAGTCTTCCTTCTTATTAAAATTCAATTCCAGGTGTATGTCTGGTCATTACAGTCCCTCATCAGGTGAGTTTCAGGTGGACCAACCCCCAGATACTCCTAATCAAATCCCAACTCCCCACCAGTCTCTTAGAACTGAAGACTTGGATGAAATGACTTCAAGAGACTCAACAAGTTCACTACGAGCTTTGCTTCTTTCTGTTCCTGAAGCTGACGGAGCTGAGAGGAATGTAAGAATGTGACCACGCTGCAGGAGCATCTAAACCCGACTGAGATCCTCCAGATCTGGTCCGGTCCAATCATGTTTTTGTTTGCATTTACATTATAGCAACCACCTCTTTAAGGATGTGCCCATTATGCACTCACACCACTGACCAACAGGACTGAATGAGTTGGACATGGCGACACTAACCTGCTGTGTAGTGACCGGACTCTCAGTGTCTTGGCTGGCCCTCTTGGAGTCAGGTTTGCAGGCCGCCACAGTTCAGGTCGCTGTGTCTAGTTTAATCCTGGGAGCATCTTACATTGTTTGCTCCAGAGACGGAGTAAACACCAGTACTGGCAGTGACACACTCTCCACCCGCTAACAGGAAGAGGTGTCACTCTTGTGAATTTCTGTGTCAGGAATTCAGTTTGTTTTGATCTTCTGTCCTGAAAATGATCTGGCATGGCCAACAGACTGTCTGGACTGTTTTAAACTAGATAAACTGAAAAACAGATTATAGTATATGGTTATAGTAAAGTATACTGTCAGGGGAAGTCGGTCTGGCATCCCTCAACAACACCAATCACTGCAGCAACATGTTTTTACTCCTCCTTCAGAAACAGATTGAATGCTGATGGGTTAATGGGGCCAAAGGGGTCAACCATAGTCCAACAACAACACGGTGCTCAGACTGTACTTCAAGCACAGTATTTGATGCACTCTGCTTTGCCATCTATCCGTGACGTTGAGGCATGTATGACTGATTTATGACGGGAATGAAACATCACAATTAGACACGCTACACTGGATGACATTAAACTTGCCAGAAAACTCATTTCCTGGATATCATGCTTCGTCTTAGAGACGTGGAGTGTGTTTGCACCATGAGGGTGGTGCCATCCATCCATTGACTGCTTATCCTTAGAGGGTCACAGGGGGGCTGGAGCCTATCCAAGATGTCAGTGGGGTGAGTGGTGGAGTACACCCTGGACAGGGCACCAGTCTATCACAGGGCTGACACAGAGAGACAAACCCTCTGTGAGGTTTTCATGTTCTCCCTGCGCCTGTGCTTTCGATTAAGAGGTGATTCTCATATAATGAAATGTTTGGACTATAGCCGGCCCAGCTGCTGTAACTTCTAAGCTTTAAACTGACGGCTACAAACTACCCGGATATAAATCACATCCAAAGTTCAGCCATAAGTGGCCGGGTATGACTGCCTTCCTGGGGCACTGATGGACAGAAGCGAAAGCGCTCGTTTCGGCCGCTAATTTCTTTGACGTCGCCTTAAGACCTGTGCTGCATTTAGACGGAGGTTCACAGAACAGGTGTTGAAGGAATTTATAAGCATTTCATTTCCACATGTTGGCATAAAAGCTCTCTCTCACACAGACTCAGAGGGAGTCAGATGGTGACAGTAATTAGGGGCCTGGGGCTGCAGTGCAGGTGATGTGGCGTCACATCCAGCCACGGAAACGTGCATTGGATTAGATTCACCCCGACAGAGTCTCCTTCCACTTCAACCAGCCACTTATTTCTGTTTCATAAGACGAGCAAAGAGGATGACACTTCAGAGAGAGCAAGCCTTTCCCTTCTCTCTCTCTCTTTCTCTCTCATGCACAAAGAAGTCAAAAGAAGGAGGAGAAATCTTGGTCTTCTAACTTATTCTGATGGCGTATCTTCTCCCCATCAGTCACGCATGGCTGCTAATCCTCTGCTATGCTTCTGCAGAAGCAAAGAAGAAGAGGAGGAGAGCAGCGAGATGGAGGGAGGGGGTCAAAAAGATGTGACGGAGTGTATTTGCATTCAGGGGGAAAGTTACAGAACGAGGGATGAATCCTCGATGGAGACGCCATTATCGGCTTGCAGGCTAGTCAGACAGCGAGAACAGAAAGAAGGAAAATGAAGCAGGACAGAGATGAACCTGCCGCTCGCAGAAGGTGAGTAAAGCTCAGGAGGTGAACAGACAACGCGGCCCATTAGAGAACTGAGAGCAATGCTTTTTTTTTTCCTTTTAACCTCTCTTTTCATTCTTTAAGACGACACGCAGCGAGTCACAGGAGGCTCTCAGATCAGAGCCTGACAGGAGGCGACGCTACGATGGCGCCGGCGATCAGAAACAGAGGTGGCGTCGGGCCGCTTTTAAAATTCAACCCTCAGATCGCGAGCCGTCAGTCCTCCGACAGTCCAACTGTCTTTAGGTTAATCACTTTCAGATCGCTGCTTAAATGGCATCACCTGCTCCACCTTAACGCCTGATGTGCTCTTAATAATTCACATTCTGACGTCTTGATTTATTCCTGTTTGGTTTCATGCATGCAGGATTTATTCTCAAGTATCACATTCAAGGCTCGTCCAGTTTAATGTTTGGTCTCTGAGGAGGAAAAAAAAAAAAAAACAGCTCGAGACAAATGTAAGCCCGTCAAACACGAAAGACGAGGACACAGAGGACCTGAAAAGATGAATAATAAACAGAATCAATTATTAACTGATTAGTGGGTGTTTGTGTAGCACTAGTCAAACAACACTGGCTGATTTTACAGCCACAATTAACACAGAGCAAATATCAAGTCAATGTGTAAATTCAGCCTGTTGGTTCTTTATGTGCAGACTACCCTGTTGTAAATGCAATGTTCTGCATTCACCCCAAAGACTCTACATCCTGAGATAAAGCTGGAAATGAGATAAGACTGAGAGCTGATAATGACTGATTATTGTTGGGCCCTGAACCGTACAACTTTTGATATTGAACAAAATGTGCATCAAAAAATAGACAAAGTGGCGTCGTTTCCACGGGAATGATGTGGATATTATTTGACTTATTAACCCAACAGTCAGTGCAGATGTTTAAGGTCAGTTGTAATAATGGTGTAAGGTTAAAGTGGTGACTATTTATGCTTTTAGTTTCAGGGTTGTGTTGAAGAGGTTTCAACCAAGTAGCTTCTTTAGCTGTAAAACACTGGGGTGGATGTGGGGTTTAAATAGGAACATATGTGGATGTTCACCATCAGAAAATCACCATATACACTGATCAGCCACATTATTATGATAGGAGAAGTGAATAACATCAACCATCTTGTGACAGTTCAATGTTCTGCAGGGAAACTTTTGGACCTGGCATTCATTGGTGTGGATGTTACAAGGAAGACCTAATAAAAACAAAAATAAAACATGCACCTTTCAGAATTTTCTACATTTCTGCATAAAAATGTCTCAATACGACATGAAAGTAGACAATGAGAACCTCATCCAGTGAATGGAGAAATATCATACTTGTGCATTTATATTTTCAATAAAATGAATCATTTCTTCATTGTATCTGTCAGAGCCTCCTTGTTTCCAGTATCTGCTGTGACCTCCTTGTAACTAGATGTTTCTGGTAACAGCTGATCAGTGGTCTACAGCAGCTTGGAGGAATTTTAGCCCATTCCTCAGAACAGAACCACTTCAGTTCTGAGATGTTGGTGGGTTTCCTCACATGAAGAGAAACCAAAAGTCTCACAACTGTCTAAGCCATTCTTTTGACTTTATTTTAGATATGCACAATGACCCGGAGTACTGAGGATCTACAGACTCTTTCCAACTATGCTGAGCAGAAAAGCAGCTCAGTCCTGATCTGGATGGACTCAAACAACAAGAAGAACATGTCAAGTTTTAGAAACCTGAGGTTACAGCAGACACCAGCTCAGCAACACTGAACAGCTGAAGATGGAAAAACGTAGCCTTGTTTGATGAATCTCTGTTTGTGCATGGGGAACGTTTTCTTTGACACTTTGTGCTCTAGATTGCATCTCTAACCAGGATGGTTTTAATTTGTCTCAGGATCATGTAGACTGAATCTGAGAAAGTAGCTAGATCTTTAATCCAGCTACAGGTGCTTTAAACCTCTAAAACATCTGTGAAATGGTGACACTGCTTGATATTCAGAGCTTCTGTCGGCATCACTGACTTCCATTCAACCTGTCTGACCCCCCCACACCCAGAATAGGAGCGTGGAGGGGGGCAGCAGTCAGTCAGTCAGTCAGTCACTATACCTTCATGAGACACTCCTCGTTGAAAATGATGATAATGATGGAGGTGCTCCTAAGCGGCTCGGTGGTCAAGAAGAAGCGGTGGCTTACCGCGGTTGCCACGGCAACTGGCGGAGGAGAACATCAGACGGGCGCAGATGTCTTGTCTCGCTCTGTACTCGGCCCTGGCCTCGTTAGGAAACAATCTGCAGCGGTTTTTGTTTGAGAGGAAAAAGGAGAGAGAGAGTGAGGGGAACGTCGTCGTATCTGAGCTGATGATGGAAGGAGAATATTTCTGCATCGACTCACGCTGGAGCAATTATTGGCAATTTCATCATCTATGAATTCATGAACTGTACTGGAATCAATTTGTCCCGCTGCCACACAGGAGACAGGATGAGGTTTAATTGCCTCGCTGCATCGTGAAAAACAAGTTCCTCGTTCCTGTTCTGGGCTTAAATAAAGGTGGGGAGGTTTCCACAGCCCAGAGTTCATTTAGCTTTTTGTTATTTCAATTTCAGGTAGAGACTCTGTTGGCCCACATCCATTAGAGAGCACTGTGTCCCTTCAGCCACGCTTACTTAGCTACAGGTTCTCAGTCATCCAGGTTAGAGTACGTCCAAAAAAACGACGACAACAGGCTGAAACATGGACACGTTTCATGAAGCAGCTTCTTCAGATCTAAAGGACTGGTGGAGGAGTCAGGGTTTAAACTGGGACCATTATAAAAATAGGTTTCACTGGGGAAACAAAACTGGTTTAAAAGAGTTTTGTCCAGCTACATTTAAAATATACACCTATCAGCCATAATATTATGACCACCTTCCTAATATTGTGCAGGTCTCCCTTGTGGTGACTCATCAGAGAATGGACATGGGCCTTCTGAGGGTGTCCTGTTGTTAGTGGGGGCCTTTGAGGGGAGGGGCCTCTGTGGATCATCCCACAGATACTTGATCAGTTTGGGATCTAGTGAATTTGGAGTGGGTGCTACATGTCTAAGTAACATCCACACCAATGAATGCCAGGTCCAGAAGTTTCCCAGCAGAACATTGAACTGTCAGTAGATGGTTGATGTTATTTACCTTCTCCTGTCAGTGGTCTTAATGTTGTGGCTGATCAGTGTGGATGGATGAGGATATAAATGAAGGTGAGAGGTTGTTCTTGCAGTATCACCCCATCATGTTCATTTCTAGCTCCTGATTTTTCCTGAACTCAACTCTTGTTTATTCACAACTTCATAACTTCACAGCGTCACATTTTAACAAGCAGAGTGATTATCAGTAATTCATCATTTTCTTCCACAGTCTGACAACGTTTCATTAACATTTTATAACTCATGATCATAAAGACACACCGTAATATGAATTTATTTGTATTCATGCCCCAAGTTACTTTTCTTTTTTTACACCATGTGCTCTGTAATCCATACTCCTCCTCCTCCCACTGCTGCTGTTAACAAACCAATTCCCCCTCTGGGTTTCATAAAAACTAAACTACCAGGAACAAAACTAAAACAAAAAACACATGGAGGCTGACGTGAAGAAACTTTAATCAGGATTTACATCTTTAATACTTTACAGAAAACAGATCATGTCCAAGTCAAAGGTGGAACTTTAAAGCAGCTGCAAAGAGACGAAGTTAAGAACACATACCCGTGAGTGTTTACCCAGTACAGTATTAAGAGATCCGTCCAACATTCATCTGAGGGTCTGATCCCATGTTTGCTGGCGTCTCTGCAAGTGAGAACAGTGACTCAGCTGTGACTTGCACAGATTAGGATGCGATGAGTAAATCAGAGCCGCTGAATGTGTGAAAGATAAAATGGGTTTGAGCTGAGATGTAACGGCCAATCATGTGGCCACGAGGGACATGTGACATTATTCTGTCATCTGCTGGTGTCCACATGCATCGGATTTTCAACAGGTTTGATCTCATGCACCAAACTTCACGGAGGGGGATTATGGGTATTTGAAGGAAAGAAGCAAAGTCGTGTGGCTCGTTTATTTGGTTCAAGAGAACAGAAAAGTGATTTTGTTTTTGTTGACCCTGATTTGAAACAGATTGTTTTCATCTGTGCTTTTACTGCAGAAGTTTAAGCCAGTTTAGGCGTCTACTGAAAGAAGTTTCTGGGTTCTAATCCAGGTCGACTGGTTCCTTTCTGTGTGGAGTCTGCATGTTCTCCCTGTGTCTGCGTGGGTTCTCTCCAGGTTCTCCAGCTTCCTCCCACCGTCCAAAGACATGCGGGTTAGGTTTCAGGTTTAGGTGATTCTAAATTGGCCGTAGGTGTGAGTGTGAATGGTTGTCTGTCTGTGTTACAGCTGGGATAAGACAAGTACAACAAGTATGTACAGTGGTTTTCTTTGTTTTCCAGCTGCTGCAGGAAACAAACTGAACCAGATAAGAGATGTGCTGCAGAACTAAAACATTGAGCTAAAAAGAGGCTTCAGCGTCATCAGAGCTGCAAACTTGGTGTTCGTCTTTTAAAGAACTGCTTTGACTCAGGTAGTTTTATGACTGTGTGCACGTGCTGTCCTGAGAGGAGTAGTCTGCTATTAGGAATAAGTTCTGATCCTAATCTGTGATAAATCTAAATCTGTGACATCAGAATTACAATAAAATGTCTTTGCACCAGAAACGATTTTGATTCAATTGTAATAAACTTCTACTCTGATTCTTTTAAGAATACACTTTCTCTGTGACACATGATTAAAACAGTGACGGCCAAGATTATTTTATATCTAATGGAGTCTGCCCAGTGCTTCACATGGTCATTCTGTAAAAGTCTGACTAAATGTCTCACTTTCTCCTATTTGTATTTAATAATTTAATACATCTGTTATTACTTAGAGGTCATTTCTCATTTCTGCCACTGATACAATTAATGAGGTGGTGGAGTTTGCTGAAAACTAAGTGTAGTGAGTTTAGCATCAACACTTTTTATCACAGCAAGTAAAACAAGGCTCAGCATATCAGCTAAATGTTTTAGAAGGATAATGAAGCATTTTATTTTACTTTATTTCCACTCATATGTTGCACAGAGCTAAAAGCTTACTTTCAGTGTCATGACAGTGCGTTTTAAAACCGTCTGAACGCATCCTGAGATGGTTAGGGTGAAGGTACTGGGACTCCATGTGTCCCAACGTGCATGTGAAAATACTGGAGGATAACCTGGATCTGAAAGGGTTGAGGAGGAGCACATTTAACCTGATCCTGCACCAAAGAAGTAAAATAAAAAATAAATAAGCTGTAGCCCTCAAACAGACAAAATGTCTGTTGCTCTGAAACTCTAATTGGTCCTCACAAAAGATACAAGAGCAGTGAGTCTTGCACACGGTGTCCTGCCTGACCCCCAGCGCTCTCTTGTTTCCTATTAGTTTTAATTGACTCTTTCTCCCTTCATGTGTCGACCTCCCCTCCCTCCCCCGCCTCCCCTCCCTCGGCCATGACAGTGGCTGTCTGCACATCGCTGTGCTGACGTCTGGCAGGAAGTAATGTCAGGAAGTTGGTAGTTTAGTGAGGTGGACGGAAGGTGACTCGTCAGGCTCGGTGTGTCCGGTCGGCTGTCAGGAGGCCTGACCTCCCCCCTGCTCCCGACATGACAGAGAGGATGGCTGAGTGTCAGCTTAACTGCTCCGCCTGTCATGTCTGTCACGCCCGGCGATACAGGAAGTCATGTTTTGTGAGCGGACTCGGAGCAGTTGAAGCATTATTTTTTTTTTCTCTCTCTCTCTCTCTCTCTTCAGCTGTATGAAGGAGGAAAGGAAGTGAAGGACATCGCATTTCATCCTGGATTCAACTTTTTTTCCCCGTTCCAGACATCAGCTGGAAGCTTCCTGGCAGGTTTCTCTGCAGCTCGTAAAGGTTTCAGAGGCAGGAGACCAGCTTGGACAGAGAGAGATATTTGTCTATTTTTCTTAACGAGTTTCTCCTCAACGCTTGAAAACCAACATCTTCAGAATGAATATTCTAGTCCAGGGCCTTGATCTCAGCGAAGGTACCAGGTAATTATTTATTAACCTGCTGAGCTGAAGGCTTCTTCTGACATCCTGCTTCCTTGAGCTGCATTGTGTAGGATCACAAGGATCCTGTTATCTTTAGGCTTCATGACAATGTCTCCAGACAAACTACAAGAACTTGGATCTGGATTTGTGTCCTCCAGGAGCTTGAACTTCTCCTGTGTGTGCATGAGTGCGTCCTTCCTGCCTGTTAAATTCTTCTGCTGTCTTTCCAGCTCCTTCATGGTGGAAGGAGGTCGTGGTGCTCATGATCTTTCTGTAACACCTCACCGATACTCAAGACTTCCACAATATTCTTTTTTCATTCTTTGCGCACGACGTCTACTTCCTGTCCCTCAGTCCTACAGAGGAACGCTTCAGTAGGAATTTGCGCCATTAAAAATAAAATCTGACACCGAGGGTAACACAACGCTTCAGGTTTGACGCTGCTCTGCACTTGATGACTGGATGGTGAAACCTAGTAACACATCCAGTGATAATTAAAAGTGCAGGCAGCTGAAGCTTGAAACACATTGTAATGACGCTGTTCCTTTAACCAATCACGTTTCTGGTTGGTATTCTTAGTTTACATTCTCATATGCAATTATATTTTGTATATTCCAAATATTTTTTTATATTGTGAGTCATTTGGGTGGACGGCAAAAGAAGAATTTCATTGTACAGGGAAACATGTTTCTACACTTTGCACGTGACGATAAACTCTTTGAATCTTGAATATGGTCGAGTCCCTCAGGTTGTCTTTTACAAAAACAGGTTTTGCAGATTTGTGTTGAGGTAACAAATGTAAATTATGATCCTGTCTAGATTATGTTTGGAGGCTGAAAAGCATTTATACATTTATGAACTTGTGGCGAGTGACCAGGAGGAGGTATAGGGGTGAATGGTGGGGGCACAGAGCACAAAGATAAAAGAGAAGTGTTTAGAGGCTCATGTGGAGTTCTGTGCTGAACCAGACTGTCCTTCTCCAACATGAATCTACACAGGTGCTTCTACAGGATATTATGACGGGGAACAGCAGTGTACGATAATGTACATTCAGCATCAAGAGACTGAATTTGTTGTTTCCATAGATATCTTCTCGTCATATGAATGGACAACCTATAGCGTTGCAGATTAGTTGATAAAATAAGGCTTTGGGGTAAAGTTTGGACCACCACTGGTTTCAGTCCAGCCAGGTTTGTCTTTAATGTGTAGAAGTGAAAAAAATAAAACGCACATTGTACTCTTCATATAAAAGTCAGGAGACAAATGTTTGGTGCTCTCAGCGTGTTTCATCATTTCCTGTTTTACCAGTCTCACATATGCAGATAAAGCTAATGCCTTCTAGTGGTGGTGGTGGTACAATATTATAATATGCATTTCCTTCATTTATTTTCATTTGAAAGAGCTACACACACACACACACACACACACACGCACACACTGTGTTTGTCTTTTTCCTGAGCAGCACTTCAGAGAAGGGCGCCATATATTTTGGCTTTCAGCGATTCAGAGCGAGTTCTCCTTCCTTTATTATGCATAATGGAGTTTTAATGACACTATTGGTGAGGTTGGAGGAGAGCAGAATTAAGTGCACACCTGAGGTGTATTGAGTGCTGGTTTACATAATGTATACCAAGGAGGCTTTAACTTCTTAATGAAGAAACATTCATTCATACTGGTGCTATTGGAAAAGCCCACATTAGAAACTCAATTTTCTCCCCAGTTCTGAAACATTAGCAGGAAAGAGAAGGAGTTAACATACGCTGGGACGATAATGTTTTCTACCCCTGGGGGGAAAATAAGAGATCAGCAAAAAGAATGATTCTTCTACAAATCATCACAGCTTCGTCTCAACTGTTCAACCAAATTTCCCTCCTAACAACCCATTTAGAATATTGATTCCTGAGATCTTCATGAAAGTAGAAAAGACACCAGGCCTCAGAACAGTCGCTTCAAGCACTTATTAAAAAAAAAATAATAAATCAAATACTCTCTGGCACAAAATAGGAGAATTAAAAGTTTGCATTAATGCAACATGTTTCTGTTTTGGTGTTAAAGAACTGTGAACCAGGCTGGACTCAGCTCCTGTCACATGATCTGCAGATGCTTCATTTGTAAAGGACATGGCTGATGGTTTAGCAGTTCAACAGTTTAGCTTCAGGAGTTAAAGTGTCCTCTGTTCTAACAGGATTTTATCAGAACACCAGACTCTGAGATGCTGTACAATCACAGCCGCCAATAATAAGTCAACTTTAGTCTCCAACAAACGCACAATTCCCTCAACTATGAGGACTTTTTATTAGAAAGTGCAGTAACTAGACACTAGTTTTTTGTCTTTTAAAGGGAACCCAGTGGTCAAGAGGCTGTTATCTATGCAGTGTATAATTTTCATGCTGCTTTTCTGACAAAAGCAACACATTTAAAATAAAATATTTTGCAGAGGTTCTTGAGCCACAGACGAGATGAAAAAGTCTAACACATTATTGGTTTGGGTTCATGTTACGGGATGTTTAACATTCTCTGATAACAACATTCTTCTCAAGAGAAATTCTTTCAGTAAAGCTTCAGTTCTTTCAGAGCAAACAAGGTTCCACTAAACAGAAAACAGAAAACAGAAAACAGAAACATCAACACAAGTGATAAAAATTCTGCCCCCAACCCCAGATTCAAAAGACTGCCAGTGCCCAAATCCAGTCTTTAAATACTTCATGGACTGTACCATTAACACCAGCTACAGGGGACAACAACAGAACAAAAAGTCATGTGAAAATCAAATGTAAAGTTTCTACTGATTCATTTTTTTTTTCTAAATCTCAAGTCAGAGCTCCAACAAATTAAACTAAAGTAAATTTATAAAATATTAAATATAAATCAAAAACTAAACTAAACAGCTGCTCAAACAGCCAGTCTGGTCTCACCTTCATCTTCAGCTGACTTGGTTCATTCCAACGAGCAGCAGCTGCTTCACATTAACCCTGATGATAGAGCCACACCTGACCTCTATCAGGACCAAGGTCTGTTTAAAACCATTCACATATACTCCACAAAGGCTGCGTTCAGACTGCCAGCCAAAATCCGATTTTTAGCCCATTCAGATTTGAATCGGATCTCGATTTTGAAGTCTGAACAGTGACAGATCACATGAAATCCGATTTTTGCCAAACGGTTGCAAACCACATCCAGAGGTAGTTTCATATCGCATTCGTATCGGATATGGACAGATGCGTCTCAGTCTGAACAGCTCCCAACACTCAGATGGGTTTTGACTGTCCGTGACGTCACTTACGCGACGCCAGGCCAGAACCAATGCGCCAGACCGCGTGCCTATTTCCGTTGTGGAGGAGCCACGTTACGGCCACGGACAGTGATATTACAGCTATCACAATGGAGGAGGACTTTGAAAACAATTCGCCTTGGACAGAGGAAGAAACTGCATGCCTTATAAATCTTTACACTGACGTGACGTACATCCATCGTGTTGTTTGTTGTTGTTTTGCTTGTCGCTGTCGCAATTATATGACGTCTGACAAATACACGTGCTGAATGACGCTTCCGCTCGTTGCTACAGCAACCTATCAGACCGGTGAAGAATGTGGCCCAGTCTGAACAGAACCATATCCGATTTGGACACTTGCTAAAGGCAGTGTGAACAGTCAGCCCTAAAAATCGGATATGAGAAGGAATCAGATTTGAATCAGATCTGTCTGCAGTCTGAACGCAGCCAAAAGGTGTCTCTTTGATTAGGAGACAAGCTTTTTGAGAAACTCATTTAAGTAAACTCAAATTTAAAATCTAAACTAATTTCTACCAATGCCAAAACCTCCCAAACATGTATTTCTTAATTCATGATGAGTTTAGAAAATGTTAAACTACAACTAAACACTCTTGAATTCAAACAACAAGTTCACCTCAAACACAGAGACACACGTTTCTGCTCATGTTTCCCTGAGGAACTAAAATAAAAGTTTGTTTTAAACGTGAACGTGTGATCAGGTTAACTTTCTACATTTTAATTTGGTCTGTAATAAGAAAACAACTGCCATCATAAGGTCTCAGACTTCTTCAGAGAGACGTACTACATTTTTTTGGTTGATGAATCATTTGGTAAAACATTTAATATTTTACTCACTAGTTTTTAAAATGAAAAGAAATGTCTTCAGTATCAACCATTTGTGCAGAAGAAGCAGAGTGTTCTTGATATCCATCAGCCTTCATGTTTTCTGCCTCTTTACTTGTGTGCAGATGACAAGTTTATCTTGCATTGTTTTAATGACTTAAATCTGATTTAAAATTCTATTTTTCAGCTGCAAAATCTGAACCTGGATAGCAGCAGGGTGACTAAACCTCCTGAATGTTTGCCAAGAATAGCAGAACATTAACGTAGAGAACAGGGGAAGGAGGGGTAAACAAGGACCTAGATTTAACATCAAAAACTAGATTTATTTATTTAATTTTTTTGAGAGAGAGAGCCCCACAGGGGGCTGTGCTCTCCCCTGTCCTATTGACCCTGTACACCTCAGACTTCAAGTACAACCCACCCACAGTCATGTCACCTGCAGAAGCTCTCAGATAACACTGCAATGGTGGGGTGTATCAGGGATGGACAGGAGCAGGAGGACAAGAATCTGGTGAACAACTTCATCTCAAGGTGCAGAGAGAACCACCTTCTGATCAATGCAGCTAAAACCAAGGAGATGGTAGTGGATCTCTGGAGGTCCAGGCTCCACCTGCAGCCTGTAACCATCAACAGGGAGTGTGTAGAGGTGGTTCAGACCTAGAAGTACCTGGGTCTACATCTGGATCACAGACTGGACTGGTGGGCTAACATAGACTCAGTATACAACAAAGGTCAGAGCCGTCTCTATGTCCTCAGGAGGCTAAGGTGGTTTAATGTCTGCAGGAAGCTGCTGGACATGTTCTACCAGTTGTTTATGTGGTGATGGAGCTGGATGACTGGTTGTTGAACTAGAGGTATTTTTATTCTTCTCTTTATCAGTTGAAACCTGCCTCATAATGAAATCCAGATGGAGCATCACCGGTCCGGCTACGTCATGTTAGACATGGAGGGAGTGTGAATCATTCTTGACTATCACCTCCAGAGACGAATGTTAAAATAACCTGATAGTCACAATTAGTGTCAAACTGGAGGAGTAGGAGTCAAATCTAAACGTACGGACATGATACACACTCCCCTCAACTCTATGTGACTTCTACTTTTTGAGGCTATTATTATCTACAACATCCAGATATGCATATACTGGAAACTACAGAAACACTTTCAAATGTCCCATGTCTCAGAATGTCTGACCAGTGTGTCTCCTAGCACCTTATCCTGTATATGACTTTCAGCATTACGTTCCTAATGGAAGATAAATGAGTGCATTCAGGTCTGCTGTGAGCTGGTGGTGTGATGAATCTCTACACAGTCTGTCTCAGTTTTGTTCCAAAGCTACACTGTGATTTCCTGTTCAGAGACAAATGATGCCATAAATTCTTCCCTTCTAATTGCTAACACACTGTAAACGTTAAATAGTGCACTCAGATAGAGTTAGTCATACGGTGGAACATGACGGACGGCGCGCAAATGTGTTAAAACAGAAACTTTTGGCAGAGAAGCACTCGTTTCTCTCAAAATAAAAACTCCCGTTTTGGAAGGACGCTTCCTTTTTCTTTTTTTTCCCCAAACTCTCAGTATGATTGATGAAACATCAAGGGGATAAATCTGTCACCGTTATCATTACCGACACATCAGCTCGACTTTGAACACAACACGGTACAACCTGCCAAGGAGAAATGCTAATTATACTAATTACAAAACATAGATGTTATCCCCCGTGTGATGTGAACCACAAATGGATGTGGATGGAGGTGCCATTTTGGCATCAATAATTGCACGTTACCATTTTACCACAGATGAGTGCATTAGATGGAACTCTTTGAAGCTCCCTGGCTGTTTTGCGGCACCGAGGTCTCTTCCATAAAACCCATTAGCTTCGGCGTGATAGTGGACCGAGAGCGCCGGCTAAAATCAGCCGCCGCTTTCTCACATTGACCCCAAATGCAGCCCGAGAGCGTCGAGGGCTTCAGATGAGGGCCGTCGCTGAGCAGTAATTACATGACAACCTTTAGATAACGGCAGCCTATAGCTGCCATTTGATAATGTGTCTGTGCTGGTTTGTCAGGGAGAACATGGCCACGAGTGTGTGTGGCTGGAACAGACAAGAGCAGCAATTCATCACCACACTTTGGCAGGAAAAAAATACGCCATTAAGGCTGGAGAGCGTACTTTATATCTCTGCTGCGAGGTGGAAACTATTTTTCTGCAAATTTGGTGATTTTCATGACTTGGGAGCAGCTGGAGAAGCACATTGTTCACTGCAAAAGTACCATTCTTAATCGGGTAATTGGGTCTCTTTCGAAGGAATGCCTCAGTGATTGAGTATTGTACTTAAAGAGAATGTTTTTGTGTTTTTTTTATTTATTTATTTTTTCTTTTAGCTTGGCGAACTAAAGGCTTTTACTTTCCTCCCACTGAGGCCACAACAGCTAAAGGCCAATGTTTTTGCAGAACAATACATGTTTGTGAGACGCTTCTCGAGTGTATGTTCAAAGCAGGAAGGTTGAGACTGCAGAGAGAACTCTAGTTCTGACTTCTTTTAACAAATAGGAAGAATTTACACTGCTGTCCCTTGATAGACTGGGAGCCAGACCAACTCACCACCCACACATGTTTTTGTAGCATAAAGTTGGTCTGGAGTCTGTCCAACGGGAACCGATTATGCTGCTGCAGCAAAGATCTGCTGGACCAATCAGATGGTTTGTGCAGGTTTTTTATGCAGTGATGGACAGAAGAAGAACAGTGACGGAGTCATGCAGTAATCCTGTACTTTGTAAAGTATGTTGCACTATAACACACAATAGTTTTGCAGTGTTTCTGTTCTGTTCTGGCTGCAGAGGCTGCTGGATGAATACAGCAGTGTGATACCTAAAGGTAGGAAGGACCTCGCAATATCTGTCCTGTTGAGCATGCTCTCTCAGAACAACTTCCCCTTGTGGTTGATCTGGAGGCTCTCCGTTGGGAACTGACAAAATATGTACGGCAATACAACCTGAAAGGGTGAATAATCACTTAGTGTCTTATACTTGGTTGCTCTGATTGCTTGTAGGATTATCAGGTTGTGTGCAGATATACTTTTTTCTCTGAAACACGCCCCAGAATGAAATCCAGACGCCGTGTTAACAGACTCATATTCTGATAACAAGTAAGTCCGGTTAGTCAGATTCATGATTGGAACAAAAACTGATTCCATATCCTGATCATCATCCTCAAGGTAGCCTACGTCTTTATTTATAGATCTCTAGCAGTACTCCCTGCTAAACAGGTTTTATTCATAATATTTGCTTAATTATTCATCATAACAGTGAGGAGTCAGCGCCATCATGGGTTTAAACCAGAAGAAGAAAAGACACAAATACACCTTTACCTCTAGCGTCCAATATTATGTGTAAATATACAGTGTGTGACACACCTGGACGCTAGCCAGGACCTTAATGGGATAAAATGAATGAATTAGACAAAGAATCACTTGGTTTATCTGACCTTATAAAGAGTATTTAAGGAGGAAACAGATCATTTAAGACAATCAGTTATGTACACACAGTATACTCACACATAAATGAGATCATCTGCAGTGTGTACGTACGTTGTGTTATCTGCTGCACACGAGGAAAATAGGAAATAGGAAAATAATCCAGAGACTTTCTTTTTTTTTTTTTTTTCAGAGAAATTTAATCATGGCACCTTTTTAGCCCGGCTTAATCACCTCGATGCTTATGAAGAACAAAGATGAGGTGTAATGCTTAATGTTATTAAAGTGCCTTCCAACAGGATTAATTCCTCTTACCGGAGCGCTGATGTTCTGTGACCGACTCTTTAACGAAACAAAGAGCTTCATCAGCGTACGATATGTTTTAGCACATGAGCGCCGTGGCACATGGAGGAGGGACCGTGCTCTGCTTCTAATGGAAATACCTACAGCAAGAAGAAAAGAATGACATTATGACCACCTTCCTAATATTGTGTAGGTCTCCCTTGTGGTGACTCATCAGAGAATGGACATGGGCCTTCTGAGGGCCAGGTCAACACCTTGTGCTGTTCTTCATGTTTTTTTTTTTAGTTGTTCCTAAAGTGTTTTTGTGTGTGTGTCTGTGCCAGGCTGCATCCTGCTGGGGATGGCTGCTGCCATCAAGGAGTGTCATTGCTATGGGGTGGGGGTGCCTGGTCTGGTCTAGGTGGGTGCTACATGTCTAAGTAACATCCACACCAATGAATGCCAGGTCCAGAAGTTTCCCAGCAGAACATTGAACTGTCACAAGATGGTTTAAATGTTATTCACTTCTCCTGTCAGGGGTCATAATGTTGTGGCTGATCAGTGTATATGCCACAGCAGGTGCATAGAATATGTTTTAAGGCAATTCTTCTTCTTCTTCTTCTTCTTCTTTATAATTGAGTCGTCTGAGCAACATTTTCTTAGAATCCTCTTTTTTTTTTTTTAAACTCAATAACTGCCGGTTAAAGTCAGCCTGGAAATAAGTCATGGCTGCAGATCAACCATGAACTCTGACCTCTCCCTGCAGGATTGAGCTTCTTATCTGTGATTGGTGGTCAGACAACAACAACACCCCTCACATTGTCACCCTCGCCGCTGATCAATGCTGCAATTCCAGACCATGTGACCCCAGCGAGGGCCACCGTGCGAGCGCATAAGTCAGTCTTTGTTGAGCCCGGCGCTCTAAAGTGGCTGTTTTCACCTCGACGCAAAAGCCGCTGCAGCAGCTCTCCTCCGGCTCTGACACGGGCTGATTGGTGTGTCATTGAGCTCAGAGCTTTATTCGACTGTCCATCACGGCTGAAAGCTGAAGGGTCCCTGTCTCTCTGGTTAAACCCGGCCCCCCCAGGGCCCCAAGCACAAGGTCACCAGGCGAGTGGTGTGCGGGCGACCTTGGTGGGATGGGGTATAATATGAATACAATCATGCTGAGTGGCGAAATAATGGCGCCGTAAATTCAATAAACAACCCGGCGGACCTGACATCACCTTCCTTCCATGACATCTTTTTCTGACAGGACAAAGTAATACAGCGCTCCCCAGAGAGTCCCTGAAAACAGTCAATTTCTCCGTGCTAAATGTCAAGGCAGCCGTGCGTGGAAGTATGAAAATGGAAGTGTAGATGAGGAGGCACTTAACGGGAAAGAGAGGACAGCAGCAGCAGCAGCACCTGCTATCAGCAGGAATCCTGCTCTCTACCTGTCGGAGCATCTGAACCCTGGAGGAAAACAATACGGTTAACCAGACGCAGAGAGGAACCCTCCCAAAGAAAAGGAGAGGCGAGCTGTTTTGAGATGCAGATCAGAGTTAGTCATTTGTGAAGGTGTAGCCCTGCTGTTACCTGAACACCCTCCTCCTCCTCCTCCTCCTCCACTCCTGTACTTCAGGAAACTGTTTAGAAACTTTCATTTAGTTGTTCCATTAAACCGTGGAAGGCAGTGAGACTTCCTCCAAACACAAACATTTAGTTGGAGCAGAAACTTGGTCTGGAGTCTCTCTGCTAGGAACCGATTCTACTCCTGCAGAGATCTGTCAGGCCAATCAGATCATCTGAGTAACAGTGGTCATAGAAGTCATCTGAGAGATGTGGAGTTGAATTTGTTCACAACTAAATGTCTCTGATTGGTTGGAGGACTATCCAGGAGCATGCACAGGTTGAAACATGGCCCATAATTAAATCTAAACATCGTGTTCTAATATTTTCAAAAGAGTCTGGCTAGAAGAACCTTGCTCTTATTGGTCATTTGCATCTGCTTGACAGCTGCAATTACCACATATTAAAAGTATTTAATTGTGATTAATAAAATGGTTTCCATTGTTCCATTGCAAATTGATCACTACTTTTTTTAGGATATCTGTTTCAAATGCATCTGGAGGGATATTTTTCAAGTTTCTATTCTTCTTCTCAACATTTTAGAAAGTTTCCTGCTCGGTCCAGAACTCAGATCACATCAACAGTAAATGCAGATAATTCTTGTTGATGCTCTCACTGCCCCCTGCAGGGTAAACCATTATTATAACATGCTTCCACACTTCATGCTCTGCTTGCTTTCCACAGCGTCACAGCTGCTTTGATCACTTCCTGGTTTCTACAGTCAAGACCAAGGTTCCAATAACAGAACAGACATGCACTAAAATAATTAACTGTATTAAAATGGATGTGCATTAACTTTGACAGCTCTCTTTTATCTCCTAACAGACGTTTTAGATGTCAGACTTGACTTTTTCTCTGAACACGCTGTGTCTCATTTAAGTCAATCTTCTGCTGTTGCAGTGACAGATAAACCTAACATGTCAAGTCAGGATTATTCAGATTTATTTATTCACAGAGTTGTCTCCAAGAGCTTTTAAAGTCTGCTTCACGTCTGAAACACACACGCTCCTCTGACTCTTGATCTGAACAAACTGAATGTCCCAAAGTAAAGCAGTATGAACAGATGGAACGAGGTCCAGAGTTCAGTCTGGGTCACACAACGATGAGGTCGATTCATCATAACATTAACTTGACCCTCTGCAGTATAATTAGTGGATTTACTTCCTACATAAAGAGATGCACACTGTGTTTGTCGCTGGGTGATGATGTGGATTAGTGGTGGAGGTGGAGCGCTCTGCATCAGGACTCCTGCTGTGATAACACAGTGGTCTAATTGAAGTGATGGTTCCATCAAAGCAAAACCACTTCTGTTCTGCTTCATCTAGCATCTGCTTGCTAATGCTAATGCATCTTGTTTAAAAATGGGAAATCAAAGCCAAAGGTCTATAAATAATAATAATAAAAACATTTGCATATCATTTGTCTTGCTTGAACTATTTACACTTTTCTGTCTAAAGAGCATTTTTTATTTTTTTAAAAACTGAGGTTGTAGCCAGGTCCAATCTAAGTAACAACACGCGTTGCAAATAAACCAGTTTATGCAGATATGAATTGGATGGATGGATTCCATTTTGGGGCACGTTTCAACTGATGCAGAGAAAAAAAACAACCTCTAAATGCAACGGGATAGTCCTGCAACCAATCAGAGCAATGATGTATGTGATATGAAGTGATTAAGGCATTCTCGACAAATGCCTTTAAACAGCTTGTTTCTCTAAAAGCAGA
Organism: Chelon labrosus; assembly: GCF_963514085.1. NCBI lineage: Eukaryota > Metazoa > Chordata > Actinopteri > Mugiliformes > Mugilidae > Chelon > Chelon labrosus. The sequence goes on from NC_140358.1 coordinate 29,534,953, forward strand.
TGTAAACTAATTCAACTCCACGTCTCTCAGATGACGTGTATGACTACTGTTACTCTTCTGTCCATCGCCACATTAAGCCCCGCCCACACAATCTGATTGGCTGGACAGATCTTTACTGGAGCAGAATCATTTCCAAACAGAGAGACTCCAGACCAACTTTCAGCCACACAAATATTTGTCTGTAAGTGGGGAAGCTGTTCTTGTATTAAAGCAGAGATAAACATCTGGTTAGTTAAAATAAATGTGAGCCTCCATCGGCCTCCGTTAACACATTTCACACTTATCTGGAGTTTAAAATTTAAAGGAGCGTTTAATTTGAACACAGAGTTTTATTTGACCAACGTCATTATCCACTTTATTCCAGTGTTGTTCTTAATTGTGCTTTTAATAAAAACAAGTCCATTAAGCTGCGTGGCTCCTGACTGCCTCGTTGTTTCCTCCTCAGCTCGTCCTCCAGACGCTCGCTCTCCGGCTCGGTCGTAAAACTCTCAGCGGCCGCTCACAGGAAGCCATTCTGCTTTGATGGACGTCGCCTCTGATGAAGGTAAAGCTGCCCCGACCGCCTTAAAGGACACTTCCAACATGATTACATTTACATTTAAAGGGTCACTTCACCCAAATCACACCCACATCTACATTCTATCATGTACCTGAGTCGGACCTATCCACGCAGACAGACGAGCTTTTTAAATACCTCACACTTCAGAGGGTGCACCAGTAAAATGGAGGTGAACGGAACACTGCAGTGAAGCAGATCATATGTCATTTCGTTATAAAATAATAATAATAAAAAAAAAAACACTTGTACTGTTATTCTGGAGAATCGATATGTTTCCAAAATGGTTTACCTTCAAAAAGTGTTCCCATTCAAATCTAAAATAGTTGAGTTCATCTCTGCAGTAAACAATCCAGCTTCTAGAAAGTAGATTATCCGTTCCACTTTACTCTGATTGCTTTGGATGCCTGTGAACATCTATCGTCTTTGGGCTTCTTGGTTTATTTATTAGTTTTATCAGAACTTTCAAACGTGCGTCACCACTTTGTCCTGCTCCTCTGTGCCGCCTCCTGGTCCGGCTTTTTCTTGTGTGTAGTTCAGTTTAAAAACATTAGTTCTTGTGCACTCATCGGTGCCTACCTTATGAATTATTAGAAATGATGTATTATTTGTGGCCTCCATCCAATCCTTCTTTTTACAGCACCACACCGCTCCTGCAGAGCAGCCACCTGAGACTAAACTTAACTTTTAACAGCCTGCATGTCAGATCTCACACTTCACCTTTTAAGACTCGTAATTCAGTGTCATGATCTTCGGCTGTGCTGTGAACGTCAGAACATAAAAGTGTAACACACGGAGAGAAAGAGGTATTTTTACTCCAGAATGCTAAATGCATCACCTCTCTGCTCCACTCACATAATCAATACCTATCTGAAAAACCTGCTGCATCCAATAAAAGACTTGTCATCTGCCCCCTGGTGGAATTATCCAGGCTCTGCAGTCACTAGCTTTTGGCGACCATTTCCAAAATGTCTGCTGTTGCAGAGAAAACTTTGCACATTTTGAAAAGTTAAGAATATAATTTATGCTGAAAACGTGGTGATCAGATATGTTACAGCAGGACTGTATGGTCATTTATTTAAAACTATGCATTTATTTATTCAACATTTTATTTTTAGATATTTCCTTGCAACCTAATTTTGCAAAGATTTATTTGTCCTTATTCAAAAAAAAAAATAGATTTATCTGCAAATTATTTCATGTGTCAGGCTCCTTATTAAAAGCTTACTGGAGGTTTTTCTGAGGTGAACAATGACGTGACGGACTCTCACTCCAAACTTATTCTGTGCGTTCAGAACTTGTTCAATCCCACGAAACAGAAGCAAAAAAAAAAAAAAAAAAACTCAATTCAATTCCACAATATGCTTCATGTCACTGGGTGAAATGTACTTTATGTTTTATGTTTGGATATATTCTCGATATCTTGACTTGACAGGAGCTTGAATGCAAAAATCCACAATGTCAAACAATCGGGCAAAACTACAAATCAGAAAAGGCGGCGCTCTGTAAAAGCTGGTACGTTTGAGTGTCTCTCTCTCAGCGGGAACATCAGAAGGATTTAATGAAGAGTTGGAGTCAGCTGATACTGTCAGAAGGATCTTAACATTCTTGAAGCTTCTTGGGGGGAAACAAAGCGGTGAGGGTGTTTGTTAAACTCATCTGAATGTCCTTGTGAATATGATGAAATCACGGTGATGATGATGCCAGACTCTGAAACCTCGGTTTCACTCAGTATTCACAGTATTTGTTTTCATTTCACTAACCTGATTATCTCTATGTTTCTGTTGTGTTTCTCTGAGTGGACGTACGGTGAAGCCCGGCTGAGTCGCTGACCTCGTGACCCTCGGCGTCGTCAGCATCCGTCCGACTGCATGTTTTGACATTTCTGCTTTGTGTTTGCATGTATCTGTGACTCGGGGAGGATTTTTAAAGGCCTCCCCGCCGTTCTCTGTTGTTGTATTGCTGAATTAATCCTCATGTTTTTCTCCTGTAGAGCTGCAGGGCCGCCTCTCTGCCCCCCGTCCCTCCACTCCCTCCCCTCCCTGCCCCTGGGGACGCCTCCTCCGCTGCGTCCAGACTTGTCAGAGCAGATTCTCGTCAAATTACCGATGTCCTGCATCGGGGTAATTGCTTGCCAAACCCACTCCACTGATGCAAATTTAAGGGGTCGCCTGTGATGGAGATAATGCCAAATTGGTTTTGAGATTTTGAGATGTCTACTCAGCATGGGCAGATAGATACTTGGGACCTTAAACGAAAAAAAAAGAAAGAAGAAGAAATGAAATAAGGCTCTGTGTGGAGAATGCTGATTTGGCATTACTCAACATCGGAGAAGACTGATAGATTTCTCCTCCCTGCAGCTCGCTTCGCCCAGAGCAAATAATTGTAAAGTACATCTGGAAGGCTCATAGTGCTGCGCAACAGACTCATACACTGCAGTCATAACGCCTCCTCTCTTGTCCTGTAATGTACAATTGCCTCAGCTAAGTAGCCATTAATCGTGGTGGAGCTGATGGCTGGAGTCCAGCTCGGCAGTGGTGTGACCCGACTCTTAATGAGGCGGTGGAGGGGGGGCGGCTCAAACCGGCGCCTCAGCCTCAGTGCTTGGGCTGGACTGCTGCAGGCCTCTCTGATGCTGATGGGAGATGGTGGCCCCGGCCAGCAAAGCACTCGATTGGTTCACCCCACGGGGAGATATCAGAGCTCGCAGCTCATTTCATGAGGATTAAACTCTGGAGGCTTTAAGGAGTTAAGCTGAGAGTCCTCTGGGGAGGAACCCTCACATCTCCGGTGGCGAAGGGGTTTTAATTTCAGAGTGTGCTAAGTTGGTGGTGGTGGCGGTGGTGGCGGTGGTGGCGGTGGTGTGTTCATGGGTAAATAGGCAGCGACAATTAAAGTAATTAACAAGGTTAGGGGGAGAGCACCCTGGAGGGAGGAGAGTGAAGAGAAGACCCAAGGCGAACTCACAGTGAGACATCAGAGCAACAACACACAACACGGCAACACACACTGAGTGGTGCACACGTGGTTCAATAGGACAGTCCTGACGTAGATGTCCTGGTCATCCTCCAGTCCACGCAGGAGTACTCCCATAGAAACCTGAACGCTGTGGCATGTGAACTCCTGATCCTGGTTTGGCCTGGGTGCAGGTCACCTTTGAGGGGAGGGGCCTCTGTGGATCATCCCACAGATACTTGATCAGTTTGGGATCTAGTGAATTTGGAGGCCAGGTCAACACCTTGTGCTGTTCTTCATGCTTTTTTTTTTAGTTGTTCCTAAAGTGTTTTTGTGTGTGTGTCTGTGTCAGGCTGCATCCTGCTGGGGATGGCTGCTGCCATCAAGGAGTGTCATTGCTATGGGGTGGGGGTGCCTGGTCTGGTCTAGGTGGGTGCTACATGTCTAAGTAACATCCACACCAATGAATGCCAGGAACAGAAGTTTCCCAGCAGAACACTGAACTGTCACAAGATGGTTTAAATGTTATTAGCTGGTCATAATGTTGTGGTTGATCGGTGTATGTGTATGACTCGGTGCCCAGTTCAAAATGAAAAGATATTTTCTTTCTTCGAGTTAAAATCTAAAGTCCGAGCACCAAGGCTGGTTTCTGCAGCATTTTCAGTAAAAACAAGTATTTTTTGCCACAAATACAAAAATGTGAGTGAGGTCAACAAAAAAACTATTCACAGCGACGCCGTCATCGTTTCAGCAAAGGAGGCAGCGTGTAGTCTTCCATTTCCATTTTTACAAAAAAATAAATAAAAATAAGAAGAGTGTGGGCAGCTATAGCAGAAATCTCAACACCACAAAGTCTGATGTTTCTTTTCTCATAAAGTTGCAGAAACTTTTCATTCTGAAATATAATTTTCTGGTTTTAGTATTTTATTTTTTTTTTCAGTGCTGCACAAATCTCCCATCTCTCAAAAGAGATACCAACATGTTTAGACTGCAGGATTTAGTATCTGCAGAATATCTGGAGCCTCTGCCAACTAATTTTCATAGAAATGAACCAACGGATGCCAGACAGGAGAGGACGCCAGTCTAAACACCTAAAGGTCACCAGTACTGCAACGCAAATGAGATTTTTAGTTAATTAAACAAAACCACCAGTAGGAGCCTTTATTAGCAGCTGGGATTCCCTAATTATCTGACGATTTGTCCTGCAAATGAGAGCAGAGCCGAGGTCCGCGGCCCTGCTCGAACCAGTCGCTCCAAGGCCAATGAGCAGCGGATGTTTCGCGGGAGCCAACATTTCAGAGGCTAATGAAATATTTTGTCATCCGCCGTCGTCCCCCTGGTCTTCCCTTCATACCTTTTGTCACTTCGCTTCCTTTTCCTTCACGGCGAAATGCTCGACGCTGCCGCTGCGGGACTTAACAAGCCTGGAAAATAATTAAAATTCAACCAAATGATGAAACACTTGCAGCAAAGCGTCCTTGAAGGGTCGGCAGGGCCCGTTCTGAAAGCAGCGAGGAGAGAGGGAATAAAAAAAAAAGAGCAGCGTTTCTTTTTTTTCTCTTCACAGAGAATAATGTTAAGCTGCTGCTCCCAGCTTAAGGGCCTCTTAAATTGGAAAGGCACTGGCCTATAGAGACATGTACCTGTCAAACAAATACCACACGCCTCTGATTCTCTCCCCTCTTTCTCTCCGGCTTCATTTTAAACTCTCAGATGGTATTCGAGTCAGACGCGAGGGCTGGGGTGGGAGGGGGGTGCCGTGGAGATTGTCGACTTTGAGAACAGAGACGAGGATTCGCCTCTTAGAGGTATCACAGCGACGCCGCTGTCGGAGGAATTAAGAGGCGAGCTCAGCGGCCCTGCGGTGATCCGCTGAGAAGATGTTTCTCACGGCCCAGAGGAAGGCTGTCGGAGGGGAAAGGTACGGCGGGACGGTGGCGGCACGGCTCGGCTGGAGCGGAGACGAACGTGTTGGAGGCTGAATGAGAAAAAAAAAAAATCCTAAAGGTCCCAAGAGGTAGGAGTCAAGAGAAGAGCTCACCCTCATGTCTGTGACCTACTCTTTCATTTACCAACCAGCTCCAGTTGATGTCTTCAAACTTTAAAACGGTTTCTGTTTTGAACCTTGTCTTCACACCAATCAGCCACAACATTATGACCCCTGACAGGAGAAGTGAATAACATTTAAACCATCTTGTGACAATGTTCTGCTGGGAAACTTCTGGACCTGGCATTCATTGGTGTGGATGTTACTTAGACATGTAGCACCCACCTAGACCAGACCAGGCACCCCCACCCCATAGCAATGACACTCCTTGATGGCAGCAGCCATCCCCAGCAGGATGCAGCCTGACACAGACACACACACAAAAACACTTTAGGAACAACTAAAAAAAAAAACATGAAGAACAGCGCAAGGTGTTGACCTGGCCTCCAGATTCACTAGATCCCAAACTGATCAAGTATCTGTGGGATGATCCACAGAGGCCCCTCCTCTCAAAGACCCCCCACTAACACCACAGGACACCCTCAGAAGGCCCATGTCCATTCTCTGATGAGTCATCACAAGGGAGACCTGCACAATATCAGGAAGGTGGTCATAATGATATGCCTGATTGGTGTATGTTGTAGGATTGAGTGTGCAGCCAGAGTGTCTGCCATTACTGCAGTTTAGAGTCTGTCAGCCCTCAGTAGCCCCCCCTACTGGCCTGGGCCCCCCAGTTTAAAGTTTTTAAAGACTTTCATCATCAGCAAGAACAAATGGGCCTGGAGCAGAGATGCTAGTGGAGTCGATTTACAGATGGATTAACATCTTGTTTTTATGAGGCAGTTTAAATATTAATAATTGCAAGTTGTCTTTTAAGTCCAGAGGTGGATCTGTCCACAACAGAAACTTGTGTAAACAGTTTACCACAGTGGTTCTGGTGCAGATGAATCTGAGCTCACCATCCCACAGGCCTTACATCTCCACATGTTCCATCATTTAAAATCATTTCTGTGAGTGCGTTCAGAATAAGTGTTCCTCTTCTCTGCCCTCCGTGCATCATCCTGTACCGACGCTGTGTGTTTCCACCCCTCCCTCTCCCTCCGTCCCTCCGTCCCTCCATCCCTCTGCTGGCTGTCAGTCTATCCAAGCATCACAGTCGTAGCTGGCTTCCCTCCCTGCGTCGGGGGAATTGATCTGTTTGGTTCCCTGACACTCCCTGTTAGCATTGATTAACCGGTGAGTCACGCTACCTCTGCAAAGACAACGTTTGAAGCTTTCATTTTTTTTCTCCCCCCCACCTTAATTATTTAGAGTCACAGCGAGGTGCACGCTCATCCCGGCCTCATACATCATGCAAAAATACTCCGACTGACAGCCACACCGCTTTCAGGCCTCTTTTTTCCCTCCACTGTTTGTTTTAGTCGGGAGCTCTTGGGCAGGAGGTGCAGTTAGCGTGTGCTGTGATGGGAAGCTGAGAGCTGAATTACCACTAATGGCCGCGGCTGAGCGGAGCGAGGGATGATTTTATGGATGAAGTCATGTATTTTTCCTCAGATTTAAAGGTCTCTTTGAGGGGGCCCGTTAGCGCTCAGTGCTGCATTCTCCGGCTTGTTGTGTTCTTCCTCTTCCTCGTCCCGGTCCGGCTCAGTCTATTTGCGCGGCGATAAAACAGCAGAGTGATTAAAATGGAGTGATAAAAGCAGAGAGAACACGAACGCTGCAGCACTGGATGTTTATGTGACTGTGGCAGAGGAACTGAGATTTATTAACAGCTCAGGTGTGTGCAGGGGGGCAGGGGAAGGGGGGGAGCGGCTGAACTTTCATTCTGAAATGTTGCACAAATGCTGGAGCCACGGCGATCAATATTTTTGACACAGACATTGAATCAAACGTCTCATCTTTCTACAATGCACCATTTCTCAGAAGAGTGAAATCGTCCTGTATTTGTTTGGAGGGACGCCAGAATCCTCCCGACTCTGCTCAGATCTAGTCAGTCACATATTTAATTTATTAGTCCCAACTTTACTCAGATGGAAACCTTGCATCCTGCATTTTGAATTCAGCGTAAAAACAGACAGCTTCCATCCTCATGTGCGTCCGATTGTGTCTTGTGAATCTCCTCATGAAACTTTCTCCACTTACACAGACGTCATCTAACCTGCAGTATGTCAGGCTCAGCTAAATGATATGAAATGTGTGCATGACCCTGACCTCACTGGAAAAGAAAAAACATTGCTTTAAAAAACATCATCCTGTCCAAAAGTCCTGCATGTGACCTACACCACCACCTGAAAGCCTCTTTGTCCCTCCACATGATTCCTCTCCTCGCCTGCAAATTTGGTCACGCGTATTGCTTCAGCATACAATCACACGCTATGTTGTTTTCTGAGTCACTGGCAATCGACCTTTCCCATCATTTATGTATGAGGAGTTGTTGACTCGAAGCGTAAACAAAGACTGGGAGGAAAAGGAACTGAGATCCTGTAAAAACCTCAAAAGTATCTGATGATTAAAGAGAGGACACCACTCGACTGTGAGAGTCCCTGAGAATGAAAACCAAGAAAACAGAAAAGCTGAGAAGCCTTTAATCAGACCGGGCTGAAGTTCCAGCGGATCATCACAAATCTGAAGATGTTAAAGGTTAGTAGTGAAAATATTAAGAAGAAGAAGATCTGACAAAATGTTGGAGAGTTGGAGCATAGACTGTAAAAGAAATGGATGACACGTCTCCACTTCCTCCCGCTGGTCAAACTGACGGTACTATCCTGGTTATATAGGCGGCGCCATTTTGGAGTTTGAGTCCAGAGCCACATTATCGATGCTCCGCCCACACTTCCTCCAGACTCACTGGTGATTGGTTAATACTGCGCTCTGCTCTACCTCCACCAGTTACAAAGAAATGTTGAATTATACACTGGACTCATTTTTTATTATTATTATTTTCCTACTCTATTCTAAAGAAAAAGTTGCTTCACGGAGTGGTTGTCAATGGCAACTGTCAATCATGATGTCACCTGTTTTTATAACTAAAAATAACTAAAATGAAACTTCGCAGAAATATTAACTCTTGAACATACATCAGCTTTATACCTAAAATGACAGAAACCCACCTCGAAGAAGAAAGACGTGTTAGTTTGGCCCATCCACTTAAATGGAGAGGGCGGAGCTTATGACCTATACTGCAGCCTCCAGCCACTAGGGGGAGCTCCACGTGCATTAGCTTCACTTTAGAGGCGCTGTCATGGCGTCCACTTTTCATATAGTCTATGGTTTGGAGCTTCCGTCATTTGCAAGATTTCTAAAGAGACAATGCAGGAAGTGACATACATTTATATTTATTTTTTTAGTCGTGATTTTATAATTGATATCAGATCCATCAAACAAATCGGAAAATCTGTATTTTTTTAAACCAAACCTCAGTCTAAATAAATAAAATGAGCTTTTAGTAGCTGAATGTATTTACTGTGAGTGATTTCTAAATAGACTGAGCTTTGACAAACAGTAGCAGTGTAAACTTTACAGTATATAAAGGTACGTTCAGGGATTTAAAACCTTTCAACACCTCCAGCTGTATGTTGTTATCCCCGTTTCATCTTCCCAGTAACAGTCAGCGGATCAAAGCAGATACCATCTCAGAGGAATATAACAAATATATCTTCATTTAGCTCCAGTCAAGTCACACATGTTGTACAAGGCCTTCTCCCTAACATGTTGTGTATATGCGCCAATTAGCGTTGAAACGTCTCCGACTGAGAGACTGTCCTGAGAAGCCGGGGGGCTCTCGTCGCCTCTCGTCGCCTCTCGTCTAAGAAAGAGCCTCTTCCTTCTTCCAGCAGCGTCTCGTAGAGCGAAGCCCAACTTTCATGTGAAGCCTTCGGGGACGGAGCCGGAGCACGAGCCGTCCTTCGTCTTTTAATTGGCGCCTCCGCTCGCTCGCTCGTTAGTTCACAACACTTTAATTTGGAGGCAGTGTTAAGGACTGCCCCCCCCCCCCCCCCCCGAACAAGACGAAAAACTTGATAATGCTGTCAGTAACCAATTAGCAGGGATGGCATCTGTCAGGAAATGGCATGCAGGGGCAATTAAAAATGATGCACTATTAGTTTTTCGCCAACCTCACTGACCCAGTTAGCGTGGGCGGGGCACAGCGGAGCAGCTCAGGGGCCCTTTGAGGTTATTTCCGGAAACAATCCCTTTCCTGGGCTGCTTTGACTTCATGTTTGATGTTTTTATTTTTCCTGTGTTCAGGCGCATCGTTTAACGAGGACGCATGCAGCACACTCTCACCGGGCCGGCCTCTGAATCAGAAGCCATCCTACACTCCACTGACTGTTTGCTGTCAGGAGCTCCAGTTGTGCTGACTCTCTGCAAGCTGCTGCCAGCGACTACAGGACAGTAAATGTCAAAGTTTTACAGCGGCTGTCCACCCGCCGTGGATCGATTGCATGAGTGCAACAAAATTCACTGGAACCCGACGTTCACATCTCCAGCTGCTCGTAGTCATGAAAACCTGAAGGACAAAAGACTGCAGGGCCTCAGGGTGGAGGTCATACCATCTATCCAACACATATGGATACTCATGGTCCCCAGAGGATGATTCCTTGGGATTTCCATTGTACCATCCTCAGAGTAAAACAGAAATATCTCCATGAAACTGAAAAATTCAGATTTTCCTCCAAGGATGGATGATAAATTGGGATTTTTATGTTCACCGCTGCACGCAATTAGATGCTGCTGGATAATGCCCCAACCAATCAACCAATTAGATAATGTGTATAACTACTGTTAGTCTTTTGTCGATCACCACATTAAGCCCCACCCCCAAACGATCTGATTGGCCTGGCAAATCCTTGCAGGAGCGGCGTTCCCAACAGAGACACTCCAGACTAGTCTGGCTAGCACTTTCAGGTGGACACGTAAACATAATGTTGGTAGTGACAGGAACAGTGTACCCAAAAGGGTTTTAGTAGGGATGAACCTCTCTGACCTCATGAGACCCCAGACCCTAGTCATGCAAGTCCCGGGTGGGCACCAGCCACAGGAACTTGCATGGTTCCTGTAACTGGTGGGGAGCTGGGGTTTGTAAGAACTGATGAAGCTCCTTAGATGAAACGTCTTCAGGAAACCCAACAAGCAGAGCTGCCTTTGTTTCAGCTTTGTTTTCAATCTATTTTCTCACCTGGATGATGAAGAACCTTCAGACAAACAGCTCACACATTAGTCGAATGAATGAAACATTACTTTTCATCCATACCTGCAACGGTGGCAATATGAGGCTATTGTTGATTGTTGTGATGAACTCTGGCTCATGTTCCCCTCCAGATGAACTGTAATAACTGTGGTCTGTCCTCTGATTTCCATCTCCACGTCACGATTGTCCAACATCTCCCTGTAGCCTCGGCCTCCTGCTAAAACTCCAAAACTACTCTCACAGCAAACTGTCAAACTAAATATTAGCACGCTAACTGTCAGCTTGTTGGCAAGTTAATACTTGCATGTTATTCACTGACGTTATTCACGGGAGGATGTGAAAATGTGAAGCTGTGTGGCAGGATGTTAGAGAAATGTATTTTAAGGACTTTGTTTCTGTTTTCATGTGAGAATTAAATCATTTTCATGTTGTAAAAGTGCTCTTCATGTTCTCAGAGAAGAAGAAGTTTGATCCCGTGGTGTTTAATGAACACTGTGGCCTTACGAGGCTGCAGAAATCATCCCAGTCTTAACTGGATGACTTGTTGTCTTCATGCCCTGTCGGCGTTGAGTCATGTGACTCCTCCTCTGGTGACAGCCATCTTTCCTCCACGCCTGCTCCCTTCACTTCCTCCACTCACTCGCTCCGTTGTTTATTTGTTTGTTTGCTAATTACAGACTTTTTTTTGACACCTGTGCCGAGTCCATGGTGGTGGAAACGTACAGCTCTCTGCACTCGCTGCACGCACACACATGCTGCACACACACACACGCTGCACACACACTCCATCTTTAATACACGCACTCATCCCCTTGTGTGCAATTACCTCTTCTTTACCATTTACCTCTCTATGCATGCTAGCTGTTTCTTGCAGGTAAACAAAGCAGGTGCACGCACACACAAACACAAACTCATGTTTATACTTCTGTGAGGACGCTTCGTTGCCATGACGCATTCCCCAAATCCTCACCCTAACTCTTACTGTGGCATTTACTCTTAAGCCACACTGTCCCACACAGACTCGGCCTTAAACCCCTCAGATGTTGCATGGTGAGGCGTTTGGTAGCGTTGCAGATGACCTACTGTCTTTAGGTTCCTTAACCAACCATCCACAAACACAGCCCATCACCACAGTGAGTGGTAGTAGAGCGGCTCTCTGTCAGGCGCCTCCTCATTGAGCTCGATGGTGACAGATGGGTTCAACATGTGCTGCTGAGGGAAACTAAAGGAGAAAAGAATTCCCTGAACGCTCATCGGCTGCTGACAACAGCAGCAGCAGCAGCAGCGCCGGCGTCCCCCGGTGGGCTCCTCCCCCTTTCCTTCTTCATCCCTCCTGAAGCGTTCTCCTGAAGCCGGCCGAGGGAGGAGCTCACCGTCGCCGCCGATGGAGCATCCTGCAGGTAAGACGTGGAGGGATCCGGCTTCAGTGACCAGCGGAGTACTGAGTTTATTTAGCTGCATCGTGGTGCCTTCGGGAACCATCAGTTCTTCCTGAAAGGACGATTCATCATCGTCTGGGTCGAAGCCAGATAGAGAATAGTGTCAGGGCGTTGGTGATAAGTGTTGGAGCAGCAGTTAGTATCGAGCTCAGAGGTGAAGTAGTAATGACTGGAACAGTTTGTGGCGTTTTGTGCTTGTGTAAAAAGCAGCACTGAAAAGAGGGTTTTCAATTTAATGAGAAACTCTGCATGTCGAGTTAGTTAACAGTGGAAACTCAACTGGGAATCTTTTAATAGAAACTCTGCTAGAAAAATAAGTTATTACGTTTTTAAATGGAGTTGTTTCCCAGTGAACTAAACGGAGGAAACGTACCAAATAATGACCTTGTGGTTTTGAAAATGAAATGATTTTCAGGCTGAAATTAAGACCCAACAAGTTGAGCCATAATGACATTATCAGTTTTCAGGCCTCGTGTTTGGAAAATTGAATCTTAAAACTAAATAGATGAATTCAAATTGAGTTCTGAAGCAGAGCTATGGCTCTGACCTCAAACATTATTAACTGGATTAGAAAATAATCCTCACTCTCAGCGCGGTGCTCCCTTTCACAGCTTGCTCTCTGAGTTTTCTTCTTCTGTGTGATGTTTGGTAAAAAATAAAAATTATTCATCTTTTTAAATGGTGGGTAACACAAAACAACAAGATCAGACAAACAAACAGTTAAAATATTTTACAGTGTGATTTTATCTGCAGGACCAGCTGAACCAGACTCTTGATCTGATCAGAAATAAAATCTGTCCCCCTGCATTTAGTCCACTCTGCTCAAACTCTGATCAAACCCTTGATCTGTGTATGGATAATTATTACATTCATTTATTTTTCTGTGACTAAGACGAGACGTTGACGAGCTACAACTAATATCTGATGATATAAAGAATGAGGAAATGTTAACGAGATGAAACGAGGATGTTTTTATTTGAATGTCGGCCGTTAAAATCCATGATCTTTTTGTATCTTCTTTCCCTGTCATGTGATTGGATAAGGGGCGTTGGCCTATCTGATCTCAGGCAGTTGAACAGCCTCCATCACGGTGAGATAGTTAACTATGAAGTTAAATAAGTCTTTACCTAACGTCAGATTATTATAACAGGCCAGTCAGATGTGTCACCACAGTTCACCAGTAAGACATGTTGGTTTTTATATTTTAGTAAGTTAAAACTGAGAGAAGTTTTTGTGTCTGTGTCGGAGCCCTCTCACATCGGGAGTGCCTCAAGGCTCTATACTTGGACCTCGTCTCTTCTCCCTCTACTTTCATTCTCTTGGATCAATTCTTATGTGCCACTTAAACAAGCTGATGATTACTCTGCAAACCGACTGCTAGAGTGCTGTGCAGAAATCAAAGCATGGCTGGCCATACGTTTCTTACACTGAAGCCTGAGGTCATGCTGTTGGGGACTAGTGATGCCTCCGAGGTCCATGCTGACCTGGGGCCTTCATAGACTGCTGCAGTGCACTTTATGTTGGACTTAACCAAACGTCACTTTCTCGACTACAGCTGGTTCAAAATGCTGCTGCTCAACTTTTAACAAGTTCCAAAAACCAAGAACACAATTCACTGGCTCCCAGTTCGTTTCTGGATTCATTTTAAACTTCTATTACTTGTTTTTAAATGTGTTCATGGCCTCGCTCCACAGTATCTGTCCGACCTGCTCCAGGTCTCTCAGGTCGGCAGATCAGTCTTTGTTTGTCGTCCCTAAGACAAAGAGGAAGCTGAGAGGTGACCGTTGCCCCCAAACTGTGGGACGTCCTGCCTTTGTACATCAGGCTGGACGACTCCTTTTAAATCTTCTCTTACAACACATTTTTTTCTCTTTTAACTCAGTTTGAAATGTTGGTTCTTATTGTTTGATTGTTTTATGATTTTAATCTGGTCTCTTCTATGTGTGTTGTATATTCTCATGTCTGTGTACAGTACTTTAGTCAACTGTGTCATTTTAAAAGTGCTTTATAAAGACTGACTGATTGAACTGCAAGAAAAAAAAACATAACCTAACTGTTAGCTAGTGTTAATGCTACATATAAAGAGAATAAAAGGAACGTTGTCAGTTGCAAGTTTACGAAAATGTCATGACTTTCAATTGACTGAAACTATGAAGGATAAAAGTCTGAAGATGAAGACTAAATAAATCACGTCTGTCAGAACTAACACTGCTGGTATCTCTCCAGTCTGGGACAGTTCTGCCACTCTAAGTTGTATTTATCCAAGTTAAATCACTTTATTGAGGAAGTTAATGAGGAAACGGTTGTTTTAAAGCCTAAAATGTTAATAAACCCAGAGCCATGTTTCCATGGTAACGGGGGTTACCTGCAAGAGCACCAACATGACAAAGAGAGGAAAAAGAACATAATTTATGATCCGCTAACAACGCTGCAAGGTAATAACCCTCCAGTCACCTGACAGGTTAGAGGAAGTGCTGAGTTCCGCCACATTAAGAGTCCACGGCGACTCTGCACATTTCATCCTGCTGCAAGTTTTAATTGTGGCTTTCTTCACAGCAAAACGTCTCTGAAACCGTTGAATTCTTCCAGAACGTTCTTCTGACACTGATTAAACAGATTTAAGATTTGCTTGGTGCAACAGATGCGTCCAGACGTGTCTGAAATATATCGGATTATTCCAAATACCAGAGGCTGAGGCTTTCTCTGAGGAGCTGGCTCCTGGTTATATGTTAACTCATAGAGACACACATATCTATACGTATCACACGAGGTCAACGGTCGCCATCAAGCCTGAGCGCTGTCATGCAAATGTGCCCTTACAAAAGACAGCTTGTATTAGCGCACAGAAGGATTCAAATGAAGATGAGCTACAGTGAGAACGTGACCCTTCAGAGTCTTTGTGGGGGAACAGAGGCGACTCTTTGCTGCAGCGGCCACGGCTGATAACCTCCAGGCCGTGACAGGAGGCCTTTTCCAGGAAAAGAAAATGAGGACTGATTTGAAAAAGAAAAAAAAAAAAAGAAAGGCCGTCTGGCTGACCAAGATGAAGCTGCCTGGGGACAGAGTGGAAGAGAAAGTGAGATGAAGGGAGGGCGACTGAGATACATTTATATTATGTGATTAAAGGGGAAGGGGAGGCTGGTCAGCCTGCGACAGACAGAGTGATGTAGTGGGAGTTGAGCGGCGGCTCTATCCTCTCTAATTGACCCCGGTTAGGATCCACACACCCTTTCCCCGGCTCACAAAGAGCGCCCTAATTGCTGCAGCTGATTGGGTCCTGATAGAATTACGGCTGTCAGTGAAGGTCATTAGGCTCAGATTCATCTTCCATCTCGGGGACGAGCAAAGCCGCTCTCCTTATTCCACAGGCCGCCTTAACGAGCTCGCCATGAGCTCTTCTATCAGGGAGAAAATCCCTCATACGGCACCAAGCCGTCCTCCTCGTGTGTGTGTGTGTGTGTGTGTGTGTGTGTGTGTGTATGTCCTGCCTGTGATCTCAGATATACAGATCGATATTTGTGAGTGTGAACAACTTTCTGTCCCCTCGGGGTGGATTGATGCAGAGGAGCGACGGAGGCGTTAGTCTGGGAGGTCAAGCTGAAGCTTCCTGCAGCTGCTCTGCTGGCAATGAACAGGAAGTGGACCATGGGGACAAAGACAGTGTCAACCTCCATAGTGAAGTAGATATGAGCCCTGTGAGCGTGTTATTGGAGCTCACGCTTTGTTTGAGGTGAGACCAAAAAGTCCAGCTGGTTTTATTTTGAGTCTTGCTCAGCAGATGCTCAACCTTCTTTTTTTTTGGTCAATAAACTTTAAGAAGTAAGTTTTGGACAGCCTGGCATTGTAACTGCAAATTATGCTCATGTGCATAAAAGTGAAACTGTGTACAGAAGTTCTTCTCCATAATGTGAAACCTGCAGGGAGACGTCTGGTCGTCCCAGCTTCATTCTGCTGCAGGACAACGAGTCCAAACAATATTATTTTCATCCGGAAGAAGAACAAGAAGGAGCAGATGGTGTGAACCCACAGAGTCCTGATCTCAGCGTCACGGAGCATCAGTGTGGATCAAACAGAAGAGGAGAAGTGGTGCAGGTTTAAAGTTTTAAAGCATGGATACTGCTTTTAGTTTTATTTTCTTTATTACACTTGTGCACTGAGAAGTAAAAACACATCCTCAACAATCCCCCAAAAAACCTCCACCTTCACAAGGGTTATAACTACAAGCCTTAGCCTGTTAGCACTGCTATGTTAGCATGCTGATATTAGCGCTAAGCTCTAGGCCTTGGCTGCTGGAGAGTTGATTTGAAGACAATCTGCCCTGGTCTGAGGTTTTAATCCAGTCTGGAGACAGATTTAAGACTCAGACTGATAGAGACGTTTATTTATTTCTTTTCCTTGCTGTGCCTTTTCACCGCTGTAGGTGGTATTACTGTCTGTGTTTGTGCATGAACACAGGCACAGTTCAGCCCTCGTGTTCACCATCAGATACTCTGGAGGAGACAAAAGCTGCTAACAGGATGTCTGGAAAGCTGCTGATCCCCGGCAGCTCTCAACGAGGTCGGACGCTCTACCTCGGCGCGTGAGGTGGAGAGAAAAGAAAACAGAGAGAGAAGAAATACAACGGATGATGGATTTAGTTCTTAGCGGGAGAGGCGGAACATTGATAATGTCCGCCGTCTTTGCCGCGTCCGCTCGCCACCGATTTTCAGGATTTACTGTGTGAGAAGAGAGAGAGGCCGGTGGAGAGACGAGGAGTCAAACAGCAGCTTCTGGTTCTTCAGTCAGAGCTGCCACGACTAAACTTCACAGCAGCTCCAGAGGAATGCAGATAACTCATTTAGGCATCGACTGAGTCCTACATTCGGCTTCTTATCGCTCAAAACGTTTCAGTGCAAGCCGAGCGGCAAAGTGAGGCGGAGGCTTCCAGGGTCTGACTTAGAGCATTTTTAATTATTCAAGTCACCAGAAATTTAGCCCCACAACAAAACCCTTCCGACGTGGCTGACTTCACTCTCATCTGAACACAAAAATAAAATATGGAATAATGTTGTTATTGACTCTGCCTGTAAAGCTCCCATCGCTGTAATCATCAAAAATTAAAGCCAGTCTAAATTGGCCGGCCTCTATCCGACCTCACGTATTTGACTGGTGTTACAACAAGAGTGTGTGCTGCTGCAAAACTAAGTGATTTATTCCATTTAGTTGCTGAACGCTCTCCGTTAGGTTTCCACAAAAACTGAACCCAAACGCAGACAGGACCCAGACAGTTGAACAGTTTAAAAAAGCAAGAAAAAAGCAGAAAGCGGTGGGATGCCTCTGCACCAGACGGCACCTGGTGGTGATATTGTAGTTTAGAGGCAGTTGGACTGAATGCAGGAGTAGTTTAAGGCTCGCCAAAGCTAACTGAACAAAGAAAATGAAATAAAAGAGTCAAAAGTTGAAGGCAAGAATGATCAAAACTGTGTCGCTAAATCACAGCAGAACGAGACGGAGGGAACTGACAAAGGTGGACACAGGGAGCAGGTCTTTATGGAGGAATGATAGTTAGAAGTTCAATCAACCAGGGGAGAGGGGAGAGGGAGAGAGAGAGGGAGGGAGGGAAGGAGGGAGGCGCCCAGGGATCAGCTGCAGAGAGCACAGGAGGTAGTGATGGGAAGTTCGGCTCTTTTTTAAGAGCCGGGCCTTTCGCCACGGCAAACACATATGGTTTGTGCATAAGCCCTTGTGCATTCAATGTTTTCATGTCTCATTTTGTGCAGTGATTCTTTCACTAAAGCATTCTTATTTTTGTTTAATATTTCAATAAAACTTGTGCAACAAAATACACATACAACCAAACTCAGTAGACAAACGGTACAAATGTCCTTAGTGCATAGAAGCAAAAATCAGATGCTTCAGCTTTGATGGTCTGATGTGATTTCTTCTCTCCGTGAGTATCTACCCTGTTTACCACTGTCTGCTTTTATATAATGGTATGATCCACATGGCGTGCCCATCAAAATAAAGTTCTGCCCCTCCTTCCTCTCTTCTGATTCAATCCCGAGCATCGGCTCTTTTGCGCATGACTAACAGGAGGAACAGGAAACAGAACCCTGACACTCTCAAGTCAGAGTAACGTAGTTAGTTTTCCTTTTTTTGTCTTCTGTGCAGAACGGGAAAACCTTTCTCTGAGCCGTGAGAAGAGAAACTAGAAAGATAACACCCAGTAAGACGAGAGCGTGGGAGGATATTATGACGGAGAAGTTTCATTACAGCTGTCAGTTTAACTTCCAGTCACCTCCAGGTGTACGCTTCACTTTATTATAGAACAACATACGTTAGGAGGCGCTGTCACAAGTTTATTTTTAATAATACGTACTGTATATTGTTCTTAAAACACAAAAAAACAGAAGCAGTGATTCTGCTTTGCTTCCTTTTCGTTTTCTTTCCTCTCGTTTTTTTTTTTTTTACTTTTTCCTAAAACATCTCTAATAGAACCCAAAGTCATGGTTATGTGAGAGATATCTTCTATCTGTGTTAACTGAGTGTCTGAGGCCAAATGTGAGCACGAATGGCTGCCGTGTTTCTCTCTGTGTGTTCTGCAGCAGAGAGCCGGAGGCCGGAGCCGCCGGCTGCTGGTTGCTCTTCAGTGCATTAAAGCCCTCCTGCTGTCCATTAGTGCACCTCTGTCATGTTTAAGAGCTGGAGGTGGGAGCTGCACATTAACTCAAGGCTAACACGAATGATATGGATGTGCAGATTTTGACCTCTGACCTTTTGCTAGCGCGCCCACGTCGCCCATGCGGAGCCGGCGGCCGGCACTGACGCTCCGGGAGGGAACACGGGGTAATCAAAACAAATGAGTCAGAGAACGGAGAGGGAACCGGCGCCGTGAGCAGATTTCTAATGACGACTAATATTAGCATAACCTAATACGCTTGTTGATCAAGGGTAAACTTTTGGGGGAGGACATGTTAGGTGCAGAATAAACAAAAGCAGCTGCTGCCAAGGCTCCGGCAGCCTTCAGAGGGAGGAGGAAGACGCCGAGGCCATTCTTAATGTGGGCTGAGCAAGCTGCATGGATATGAGGCAGTCTGTCGGCTCCACGCACGCTTATAGGCTCCGGCTTTATTTCAGCAGGGTTCTCGGAGGCCCCAATTAAATTCATGGGGAAAGGGAGCAGTTTGAACAATTGCATTAATATATTTATTTTCCTTCTTTTCACAAAAAAAAAGACATTTCTTTGTTCCTTTCTTTCTTCCTGTTTTGTTAATTGCACGAAACTCCTCTTTGCTTTCAGCTACAAGGCCGTCGCTGCAGACCTGCCGCGCTTGTCCCTTAAATATTATATGAAGATTTAAGTAACGACTGTTGTTCTTTTGACCATCAACTATTCATGGTCTCTAAGTTAGGTGCACCGTGGGAGAGGAGTGTGGGGGAAACCCTCGCCGGAAACCTGTTTGCAGTGCATTTTGGGAAAAGTAAAAGCAAACACGGCAACAATAAAGAGTTCGTTTTAACAAGTTAATTCTGTCTCATATTCATCCTTCAGACCCCCCAGAACCTCCTCAACCACCTCCTCCCCCCTCACCCCCCTCCTCCCCCGGTGGCTTCGTCTTTACAAATTCATGCTGCGCTGCCACGCTTTGTTCCAACCCACAGTCATTTATTTTAAATTCCAGAGGAGATCCTAGAACTTCCCAAAGACTGTATTTAAAGGAAATGTGTTTGAATGATGCATCAGACATATGAAACAGTTCAGCTTGAAACACACGATGAGAAAAACACGGTGATGTAGAGACATCCAGACGCTGGAGATGAACATGGTGCATGAGTACATTTATAGAAATCGGATCAGACGAGACAATAAAATTGATAAAGAAAGATGTGTGGACCATGGGGGCCTTTGAGGGGAGGGGCCTCTGTGGATCATCCCACAGATACTTGATCAGTTTGGGATCTAGTGAATCTGGAGGCCAGGTCAACACCTTGTGCTGTTCTTCATGTTTTTTTTTTAGTTGTTCCTAAAGTGTTTTTGTGTGTGTGTCTGTGTCAGGCTGCATCCTGCTGGGGATGGCTGCTGCCATCAAGGAGTGTCATTGCTATGGGGTGGGGGTGCCTGGTCTGGTCTAGGTGGGTGCTACATGTCTAAGTAACATCCACACCAATGAATGCCAGGTCCAGAAGTTTCCCAGCAGAACACTGAACTGTCACAAGATAGTCAATGTTATTCACTTTCTTTCCGGTCATAATGTTGTGGCTGATTGGTGTTAATTCCCGTAAACAGCATGGACTCTGTTCTGTGATTATTCCTTCCTGTTGTCCAGAGGCCTAACATATAAACCTCATTATTACTTTTTACATTTTATTAAAATTTGTTGGAATTTTACAGAATTTAATCAAATCACTGTTTGCGACAGCTTGAATTTTTTTTGTAGAGTTTACAGTTTAAACACAACAACTGAACCATTAGTCTCTCCCAGTGTAACTCTCTCTCTCTCTCTCTCTCACTCTCTCACACACACACACATACATTAGAAAAATACCAAGTCTCAAATCTCAGTGAAGCAGAGTGGAGTCTCAGAGAGTCTAATAAGTCAAACTGCAGGCTGAGCAGGCAGCGCATGAATACCAAATGCAGCCTAATTGATTACCTAATTTATGCAATAACCAGTATTTTTTAATTATAGTTATTTATTGCCCAAATGTTTACGGGCTGGGCTGATTCATGGGCAGCGCGTCGAGCCACGGGTCAGACTCAGCGGACCCTGTTTATAACGCTGACAGCAAAATTATCACAGCTCCACTTCATCATCGCTGCAGACGAAGCCTGGAAACTAAAAATCCAGCTCGGAGGCGCAGGAAGAAGCAGAGGATCAGCCGGGATCTGAATGTGATTATCAGACATTTACATGAACTTTACTCTTATGTAACTTCTTCAGCATTTCCAGCACTGAGAGCTGCTATTTAACTCGTGTTTCTGCATGTTTATGCCTCCAGACACATTCTTCTCATCTGTATTTTTTTATTTTTTTGAAACAGAATACAATACTGTCAAATGTGTTAATTTTTCATTTGAGTTAAATATGAATCTGAGCCTGCAGAGGAGGTCTGAAAGCTGCAGCAGAAGGCTGATCCATCAGGGTGTATTTTTATCACGGTGACCTTATCACTGTGGTAATCCAGCTCAAGTGTTAAAGTGTGAATCATTTTGAAAAGCCTGCTGCTCCAGCACCCCCACCAACATGACACAATGATTCTGTAAAACCTGTAAAGAATTATTTTTGCTGGTATTTCTGAAAGTACTCCATAAAAACAGTGCGTCCACTCAACAGTGAGACCTGTCATGGTCTGGGATGTTTTAGCAGCATCTCTTAAACAGTCAGTACCCACCGGTACCCACCTACTGAAAATGTTTTAAAGGGAAGATGAACTGAACCAGTGTGAGTTTTAACGGATATATTTGATTTAGTCTTCAGACAATAATGTTTATTAGTCTCAGTCCCATTTTAGTCATTTTTATCTGTTTATCTCAAAAAGTCGACTGCATCTGTGTCAACTTTTAATTATTACATTTAGTCAAACTGAAGCTAACGTCTTGTGTCAGAAGGAAATAAGTCCATGTAGTGGAAAACAGAAGCTAGTAAAGTACTTAGATGAGACTTCTTTAACTTCATAGTACTTAGATGAGACTTCTTTAACTTCACAGTACTTAGATGAGACTTCTTTAACTTCACAGTACTTAGATGAGACTTCTTTAACTTCATAGTACTTAGATGAGACTTTATTAACTTCACAGTACTTAGATGAGACTTCTTTAACTTCATAGTACTTAGATGAGACTTTATTAACTTCATAGTACTGAGATGAGACTTATTTAACTTCACAGTACTTAGATGAGACTTCATAGTACTTAGATGAGACTTTAACTTCATAGTACTTAAATGAGACTTTATTAACTTCATAGTACTGAGATGAGACTTATTTAACTTCACAGTACTTAGATGAGACTTCATAGTACTTAGATGAGACTTTAACTTCATAGTACTTAAATGAGACTTCATTAACGTCATAGTACTGAGATGAGACTTCTTTAACTTCACAGTACTTAGAGGAGACTTCATAGTACTTAGATGAGACTTCATAGTACTGAGATGAGACTTTATTAACTTCATAGTACTTAGATGAGACTTTATTAACTTCATAGTACTGAGATGAGACTTTATTAACTTCACAGTACTTAGATGAGACTTCATTAACTTCATAGTACTTAGATGAGACTTCATAGTACTTAGATGAGACTTCTTTAACGTCATAGTACTTAGAGGAGACTTCTTTAACTTCATAGTACTTAGATGAGACTTCTTTAACTTCATAGTACTTAGATGAGACTTCTTTAACTTCATAGTACTTAGATGAGACTTCTTTAACTTCATAGTTATCTTACTGACCGTGATGGAGGCTGCATCAATTTCAGAGTGATGCTCCTTCAAATGTCGTATTCTTCCTCCTCATCTGTAGCCACAGGGCTTGTAGCAGCTAGTTATGGTAGCTAATGCTAACTGAGATCAGATAGGCTGCAAATGTCAGATATTCAAATAACATCTTATCATATCAAATAATGTTCTAGTCTTGTTAACGTTTTTATCATCAGGTATTAGTTTGAGCTCATTGACGTCTTCACAGAAAAAGTGATCGCTGAATAATATTTTCATTTTCAATAATATTTATAACAGGTTTCGGAGGATGTTTCTCAGTCTTAGTGACATTTTCCCCGGACGTCATTCCATCGTACATTTAACATCTAACAGCAACAATAGCAAAGAACAAGAGTTCAAACCCTGAGGAGGAATCTGGAGTATCCAGAGAGAAGCCACGCAGACACAGGGAGAACATACAAACTCCACCCAGTTAATTCAGAAACGGTGGAAGATGTGGAGCTGAGGCTAAAGACGACTAGCCACCTGTGAGGACACCCACCTGTCACTCAAAGCTAGCCTGCTGTAGCCAGACTTAGTTCTATCAGAGAAATAAAATACCTCTTACATCACTAGAATACGTCTCTGTTCCTCTTCAGTTCATCACCACATAAATCCTTGCAGATCTTTTCTGGTGAATGAAGCTTCTTCTTTTAGTCAGATTTCAAAAATATTCAAATGAGAGATGATCTATTAAACAAACAACAAAAAACAAGTTTCTTTGTAAGAACTTCTTCCTGTTATTGAGTCTCATTCTTCCAGAAGATAATCCCTGCGGCGCTTTGAGGATTCATTTCTCAAAAGTGAGTGTTAAAGCCACATGATTCACATCATTTTCACATTCGTTCCCCTGGAATCTGGATGGAATCACACTCATTTCTTCACATTCTTTCTTTGACTTGTCACCTGTCTTTAGGTTTATGATTGTTTATGGCTGTGAAATAGATTTTGTCCCAGAGTCAAACACCACGCCGTCCTCCCAGAAACAAATACATCTCACCTGTCTTTCTGTTTGAGAGAAGAAATTCAGCTCTTCTCTTTCTCGTCTGTCCATCACCACATTAAGCCCCACCCAAATAATCTGATTGGTCCAGCAGATCTTAGCAGAATCAGTTCTCAGCAGAGAGTCTCCAGATGAAGAAGATGTAGGCAGGGGAGGTTGGTGTGGCTGAATGCAGCAGTGACTTTTATCCTTACAAACAGCAAACACCTTCTACAAACATATATTTTGTCTTCAACCAACGAGAACAGAAAGACGTACGGCGTTATGAACAGTGCTGACTTCTAAAGAAGGTTCACCAGCACATCACTTGTTTCTGTGTCAATAAACTCGGCTACAGAAACAAACAGTGACATGTGAACATGTCTCGGAGGTGGGGGGTGTTTACTTCAGCCAAACTGAGAAGCAGGGGGAGCTGGGTAGTAACTGCCTGGTGTCACAGCACGCTGCCAACTGCTGTAAATGCACAACTCTTGTACCGACATTAAACATGGAGTGATGCAGGCGAGTGACATGGAGGCCCTGGACGAGCGCGAGGCTGACTCGACACGACAGGAAGTTATCTTAATCCCGCCAGGACTCCAGGATAACGAGGAGGGTTTCTGGGAGGCAGGAGGACTGAAAGCTATAAAAGATGTCAGGACAGCGCCGCCGTTCAGCTCAAAGAGAAGAAGACCTGCAGACTCTGCTGACCTCTGACCTCTTATTGTTAGAAAGACAGAGTTCAGCCATAGCTGCCACTTTCTATTTGAAGCCTGCCATCACCCCCCACCCTGTCTTCCCAGAATGCCGTTCTGCATGTTGATGCAGCTGCCAGCTCTGCAGCCTGCCCACCAGCCCGCCCGTCTGTCCGTCCTTATCTTTCTTCCTGTCTGTCTGAAGCTGCTGCTGCCGCTGCTGATCACCACTGACACACTGATTGATGTTAGGATTCAGGTCTCTGATTAAAATCAAAACCAGGAAACTCACTGAGCACGTTTAGAAAAATCAGCCCCTGTGATTGTCTTATTATTTAACTTCTTTAAAACTGAAATAAAACGTGCAACTGAAATCTTCCTTTAGTTCTGAAGCTGCAGCCTGTAACCATCAACAGGGAGTGTGTAGAGGTGGTTCAAGTTTGCTTTTAAAACCAGTAAAGGAAACTGGCAAAACTACGGTTTAAAATCCCAAAACAAAAAATGGAAAAAAAGAAAATGAACCTTTTTATTCTGTAGTCTAAATCAAAAGAGAAAATGTGATTTTAAAAAACAAACAGCTATATTATCCTTCAATAAAAAAAAATTTAAAAATCCTAGAGAACTACAAAAACCTTCTTCTTCTTCTCCTCCTACACGGACATCTGGTTTCTATGAATCAAATAACCACTGCTTTCTCCTTCAGTTCTCTTTCTCTTCCGGACCCAAGGTACATTTATTTGTTTAACATTTTTAGTTTTTGCTTTTTAAAATGAAAATGAAAAAAAAAAAAAAAACACATTTATTTATTTATTCATAATTTCAGCTTCTTCAGTCTTTGTGAGGCACCACATGAAGTGGTCTGGCATCTCTACCCACAGAGATCTATTTTCATTAGTCTTTGTGTATTTGTATGGTGAGGATCAGTTACTGCTGCTAACATGATTTGAATTAAAATCATTTGAATCAAACTGACTGGTTGTGGAATAACTTTAATTTAGACTTATGATGTTTTCCGTCTGCTTGTCTCTTGGCAGGTTTCAGTTTGTGGATCTGCTGATCGTCGTCTTTCACTAACGGGCTGGCAGCGAGTTTAGACCTGGATGATCGCCTCATCCAGAGCGGTGATGAACCAGTCCCGCCATCTTTTACTTTTGATCAGGCTCAATACTGTGCAGCTTTTTGTTTTCCTTTCTGCCAGTTTGACTCCAAACCAACATGATTCAGTTTCAAATAAAACCTCTAAAGAAGACTGGAGACGACTGAAAACGAGCTGAACAGGATCCTGGGTGGGTTCCTGCTGGCGTACTGATTTGGTTTCACATCTCCCTGGTAAAAGGTAGAACCCTAAGCGAAGAAAAAAAAAAAACTGAATTTGGATTTGATTTGCGTGATCTGACACACATTGATGAATGAATAGACGAAGCGTTTGTCTGCTTAATAAAACACAAAGCGCTGGAGGTGTGCACGCCAGCCTCCGTTTGCCTTCTGTTCTCCTCAGAGGGGCCGAGCGACACCAATTAGCTGACGCCCAAACAGTTGGAATCAGGGGACCTGTAAGATACCACACAGATTCAATTAAGCCATCCCTACCCATATGCCGATACACGTCGCCTTCAAAGCCGTCAGTCTTCAGTACGCCACGAGCTGGTGGCTCAGCGGCACGGCGTGGTGGAACCAAACGCAGAGAAATCAGTCAACAACAAGCTCACGATGAAACATCTTTGAACGTAGCCTCGGGGAGTTCAGTTTGACTCTTAAAAAACAAAAAACTAAGATCGCTACCAGCTGCTGAGGAGATTGACGGCGTTTTAATGCAAGGGGACGTCAGACTGAGATCTGCTTTAGGCCTCAGAAAAGAGTCTCGGCCCTTGTGAAGGAAATAAAAGAGTAAACTGTGACCGTGAGAGGGATCACCCTGCTCCTAATTGCCCCGGTTGATCGTTGTCTAGAGGCCAGGCTCGTGACAGGAGGAGTCGAAGGGCCGCCGGAAAAGCAGGACGGTGTCACTCAGGCCGCCACCTGCCACGAGGATGAGTAGTACAGGAGGTCAGATCAGGCTGGAGGTGGCCACCTTGTGTCCTTCTTCTTCTTCTCTGCTCTGACTGAGAGAGGAGAGAGAGAGAGAGAGAGAGAGAGAGACAGAGGATAGATGTTGGGCATGAAGGAGATCAGACCTCTGAGCTTCACACTTTAAATCATTTACACTTCCTGCAGGGCACTGTGACCTTTCACACAGTTATGTTTACTTTAGCTTTTTTGTTTTATTTGGCTCTGCAGACTGTTTTTATTTTGACAGTGATGATGAAGATTTGCAGGATTTGCCAAATTAAACACTGCAACAAAACCTAGTTTAGCAGCAGAGAGCAGTTTATATGAAACAAATCATTTTGTTTTTCAGTCACTGAGGAAGTTCAGGCGAGTTTAAAATCTCTTTCTTTATCCTCATACCTGCTGTTATTAACTGAAAATGAAATGAAAAGTAAGAGCTGCAGTGGAGGTATTTACCACAGCTTCCAGACTCAGTAGACCCCACAGGGCCCCCTAAAGCCCAGACAGAAGGGGGGGCTACAGTTTACAGGTATGCAGGGCAGTCGTACATGTCGTTCATATCCTTCCACCTTCAGATCTGCAGCTATGCTATGACATCTCTCTCAGTCTTTATCTCCAACATCTTGCTCATCATCTAGGATCTAAGGTCAGAGGTCAGAGGTCATATCTTGTCCAGACTGTTCAACTAATTCTTGAGCTTATATTTTGGTTCTTTTGGTTCTTAAACACAGCGTCTTGTTTAAATAATGACATCTTCATCATAGAAGCCATGAGGACACCGCGAGGACACCGTGAAGACACCATGAGGACACAACAATCAACCCCAGGACCAGACAGCCCCCTGTTCTCTTTACATTCCTGTAACATCACTTTAACATCCAGTCACGGCTGATCAGAGGAGAGCGGGGTCCTCCTGTGACGACTGACGAGATCAGAGGCACAGCCCAGAAATCCACCCACATTTCTACAGAACTGAGCCGTCTCCTGTCTCTGACTCCATGTAGGTGTCCCTTAAACTGCCTTCTTGGAGGAGGCAGTAACATAAATGTCTTTACTGGTCAGGTTTTGTGCTATGACACTTGCTAATGCACCAGCTCCCTGTGAGAGAGTCATTGTTTTCTCTGAAGTTAGCGTCATATTCAGCTGTCTTTAAGAATTAGAGAACACTAGAACTGACAGAGGGAGCAGATTTTAAAACATGTTGCATCCAATTATCATCTAATAAAAACCAGACATCCAGGAAACCAGGTCCACTCCCGTCATTATGGCTCTGAGTTCGTGACAGTCGTCATCTTGTGTTTCTCAGTAGCTTTGTGAGCAGAGGAACAAAGGGTCGGTCTAACAGCCCTGACAGGGATGGACTTGCTAATTTGCTAATGGCTCCTTCTTCCTGTGGGCCATTAGATAAGCAGCAGCAGCCTCTGCTCTTTAAACCGGCGTGATGTAAACCCCACTGATCACTATCAGGGCCGCTAATGGGCTCTGAAAGGGAGAAAACTCATTCAATCACATTTACTCGCAGTGAAAGATATGGCGGCGTGTAACGCTAACTGGAGCGGATCCGCCGTTCGTTCCGCCGCGCCACGCCGCTTTGATTTTGTGTTCGATACACTGTTAGTTATTGTGCCGCTCGGTGTTTTTCTGGATGTGTCGGGGCGATCGGCTTTAATCATTAGCACAGGAAGGTCCAAGCCGCATCGATTTAGATGAGCCCTCAACCCCATCACAGCAGCTCATCATTAAAAGACGCTTTACAAAGACAAACCACTAACAGGACTTCAGGTTCTCACACGGAGCCACAGCTGATGCTGCTGATGCTGCTGCCGCTGGACAAACACTCTGAGATCTATTTCTTTCTTGGAGGAGGGCGTGTTGTTTGTCTCAAGACTGTGGAACAAAATTACATTTTACCGCCATAAACAATCACAAACCTACAGACAGGTGACAAATCAAGGAAAAGAAGCGAGTGTGCCTCCGTACAGAATCCAGAGGAATGAGTGAAAATGATGTGAAGCTTTCACACTCATTTCTGACCAACGTCACCTCCACCAACGTTCTAGAAGAAAGAGACATGGGAACCTTATAAGAGGAAGAACTAAAGCTTCTTCTGGAGGCTGGTGGTGGAAAGACGTCTTACACAGAGACTTGTTTATTAGCTCATCAGTTCATCACTCATCTGAATATTGTTCAGATCTGGTTGAAAGAAGTCCTTCAAGGGTTTTATCCACCAGATTCAGACTTGTCTGGTATTGCTGAGCTATAGCCTGGAAGCCAGAGGCAAGTTGGTCTGGAGAGTCTCCGTTGGGAACTGATTCAGCTCCAGCAAAGATCAAATCCAAGTCCAAATGATGGACAGAAGACTGTCCATCATTTGGACAGTCTTGGCAGCACTGGATGCAAATAAACTCCACCATCATCATGTGGTTACCTGTCTCTAATGGATCTCTACTGCTGCTGTTTCAGGACCACGGACAGCGCTGTTGTTTTTATTGTGTGTGTCCTGACTCGTTCTCAAACGTATCATTTACTGACCTCTGACCTGACGTTAGTTGTTTTATAGAACTGCACAAAACTCTATGGATTATTACTCCAGCCCTGGAAGCTTCCATACGTCTCCACATTACACATCAACATGATAGCATCAGTAATTAACCTCATGCAGACACGTTATTTAATGACAGAATCACACACAGTGAACTCATATTCAGTCATTTCATGAGTCTGACTTCTTTAGTTATTTAGTTCTTATTTAGGCTCTCATTACTAATGAACAGACATCACTGATTCATGTGATCATTTCTACTAGTGGTTGAATGAAGGAGTTAAACTCCTCTTCCTCAGATCAGCCCTGTTGAGTAGGTGGTCTTTAATGTGACCCAGGACTCATTGTGTGTTCACCCTACCAAAGGAAGGAGGTCACATGTGTCCCAGACCACCTCCACATGTGGACTGACACCAGATCAGTCAAATCCAGTCTCAGTGCATGAACAGTGGTGTTCAGATTTAAACAGGTCTGAGCCTCATTTAGTGCATCGTGACTATTTCTTGTGCTTTGTTCAGCACTGAAGGATTAACAGTGTGTTTTAGAGTTTTTTTTTTTTTTGTCCCTGTTTCATATCTACATTGCTAACTCTCCATTTTTTACAGTGGCAGTTTACTGCTTGAGCGTCCCCGTGTTGATCCTCAGCCTCTCTCTGACAGACCGACTGTTTCTCCTCTGCAGAACTCTGACAGAAGTGCTTACTTGCAGTTTGCCTCCGGTTGTCAGGCGGTAACTCTGCTTCCTTTGTGCTTCAGTCACTCTGCTGCCACCAGACGTCTCGACTCACAGGCTGTCGTTAGCTCCTCGGCATATCAGAGCCGTGTAATGGCGTTGCAAAAAGCCTAATTAGATCTAAATTAGCGTCACTTTCTTGACTCAACATTATGGATTGAGGATGAGGGACTAATTACGGTGCTATTAATGCAGAGAGAGGTTAATGACGGGGGAGTTTGTCACCAAAACTGAGCGAGGAGGGACGTGATCGGCCTCGGCTCGCTCAGCCGCCAAAGCTAGACGCTCCTTCTCTTTTTGCTGAGGCGAGCTGTTTGCTGCCAGTTTGTGAGCCGGCTGCACTTTCACTTTGTTCCGTGATCAATGTACACTCCGTGTGGGAAACGAACAATAACTCACGTTTACAGGCAGCCGACTGCTCAGCGGATTAAAGCATTAACCGAGCCTTGTGTGAGCACAATGTATTTGCCTGCAATTATGAGTGTAACAAATCATCGGAGGTGTTAGACTGAACTTTAGATTGCAGCCATGGACAGGTGGGGCTGTTAGCAGGATCGCACATTTAAACTGTGTCACACTAGAGATAAATGCACGGAAGACAGCGCTGCATAAGAAGCATCAGGCTTTGTTACAGCATGGAAAGTTATTGATTACAGAATCCTGAAAAGTCTGAACATTGAAGGTTTGTCTTGAGGGTGACAGCCACACAGAAGGTCAGAGGTCATAGTTGTATTTAGTGCAATTTCTGACGTTTCTATTGCACTGGATTGCACTTGTGTCCCTAATAAAGTGCCCACTGAGAGCATTATCTTTATTCTTTAACTTCAAATACGGGAATAAAAACTAGATCGTCATGCTTTAGATCTGCTCTTTTGTCGAGAGCTCTTTTGGCTGCAGCAGACACATTTCTACTCAGTATTTTGCATTTTATAATCATGAACTGTGCGATAAAAGAATTAATAAACACGATTATAAATCCAATTAGACTTTCAGTGGCCGCCCTCAGTGCTTGACAGTTTTCAAAAGAGAGAAAACATTTAAATGAGGTTCAGTAACAAGCGTACCGTCTTTGCCTTGTGTAATGCACCTAGCAGAGCGTTGGTATAAAGCTTCGCCTGCAGATGCGTCAGTCTGAAGGATCATTTTTAGTTTTTCAGTGGAAGTATTTGATGCATGGCCTTCTGTTTCTGTCATAGTCTGCAGTTTAACATACGACTGAATTTGTTCTACAGATCTATAATGCAGTAGCGACAGATTTGTTCAAAATCAAGTTAAGTTTTGAGTTTTTGATATTCTAACTGACCATATGAACTCATATAAGCTCCTGTTATGTGTTTCACTTCTTATCCTTGTGCCTTTAAAACCCTGATACTCACGAATGTTTCCATTAGGGCTGTCAATAGATTAAAATGTTTAATCGCATGATTTCAAATTAATCGCACACTTCTGCATCTGTTCTAAACGTACCTTGAAGGGATATTCATACTCTAATATTCTTGATCAGTGTGAAGCGAATAAAGAGCTGAGAGCTGTGGTGGTGGTGGTGACTCCGCTCACATCGACAGTAAATTCACATAACTTTGTTTTTGTGGAAGGAACCAGCTGACAGGGCTTTGAAGATGAGCTCGTCGTTCAGAAGACTTATGTCTTTATCCATTTCTGCTCGTTTGTTTGTGCTTCTTTTGGAAGATTTGTTTTGTGTATTACTACTCTCTGCAGGGTAAAGATATTTGCTCTGACTTTAGATGGTGTTTGTTTGTGTTCCAAGGTCGTAAACACAGAAGGAGAAGCATTAATCACATGTTAAAAGAAATTTGCTTTAACGTGTCATTCACTTTGCAGAACATGAAGAACAGCACAAGGTGTTGACCTGGCCTCCAAATTCACTAGATCCCAAACTGATCAAGTATCTGTGATGATCCACAGAGGCCCCTCCCCTCAAAGGCCCCCCACCCCACTAACAGACCCCCAGAAGACTCATGTCCATTCTCTGATGAGTCACCACAAGGGAGACCTGCACAATATCAGGAAGGTGGTCATAATGTTATGGCTGATCGATGTGTTTCCCTTCCATTTATCTGCTGAACATTCTTAAAAATTGATGAACGTGGCTGAAAGAATAAAAAATGAGAGGTGCAGCGAGGTTTAACCGTGTGACTGATGGGAGCCGAGGCCCTGCAGCAGACGCCACTCATCCAGCCGGAGCCGCTCAGCGATTCCCCCTTTTCAACGACTCTTAATGCGACTCCGTGGAGAGACACAGAATCCGGAGCTAAACGCTCAAGACAAAGTATGCAAATTAGTAATTAGTTCAATAACAGTTTCCCCAAACATCAGCCCTTAAGCAACTGCTCTGCATCTATTATAACAATTACCATATGCAGCACGGCATCGTGATGGATCTGCCCCTCGCTGCTGCCGCCGCCGCCGCCACCGTCCCCGAGCCTCGGCGTACGAATGAGCGAACAGCGTGATAATGGGAGACACAGGAAGGGTAAAAAAGGGAGAAAACACGTTCAGCCCAGCATGACAATCAGCTCATCCCACAAACAAAGAGAAGAGGGAAAGAGACTCCGTATGTGGGAGGAAACGCTGCTTTGTCGACCTTGACACAGATGGAAATATAAATTTAACTCTCAATTAACAAACAAGTCCTTCATCCCTCTATATGTAGCGACACATGAAAGGTTCAGCTACTAAAAAAGAGTCACAGTCAGTATAGTTCAGGATTACATTTATGTGTTTTCTGAATTCAATTTAAATAAGTTTCTTTTCAAACTGGATTGCGCTGGGCTGCCTCTCCTGGAAACCTTCTATTATTTAAAAGTCTTTTACATAATACCTCAAGAAGATCTATCTGACTAACTCGTCCAAACTTCTTTGAAAACTTTTCAGCAGCTTGAAGTTTTACCAAGGAAATCATCCCTCTAAAGTCTTCTCTGTTTCAGACGATCACTCTGGCTGTTTTCAGATTTACGTCCAGACTCTGATCCAACCTGTGCTCTTCTTGCAAACACAGAGGACAGTTTTCTTTCTAAGGAGATGTCTGTCTGATTATTTCGCTGTTGTTACTGTAGAATCTGCTTTTAAATGAGAGGTGGTGAAGTGGTGACCTGAGGCCTTCAGGCAGCAGACGTATTTTCTTTGAGAGGGCGGCTGAACAATGACGGGTCTGTCCGGCTCGACCGTTTGGAATTATCCTTCGGTCTATTGGAGGCTCGCTGTGTTTTGCCTTTCTGTTTTGATCAGAACTCATTTTTTTTAGAAAGCAAACTGCTCACATGAAGTCCAGAAGCATTTGACAGCAGTTTGTTTTAGATGAGGGTTGAATTTCAGGTCTCTTTCCTGGACTGGAGGTAAATGACTACATGCAAACTCCAGTAAGTTTAACCTTGACTAGATATCTCAGCCTGATACCAGCCAGAGTATGATAACACTCTAGTTCATGTTGGTGCCATCAGAATGCATTTTGTGTTTTTGGCATCCTCCAAGCAAGAGCAGCTTCCACAAGACTGTGGTGGACAGTTGTTGTGGAGTCTCTCCTTTAGGAACCGATTCTGCTCCTGCAAAGATCTGCTGGGCCAATCAGATCATTAGGGCGGGGCTTAATGTGGTGATGGTCAGAACAGTGGTCATAAACGTCATCTGAGCACTGTGGAGTTGAATTTAAACTAAATGTCTCTGATTGGCTGGAGGACTATCCTGTAGTGTACCAGTTGAAACATGCTCCATAATAAAATCCACATGACGTGTTATCAGGCTCTGATTTTGATAAATACTGAGTGAGTCTACACCAGAGTAGATGCTTTATATTCTCAATGAAGGGCCGCCTTCCCCTGTCCTTTGCCCTAACACTAACGATGTAAAATTACATCCTGGTACATATTTGCTTTTCAAATAAAATATGTTGCATGTTAGCATTTACTAGTTACGTGCGTTTAAAGCCCAGACCTCATGTAGCTACATACATTCCTGTTACACATATATTCTAATATTTGTGACCTGTAAATCTAAGTATTGACGGTGAGACTGACTCATAACACGCAAATCAAAAGACGTTATTCCAGATCTGTTTTGGATTGATGAATTAGTGATGATGTTTCTAAAAGACCTAACAATGGACAGTGTAAACCAGGAACTACATTTTATGTGATGATCCAGTATATTCTAGTGTAAAATCATATTTTATATATGTATATATATATATATACATATATAAGTGCATGTCTGTGAAGGTTCCTAGTCATCCAGGACGTAGTAGATCCAATAAACAAAGCTGTAAGAAGGATAACTGGATAACTGGTCTGGTTTCTTGGAGATGATTTGCTGCTAGCTGGTCAGCATCCTCAGATGTTCTTATTTAAACCCCACACTTAGCAACTGAAGAAGCTACTTGGATGAACCATCTTCAAGAAACCCACCAAGTCCAGTTTGTTGGATAAAAACTAAAAGGTTTCCCTTTAAACACCAGCGAAGTGCCTCAAACCTTAACTGTTCATTTTCTGTTGTTGTTGCTGCTTCGCTCTAGAAACAGATGAAAACATGTGCCATGAAACAACAAATGCCTTGATGTACAATTATGAGACTGAGCTTCAGTTAGCTGCAGCATGGCTGCACGTTTCCATGGTTACAGGCCCTCTCTCTCTCTCTCTCTCCCTCTCTCTCTCTGAGCTGGCATACGCTAACGACACCGTTGATTTGTCGCCGGTCTCGGCAACCTTGTAAGGTGACGACGAGGCGCGGGCCCCGTGTACGCGGCGGCGGCTGGACTGCTGGTGATAATTAGTCTCTGTAGTGGCGCCGCTCTGACTGGGTGCACATGTTCCAGCTGTCACAGGTGTATTCTGGGAGATGCGGTTCGGTGACAGCCGTGACAGCACCATCTGGACCTGTCCGCATCTCGGGACGCCGACTCTGCAGTGACAAGTTGCAAGCAGTGCCGGGAGACTATGAGATTAGCGTGCACGTGTGTCTTTGTCAGTACGTGTGTGTGTGTGTGTGTGTGTGTGTTTCTGTCCACTGTGTGTGTGTGTGTGTGTCAGATACCGTGTCTGAATA
This sequence comes from Chelon labrosus, assembly GCF_963514085.1. NCBI lineage: Eukaryota > Metazoa > Chordata > Actinopteri > Mugiliformes > Mugilidae > Chelon > Chelon labrosus. The sequence continues at coordinate 29,569,596 of NC_140358.1, forward strand.
TTCAAGATGCCAGCAGCAGGAGTGCACGTTGCATGGTGTTTGTGCAAATACACGTTTCATGCAAGTTCAGGTGTGGAGGTGTGTGCACGTACATGAATGTGTGTTTGATTCTGCGTGCATCACGTGGGTTTAACTGCTGAATTCATGTTCAGTGTGCGTTTATCATGTGTGTGTATGTGTGTGTGTGTGTGTGTGTGTACTGTAGGCGGAAAGCTCGCTCTTGGATCTGTGTTTTATACTCTGTGTCTATATCTGGCAGTCCAGCAGGGATTCATGCTGCTTTCAGACACGTGTTTCAGGATTTGTGTGCATCTGTGTGTGTGTGTGCATGTGTGTGTGTGTTGACTGTACTGTAAATGCATGTAACTGTTTTATCAGCCCCTTAATGATAATGTGTCCATGTAAAACAAACAGCCTGTTTAAACAGGACTAAGCTTCTCTGCGCTGATTCTCTGTTTAACAGTTTAAAACAAAACGCTGCTGTGCCTCATTTAAAGCTCCTCTGCTTTTGGAAGTTCATGGTCCACTGACTGTTCTGTCATTCAAAGAGTCCCAGAGTTTGACCAGTTTATATTTTCCATTTTCCAAAATTTCAACAAACCATCCCGCTGCCTCTCGTCACCACGGCTTCTTTCAACCTTTTGAAGAACATAATCATAAAAATATGTAAGTAAAAGCTGTGCTATGCAGAAAGTAGCTGGAGACAAGTCCAACATATTTCCCCTGTCACGTTAGCACTAGATTTATTCTGTGCATATTGTTGCCTTAAATTGAAATTTTCTTCATGTCCTCTGCAAGACAATGCAGCAGGGACACGGCTAAATGTTCTGCATTTTCTTCAAGATTTCTAATTAAAAGGTACAGTTATAGCTTTTCTTTGAAGTTGTGTTGGATGAGGTATCATCCACATTCAGTGTGTTACCTGGGCGTACATGATGGTCGGCACGCCTCCAGCTTGGAGAAACAGACAATTAACTAAGGTGGGCGAGGTCAGCGTCAGCAAAGCGGATTTCATTCACCAAATAAAACAATCACGAAATATAGAGAGAGAAAATGTTCAAGTGCTCTGTCAATTTTTATTTCATTTAAACTTATAACTTGGAGGACATCTGAGTGCCTGATGCACTGCTTTGTGTTTCTGCATATTAATGTATATCTGAACTCATGTGTTAAAGCAGCAAAGTCACACAACAACAACACAAACTAACAGAACCTGCAACTCTGATCTGCTTTTTTAAGCAGGAACAGCTTCCGTTCCTCGTTAATATTCCATATTGTGCATTATGAATCTAGTGTATCCTGCTTCAGATCTGTGTAGGCCCTGCCGTGGACCAGACATACGTTCTAGGTGTCTGTATCTGTATGACAGCATGTTGGAACACAGTCATTTATCTAGCCTACATTTCATAGCATCATTTTTAGAGCGATCAGAAGCAGATGTAGCGTATGGTCTCATTCATATTGCTGGTCTGGATCTACTGCAGCCCGTTCAATATGTATAGGACATATACTTTTGACAAGTACGCTAGATTAATACAACATCATGTGTCTCTGACAGGAAGAAACTCAACGGTGAAGAAGTGAATATCAGACTTGCAGCCACAGACATCTCAACTGTCACTATTCTGACATGAAGCTTGAATGTTTCACTCATAGAACGAATGGTTTCAGTTCAATATTTCCCTCGGCAACTGGAAATTCATTTTAGTGGCAAGAAAAATGTATACATGAAAATAAAAAATAAAAAAAACAACCAGGTGTGAGGCCATGTACAATCTCATCATGTGCTACAGTCCGTGTGACGGTCGACTGACGCAAACGGGACTTTTTCTCTTTTCTTCACTGACGTTGGTCGTCAATATTCATCTTCTACTGATATTCAAACTTCTGTCTGTGGTGCATACACAGACCTTCGTTTCAGAGCTTCATCAGTTGCGACTATCGATGACTCATGCAGCTCAGCTAGGATCCGTGCAAACTTCGTGTACGCACAAACACGTAGACCTGGCATTGGGCTTTGAACGCATCATTATCAGAAGTCATTATTTATACATTTACCTGCTACCTGACTCATCTCCTGACCTCCTCCGAGCCCCCAAAAATCAGGCTCCACAAAATGTACAGCTGCATATGAGGAGTAGAAAAATAGCTATTAAAAAACAACAAACTCCTTCAGACTGAATGAAAAACTGAATGAGAATCAGCTTCAGATGCTCGTCAGGCTCAACTCAGAGCCTTTGTTTCTTTGAACATGACGGACGTGATGCTGCTGCAGCTAGCTTGTGTGTGGCGTTCACGGACGTGTGCGCTGAGGAGATGAAACAGCAGAGCAGATGAAACGCTGTGCATACGTGTGTGTGTGTGTGTGTGTGTGTGTGTGTGTGTGTGTCGGGGAGGAGGAGGGTGTGAGTGCAGTGAAACAGGGTGTTGCCCGTTACACTGAGCGTCCCCCTGGGCTGGTAGCTCTGGAAGCTCTCTGGAAGCTCACTTCACTCAGATACATGCAGATCAAACAGTGCATTGATCTCTGAGCTTGGTAACACACACACACACCAACACACGCTCACACACGCTCACACACACCAGCTCCAACACTACTTCTACCAATACCCCCGTTCTTTCCACCAGAAGCTGTGTGAAATATGAAACACATGTTAATTATGATCACAACAAGTGTCAGTTACCGCTCACTCTAAAGCCTTTTTTCCTTCCATCTAAGGAAAGTGAAATGAGCTCAGCACCCGTTTTCCCCAGCATCACTCTGATTGGCAGATATAAAACGTATTTGTAGCACGGTTGTTAATTTAAAGCTACTTCCATTGTGTTTTTGACACTAGAGGGTGGAAAAGCTTTGCAGCACAGCAGCAGACACTGTCGCCAGTCAAAGTTATGACTGATGGGTTAGTTAACAGCTGCACTACTGGGATGATCATGCTGCTTCCATTATTAGGCTCTAAAGTCAGTATATTTAATATATTTCATCATGAATACTTGCCAGCGGGTGAATAAACTGTGAAAAGTTGAACTTCTACAACCAGATCCATTCTCTAACGTCGAGGGCGTCCTATAAACCGGCCCTCACAGCCACTGTTTAGATGCAGAACCAGTGTGACGCCGTAACGTTGGACTTGCAGTGAATGTAGGTCATGGAAAACCAAGGAAGATGGCGTAACTCATAGTGTTTACTTGTCAGCTTATAGCATTTTATTGCATCAGAGTTGCATAAGCAGACGTAGACGTTGTGCATATGTAGGACACACGGTATGGAAAAGCTTTTATTTATAGAACTAAGACATTGTCTTTTCCTTTGAAATAAGATACAACAGGATACTCAGACTAATGATGGTGGCTTGGTTTGTCCAGCTGTATTGATGGAAACACTCTGAATGTCTCTGATTTTGGTTTGTGGGTTGTAGTTGTTAACCGACCAGAACCCTCAGGAAATGATGCTTCTGGGTTCACTTTTGACCACTGTATTTCAGAATCTAGTCCCGTTAAACAGACACTGTGCTGCCTTCCAGCAAACCATGTGTTATTAAAAAACAGCTGCAGTTAAATATCGGAAATAAAATGATGTGCACACAGAGAGCACAAATCTGTCCGCCGGGGCTTCAATTGTCTCCAGAGACACTGGAAACAGCAATCAGCACAAACACACACACACACACACACACACACACACACTGCTCTGTATGCCACCGGGTGTGTGTCAGTCTCTGCAGCTTTCACCTGCTGTCCAGTAATCTGCAGCAGGGATGAGATGGACAACAAATGAAAACAGTTTTCTCTCATTTCATTCAGATTGTTTATTTATGCATACCAATAGTGTGAAGAGCCCTTGATTTAATTGAAATCCTCCCGGCAGCAATAACAGAATCTTAAGATGAGCCGCAGACGGAGCGGGATGTGTTTGGTGAGGCTAAACATGCCCCGTAGCCAACTCAGAGCCAGCTACTGTAGCTTCAGTCTAACAAACGCTCTGCTCTGTATTCCTGCCGCACACGTGGACTCACAGCCGCCGTGTTCTCAATTAAGTCGCCCGCAACACGTCGGCCCATAGCTGAATATTCCTACGGCCACTGGCCGTGAAAGATCCTGTGAATATTCATGATCCTCAGAGGGTTCATTTAAATCATTTCTCTAACCCCTCCTGACCTCTCCTGCAGCTCCGGCGTCAGGCCAAAGTTTCCACATTTTAGATTTTGTTCCATGAATGAGCTGGACATGTTCAGAAGTATTTGGACGCCTCCTGTAACAGCCTCCACGGCGCTGGTTTCAGAGTTTTCATTGGATTTTCTCCCATTAAGACACAAAATCCAACCCTGACGTTGGCTGAAGGATGCTGAGTGGGGACCCTGTTACTTATTTATGGAGTTTTGTGCATCATGGAACAGAAACACTATTGTATAAAATACAGACACTGTGCAGCAGAATTAATAAAAGGAACAGAAACTAAACCAACAGAAACCTATGGACGACTGGAATCAGTGACAATAGTTTGAAAACAAATACTTAGAAGTTTGTGTTTATACATTATCTGCTGGTAAAATTACATATGAAATACTGACACATATGTTTTTGATACTATATATATTTAAGGATGCCTTTAATGTATGCAATGGTCATTTATTGTCATTTCTTCTGATGCTACACTAAATGATTCATTTTTATTTGGTTTTATTTTTCAAGGTTTAACAGTTTAAAACATTATTTCATGAAAAGCACCTTCAGTGACAACAATCAATATAATTATTTTGACTTATTTAAAATAAATAAAAAGGAAAACAGTTTTAAAACAACCTTTTTTTCACATCATTTAAATAACACATTCAGTGCATTCATCTGTATTCTTTATTTGACATTTATTTTAGTGATTTGGTTCATGATTGTTCTTAAACATTAAGAGCAAAAGTTTTTTCTTCCCCAAAGCCCAGAAACTCGCTGCCTCTTCCTTGAATCTCTAACTTTATTGATAGATTGTCAGTGAGTTGTAAGCACCAGCGTCTGCACTCAGGGATTATCAAAGACAGAGGCAGAGATAGAGCCGGTCTGCATCGCTGCACAGTCAGACGTATTTTCATTTCAAACTAGATTTCCAATCAGAGCCATCTGCCTGTCGAAGCCTCTTTTCTGTGCATTTGGACTCGTTTTGAAGAGCTCGGCTGCTCTCGTGTGAAACCCTCCTGCGCGTCGTCAAAGGATTACACACTCGTCTGGCTGCTGACACACCTCAAGGATCCCGAGCGTCTCTCCAGACACGACGCGAAGAAGTTGACAAACCCCAGGAGTCCTGAAAAAGTTCTCAGTTTGTGTTGCAGCATCTGTTTTCTCATCATCGCTTGTGCACAGTGTAAACAGGAAGTGACCCCCCCGCCTCCATCTAATTGACAAATTGTGACCATGACCCCGTCCTCATCACGCTGTCACATCCCAAAACTCCCCCCTGAAATTTCCCATCATTCCTCCTCCTCCTCTTCTTCTTCTCTTTGATGAAGAGGATCAGCAATCAGAGCTCCAAACATAGCGTGACCCCCCCCCCCCCACACACACACACCTCCTCCCCACCGCCACCATGACTACACGTGCACACACACAACAAACACCAACCCTCCAGTGTCTCTCAGGCCTCACTAATCCTCTGATTCGTTCCATTTTTCCAAGCGGGCAGTGAAGTACTCACACTCAGACACATCAAAGACACACGGCAACATTTCCTCTGACTGTGTGTGTGGGTGTGTGGGTGTGTGAATGTGTGTGTGAATGTGTGTGTGTGTGTTGTGTTTACAGTCAGTCAATGAGTTTCAGCTTCAACATGCAGCACTATGGATTGAAGACACAAACACACACACACACACCAGTACATCACTACATGTGTTCCACTGAGAAAAATAAAACGGTGAATGAATGTAGATGATTTCACGTCAATAATCATTGGGTTTGTTTGAAGCGAAGTGTTGAACTGATTTGTGTGTGAGATCATTTAATCCAGGGGTGTCAAACATACGGCCCGCAGGTCAAGCCCAGCCCACCAGAGGATCCAGTCTGGTCCAGAGGATCCAGTCTGGTCCAGCGGGATGACTTTGCAAAGTGCAAATATGACATAGAATACTTTAACTGCAATTTTTTTTAAGGAAATTTGCATGGACACCAGTTGCACCAGACTTGGAGGAAATGTCTTCTTGAAACTCAACCTCTTGTCTTTGTTTCAGCTTTGGTTTTTGGAGCTAGAGCTTGTCTTTCCTCTGCCTTACAGTCATTCTTCCTCTGTGTATTTTTCTGTATATGTGCACCATAAATAAAAATTCATGCTGCATCTACTGTTATGAGTTTCCTTCTTCCTCTTTTTTTTTTGGCCATTTTTGTAGATAATCCTCAGACGGGGCAGAATGCATCTGAGATGAGTTCAACAACAGGATGCAGCAGAGCAATCACATCTATGCATTGTTATCCTCCATCTTCACACACACACACAATCATAACGGAAAGTGTTTCCAAAGTGTGTGTTTATCTCAGGCTGGAGGAGACGTGTCACCTGGGACATAAAGTGGAGACAAGGCCAGAAGGTCAGAGTTAATGTTGATCATGTGAAATATTTAATTCCTCCATAAAACTGCTGCTTTGTTGTTGGTTTCAGTTGCAGTTAAATGTCACGTTTCTGATGTTTATTTAGTAGAAAAACTCAAGCAGAGTGAGATTTGGGTACGTTCTAATAGTAGATTGTTGCACAGAATTAGGATTTTCTGAAATTCAGTTGGATGCAAAATTACTCAAACTAAACATCAAGTAATAAAACGTTGAGCTCTGGTGCTTGTGACCTGGCGTTAGCGTTTTTAAATGAAGCCTTTTAACTGAGCGTTGAACGGTCTCAGTGACTGGCGTCGAGTGTTTATTGGTGTGAACAGGTCAGGAGAACGCTCCAGGATCCAGTCAGCTGGACTCTATCACACGGACACCGTCGTGCACTCGTGGTAAAAGCCCAAACGTTCTGCAAAGGCCAGTTCAGACGGATAATAAGAGAGGTGAAGACAAAGCGTGGAGGTTTATCCCGTCTGCGCTCTGAGCGTTTCTCAAGCCGTCTGAAAACATCAGGGACTGATGTGGCGAGTCTCCCTGCGTGTCTCTGACCTGAAGGACGCGCATGCTGAGGCTCATTCATCAGTAATTGCTTGCCCACTGTAGCGCTGACCTTTGACCTGCTGGCATTTAGAGCTGACACGTGGGTACTTTATGCTCCTGAGTGTTGCTGCAGTCTGTCATTGTGGAGGACAGACTGTGCGGTTAATTGCGGGGCAGGGAGACGCCGCTTTCACGTTGATGCATCAATAGTGACAATCTAATAATATCATGTAGAGTGAAACATCAGTCGCTGGGTATTCTCCGGCGAACCAGGGACTTCTACTTCAGAAACTTTGTCAGTTTGGCTCATGATATTGGATGCAGCTCTTTCTCCCGTCGGTGTTCAGTAACGTCCTCACAAAGCAAAGACGTCTCTAATTCAAACCCTCCGCTCGCTACAAGGCGTCCTCTTTATCACTGTGCACAAAAGAATGTAAAACACTGCATCTGCATGACAATGGTGTTGTGTTCAGTGATGAGACAAGGAGAAACAGAGGAGGTCTGGACAGACACAGCACGTCCCATTAACTCAGTGACAATATAAACAGGGTTATTATTAAAGCCTGATCATATCACAGGCTCTGCTCACTCCTGCTACTAACATCCGTCTCCAGTGGACACCTGGGATCAGGTCTCAGCTCCACCATCAAAAATAAAGTCACCGCTGCAAACAGTCTGCTGTTAAAGAAATGTGACGTTATAGAAGAATGCTTAGATTTAATTATTCTGTGTCCAGAGGCACTCACATGGCTCGGAGGGGACTGAGATAGAATCTGCCATCAATTAACATCTGTTCCACCTAGACTTTGGTGCCTGTGGATGTTAGAGAGCGTTTCATATGATACATGTATGATGCTGAGAGCAGAGACGCCTACAAACACATGGAGGCGACAAACTGAACTTTAGTCAGACTTAGACTTTATTCATCCACAAGGAAAACAACTTGGTCACAGTCGCTCAGTTGCACATAAAAGTACTCTTGAGAACCACAAGTAAAAAGAAAGATAAAATTAAATCAAATTAAAATAAAATATAAGTAAAAATCTGGTAAAATAATATAAATATTTTGAGCAAAAAATGTACAACATTTATATGGAAGTAAATCTATATTCTATCCACAGGACGGATTAATAACAAGGTGTTATCTTGTTGTTGTCCAGCTGGATAGAGTAGAGGATGAATGACGATGAATTGTCCATGATGGAGAGACGTTTGTCCAGTGTCCTACTGTCCCTCACTTAGATAAACGTCTCCAACTCTCTGCCAATAACTTGCCCAGCCTTTCAGATCCACTTGTCCATCCTACTGATGTCCTTTCTGCTGATGCTGCTCCCCCAACAAACCACAGCAAAGTACAGACTGATGCTGTTCATGTGGACTCCCAGCTACTTGTCCGTCCAGGCCCTGGATGGTGATGGGCTCCACTGGTGTCCTCTTCCTCCTGAAGTCAGTGACCAGCTCCTTGGTCTTGTCCACATTCAGGAGTAGCTGGTTTGCCTGGGACCAGTCTAAAAAGTCTCAATGTCAATTTATATTTTAATTTTTGTTTTATTGATAATACTTTTAGTTATCAGTATCAACTTTACTTATTGAAATGTCCATATGAATACAGCGTCACTGCTTCAAAACCAGTCTGAGTTAGACATGGATTAGTAAAGCAAAGAGTCCAGGGCTGAAAGGAGACTGATGTGGTCTTGTTTATTAGAATTTGTTAGAAGTTGAGAAAAATGCAGTTATGATGTTTCTCCAGAGATGCTCTACATACTCTACTGTGTTACGTCCACATGTGGTGCAGTCAGATCAGATCAGATCAGATGTTAATGCCACAGTCATCAAGACATATTTATCCTGCAACTGTCTGCAACTGACACTTCAGCTCCCTATGAGCACACAAGTCGTATATTTTCAATACATACAGAGCTGAATATGTGGACTGACCTATGAGCGCTGAGGCATCCCTGAGAAAGAAGTAGAATATGTTGCTGGCACGTCTGGAATTCCTCGCTCAGGCTGTTGCCACCGCGACCCAGCTTTGGATAAGTGGATGGACGATGCATGAATGGACACAGGGACAGTAAATGTCACACCTTTCCTTTAACTCCCAGATATTCAGCAGAAGAAGCTTTTACTCTGCTCACATTAAAGCTTCTCTTTTTCAATGAATGAGGATTTGTCTGAGCCGGCGACGGCTGGAGGCCGGAGAGCTTTGATACCGAGGTGACAGGTTCTCATTTTCTAATGAAGTCGTCCAGCAGAGTCCCGCCTGAAACAGACTGACACAGGGTACGGGAAATAAACTCCTTTACTTTGGACATTCACTCTCATTAAAGACGACTTCCTCTCTGAACTCCTTAATCTAAGCGAGAGGTCAGAGGTCGTCTCATGCTCTTCTCCCCCTGTTTTTCTTCTTCTTCCTTTTAACTTTCACCGGAGGAGAGAAAGTGTTGGTTATGTAAGCCCAACGAGGTCGAGAATGAGTCCCATTAAACTCTTTACAGCTCTTTGAAGCGGCGCAGCCTCTATTCAGTCAAATCTTTCAGCTGAATCCAGACGTGTTTTAGCGGAGTGATGGAGGCAGATCACACTGAGGGAGAGGCTTCGCTTTTCAAAGGTGGTTCAAAGGGTTAGAGAAAAAAAAAAAAAGAGGAAGTAAGCCTCCACAAAAATACACGATGGTACGACGCAGCCACCAGCACGCAAAAAGGGAAATTAAAGGGCTTAGCATCGACGTGTCTGTGTGCCTCGGTTCATTCTGGGCTTGTACATCTCTGTTTCTCAGCGATATGGAAGTTTGACTGGAAGTTTCAACTCATCGATCAAAACTTGAGGACCGCTTCAAACTGTGGAGAACTCCGGTCTGACATAGCAACAGCTCAGGTCACATTTGATAAATGAACTCATCTGAAGTAGAGGAAAAAGAAGTCAAAGAAGTTTAAAGATGATTTTCAGAGGAGCAGGTATAATGCATCTCTTTACACAGCCTCTTTATCGCTATCATTTTTTTTAGCACATGTCTGTTTGATGCTTGCAGAGATTTACAGTCTGCGTAGTCATAATGTTTGGGCAGACGTGTGAGGAAGCTCACGGGGATGCAGATTTGACGACACAGACGATGCAAGCTAATCAGGCAAACAGTGACGGTTGAGGGATCAAATAACCGACGGCGGCGGCGCTTCTGTTCGTTCTAAGTTTATCTACTAAAGAGGAAACAGGAAAATGCAGGTATGACCAACAGGAGCTGCATGGAGGAGAACAGAGAGAGAGGAAGAAAAAGGAATATAACTAAAAGTAAATCCAGGTTTTGGAAGAATAAAATGTGTTAACAAGGAAATGAATGACTTATTTGAAAGTAAAAGCAAAAGAATTGTTACCAAAACCTGCTGGACCTGAACTATCCAGGGAGAAACAGACTGGTGGAAATAATCCTGGAGTTTGTTTAAACAAAGTCTCTTGTTTACTGGCTTGGATTCAAAGTTTCCCTACACTCACTTCATATGTAAGTCTAAATCTTCTAAACTCTCCAAGATGCCTTTCATCAGCGTGAAGACCCCTCAGATACATTTACACCGTGGACAGTATAAAGATGGACGGCAGAGCTGCTCCTCTAAAGTCAATCTAACTCAAGTAGAGCTCCCCCTGGTGGCTGGCTGCAGTATAGGTCATAAGCTCCACCCCTTCCATGTTAGTGGGCGGGACTTGGGACAAACTAAAACACTAAAATACACGTCAAATACATTTTTTTTCAAGAATGGTTTCTGTCATTTCAGGTAGTTAATATAGAGACATGTTGTCCATATTTATATACAGTCTATGATTTAAACCCATAAACTAGACGTTCAAACTGATCCCTCTCATGAACACAAATTTTGATTTTGAAAGTTGTATTGTAAATGTCGATATATTAGTACTAATTTAAATGACCACTACTAATAATAATCTGTAGTCAGTTCAGAATGACATTCATTTAAAAGCCAATCCAAAGTCTCAGACGATTTCTGATGAAATATTTAGTTTTACCCAGAAAACAGCGTGGCTCCAATTTAATGTGATAACATTCAAATACAATTTTTTTCTCCCTGAATACATTTTTAACAACAAGTGTCCTGGTATCTTTCTAGTTTCCTGTTCAATTCATTTTCTTGTTTACGCTTGTTTCGTTCACAACACGATTTAACAATAACACATGTTTGACGAGGAAAATGTAAAATAGCAGCTTGAAGCTGAACAGATGATTTAAACAAACAGAATTTAACTCGAGTTTCCATTTTTCCCGCTGCGGTCCTGAACGCCTCCTCTTTCCAGGTACATTATGCAACGTCCTCTTTCATCTCCACCATCTGCATCCTCCAACAATACAACAGCAGCAGCCTGCTAGCAAACACAGCTAGAAGAGAGAGTGTGTGTTTATTATCAACAGCCGTCATTCAGCCTCCAGGGTCTGGGAGTCCCTGATGATGGAGCCATCCATTATTTACCTGGCAGTCCAGCAGGAAAAAAAAAAAGTAAAAAGAAAAAGAAAATCAATAATTTAAATTGGAATTATTCAGATGCAGCTTTGAATGTTAACGAGAGAGAGAGAGAGAGGTGGGATACTAACAAAGAATGCATAAAAAGACAGAAAGATAGAAAAGGCTGGAGAATACAAACAGAGAGCCGTGCAGGGAGAAAGAGATTAAACAAAGCAACAGAAAAAAGGAAGAGTAGTATAGAGAAGAGAGGATGAGATTTAAAATGTCCAGAACAAACAGAGTTTAGTTCATCAAGGGGAAGACAGATATACAATAGAAACACTGCAACACAAGCTAATAGTCATAACTTCCTAATACTGTGCAGGTCTCCCTTGTGGTGACTCATCAGAGAATGGACATGGGCCTTCTGAGGGTGTCCTGTTGTTAGTGGGGGGGCCTTTGAGGGGAGGGGCCTCTGTGGATCATCCCACAGATACTTGATCAGTTTGGGATCTAGTGAATTTGGAGGCCAGGTCAACACCTTGTGCTGTTCTTCATGTTTTTTTTTTTAGTTGTTCCTAAAGTGTTTTTGTGTGTGTGTCTGTGTCAGGCTGCATCCTGCTGGGGATGGCTGCTGCCATCAAGGAGTGTCATTGCTATGGGGTGGGGGTGCCTGGTCTGGTCTAGGTGGGTGCTACATGTCTAAGTAACATCCACACCAATGAATGCCAGGTCCAGAAGTTTCCCAGCAGAACACTGAACTGTCACAAGATGGTTTAAATGTTATTCACTTCTCCTGTCAGTGGTCATAATGTTGTGGTTGATCGGTGTATAAACACACACGGGCTGAGGGGTTGATGGGACACAAGGAGAAACCAGTTAAACAATCAAAGAAAGTAAAGCAAGAAACAAAACACCAAACAGGGTGACAGTAGTTATTGTGTCTGTAGAACTAAACAACAATAGTTGTACTGTATTAATATGTAACTATAATTAAGTTAATGTATTATACCGCGCTGTATTGTTCTGTAATGTAGATACTGATATATTAATTAATAATAATTAAAATGACCTCTACTAAAAAGACAGAATGCCATTATAATCAAATATTCTCTTGTTTTATTCACTCAGTTAACTTTCAGGTTACAAAAACACTTTTTAAAATACAGATTCTCATTAAATATTTTTCTTAAATTTATCAACATTTTCGGGCCCAGAAAACAGAGCAGCAGCAATTTCTTGTCCAATTTAACCTGATAACATCCAAATACATTTTTTAACGAGAAGAAGCGTCGCGGTATCTTTTCTTGGTTTCCTGTTCCATTTATTTTCTCGTTTATGTGCAGGTTTGTTTCTCTGCTCAACACAAAGTTACAAACTCACAAAACACAAAACAAGAAAAAAAAACACAGATTAGAGCAGAAACAGACGACACTGAAACGTTACGCTGCATGTGAGTTTCATTCTAAAACCCTGGATGTTCATCTGCTCCTGGTTTCAGCCTGTCCACCACTGATGTTGGCTTCCACTTCATCCTAAAGGCGCTGGTTTGGGTCCAGATCAGAGAAACTAAAGTTATAAACTGTTTCCTCCGAAAAGCTGGAAGCTTAAGAGACGGTTTAGATTTACCTTCAAATTAAACCCAGAGTTGTTTCACTCTCGGTGTCCACATACTTCTGACCACATAGTTTGGAGGACAAAGAAAAGACACCTGTCACTTCCACGTCAGTGTGTCCAGGTATCTGTTTGTCCATCTGTCCTCTCTCTGTTGGCAAACTCAGAGAGACAGAGAATATGGAAATGTCCTCCGCTCTGCTCCTTCATTATTCATATTTCAGTCGCCGCTGAATAATCAGATTACGGCTGATGAACGTGCTGAATAATTCAGGAGGCTGTGATTGGGCCTGGGATGCGACCCGGGGGCGCTGGTGGGGTGGGGTAGTGGGGGGTGGTAGAGGACCGGAAACGGGATCCTTAGGGGTGCCGAGCGTCGCCCCCTCTTCGCCTCCCTGCGGCTTCTCCTTCCTCCGCCTCGCTCCTTTCGCCACCGCTTTCCAGTTCAACAGCTGGGTTAATGACCGTGTGGTGGAGTGGAGGGGTGGGGGTTGGGGGGCTGCAGGAGGCCTGAGGACCCTGCTCTCCCTGAAACCTGCTGCGACCGAGCGGGGCTGGATAATAGAAGGGTGGTGTCAGATTGATGGCTGTGCCGCATGGCGCCATGATTGGCAGTGATGAGGTTACACAACCACCCGTCAACACAAACTCACACCATTCTTCACGTTTAATGCAGAAATGAGCCGTAGCATCACAGGTAGTACCTCATTATCTGGAAACTCAGTGTGTTCATCCGATCTGGAGTGAATATACATCCCAGGATACAGATACCGTAGAGACAGACGCTCAGATCTAGCAAAGAATCACAGGACATCCAGAAACAAACAAAGCTGAAACAAACTGGACGTTTCAGAAATGTAACACGACGTGTGTGACTGGAAAAGCTGGGATTGGTCCGAGATGCATTTCCTTGTTCATGTGTCTCAGCGGCAGGACGAGCAAAGTTCAGCCTCCTACAAACCAAGTGTTCTTTAGCAGCTATTAATCTCTGTGCTTTAAATCTAGTTTGGGTGTGATGGTGCTATGGGCAGGGCTGTAACAATGAGCACTCTCTGCATTTACCTTTGACACAATAACACACAAATAAATAAGCTGGTCGATGCATCCACTTCCTTTACCTCTCGACCTGCACACGTGAAGGATTTAATGCACAGCAGCCGGTCCTCTTAGATAATGTGGTAATGTTTGGAAGCAGGACTGTAGACACCGTGTTGCTCTGATGTTCCTTTAATTCATCCTTTTCCTGTTTAACTGAGTCTTGATTTTAGACCAACAGCTGATGTGACTCGTGTTGTTTCAGAATTGGAAGACCACCACGACACCTCAGTCCTTTTCTGCCCCAGCCTGCTTTAGTGAGTCCAGCTGGATGTGATTAAACCTGGCTGACCCCCAGTGGCTCTGGAGGGGTGGAGGGTGGAAGTGTAGTGATGAACCTGGGCAAAGGTGGGGGGAGGAAAGGTCAGTCACCAACACCAGGACCTTCACTACACCACCTGCTAACCTGGCACACTATGTGAGTGTAGGATGCTCGACCAAGGGAGTCGGTTTGTCTGGGACAGATTTAACTATCCAGGTTTTATTGAACAAAACACTGAAAACAAACACACATGCTGAATAGTTAAAAGGTAATTCAGTCTGATTGTCAGATTAGGTTTTAGCTGATTCCAGTTCAGGACTTGTTCCAGCTTTGTTTTTAGTGACCTGGATGACTGAGAACCTTCACAGAAACATGCACAGTGGAGCATCAGAGCATTATTTGATTCAGTCCTGCAGCTCTATCAGAGAGCTGCCGTTAAAATGCTCTCAGTGTCTGGTTCCGTCTCGCTGCGTTTTGTTGTGGTGCCGTTTGGGATCCGACCGACTGCCTGTGCCTGCGTGCGTGTTGTCTTATCGTGTGTGGTTAGCTTAGCACTGTTAGCAAACACCGCCTGGGTAAATACGACGAGGGGCCGCCCCGCATGAATTCGCTGTTCTGCAGACTTTGTACAACTGTTGAGTAAACACAACTGTCGTCGTCCAGGTTGAAACGTTCTCACAACAAAGCAAGCAGGAGGTGGGGAAGGTACTCAGATCCTGTTTAAATTTACATCTGAACTTCATTAAGTGCTGCGTGCAGCTGAACGCTGTGTCTCCAGGAATGCTGATGTAAATCTGAGAATGTGCATGAACACACTGAATAAACCAGATCAGTTACTAAAACAAACATCCAGCACTTTAACATGACTTATACGACTTAACATCTTTCTGTGTTTGATTGCTTTAAATTACATCCACGTTCTGCACAAATGCATGAGGAAGAGCATCCTACAGTATGATGGCTGATGTGTTTGTGTTCGTTGCACAACCTAAATCCATCTGTAGTTTATTTGTAATTTACACTGGAGTGCCTGATGATTTTAAAAAGTGTTTGCATGGCCCTGGGTTTGGT
Organism: Chelon labrosus; assembly: GCF_963514085.1. Classification (NCBI taxonomy): domain Eukaryota; kingdom Metazoa; phylum Chordata; class Actinopteri; order Mugiliformes; family Mugilidae; genus Chelon; species Chelon labrosus. Next base: position 29,585,202 of record NC_140358.1, read on the forward strand.
CTTTCAGGCTTCAATCAGCTGATTAGAAGTTAGAGACATGAACCCCCTGAAGACACAAAAACAACCAGTCTGCATGTGTCATGGTCGTGACACGCCGAGCCGACAGTTGGCCGTTTGCCTGCGTCGTGCCGTCCGTCAGAATCTGCAGACCTAGTTTTTGGCAGCGTGTCCTGGAACGTTGGCACTAGATCGGATCTCTGTCGGCAGATTTACATCTGATTTAGCTCGTTCAATTGGAGCAAGTCAGTCAGAGAGATCACTCTGATTGGCTGTTCAGCTTGGAGAACAAACGAGCATTAAAATCCACAAATATTTCCACAGCAACATCTAGAACTAATGAACGGATCAGACAGGTCTGGATGACAGCGTGTAGCTCTTCCTAGCATCTCAGCTGATACTATCTCTTCATAGCCTCCTTGCTAATAGTAGCTCTTCTTAGCATTTGAGCCTCACAGCTGATAGTAGCTCTTCCTAGCCTCCCAGCTAACGGTAGCACTTCCTAGCCTCCCAGCTTACGGTACCGCTTCCTGGCCTCCCAGCTAACAGTAGCTCTTCCTAGCTTCCTAGCATCCCAGCTAATAGTAGCTCGTCCTAGGTTCCTAGCATCCCAGCTAATATTAGCTCTTCATTCCTTCCTTCCTAGCCTCACAGCTAAGAGTAGCGCATATTCAGTATGAAACGTAACGTGGCAGCAGAACCCACAATACGACAGCGGCAACAGAGCCGATGAGGCGTCCATGCGTGTTCACATCAGATCCCTGCATGTAGAGCATGAGGAGCATATGGAGACGAAGACGCATCGCTGCAGGTCCGATGTTCAGTCACAACCCCAACAAGACGTCCAGGCTCGTCTTCATTCATCACTTTATCTCAGATCATTTGCAGGTGTAGAGATGGGATAAATTCATCCAGGACATCTGACCAGAGGTGATTCTAAAGTCTGTTGTAGTAAACACATTCTAACCCAAGGACAGAAAAAGCATCATTTAGTTCCTGCACGGATCGTCTGCTCCCACTTTGAAACTTATAAAATATAAATCTTGTTTATTATGCTGCACTTAACACACTTTCACTTTGTCTTGTTCAGGTAAAACTTTAGGGACATGGTGTTAAATAAAAATAGTTCATTTATAATGATCTACAGATTAGATCTGGATTATTTCCATATTTAAACTTCTTTATCTTGTGTTCATGGCTGTGGTCCGTGTGTTTTGTATTTTGGGACCATTCAGAATTGATGTTATTTTAAAATTTGAGGCCAACAAGCCTCTGGATCATATTTACTCAGCTTTAGCTTTGTTTTAGGACGCTTTCTGCCAAACGTCACGGCTCTGTGACTTTTAATGATGTAGCAGCTCTGTATTTGAGTTTCCGTCCCAACACTGGTTAACTGGAAAAGAAAAGGAAGATGTCTCTGAGGATCAGGCTGCAGGAGGAACTGCACTAAGAGAAGCGTTTTAGGCAATGACGCACACAGCGACTGGCCGATAAGAGTTAACATGACAAAGAATGAGGACCAGGTTAAGATCAGCTTGACTCAGTCTTTGATAGAAGTTTATTAAAACCATGTTCTTATTAATGTGGCAGACAAACAGCAGCGTGCAAACTGGAAATATTTGACTTTTATACATAAGCAGAACTTTTCTTTTTCATTTTTTAATTATCCACAAAAAGTTTCACACATTTATTGCAGCAATGGAAATGTACGGTCCTTGTAATTTCTAAAAAAAAAAAAAAAGAAAGAAATTTGAATACATAAAGTCTAAACAGGATGCATTTTCATGAGAAAAGAATAAAATCTAAAGGAACAACTTATCTCCTTCTCCTTCCTTTCTTTATTTTCTTTCCTGTTTCAGTCGAGTCACGACAGACATTTATTCTTGCAGCCCGAGCAGCGAACGTTCTGCTCCATCTATAAACACATGTACAGGACGTACAGCTGCTGTCGGTCCCAAATTACCAAAAGCAATTTCAGAGGAAAATCAAAGATGAAAGTACATCATCATTTGTCAAACACGCAAACAGAGAGGGCTGCCAGGGAGCTGCTGGTAGTGGTTCAGCGTTGACCTCGCACTTTGTAAACTTCAATCCACTCCGGCCTGGAGTCGAGCCGAAGCCGACGCCGGTGCCGGCGCTTTGCTCGGAGGCCGTTGAGAGCAGCGTTGAGAGGAGAGCTGGAATCAAAGCTGATGTACAAACAAGACAATGAGTCTTTTAAGGCCGCAGGACCCAACGTCTCCTCCGACCATCCAGGCTGAACTAGGTCAGCCGTCCCAATCTCCCCCCGGGACAAGAGCCGTAGTCAAACACTAATCAGTGCTCGGCCAAGGGTGCGCTTCATTTATGCGCCTGCGGGACCCTGGAGGAGCTGCCCACCCCGCCCGCCAACTCTGCTTTCTTAGTAGGAGTTACAGCCAAATGCTGAAGGACAAAGTTTACTGTCAGAGCTACTGAAATGTCGCTGTTAATCAAAGTGGAGCTGGGTTCAGACGCTGACCTCCTGGTCCTACACACACTGGGGTTTCCTCGCAGGGCTCATGTACTTTGGCGTTTTGGTATTTGGCCCAGGATTTTTTGTTTACAGCATAATGTTTCCCGGCGCTTTCATAATGCATCCGACTGAACGCTGCAGGAGTCTGGCCCTAGATCAATTTCTATGAGAGTTAAACCAAATACGGAGCATGATGGGGAGTTTGTTAGTAACCCAGTTTCAGAAGGACGGGCTCCACCAAAGACCACATTGCTGGAGAAACTTAAAGTACGTTCGTTATCTGTTTGGACATTTAAGTTTATTATGTATTGATTTATATTAAAACCAAACAGCAAACACGTTAATCCAACTTTCTGACAAACTGACAGCGACAAATAGAACGACTGAGACAAGGTCGACTGGACTCGTTGGGTTTCATCCAAGAAGCTTCTTCACTTCTAATAACTGTTGAGAAGTTCATCTGTAGATGGTGTCCACCTGAAACTCACATGACTAGAGTCTGTTAACAACCTGTTTTCTTTACTTAATAAAATGACCCATGGATGTCCAGTGGCTCCAGTCTCAAGGTGTAACCAGGGGTAGAAGGTTTTTTGGAGTCAGACAGATAGATGCCATTAACTGGGAGAAAGAAAACCACTGGATTAAAACTCTAAGCATCTGATATACCGTGACCATGAATGAGAACCCTCACAGACACACCTCCAGATATAAGAGCATGAAAAGACAAACAAAAGAGCTGTGACTGATGATTTCATGTCTATACAGCTGGTGGAAACGCACTTTAAGAACAGGAGTAATGTGGATAAAGTGGCCACAGATGCCGAACCCTAACCCTAACCCTAACCCTAACCCTGGCTCAAGTCTGTCCACAAACTACCCCTGAATAAAACTGGTATTTTAACGTGTACTCAGCAGGAAGCAAACATTTCCTTCAGCTAGTTTAGTTTGCTCTGATTAGTGGTTGTTATTTCATAAATGTAAAAGTAAAAATTCTGCACGATGCTTCAGAGTTTAGATATTGTTGCATTTTAGTAAATGAAAAGAAAACAGCAAATCTTTACCAACATTAGCCCCAACAAGCTGCATCTTCCCTCCATTTCCGCTCCTCACAGACTGAACCTTGAACGTAACAATGCCGTTTCATATCACTAATTTATTACATGTTGATTCTAACCTCCACTCCAGCCTTCAGTTCTTTTAAAGCCATCTTGTCTTTTCATATCTCAGACGTCGTAGCGTCCCGATGATCTAACCTCAGTAAGTTTCTGTGTCTGCAGTGAGAATCTTTCTCCCTGGAAAGAAGAAAATCAATCCTAAACTGGTCAGCTGTAATGAAAACAGTGTTCTGGTCCTTTAAATGATATTTAGCAGTTAATCTGACTTTAGATTGAATGTGTGAGTCGCGTCACGCTGCTGTCAGAGCGCGTCTTATCTCAGCATTAATTCCAGTGGCTTCCTAAGATCGTCAGGCGCCGGCTCGTCCTGCTCGTTATCAAATTAGACCGAAGGCCTCCTTCGGGGAGAAATAAATTGAAAATTTCTCTCTTTTTTTCCCCCGTTTTCTTTGCTTTAAGTAAATCAGTGATCACTGGAAAAACCCCGGAGACTCAGCAATAATCAAATTACTCTCGGCTGATGTGAAGTAGGGCTGATAATCGGCATCAGCGGGGACAGGAGGTCCTGAACACACACACACACACACACACACACACACACACAGTCTAACTCTAACTCCTGTTTCTATCTTTGAATGGACTTTCCATAGAACATAAAACACTTCCTAACCCCATACCCCACCCATCTCAACTCAGAGCTTAACTCTAACCTCTTCCGTCTCTTTCTCCACAGCCAGATTAATTTCAGTCCTTCAGTTAGCATCACTTTACTCGCCAGGCTTCCCCCAAAGCCAAAGAAACATTGCACAGAACATTCAGGGTAAGGGATTGTGGATTCTTCATCCACTGAATCAGACAGCAGCCTCCAGTTACCCCCCCTCACAGGAACCCGCCTCATTGAATCTTTCTGAAATCAGTCCCAACAGTTCTTTCAGACCATGATCAGGGGCCCTGCACCCGTATCCCCCCCTTTGGGACTTTCCTCAGGTGCGACCTCCCCCAGAGAGGTCACCCAGCCACCTGAGCACCTGCCACCTCATGCATCTCCACTGAAGAGGGGCAGGAAATGGGGCGGTGAGGGCTTCATGTGGTCTGCAAACTTCCACATCAAGGAGCGTTGGTTGACTGAGGGTGAATGACCAAGGACCAGCCCCCAGAATTGGTTTTCAGGGCTTTTACAGGAGTCACGGTGGTATAAGACCGGGGGGGGGGGGGGTTGAACGTGGCATGGCATCTACGCCAACACCGTCATCTAACCCTTACACCTTCTCTCCTCTTTCAGCCTCCTTTCGGTTTTTCTAGACACTTTTGTTTGTTCAAACTCGTTTTTCTTTTCTCCCCTTTTCTTTTTGTGCCTAATTCTCTGGAGTCTCACCTCTCCTCCCTCCACACCCTGTTAAAAAAGGGAATACAGAAATATTTAAAGATAAATCAGAGACTAATAAAGCACGCTGACAGTTTTTAATTTTAAAGAGCTTATGACCTCAAATTAAGCGGCTGCACAAACTTTTTTATTTGTTATTTTCACCAGCTCAGACGACGTTCTGATCCAGAAAACGTGTCTCAGGTGGGAAAGACCTGCGAACAACGAGTTGAGATGAACTAAATCTGAGAGGAAGCGCTGTGTTTTCGTGTCTGTAATTGGCGTCGTTATGTTGTCACGCGTCAGACGAGCTGACAATTAGAGGAAATATTTTCACACTGTTAAAGTGAACGCTCCTCAGGATCTGACTCATTATGTTGATGGATGAGGTGTTCAGGTTGACGGGGGAGTTGAGTTTTAGTACCGTTCTCTCTTTCTCTCTGTTCTTTATTGAGGTTTGATTTTATTTCCTGAAGGTTTGTGTTTTTGTGGCTGAAATATGGACGTTTGTGTCTTTCATCATCATCATCATCATCATCAGGGAGAAGAACAAACAAGTTTTCCTTTAATTTAAAAGACTGTAAATCTAATTAGTGGCAACTACAATAAGAGTATTTATTGGTTGTCATCAGAGGTTTTGTTACACGTAGCTACACGTGTTTATTTCTTGTGTTAGAATCAAATAAAAAGTGAAGAATAGTTAAATAATAAAACCAGAATGTAAAACGGTGAAACGTTTGATCAGAGCTGGAGGTTGTTGAGGCCGCGTGAATCCTGACAGAAACTAAAGAGACGTTCAACTGGAACGATCAAAAATAAAACACTAAACTAATATGAAACGATCTGAAGTCAACCGAGGAGATGGAAACATTCTGTCGCTTAGATATTAAATCCTTTAGGAAGAAAGTGTTTTAGTTTCTAAGGAAACATCCAGTCAAACAAAACTTTATACACTACCTGGTCAACATAAAAGGTCCCACACTCTAATATTTCATTGGACCTCCTTTAGCTTTGATTACAGCACACATTCTCCGTGGTATTGTTTCCATAAGCTTCTACAATGTCACCAGATTTATTTCCATCCAGTGCTGCATTCATTTTTTGCCAAGATCTTGTTTTGATGTTTTATCTGGGACATCCAGTAATTTCTAATAATGTCAGAGGTCATCAGTGATCCTAATCCCGTGTGAATCGGCCATATCTGTAATTTGTAAAGTAAAAATCACCAACCATGTTCCTCCTAACACAGAGGTCCTGAGTGGTGTGTTTTCATTCTTTTTCTTCTGCCTCTTTTCACTCAAGGATCATGAAGGATGAGTTAGAAATCAAAGTCTAGACAGATGTTAGGGTAAAAAGTCAAGATGTCGCTGAATTCACTGGAAAAAAAAAAAGCCATCAGAAGAATGAAATTGTGTCATGTTCTGATCATCTGAACGTGACACGTTGGGTTTCAATCCAATCTCATCACATCATGTTTTATTTTTTATTATTAATCTGCAAAGTGACTAAAGCTGTCTGAAAGTGTAGAGGTGTAGAATGTCCTCTGACATGTAGTGAAGTGAAGCAGAAAGAAGCAGAGACATCATTCCCATGGACAGTAAGTTTAGAGTAAAACAGAGTTTACTTATCCTGCCTGAATGTGAAACACAAACTCATCCAACCCTAACATCTGTCCAAACTTTGATTTGTAACACATCTCTGGGGAGAGAAGGGGACGAGCAAAAATAATATGACAAAACTAGTCCTAACTGTCAACTACCTGCTATAGAGAAACTACCACAGGAAAGAGTGTCTCTGGAGCTGCTGCTCTTATAGCAGACCCTGGACAGTGATTGGCCAGCTTTAGCCAATCAGCAGCCCTGCTTCATCACACAGGTGAATCCAATCCAGACGTCGTTACCTGTGGAGAACAGAGGAGGGAGGAGGAGATAAACAGATAGAGCATTGAACACATCATCAATTAACTTTTATTTATCATCCATCCATCTGTCAGGATGCTGCTGGAGGAGACGCTTTGCACCAACATTAAACTTCAGACCAGTCAAAGTCACGTGACACATTTCCAGGGAGGTGTACCTGAAGCTACGATGTACGTATGGAGTAAATTTAACTTTCATGTTGTCTTATATCAGAAATATAACTTAACTTCATGTCATTACTTTAAAATACCGCGGATGGTTCCTTATAGTTAATGACGACTACTTTCACTATATGTTGTATTCAGATGTAGAGCTGCCTGGGTCAAATATCAAGTCTCATTGTTACACTTAGTAGATGAATTACTTTATTATGTGTCTGACACACAAACACAGACACTTTCAGACGGTTTCAGACAGAAAAAAGAAAGAGACTGAGACCACATGACACCGGTACTGGTCTCCCTACACCGACTTCCAGTTCATTTCAGGACTCATTTTAAAATGATTTTTAGTTTTTAAGAGTCTTAACGGCCGGGCACCGTCTTACCTGTCAGAACTACTTCATCGCCACACTCCACCCAGAGCTCTGTGATCAACTGACCAGCTGCTACTGGACCTCCCTAGATCCAGGCTCAGACACAGGGGCCATAGAGGCCTTCTGGAGGTTCAGTTAGTACATGTTGGATTTTATTATGCAAACATAGTTTTCATTGACAGATTTACTTTAGTTTTATTTTAGCTCATATGTATTTGAACAGTTGCATGCTTTATAAAAGTTTAAAGCAGACGGAGGATCAATATAAAGGTTAATACAGACGTATAAATGAAGCTTTAGTCATGATGTCTGAGAAGCTTGAACTCTCAGGATGATTCAGGCTTGTTTCCAGAGACTCCCAGAATCATGGTAGCAACATTCAGGAGAAATAAAACCAGAATGATCCTTAAACAGCTGCAGCTCAGACAGATTTCATCTTACTTTTCATTGTCTTTAAAGTTTAACTTCCACAGAGTGACCATGATACAGAACCTCAGAGACACTTTGTTCAGGTTTCATTAACTTCTAGTTTCATTCTCAACCGTTCTTTACTTCCTTCCATCGTTATTTTCCATTCTTTCTTTCTTTCTTTCTTTCTTTCTTTCTTTCTGTCTTTCACTGGCTCCTGTTCTTTCCTCATTTGCACTTCCTGCTGCTCCAGGGAGAAACTTTGCATTAAAATTATTAATTTGACTTCTGGGACCTTGTTCTGGGAACTAAATTACAGTCACAATAACGAGCTGCTCTTCCTGAGAACTTTCTAAAAGCAAGAAACCTCAGTGCGGCTTTCAGTTTCAAAGAAGAAGAAACTTTTACTAGTTTAGAATAATAAACTTTTACAGAATAACGTTAAATACAGGAAGTTCTCTGGTTCTTATTGTCTCCTCCTTCTTAAATAACGTGATTTCAGGCGAAGCCTCCGTTTGGCAGCTGAAGTCTGAAGTGTGTCGAGCTTTCTCTGAGCTTCCAGTGACAGAGTTGGTGGTGTTGAACAGATGGCGCCGTCTGCTTTCATTTATTTTGAGTAAAGGTTAAACAGCATCAACAAAAAATAGACCGGACCATCTGTTCACACGCGGCGTTTAAACGGGCGTCACGCCGCCGTACATCCACTGACAGCGATGCCTCCGCTCAACAGACACAAACTTATCTTTACTGGTCACAAATGTTTGGTAGAATCAGAACAACTTAAAGGTTAAACGGGAGAATTAAAGCGGATTATTATCTGCGCAGGGTGTTTGATGCATTTGAGCCAGATTCTACATTTTTGTCCAGATGTTTTTTCTCACATAATACACTATATTACCAAAAGTATTCGCTCACCCATTCAAATGATCAGAATCAGGTGTTCTAATCACTTGGCCTGGCCCCAGGTGTATAAATTCAAGCACTCAGGCATGCAGACTGTGAAACAAGACATTTGTGAAAGAATGGGCCGCTCTCAGGAGCTCAGTGAATTCCAGCGTGGAACTGTCATAGGATGCCACTTGTGCAACAAATCCAGTCGTGAAATTTCCTCGCTCCTAAATATTCCACAGTCAACTGTCAGCTCTATTATAACAAAATGGAAGCGTTTGGGAAAAACAGCAACTCAGCCACGAAGTGGTAGGCCACGTAAAGTGACGGAGAGGGGTCAGCGGATGCTGAAGCGCATAGTGCAAAGAGGTCGCCGACTTTCTGCACAGTCAATTGCTACAGAGCTACAAACTTCATGTGACCTTCAGATTAGCCCAAGTACAGTACGCAGAGAGCTTCATGGAATGGGTTTCCATGGCCGAGCAGCTGCAGCCAAGCCACACATCACCAAGTGCAATGCAAGGCGTCGGATGCAATGGTGTAAAGCACGCCGCCACTGGCCTCTAGAGCAGTGGAGACGCGTTCTCTGGAGTGATGAATCACGCTTTTCCATCTGGCAATCTGATGGACGAGTCTGGGTTTGGAGGTTGCCAGGAGAACGGTACATTTCAGATTGCATTGTGCCAACTGTGAAATTTGGTGGAGGAGGAATTATGGTATGGGGTTGTTTTTCAGGAGCTGGGCTTGGCCCCTTAGTTCCAGTGAAAGGAACATTGAATGCTTCAGGATACCAAAACATTTTGGACAATTCCATGCTCCCAACCTTGTGGGAACAGTTTGGAGCGGGCCCCTTCCTCTTCCAACATGACTGTGCACCAGTGCACAAAGCAAGGTCCATAAAGACGTGGATGACAGAGTCTGGTGTGGATGAACTTGACTGGCCTGCACAGAGTCCTGACCTGAACCCGATAGAACACCTTTGGGATGAATTAGAGCGGAGACTGAGAGCCAGGCCTTCTCGACCAACATCAGTGTGTGACCTCACCAATGCGCTTTTGGAAGAATGGTCAAAAATTCCTATAAACACTCTCCTCAACCTTGTGGACAGTCTTCCCAGAAGAGTTGAAGCTGTAATAGCTGCAAAAGGTGGACCGACATCATATTGAATTCTATGAGTTAGGAATGGGATGGCACTTCAGTTCACAGAATGAGTAAAGGCAGGTGAGCGAATACTTTTGGTAATATAGTGTATATGAACAGGAAGTAAATGTCTGTTAGATTACATCTATAATATATAGTAGATATAAAGCAGATGTCTCAGATCCTCTCATTAACAAATGGGACACCTTGAAAATGTGAAAAAGTCATTTAAAGGTTTATTTTCTATTTATCAGCCAAAAGAAAACTTTTTTATGACGCTTCCAAAATGTGAATTTATCACATTTACAGCAGAATATCATTGCCATTGACCTTTGGACCTTTAAATAAAATAAATTCACATTTTTCTCTCTCTTGAATTATTTTTTTATTAAACTGACTAAAACATTAAAATGTCATCTTAAAATATGGATTCATTTATTCTATATTAGTGGAGTTTTTTAGATATGTGTGTGATCTTTGTGTTACAGCGGTTCACTTCTGTCGTCTTCAGTTTTGAATAACACAATTAAATGAATATTGACCTATTTAGAGACACAAACACTAGTTTTTCAGTCTGTCTTCAATAAACTGTCCCTCTGATACAGCTAACACTTTTCTAATGTGACAGTGATCTCTCTAAAAGTTTGATTAGACTAAATAACTTGGTTAGTGTTACTGAAAGATCAGGGCTTTTTTTAAAGTCTCTCTGTTGGGTACTGATTCTGCTCCTGCAAAGATCAGCTGGGCCAATCAGATGGTTTGGGGGCGGGGCTTAATGTGGTGATGGACAGAAGTTTAGAACTACATGGCTGTGGTTGGTCGGCACCCAGTTGATGTAGATGTTTATGATGAGTTCTACAGTACTGGAATAAAACCTTTTTAATGATTATGATTGTTGTGTGTATGATGACCGGTCCGTAGCGTGGCCAGACGGAGTAAGTCGCTGGATCGTATCCCTCCACTGCTCCACCTGCTGGTGACTGGATAGATGGTTTAATGCACAGAGGGACGTATATCCTAGTGGAGTATTTGCTGAAGCAGCTGGAGGTGATTTCACCATAAATGCTCCCAGGTTTCAACTAACACTGCTAGAAACGATGACTGAAACTAGCTGAGATGTAAAGAACCAGGATGACCTCAGAGACCGTTTACTTCACCACGTTCAGATCCAGTTTCCTCTCCCCGGCTTTCACTCCACAGAAACCCTCCATTGTGTCTTTTAATTCCTCTTCTCTTCCTTGTTCTCGTTGCCTTTTCTCTTGGTACAATATCGCAGCACAATAACAGACATGCTGCTGGAAGTGGAACAAATTGCTGCTTTAATGGGATTATTTTCAAAAAACCTCCTGTGTGTGTGATTGGATTGTCATTTGAATTCATCCACGCAACAAACTTCATCCCACCTTGTCTGTTTTTCTGTGTAGTTGTTGTTGTTGCTGATGATAGACTTGAGGCTGAAGCAGATGTACGAGTGTAAACTTGTGTGTGAGCTCGACGCGTTGCTTTGGGACGTCTCCAAACTGATTTCTCAGAGAGAGAAAGTGAAAATAAAATCCATTAAGAAATAAAAAGTTATTTTTTTCTCTCGCCCCCCTGCCAGCAGACAGCCGTGCCTAAACCAGTTTCCGTTGCCTCTTAATCTCCTAATGAGATTAGAAAAGTGAAAATTTGTTTGTACATGCTGTGGATGATTACGGGTCTCGTCAGATGAGTCGCCCTGAAATCTGCCCCGAATCGACTCGTCTCCGCTTTGAGGATTTGAACGTTTGGTGTTGTTAAGAGAAGATTTCAGGCCTCACACACTTTCTTTCAATGCTGCATCTTTGCTTTTTTCTTACCTCTTCCCTTTCTCCCTTTTCTTTTTTAACTCAATTTTGTTTCTATAGCGTCAATAACAACACAAATAGTCTCAAGACGCTTTGGAGAACCTGGACTGAAACCTCCAGAGGAAGGACTTAATGCAAAATAAACCTTTAAAGTACAAGATGTACAAGAAATCAGAGCAGAGAGTAGAGGACAGGAGGTCAGGACATCGTCACCCAGCAGCCTGGGCCTATAGCAGTCTCGGCCTATAGCAGTCTCAGCCTATAGCAGCCTGGGCCTATAGCAGCCTGGGCATATAACAGCCTGGGCCTATAGCAGCCTGGGTCTAAAGCAGCCTGGGCCTATAGCAACCTCAGCCTATAGCAGACTGGGCCTACAGCAGCCTGGGCCTATAGCAGCCTGGGCATATAGCAGACTGGGCCTACAGCAGCCTGGGCCTATAGCAGCCTGGGCATATAGCAGACTGGGTCTAAAGCAGCCTGGGCCTATAGCAACCTCAGCCTATAGCAGTCTCAGCCTATAGCAGCCTGGGCCTATAGCAGTCTCGGCCTATAGCAGTCTCAGCCTATAGCAGCCTGGGCCTATAGCAGCCTGGGCATATAACAGCCTGGGCCTATAGCAGCCTGGGTCTAAAGCAGCCTGGGCCTATAGCAACCTCAGCCTATAGCAGACTGGGCCTACAGCAGCCTGGGCCTATAGCAGCCTGGGCATATAGCAGACTGGGCCTACAGCAGCCTGGGCCTATAGCAGCCTGGGCCTATAGCAGCCTGGGCATATAGCAGACTGGGCCTACAGCAGCCTGGGCCTATAGCAGCCTGGGCATATAGCAGACTGGGCCTACAGCAGCCTGGGCCTATAGCAGCCTGGGCATATAGCAGACTGGGTCTAAAGCAGCCTGGGCCTATAGCAACCTCAGCCTATAGCAGCCTCGGCCTACAGCAGCATGGGCCTATAGCAGCCTGGGCCTACAGCAGCATCACTATAAGATTCATCAAAAAGGTGAAGTTTAAAGTCTCTACCTCCTCCTCTACTTTTAGAAACTCTAGGAACCACAGGTAAACCTGAACGTTGCACTCACATCTCAGAGTATTTTACAGCAGATATCTCTGTTTCTTTACCTCCTCCATGTCTCTGCTATCTTCTTCTTCACGTCTTTCACTACCTTCTCTCCTCTTTCTCCTCTCTTCCTCTCCGTCTACAACTTCACATTTTCATGATGTTTCCCCTCCTCCTCTTCCTCCTCCTCCTCTTTTTTCCATCAGTTTCATCATTTCCCACGTCTGTTTGCCTTCTTCTTCTTCTTCTCTCTCCCTATCACATCCATGCCTTACCTATTTCCTCACCCTCCTCCTTTTTATTTTCTTCTTCGCTGTCTTCTTATTTCGTCCTCTCCCCAGTTTCCTCCTAACTACCTCCTCATTTCCTTCCCCACCTCATTTGTTTGTTCCTCTCTCCTTCCACTTTTTATTCCCCTTCCTGATTCCTCTGCTGCTTGGCTCCTTCTTTCCATTCCAGCCTCCTCAATTACATTTTATTTTTTTAAGTTTTGATTTCTCTTCCAACTGGACCCTTCCCTTCTTTAATTATGTACCCCTTCCTACCTCTTTTTATCTTTTCCTGCATCCTCTTTTCTCTTTCATGCCTCGTCTTGTCTCCTTCTGTCCTTGTCGGGCTCTGTTCACTCGTCTTACTCCACATTTTCAGAGATTTATTTATTATTTTTTTAAATAAATTAACATGAAGGTGACTTTCAAAACCAGAAAGGAGATTTGTTTAATTTTTTTTTCTCATTTCTTTTTCTTTTCAGTGCAGCAGCAGGAAAGCAGAGCAGCTGAATCAAAGAACAGAAACACTTTCTCCCTGGCAATTTACGGGGCCCCTCTCTTCTCTATGCAAAGTGCCCGACCCCAATATACTGTATAAACACTATACATTTTTTATGTACATATAGAAAAAGAAAAAGGCTATTATTTGAAATGCAGTAGGCATAATTCAAAATGTCTCCCGGGCTGCGGCAGCAATACCAGGCTCACAGTCTTATCAATTCACATCAAAAACGAGACCAATTTTACAAACGGAGACTTGTGTGTCCACATGTCCTTGAATAATAACAACATCAATATTCAATGTTTCCATTACCGCCTGCAGCGGCGAGCTCTGAGACGCCGATGCAGCATCGGCAGCATCCTGCGAGGACGAGAGAAAAGCTGCTCAACGTTACACATCATTTCACAGGGAAGGAGGGAAAAAAATAAATAAACCACTACGAATACGAATTCTTTTTTTTCTTTGAATATGTCATTCATGAATTCAAACTGAAAACAAGTTAGTCTCACTGTAAGAAGGTCGATATCTGGGTCGATAATTAGAAGGAAATGCAGCAGGAGAGTTCCAGACTTTAATAGATACGCTTTACAGGAAAGACCAGAGGAGACTGTAGCTGCTAAGAAGACGCTGGTCCTTCAGGATGGAGTGGTCTGATGCATCTCAGAAGACACTGAACCTGGTCGTGATTCCTGATGGACAGTGTTTCCAGATGCAGCTGATGGTTTCCAGCACAGAAAACAACCAAAACCAACAACAACCGCCAATAATGTTAGATGGATGTTTAGTTCACCCAGACCGGTTACTCTAGTGTAGTCAGTCATTAAACAATCCAGTTTAAGATCCAGCAACCACCACAGCTCCTCACATCTGGATACTAGGAGGACAAGCAGTTACAGAACATGAATGAATGGATGGATGATCCCACCTGTCTTGAAAGCTCCTGTTTTCCATTTTTCATTTGGGAGGGGTGGATTAAATTTGCTCAAGGTGACTGCTAGCATGAGGATTCTCATGTACGTCAACAGAAGGCTCTTGTGGCTCTTGACTGATGCACCAACGAACAACAAAGAATTCTGGGATTTGCAGTATTAGCAGTGCATGTGATGTATACTGGTGGGCCAGCTCTAATAGACGTTTGTAATTATCTCGTGGGCCAAATATAATTACAACATGAGCCAGATGTGGCCCGCAGGCCTCAGTTTGACATATATGCTCTCGTGGGCTGGTTTTGGTCTGCAGGCCGTATGTTTGACCCCCCTGGTCTAGATGTACTGACTCCCTATGGACCTAGATTCTGTGTCATGGTGGAAGAATACACATGTGAAGTCTCATCTAAGTACTATGAAGTTAAAGAAGTCTCATCTAAGTACTATGAAGTTAAAGTAGTCTCATCTAAGTACTTTACTAGTTACATGAAGTTATTGCCTTCTGACTTTTTACTGACACATATTTAAACAGTGGACAGTAGAGTGGAGAATGGATTAGCGTTTAGCATTTAGCTAAAACTGTCCACAGATGTAGTTTTCTGTGTAATGTGTTTCTGTCTCTATTGTCTGTCATCATTTCTGTTATTTTGACTCTTTGCGTTTCAAGAAGCCTTTGAACAAGTTCACCTAAACTGCTTCACTCTGCTCCAAGTTAACGGATTAAATGTAGAGAACTAACTCCTGGTATCACATAGCTGCCACCTATAGTCAGTGAGTCAGAGTCAGTGAAGCTCATTTCTGTTAATATCAAATCATTTTAGTGTCTAATTGAAACAGATGAGGGTATTAGACGAGGAGGCATCTGGTGTAGAATGAAAACAACAACATTTAGAGTCAAATCCAAAAGATGATGATGGTGATGATGATGATGATGATGATGATGATGAAACACTGATGTCCAATCATTGTCCCGTTAGTATATAGAAAGAATTTTTTTTTATTGTTTTGTGTGTACCAGCATAATATTACGAATAATAAGACTGTATCTCAGATTATTCTACAAATTATTTTCTTTAATTAAATAATTAATCCAGGTCATGGTAGAGTATATTCAACAAAGTGTTTGGTGGATTAATAATTCGCCAAAATACATTTCTAATGAGTCCAAAACCAAAAGATAAAAATGTGTATTTTTTTAAAACTATTTTGCATGAAAATATGAATCAGTTATCAGTTAACTGAGTCAGAGTGCAGCGTGGACAAACAGTCTGTGTCCATTAATGAGCAGCAGCTCAGAGTTGAGGGAAAAGTTTCCTCGTGAAAGGTTTTAATAATCTCAGTAATCTCTCCAAACTTGATTCTTCAGTCTGTTTTCATCTAACTGCTGCCTCCTGAGTTTCATTATTCTTTCATCAGTCTGGAGGGGAGGAGGTGGGAGTATTGGTGGGGTCGGTAATCATAAACCATGTCAGGATAAATACACGAGTGCATTCACTCTGCAAATGAGGCGACTCTCTCGCCGCCCGGCTCCCTCTGAGCTAATGTTTGCTCGGCCCGGCTGATTGATGACACGCTGATCTGCAGCCTCTCATCAGTCTGAAAATGAGGAGCTTCACATTCTGACCACAGCGAGCAAAGTAAATAAAGCAGAGCCGAGCTGTCACTTCTGCTACGATAGCATCGTTCAATATGTCGGGGGGGGGGGAGGAGGAGGAGGAGGAGGAAGTTTCAGCTCATTTCAGCTTGAGGAGCTACACTTCCCAAATGAAAAAGTACCAACATGAGCGAACACTGGAGCCAGACTAAAGGAAGGATGATTCTATTAACAGCAGGCAGCCACACAGTCGCTCTTTAACGCTGCCTTTAGTTTGGTGGATATTACGACAGAACTGGGACTGAGTCTCTAACAGCAGCAGGGTTTAGGTGCCGTGGCGTCTGGAGGTGGCTTCAAACCACCAGCCTCTACAGCAGGGGTGTCAAACATATGGCCCACGGGCCAAGACAGGGCAAAGACAGCCCACCAAAGGGTCCAGTCTGGGAAAAATGAAGAGGCAGTAGCTGCAATGTGTCAGTAAAAGTATCTGCTATTCACTGCTTTCATTAAGTTTCAGGTTGCTCCTAAAATGTTCATAATGTACTTGTTCTTCTTTGCTCTATAACAGGGGTGTCAAACATACGACCCGAGGGCCAAAACTGGTCCACTAGAGGGTCTAATCTGGTCCGTGGCATGAATTGGACTCTAACTGCAGTTTTTCAATAAAAGTAACTGTTAATCCTAATTTGTCCACCGTTTGTATAAATGCAGTTATTTCTTAGGTTGGTCATAAAAGCTTTTGTAAAAGGATAGTTCATTAAATGTTCTTGTTCTTCTTTGTACTAAAATAAAGGGAAACATTTAGAGTTTTTAGGTTTTATCTGTTATTATGCTGTTAAGTCTATCACCGGTTCGTTGAGGTTATTGGATCAAGTCTTTTGTTAAATCTAATCTACTAATAGCTCCACCACATTAAAGCGAGTCGTCCCAGATGAGTCTTCACATCTGAAGCTTCCCAGGAAACTGGTCTGTCTGACTGAACCAGTGAATCTATCTTACCTTGTTCCTGAAGCAGGTGTATCCGACCCGGGACCAGCAGTCAAACGTCTTTTATCAGGGCAGCCTCTGGGCTCAGATGTGAGCGGTTAGCGTTTGTCTTTGTTTCCCAGTGTTTGGTCTCTTTCAGCTCAGCCAGCAGCTGAAGCATCAGGGCCCCGGTCCCTCTCTCTTTTTCATGAGGTGTGTTCGGGAAGCGTGGGATATTTCAGCCTTCGCGTTTCTGTTTCACCTGCAGCCTGAACCGCTGCTCGCAAATTATTCATGCGGTGTCACGTCAAGGAGCTGCTGCTGCAGCATCCGCCTGCGGGGACAGTGTGTGAAGAGTGTGTGTGTGTGTGAGTGTATATTATGCAAGCTGGGCTATTGTGTGAGTCTGTGTGTTATGCCCCCGTGTGTGTGTGTGTGTATGTGTGTGTGCTGTAATTCCCACTCCAAATCAAAGTCCCTGACAGCTGCCTTAATGCTGGCTGCCTCTCAAGTGATGAAGGGCCTGCTGCTCGTCGCCACGGATACCTCCATCACCCCCACCCCCCACCCCCCTCCCTCCCTGCTGACGGTGAATCAATCACTCCGTCCGTTTGCCACTCGGTATCCCTGACACTGGCATGTATAATTAAAGTTTATTCCCCCGGACCTCCCTGCTCAGCTCCTTCCCTCGACAGCCTCCTCCCCCTCAACCCCCCCACCGTACCACCACAGAGGAAGATAAATCTGAAAACGGACATCCATATTTCTGGAGTGAAAGGGAGAAGACGTCCGCTGCTGATCAGTGATCCCACAAAGAGATGATCCTTCAGGTGTGATGGCAGGACAACGTGATGCTGAACTTTTAATTCACGCCATAAAAAAAACATGAATGCATTTTTCTCATCCTGCTCGTTCACAACTTCTAAAAATATCTGTTTCCCTCCCACTAAAGTGCAAAGAACGTAAATGTTCATTTAATAAATTATCCTGACATTTTTTTAAGAAAAATGACTTCAATATCAACACATCGCTGCCATCTACTGTTTAGTTCCAGGTCTCAGTGTCGTGTTATGATTGCAGTTGCAGTTTTTAAACGTAATTGTTCACGGATTCACCTGCGTGGTCAGATCAGACCCTCTGGTTGGGCGTATGTTTGACCCCCCCGGTCTACATGTACTGACTCCCTATGGACCTAGATTCAGACGTTTGAAGGAGCATCACTCTGATACTGATGCAGCCTCCATCACGGTCAGTAAGATAACTATGAAGCTAAAGAAGTCTCATGTAAGTACTATGAAGTCTCATCTAAGTACTATGAAGTTAAAGAAGTCTCATCTAAGTACTTTACTAGTTACATGAAGTTATTTCCGTCTGACTTTTTACAGACACATATTTAAACAATGGACAGTAGAGTGGATGATGGATTAGCGTTTAGCATTTAGCTAAAACTGTCCACAGATGTAGTTTGCTCTGTAATGTCTGATCCAACCTTCTAAATGATCAAGGACAGCACAGCAGCTGAGATCCAACTCTGGACAGAGATCTGCTCAGAGATCAGTGTTGATCCAACCTGTTACTTCATTAAACTGGTCTGAAGACGACGTTTAAAGTAGCTGCCAAAGTTAAACCATGAAACATTAAAACGATTAAGACTAATTTGCATTTAGTCTAAATAAAACCTGGCTGTCAACATGAACACTTCAAACTGAGCTCTCTCTCTCTCTCCTTATGAGTGAAGTGGCAACAACCAGTTGTTTTATACGTTTTATATTCAGACTCATTTAGATTTCTTTTTTTTTTATCCACTAAGACTAAATATTTCATGATATACCGTTATGATGTTAAATATACTCAGCGTCTGTGGCGGTAAGACGCATAAATAAATCAATAAATGGTTTAATTAAAGCAAGACAAGTCTGTGAATTGAGCTAAACTTGTATTTTAAGTTCGATGGGCAGTGTGTGTGTGTGTGTGTGTGTGTGTGTGTGTGTGTTAAAGAGACACTGAGACTAATTCACTAAACACACACACACACACACACACACACACTTCATCCCAAATGAAAGAACAAAGAGTGATTTCCTCATTAAGAGTGTTTTTAATGCATGAAGAGATAATTTATTCATGAAAATTAACAAATGATTCATTCCGGCAGAAACTTCTCAGCAGCCGTTGTGTTCAGATATATTCTTTTATTGTTATTATTGCAGCAGCAGCAGCAGCAGCAGAGCTCTATCGCTGCAGCATTATGTATGCACAGCTGATTAAAAGAGTTTTGATCACCTCTGAAAATTAACAGTTTTAGCAGGTAGCTCCGGTAATTAGCGAGCAGTCACCAGCTTCAATAACACGTCTTTATCTTATGAACATTAGGGTCTTTTTCTTTTCTTTTTTTTTTATTCTGACTTGAAGGGCTCTGTCTGCTCCTGGTTCTGCTTATTTCTCCTTTTCTTTGTCCTGTGGTTATTTATCTTCGTGTTCTCCACCAAACTTTCTAACCTCGTTAAAAAAGGTTTCCTGAAAGTTAAATCCTTTATTAAGTTTCTTACTTTTACAAAAAAGTTCATCACACTCTTAACCTTGTTTTTTTTCTGATTTTGGCTCGAGGGGTGCAACAAAAAGCAGAGACGTGTGTCAGGGTTACAAAAAGAAGACAGGGTAAAACAGGGTGAGACAGGGTGAGACAGGGTGAGACAGGGTGAGACCTCAGCAGCTGAAAGGTCTGCAGGCCTCTTCAATAAGGCCCTTTATTCAAATCTTCTCAGTTGTGGCTGGTTAAGGTGATTAAGCACAAGACGAAGACACCTGCACAGCCACTACAAGGCCAGTGGA
Source organism: Chelon labrosus (assembly GCF_963514085.1). Classification (NCBI taxonomy): domain Eukaryota; kingdom Metazoa; phylum Chordata; class Actinopteri; order Mugiliformes; family Mugilidae; genus Chelon; species Chelon labrosus. The sequence continues at coordinate 29,605,030 of NC_140358.1, forward strand.
GGTGCAGAGGGGCGTAACACTGATGCTAAACTAAATAAACAGCAGCACCACTGTAGCAGATACTCTTTTTCGTTTTCCTTACAAAGCCTGTATTTTGACTTCCTGCCTGACATTGACTGGACTAAAAGACTGGCAGCGACAGTCAAGTGAAACTCAGCCTCAGAAACTGAGACTAATTTGAACTAATTAAAAGTAGAAAGAGAACGATGAAGAGGCAGAGGAACAACTTCTAGCAGACACAGGAAAGTTGTTCTGGAGTCTCTCTGTTGCGAACTGATTATTCTCCTGCAAAGATCTGCCAGCCCAATCAGATTGTTTGGGGGCGGGGCTTAATGTAGTGATGGACAGAAGAGTAACATCTGAGGGACGTGGAGTTGAATTAGTTTCCAACTAAATGTCTCTGATTGGTTGGAGGACTGTCCAGTTGATGCTGAGGTATTTTATTCTCTCTATCAGATGAAACATGGCCCATAATGAAATCTGAATGCCGTGTCACTGAGATAAGATGGACCAGGCTACATTCTGGTAGCTCTGGTGTATTTTAGAGATCAAGTCTGTAGTCTGACTTTCTGCATTCACAGGAGTAAAATACTGAGCACAGGGAGACGGGGAACGATGAGGATTCAAATGATGCACCGGTGCATTTCTTTTCTAACGACGTCTCCTGCTCCTCCTCTTCTATCTCAGAGAGTCCGGGGTGAGGATGTGAAGCAGGAAAGTGTTGGCGTGCAGAAGCCTCAGAGAGTTGAGGCGGAGAGCGCGGCGTCAGGTGAGAGAGCCTCTGATTGATGTCTAACACAGAGAGGCCGAGCCGGGTTAATCCGGCCTTTTGTTCAGGCAGCGTGGACGTCAGGTTCAGAGCTGACCACGGCAGAGAGGAAAACTTCAAAGGTCGAAGCCTCGGACGCCTCCCGATCGCCTCCCGATCGCCTGCAGTGCAGCTGAGACCTCAACAAAGGCTCCAACAGCAGAGAGAGAACAAACAGTGAACACAGGAACTATAGCCACAAGAACCGTCTGCCGGAGAAATATCAGATGTTTTGGACGTTTCCTAAACTTTTTGGATTATTTCTGAGACCTTTTCTAGACTATGTGGGAAAACAGCCCCATGTCCATTAATCTCAGTCTGGTGGGACCAGTGGGTATTTCTCTCAGTGGGAACAATGTAAATGTAAATACGATGGCTTTTGGTTCTCTGCTGGTCAGAAGGCTTATGAATACTTAGAGGGGGCGGGTGGTGTTGAGAGGATTTGGACAGGGTCGTTCTAAAAAATAAAAATAGTTTGATCAAAATAAAAAGAATCTGAAAATAAAACTTTTTTCAATTTGATCCTTTACTATTTTTCATAGTTTTATATTTATGTACATGTTCTTTGGGTTTGGCTTTGAGACTTTTTAGAGGTTTTTAGGTTTTAGACATTTTGCTTTTGGAAAATAGCGGTGGAAGCTTTTACACACTTCATTACGTTTCCTCACTGTGAGCAGCCCTTCCCTTTAAAACATGACATTTGCACGTGGTTGCAGCTACAGTTGTACCTGTCAGACAGGTTGTTCTGCAGCTTGGAGAACTCTTCATTGTTCTTCTGTCTCTTCATGTGATGGAGACTGACTCCATGATGATGAGAGCTATCCTGGAAGCAAGAAAAACGTCCCCGCCAGCTGAGGTCAGGACACGCGATCAACTCTGTTATCTTGCTAACACTTTTTGTGATTGGTCAGAATTTTGCTGTTCAGGAGATCAGGAAAAAAAGAGAGTGTGGACACAAGTTTGGACACATCCACATATCCAGAAACAACCAAAAGGCCAGGAGTTTGTTCTTTAAATGCATCAAATGAGACTGAAATACAGGAATCTCTTGCCCCACTGCATGCTGGGAAGGACCTCCAGCTGCCTTCAAAACAACACACTACTCTGGATGTGACTCACCAGGGTTATTTTAGCCTGATAACTACAATTAGCTGAAGACCAGGGCCCTGGGTGGAAGCTGTAACTCTGCCTCGCTTCCCTCTAAACCACACAAACACACACACACACACACACACACACACACACACTGTCAGCCTGTCGGCCGTATTGCCCCGGTCATGATTTTTGCAAATGAAGCTGGGCTGCAAATCACAGCGGCTCGTCCTGAATCAGCAGCTCTTTCATAAATGCTGATTTCCAGAAGCTGCACGCTCGCCCTGATCTGACAGAGCACTCTGCACACCGAGCAGAGAGACAGCCGTACATGAACGCAGGCTGGGGGACCTCTACCCATGCTGTGTGCACGTAGACACTCTGTTTCCACGGTAACGGAGATGGTTGTTGACCCCGACAAACAACGCTTTATCTCACCTCAGAGCTGCTTGGAGTTTTGCATTAATTCATTTGTACCACTTCAAACAAGTGATGGTGTGACTTTTACGACACACGTCCATCTGTACATCTATGTGACTTATCATCATCATCATCATCACCGTCATCGTCACTTCCTCCCATTGGTCAAACTGACACTAGTAACCCGGGGAGACGGGCGGCGCCATCTTGCTTAGTTTGGATCCAGAGGCTGATCAGTTCTGTCAGAGGGTGGAGCCACGTTATCGATGCCCCGCCCACACTCCCTCTAGACTCATTTGTGTTTTGTCTTTTGTCCTACGCTTCACGGAGCGGTTGTCAGTAGCAACTGTCAGTCATCATGATGTCACATCCTGTTGTTTTATAGTGTCAAGTACAAAATAAAACAATTGAACACATCAACATTACATTAATGAGCTGACATGACAGAAATCATCCTTGGGAAAAATGTATTTGGCGTGTTAGTCCCAACCAGTACCATGGAGGGGGCGGAGCTTATGACATATACTGCAGCCAGACACCAGGGGGAGCTCTACTCGCTTTGGCTTCACTTTTTTGTACAGTCTGTGATTATGACCTTCAAGTAAATGCAGTGTGGTAAAATAAAAAGTGTAAAGAGGTATCACTGGTTCATTTAGCTGCTTCTCCTTCTAATATCAGTAAATACGTCAAATGTATTTTTTTGCCACAAAACAATCTAGAGCTCTGAGGTTCCCTCAGCGAAAAACAACACTATATTTTTATTTCACAGTATTTTTTTCTCCCTTCGGATCTCAGTTCTTCTGATTGAAGTGATAGTGCTTGTTGATTGGCTGTCTCACCTTGCAGGCTGAAGTGTCAGCGTGTTGTTTCCCCGCAGATCTGCAGCCATGACGAAGGAGGTGGAGGAAGAGGAGGAGGTGGAGGAGGAGGAGGAGCAGCACAAGTTTCTCTTCTGGGGAGCTCTTGTCTGTTAATTAGCAGTGAGCAGATGGAAGAAAGTCCACATCTCGCTGGGGATCAATTCTACCCAAGAAGCAGCAACAACAGCGGCAGCGGCAACCTCGGTTTATTTATTTCTCAGCTCGGCAGCGGCGGAGCGGTGTCACCTCCCTGGGAAGTGGAGGAGGAGAACCCGGGAGAGTTTGGAGGGGACGTCTTAGACACACAGAAGACGCAAGGAGCTCCTCGTTTTCAGAGATTTCCTCTGAGGCCCTAAGAGGAGCGGCGTTCAGCTGGCGATTGAGTGTTGGGTTTAGTTACTTATCATTACTTTGTTTACAGCCATCTGTTTACACGCCCATCCTCCTCGTCTTGTCTGTTTGTGTCTCTGCACGCCGCGAGCCGTAACCCGCCGGCCTCCTGCCAAAACTGAAGCCTCGCCGACAGCTGCTGAGGCGGCGGCGGTGGCGGCGGCTGCTGATTTTCCTTTCCGACGGCACATAAAGCAAAATGTGCTGCAAACTCAATGTGACTTTTGTGGCGGCATCTGCAGAATCACAGTCCCATTCAGGAGCTGCCTTCACTCCGTTTAGCTATTTACCCACACAGTAAGTGCAGAGGTTAAATATTCTGCTTAAAAAAACTTGTTTTTAATGATAATAGACGAGGGATTGTGTCCTGATGTCGCTCAGCTGTCAGCATCCAGTTTCAGACTCTGGATCCATGTCCACTGTTATAATATGAGGTACAGGTGTAGAGCAACAATGAAGCATCCATATTCAGTGATGTGGGCATCAGTAAAGTTTTTACCCATAAATCTGTCCAAAGAAAACATTCAGATGGAAAACCTGATCAGTCATCAGCATCAGACATGAACTGTCTCCATGGACAAGAAAAAGGAGGAGACAGGGGAGGAAAAATAAGAAGGACACGCTGTAAGATGGGGAAGAGGAGAGGAAAGAAGATGAAGATGAGGAAGGAGGAAGATTAGGGAGGACAAGGAAGAAGATAAAGAAGGAGAAGGAGACAGAAAGGGTTGGAGAAGGAAGAAGAAGGAGGACCAGGAGATAGAAGGAGGAGCTGGAAGAGGAGAAGGGAGAGAAGACCAAATAGGGGGAGGAAAAGGAAGAAGATAAAGAAGGATGCGGAAGGAAGAGGAGAAGGAGGCGGTAAAGGTAGAAGAGAAGAAGAAGGAGGAGACAGAAGAAGGAGAAGAAAGCTGAAGGAAGAGGAGATAAGAGGAGAAGGAAGAAGATAAAAATAAGAAGGTGGTGGAGGAGGAAGAAGAAGGACGAGGAGAAAGAAAGAGGAGGTAGAAGTAGTAGGAACATAAAGAAGGGGGAGGAAACAGAAGGGGTGGAGGAAGAAGAAGAAGAGGAGATGGAAGAGGAGGTGGAAGAGGAGAAGGATGAGGAAGAAGACATAAGATAGAAGGCATTGGAAGGGGAAGGAGGAGAAGGTACAGAGGAGATATGGGGAGGAGATGGAAGAGAAGAAGTAGTAAGAAGGCCAAGTAGGAGGAGGGAAATGAAGAAGACAAACAAGGGGAAAGAGACTGGATGGGGTGAAGGAGGAAGAAGGAAGGAGAGAAGAAGGAGGTAAAGGTAGAAGAGAAGGAGAAGGACGAGACAGAAGAAGGAAAAGGAAGTTGAAGTAGAAGAACAGGAGGTGGAAGAGGAGAAGGTAAAGGAGAAGGAAGAGGAAGTAGTAGGAAGAGGAGATAAAAGGAGGATGTGGAAGAGGAGAAGAAGGTAGAGAAGAAGGAAGAAGATAAAAAAAAGGTGTCAGAAGACAGTGGAAGAGGAAGAAGAAGAAGGAGGAGATAGAAGGAGGAGGTGGAAGAGGAGAAGGTAGAAGAGAGAGAGGAGGAGGTAGAAGGAAGAGGAAAAAGAAAAGAAGATGGAAACAGAATGTGGTAGAGGAGAGAAGAAGGAGGTAGAGGAGAGAAGAAGGAGTGGTAAATGGGAGAGGGTGGAGGCAGTGGAAGAGGGAGGAAGAGGAAAAGGAGGAAGTGAAGGTAGAAGAGAAGGAGGAGACAGAAGGAGAAGGAAGGAGGACGATTAATAAAAATGGAGCCAGAAGGGGATGGAGGAGGAAGAAGGAGGAGGTAGAGGAGTAGAAGGGGTAAGAAGATCAGAGTGGAGGTCATCATAGATCTACTATTAAGATATAGAACCAGACTTCCTGTTTGTAAAACCTCCTCATGAATAAAAGTGACATTCAGGACATTTAAGCTTCATTTCTGTCTGGAAGCGTGAGCTGGGTTTAAATCCTGGAGCTGACAGCGTTACAGCTGCAGAGAAATACTTTTATTAGAAGAGCTAGGAGCAGAAATATGAACCCAACCTGAACCATTAAAGAAGAGAAGAGCTGTAGGAGGAAGCCTGGTGGCCGCTCGCTCTCGATTTATGACCTCGCTGACGGCTGTTGACACGCAAGCCACGCCCTCTTCAATTAGGAGCCACTCAGCTGGAAAAAGAGGGGGCGGGAGTCTGGGATGGGGGCAAAGTAAAAGGACGAGGACGGGAGCAATGTGGATTGGTGGTGGAGGAGGTGGAGGAGGTGGAGGAGGTGGAGGAGGCCCCCGCGTACCTCGCCATATGTTTTCACTTAGTCAATCATGTCGACACTTCTGGAACAATCTGCCGGTGACGACCTGGAGCCGGGGCGCCTTCCCCTTGACGCTTTGCATCGGCCATCGGCGCTGTCTCATAAAACTTAATTTTATCTCCTCAAACTGTGTCTTTACTCAGCGGAGACAACGTTTTACAGCTAAAGATAACACCCAGGGACAGTTTGTCTCTCATAGGACGACGGTGACGGCAGCTGGAAATATAAATAAAGAACAAACACATCTTCAGTCAAATGTTCACAGTCACCCTCAGAAATACTCTGTTAGTGACAGCACTGCTCTCTGATGCACTCCACAGAGACGACTGAGGACAATCAGTTCTGTAACATTAATGGTCCCTGAAGGTTTTGAATTCATGGATGGGGATCAATCTTTGGTTTACAAGACCAACACCTTGCAACTTGGCCACCACGCCATCTTGTAGTTCCCTCTAAGAGCTGTGAGCAGTGTTTGGATTAGCTGGGATAGGCTCCAGTGTCCACACACTTTGTCCCTACTACCTGGTTTTATTAATGGCTTTAAACACCTTGGAAGCCCATTTACAAGACATTGACGCTGACATTGTCTTCAGTGGGATGAACATCCATCCAAGCTCCTTCACATATGCCCAGTGTATTCACCCGTACCTGGATGATATTTCATTGAGGGCTGCTGTTGCAGAGGAGTGAACCAGAAACAGGCCCTACTCCGTTTCTACGTCTTGCATCTGCAGCCAGGTGGAAGTAAAGTGTGAAGTGTCGTGAGCTTTGCGTGTGCTGCTGAGGTCTGAGACGTCTGAGAGGTCAGGCTTGGTGGTGAAGTAAACAGTTAGACCAGTAAAACAGAACAGATGGATTACGCTTTGATAACAGCAGCAGCAGCAGCAGCACAAGATGAGGAGAGATAAGAAATAAAAAAAAATCCATCTGAGCCTCCACCGAGGACAGTTCCAATATTAAAAGGGAAGCTGCTAGAAAGTGGAGCGGCCAACATGTTTAGGTCAGAGGAGCTCAGAGTTCCCGCTGGATATTTGAGAGTTTAAAAGGTCAAAACCACCGAGTCCCCAAGAAACGACCAGCAAAGAATAAAGAACATGTTCTGATAGCATGAGCAAAGAGACTTAGAAGGAACAAGACGACATGAGGAAGTGCTTCATTGGATGTAGTATTAGACCACACCCACAAGTGCAGGATGAGTCAACAACACTCCAGGAAGTGACAACTGGTAAAATACCTGACATGACATGTCACATATGAAAACACCTGACATTTGGTTGGCAGTTTGGGCTAAACTTTATTAAAAATATGTAATGGGATCTTTTTATTCTTTATTTCACTCTTCCAAAGTTGTGATTTGTGCCCTCGCTGCAGTTCTTTAAACTTTATGCTCAAACTCTGAAAGAATAAAAAGGTTGGATGGGTAAAAAGAGGAGGAGGAGGAGGTGGAGATGGAAAGCGTCCCTCCAGAGACGGCGGCCTGAGGGAACAAATTACCCATCTGTAGATGACCGCAGGGTGTGTTGGACGGCGATGTGTTTTTATTTATAGACGGAGAGCGATGGAAGAGGAGACCGACTAAAACAATGAGACCTCCCAACTAACCCCAGTGTAATGAAGCAGCTCCACCAGGAGAGGACCGGCAGTGGGACAAGGACGGAGGAAATCACCCCCCGCTCTTTAGAGGACGTTAGCATGCTGAGACAGCAGGGGAGGCCTCGGAGAGAAGAAATGACTCGCCACAAAATAAACTGCTCTGAAGAATGAGAGACTGTGTCATTACACTAATCATAATTCAGTTTAATCAGGTTATTAGTGACACCACTGAAACGGAACAGATTAACTCTCCTCTCTGTTGAGTAGACAGTTTTTTAGCTGGTTTTGTTTATTTCTTCTTTAATCGTACGTTCTTGTCTTTTTATATATTAGATGTGCAGGTGAAAGGTGAAAGCATCACTGAACACGACGACGGAAAATACAAGTAATGATCTCTGATCTCTGGTTGAGAGAATGAAGCTGTTTATTGTCTCATATCTAAAGGATTTTTATTGACAGGAAATAACTTTAAAGGACAAACCATTAACAGGCTTTAAAGGCAAGAAGCGAACAGAGGATTTAAATACGAGTTTGCTTTCGAAAGCTTCACAGCCGGAGGAAGTTTAACAAGAATGTGGTTAGCCTAGCTTAGCATTAAGGATGAAAGCAGGAAGGCAGCAGCTCTGGCTCAGTTTTCCACACGATTAATATTCAGGAACTACAACTGCGTGACTTCCTGGATTCTTCTTTTTGTCCCATAGACTGTAAAAAAAGTGAAGCCAAGGCAAGTAAATACTCCCCCCGGTGTATGGCTGCAGTATAGGTCGTAAGCTCCGCCCCTCCATGTTAGTGGATGGGACTATAGAAATGAGATGTGACCTCATGATGAGTACGAGTTGCTACGCCAACCTCACCTTAAAGTGATCCCCTAGGACCGCAAGAGTACGAATAAATAAATAAATAAATAAGTCCAGTGTATAATCCAACGTTTCCTTGTAACTGGTGGAGGTAGAGCGGAGCGCAGTATTAACCAATCACCAGTGAGTCTGGAGGAAGTGTGGGCGGGGCATCGATAACGTGGCTCCACTCTAGGACCGTACTGATCAGACTCTGGCCCCAAAGTTGCAAGATGGCGGCGCCCGTATCCCCGGGAACATAGAGTCAGTTTGACCAATGAGAGGAAGAGGAGACGTGGTGTCCATATTTATATACAGTCTATGCCTGCCACTATGAGACTGAAGAAGAAATGTGACGTTAGCTGAACGGTGTTTTCTGTGAAAGAGCAGAACGCTGGAAGCTACGTCCGACTGAAACCCATCTCTTAAAAGAAGAACAGAGCGATCATCGTCACTTCCTCGACCCTCTGACCTCACACTAACGTCAATCTGAGAAAAAGAAAAGAGCGAGCAGAGATCCGTCTCTGTGTTAATCTGATTATAACCTCCCTGACATTCACATAATCAGATTACAGTCTTTACACAGAAACAATTCTTTTTAATCTGGTTCAGAACTAATTATCATTTGTGTGTGTGTGTGTGTGTGAACGAGCCGACTGTCGGGGTCACGAGTTCATCCACATAAACTACTGAAGAAATTAAATTAAACTGGGAGCAGACTGTAAATCCAATCTGAGGGAATCTGGAATATTAATGTTGAATTAACATGATATTAACACATGAAAGCAGAGCAGAGAGAGGGAGCAGATAGTCACTTCCAGTCTCAGAGATCGTATCCAGACTCCGTCACACGTCTCTCTGATGTTCAGCCTCTTTCAGATTTGACTCTGACTTATGTTTTAATGAGAGGAGACGAAGGAGAGAGTCAGTCTGTCTCTTTAAACGACAGAATCAGTCGGTCTGGAGTGGTTTCATGTCACGTGTTTCTGTATTTGGTTCTGAAATCTATAAACCTTTGCATGATATATATAAGACAGTCAAAAGAGAAAAGTCTTCTTTGGTCTGCCAGTAGTTTTTCTTCTTCTTCTTCTTCTTCTCTGAGGTGTGTTTGTTCTCCTGCTGCAGAATGAATCCTCTTGTTGTGTTGAATGGTGAGGAGGTCGGACCTGAATGCAGACACGCACACGACTGGATGAAATAATAAAGTTGAGTTTAATGCAGACGTACTCAAGGTAACAAAGAAGTGCTGAAGGGAAGGCAGAGTAGTCGTGATGCTGTCTGCATTAATCCTGCCACAGTCATAATTTACAATAATGTTCCTCATTTAATTCAACAGATAAATATTAAAATAATCATCATCTTAACTTGTGCATTAATTAGTTTCATATTGGTGGAATTTTTAGATGTGTGATCTTTCTGTTCAACCTGAAGCTGCAGAGGTTATATATTTATATATTTACCAATTCAGAGAAGAGATTCATAGACACAGACGTTAGCGTGTCAGTCCATCTTTGTCTGAAACTAAAATCCTGTACATTTTTTATTTTTTTTATATTATTTTAATCTTATTTTAATTTTGTATGTTTCTTTTTATGTGCTACTGTGTCCAAGCCATTTCCCTTGTGGATGAATACAGTCTAAGTCCAACTTGGTTTTTGGTTCTAAATAAAAATAAATAAAAAGGTAAGGTACCATGAATCAAACTAAAATAATATGAGGAAGTTGTTATCAGATTATTTAATTTATTTATTTTGCATTTTGTATAAAGGTCCTATAAGAATATCGTTAAAAAATATATACATATAATATTCTGACTATTATTTGATATGTTAGGCTCTTTAAAGAGTTAGAAACCCTCAGAGGTGATGCTGAGGAAGCTCCTCTTTCTTCACAATAACTATCTGACGTCTGACCTGGTCTGCTTAGTCAACAACGTTCTGCTGGAGACTGCAGGAAACAGACGTATATCTAGATATATATCATCATCTATGAATGAGTCGGTCTAATCCACCTGAGCATCAACAGAAGGAAATCTGAGCTCATTGTCTGTGACCTGATCAGAGCAGAATCTTTTTAAATCAGAACTTCATCATCATTTCTAAATGTTCACAGGGCGTCTAAGAGCGTGCTACTGCAGCGTTTCTCATTCTTCAGCCGTGCTCTGTTTCCCCTGATCTCATACATTATTTTCCACGGCTGTATCTGCTGCTGTGAGGCCTTTATACGTGAGACGTATTTGTTGCATTTAATATTCACTTTTGTTTCTGTGAGTAAAGTTTGAACTGAAACAAAGCGGATGATCTGGAGAGCCCCCGCGGGTCAGCAGGTCTGCTTTCAGAGATTCTGCCTGCAGCCAAAAAGAAAATAAACTTCATCCATGTTTCAGTGGAGCCGGCAGACAGTAAAACTACTGCAACTGGAACTTTTAACCTGGGAAAAGCAGAAACCAGAGAGGTTATTTGAGGAAATCAGGAGGGAGCGCATCTTTAAACTCCTCGGGGCTGAGGCGGGCGAGCGTCTGATAAAGTGTCTGAAAGGAGAGGAAAACATCGGAGCATGGACGCGCTCCAGCTCCAGCTCCAGCCGGCTGGACTGCTCATTAATTATTAATCCTAATCAGAGCTGGTGTGTGTTTCCATGTGTGTGTGTTGTGGAGTGGTCCGCTCCGACCTCTGGCTCTTCTCCTCCTCTCAGCGAGATGAAATCTGTTTTCCCCAAAGGCCTCCTGAACCACAAACACCTGGAAGTAACTTCATCGAACACAACATCGGCGGCAGCGTCTTCCATCAAACGGCGGTTAAACGAGGGATGGAGTCGTTCTTCCAGACTCTGCCCCGCTGCTCTTCGGGAGTTTGCTGGTTTTGGTTCCAGCTGACTGGTGAAAAATAAAATGTTCTCATGTGTATTTGGCTCAGATCATACTTCTTGCAGAGCTCAGAGTTGTTTGCAGGCAAAAAAAAAACAAAGAGGCTCCCAACAGAGAGCGCGAATAAAACCAGAACTTTAAGATTCTGATCAACGTGTAGGAAAATTTAAGATTAAGATTAAGATTAAGTGTCTATTGGCCAAGTATACTTGTGTATACAAGGAATTTGGTCTCTGCATTTATCCCATCCGTGAATTAGTGAACACAAAGCACACAGTGAGGTGAAGCACACACTAACCCAGAGCAGTGAGCTGCCATGCTACAGCGGCGCTCAGGGAGCAGTGAGGGGTTAGGTGCCTTGCTCAAGGGCACTTCAGCCGCTTTCTACCGGTCGGGGGTTCGAACCGGCAACCCTCCGGTCACAAGCCCAAAGCGCTAACCAGTAGGCCACGGCTGCCACTTACTCACCCTCCAGGTCTGCAACAAAAACACAGAGCTTGCTCAGTGTTTTCTATAAACCTGACTGGACTACGCTCTGTGTAAGAGGAGTCAGAGCTGCTTGTACTCGCTCAGGAGACTCGGGTCCTTCAGCGTCTGCAGAACTGTTGCAGATGTTTAATCACTACTCAGTGGTAGTTGGTGTCTTCTTCTACGCTGTGGTGTGCTGGAGGCAGACAACGCCAACAGACTTAACAAGCCCATCAGGAGCACTGGCTCTGTCCTGGGACTGTTGTAGAGTCCTTGGCGGAGGAGTCAGAGAGGAGGACGCTGAGGAAACTTCTTAAACTTGTTACATACTCTGCAAGAGGCGAGACACTTGTTCTCTCTCATAGAGCAGCAAGAACAAGAAAAAAAGTTTGTTCCGTCCATGCCATTTATACTTCACAAGAAACTCAAGTGCCGAACTCTGGGGAAGTCCTCATAGGCCCCTCCCACTGCAGCATACACGCTAAGCATTGTGGGACACGGATGACGAGAGTTCTTATTATTTTGTTGGATCCGTTCATTGAGCATGCACCCACACACAGTATGAGCTCTGCCCAGGAGACATTAGTGGCCTCACTGCTAACGTTAGCATCTGGGAGCTCACAGAGTGGCCGCTAGCATTTACGCTTTTCTGCATTTACCACGCCCACTTCCAATCTGACCAATCACAGAATAGTTGCACAGAATAGAGAACAAAATGACGTCAAGAGTTTGTAACAGCCTTTCTGAATGATGTGTCTCATCCATTGCATGCCACACTGGAGACCGACCAGAACATATTCAGTTGTAGGTTGAGACTACCAAGGGCCTCCACATTACGCTACAGGAAATCATTCCTACCTATGGCAATGGATTATACAACTCTAGATAGTTTAATTGTTTGATTTTGGGTGAAATTAGATAAAAAAATCTAACAAAGTTTAACAAAGTCAGATTTCCTTCAAACTGTCAACATTTTTTAACGTGCCGTGTTTTGCTCCGTAGTTTGGGAATCAGGAAGTGATTGAAGCAGCTGTAGCGCTGTGGAAAGCAAACAGAGTCTAAAGTGTAGATGCTGTAAGGACGGTGATTCACTCTGTAGCATCAAAACTACCAAAAGAAGCAGAAAAAGAAAGAAAAAACAAAGAAAGTGCTCTACTGGACGACAAGTTCATCTTCAAACTCCTGCCTGAGGGTTTTCTCCAGAAGAACTAAGTTATTTACATTCACTGTCGATGTGAACTGAGTTATGATCTGAGTAGCTGAGACGTTGAGAAGAGGAACACAAACATTTAATCAGTTTAGAGAACACTGAGAGAACATGTGCAAATATAATGAATAAAAACAGTCATTAAACACACAGTTATAAAAAGGATTATGTGTCACCGTCTACACAAACAGAGGCAGCAGCAGTGACAGAGGTGTGGGTCAAACATCCTGCAGTGGACGATCAATACCGAACACGGAATAACAAGCCACGTACAATCCGACATGTTGAATAGAATCATGAGGCCTGAAGCTTTCAAATGAATCCTTTGTCCAAACTAAGTGAGGATTCAACCGCAGCACAATCTCCCCTACGCAGGCCTCTTCAACAATTCATTCAGCTTCACACAGAAGAACACGTCCTGGCTAAATCCTGACAAAACTATTGAACAGCTCTACAAAGCAGTAAAGGAATATATACGTATATATATATATATACGTGTGTGTATATATCCAGCTAGCAGACTGGCTAACGAGCAGGCAGGAGAGATCAGGTCAGATCCAAAGATCGATGCTGGATTGTGTTTAGTACGAGCTGCTTGGTTGGCTAATGAGAGTCAAAAGCTTTGTCACTCAGAGGTCAGTCTCTGTGGAGCTCTGCACCAATCTGCCTCCAGGCTTTAATTGGGAGCAGTGGGGCGAGTGATGTATAACACCAGCGGAGCTCCATCAACCACAGCTGCACCAGCTCCCATCCAGCTGTTTTACACCTTTATTTCTGCAGGGAGGACCCATGGCGCGCTGAAACTCGCCGTCTGGATCCACACTCATGTTATTTTCTGGTGATTTCTGACTTTCAGTCGTGTCTCGGTCGGTTTCTGCCTCTGTTCTAAAAATCCACGGCGCAAAAGAGAGAAGTCGAGGTGAAGCTTTCTAGAAACGGTTTTTAATAGTTCCTTAAAACTTTGATTCCATTGAGGCGGTCGGTCGACACAGAATAAATCAAGAAATAGATTTATTCGACCACATTCAACCACGGTGTAAAGTGTCTCTGAATATAATCAAGCACCGCTGGCCTCAACCTTCGGGCCGATCGTTCTCATCAGCCCCTTAAACCTCTCATCATCTTTCTTTTACTTTTCTTTAAATCTCTGCAGCAGACGTTACCTCGTGGTCAATACATTCCTGTGAAACACGACGAGTCAGGGGCGACATACAGCTGCTCATGCTTTTAACAGAGAGGGACCTGGTCAGGTGACACGTCTGATCCCAACTGATCCTTTTACTGCAACAGAGACAAGTAGAGTCTCAATGAGTGAAGTCAATTAACCCTCAGAGGTCTACAGTATAATCGGCTGTTGTTAACTCCTTTTGGTTTTACCTTTATATTTCATCTTAAAAACAGTTTCCTACCTCGCCTTGTTTGGTGTCGTTCTTTTCAGCACAACCTCACGTGTGTGTGTTTTTCATTGTGACTACATACTGTATTAACACACTGGACCTAAAACTGAGCAGGAAAAACTGCTCAAACATGTTTAATGAACCATTTTTAACTTAGAATGTAAAGCCTGGACCGGCCCGTTTGCAGTGTGAACACACGTTACCCAGAAACCGATACGATCAAGTGGTTCAACTGATGAGTCTTTGGTAGAGTGAACACTTTTAGTGTTCAGTTCTCTAAATGAGCCTGAAGAGTAACGTTTATTTATTCTGATAAATGACTTCTTCAGATGGTGAATGATTATTTTGGTCAATGTTTCTTCTGTAACAGACCGTCCAGCCAGAGACTAAAGCGCAACATGTTAAAGTCAATAAAAGTGAGTTTATTAAAAACTCAGCAGGAAGGTAAATCCAAGAGCAAAAACCAAAAATGTAAAAGGCGCTAGAAACTCCAGGGGCGAGGGGAAAACACAAAACACCTGCAAAGGCAGGAAACTGTCTCTCTGAGGGAGGCATGAGAAAAGAGAGAGGACAGGAGATGAGCTCTACGTTAGCAACAGGAGAAAAACACAAACCACGAGGTGAAACTCAAGTACTGGAACAAAACAAAACATGTGGAATTAACACGGCCAGCCTTTTAAAGAGAGCTGAGTGGTGATTGGCTGCAGCTGGGTCAGGTGCTCCCACCAGTTACCTGCCCAGGTGAGTCTAATAGGCGCGTTCGACTTCATGCAAATCTGAGCAGATCTGACTTGACGTGATGCATGCTGGGTTGTTATGCTCATAGATCTCGAATATGATTGGTTAAAATGAACTTGTTCTACCCAGCATGCATCACGTCAAGTCAGATCTGCACAGATCTGCATGAAGTCGAACGCGCCTATTGAGAGACAGAGGGAGAGATGCTGCATTCTAGAAAACTGGGACGTCTGGTTTATCCCTCTAGGAGTGAACTAGATGTGACCTCAAAGCGTTCCAGGAGAATGAAGTTGAACATAAACAACAAACATGGCCGACCGCGATAAGATAAAAAATGTTTCTGTTACTGACAGTGATTAAAACTGAGGTCTCCCAAAGTTTTTCCACCAGCAATAGTTAATATACTTCTGTCTGTGCTGAAAGCTAACGACGGTAGACGCTCAACAAACCTCCTCTCTGTTTGTCAGACTCGTTAGTAATGAGAACGAAAAACAAGGAACCGGATCCACTGGAAACCCAGGACCATGACGTCTTCTCCTCCTTTAAATCTGTGGCCGATCATAAAAGATATTCCCACGAAATCTAAATCATTTTTTAGTAATTTCATCTAATTTAATTTCCTGTGTGCTGGTGAGTATTATTAGATTTGATTTCTGAGTCACTACAGACGCTCTGATTAAAGTCACTCTTTGTTTTCATTGGTCAGCGCGGCCTTTTAGATTAGAAGTGGTTCTCAGCAGCTTTCTGAAGAGGAACTCTGGTATAAGAGGGTTCCTTAGTTAAGACCCTTTGTCACTGTGTCTCCTGCTCTATAAAAGTTGCTGCAGATTTTTGTTTTTTATCATTTTTTTTATCTCTTTTTCTTTTCACCACTTGACTCAGACATTCCTGGACATTTTCTTCTTTGTTGCAACTGGAAACCTGAAGGTCCTCTGCGTGAACGCTGAAAGGTAGATTGCTTGTGTGAAATTCTAATTTACGCCGCCAGCGCCACAAAAGCGTCCTTTTAAACTCCGTCGCTGAAGAGCACTTGGCCTTCACGCTGCGGTTCAAGATTCGTCTGCTGTTTGAGAGAAAATGAAGAGCGCTGCCTCACACTGTGTCTCACGGAGGAGACGGAGGAAAGCAGGGAGCTAACGAGGAGAGGAAGACGTTCTGGAGGAGCGGGGGAAGAGGTTCAGTCTAGAAAATGACGTATTTATTCTGGTTGTTTTGGTTCAATAACAGCTCAAAAACTAAAAGTATTAAGTCGACGATGAGCAACTGAGGAAAAAAAACACAAAGCAGTAGATTTACAGATTTAAAATGCTCCTCCAGTCTTTATGTTTATCACCACTACAGACGTGAGTTGTGTGTAAATGTGATTTCCGTGGGACGTGTTTGCTCCTCAGTCCTGGAGGAGGAAATCTCTCCACTGGTTCATCTGCAGTCGTCCATTAAACCAAGAAGCAGTAAACAGTATATTAAACGGCTTAATGTCCGCTTCACTTTCATCATCTGACGCATTAAAACGCTGTTGTTTCATTTCGAAGCCATCGACTCCAACGTGGTGTATAATTATATTAATCTGAACAAAACGATTGTGCGTGATGCGAATGCGTTTCAGTTGTTCTCAGTGTTCCTGCAGCCTTTACCACTAATATCTAGACTTACACTCATAACTAACGAGCAAATATCAGTCAGGGGGAAGTAAACATGGTTTTCTGCTCCTGCGTCGTCTTAATTATCTAACGGCTGCTCAGGTCTAGTTCTCAACCTCAGATGTCATTAGCTACAGAAAGACCCTCCGTTAAACGTTGGTCTCTGTGCACACGGGTCATCTGAACCCTGAAGGTCAAACGCTAGTCTGGAGCTGGTTTAGAGTCCTACGGCTGTGGACATTAACGTGTCAGTAAATCCAAATAACCAGACGCTGAGGATCAAGACATGCATCACATACACGACTACAAATGTGTAAAGTTCAGGTAAAGTTTCTTGTAGAAAAGAAAGAGCAGAAGAAGTTATAAATCTTCACGCTGACTTTTCTTTTACTGACGCTGTAATTAACCTGCAGTGTTGTGAAGTCAATGAAACAAAGATAAATTAAATATGTTTGTGCTTGTAGGTGCATTAGCTGCCAGGTGTGATTAATAACAGCAAAAAAACTATGAAATTCATTTTCTATGAACCTTCTGGAGGTTTTAAATCAAGACTTCTGAGTTGATAAAGGAAAAAGAAAAAGAGAAACTGCTTCTGGACATTCCCTCGAAACTTAATATACACTCAATCACCAGAAATAAAATAAATAAAAACTGTAAAATAAATAAAAGAATAATCCAATGGAAGTCCAGACTGGTTATAAGAGGCTCCCAGTGTTTGACTGAGTGCGTGTGTGTGTGTGTGTGTGTGTGTGTGTGAAGCAGTGAAGCTTCCCGGCAGAAATCAGGGTTAATAAAATGAGGTTCCACGCTGTCGGGCAGATAATCAGACACACGGAGTTCATTTCAGATCAGACTGAAGCTTTTTAACCCCGGGCCGAGAGCAGGAGTGACGGCAGAACCACCTTCGTTCTGATCCCACAGCCAAACATTCTCCACGCCGCTGACCCGCTACTTAGAGAAAGTAATAAAAACTGAAGGGAGAAAGTAAAAGTTTATTTCTGCTTCGGATTTCATTTGTTTTCTCAGAGAGTCTGGCTCCTTATTTACCCTGACTCCACCTGCAGCTTCATCTTAGTTTCATCAAGGGGAGACTTCTTAAGTTACTAGAAATAAACATTTTTATTTCTAGCATTTACTGATACTGTCAATAAACGTCATCCTTACATTCACCAGGAACATGAACGCTGGAAGAAAAGACTGGAAACAGATCTGACTACTTTCCAATATGCTGAAAAACAATAAAGCAATATAAGAAGAGTTTTCATAGGGAAATGAAAACGTAATGCATTTAAAAACAGAGCAGATCTGGTAAACGTGGATAAAGACAATGAAGTGGTGTTTTCATTTTAGCTGAGGGTGTAGTAATGTTCACTGTGAGCTCTTAGCTTTAAACCTAAAGAGAAAATGTTTTTCTTCTGTTCAAAACTTTTTAAATATTATTTGAATAGTTGAATGTACGTAAACTAAAAGAAGGCCTCTCTATGTTAACATTCATCGTATCAGTGATGTTTTTACTTGCAGATTGTGCAGAATAAAAGTCGGTGAGGATATAAGGGAACTGGTTTTAAAATGTGTTTTAATTCTGCAGAAAGGAACCCAGGACGTTTTCTTGTCTCCGTCTCTCCGTCTGGAACTGATTCTGCTCCTGCAAACATCTGCAACAACTAAATGCTTCTGATTGGTTGAAGGTCTATCCAGTTGATGCTGAGCTGTTCATCTTCTGTATCATAATTAAATCCACAATCCATGCAACATTTCCCGGGAGCTTTGTCGTCTGGACCCGACCGAAGCGACGGACTGTTGCCACGGAGACCCAGGCATCTGACATATTTTTTTATTTGTCTAAAGATAAAATCCACTTGTTTCACTGGAAGCTAAATAATTCTGACCTGTTAGGAGCCAAAGCAAACGTCTCATTGTCATTCTTAACACCACCTACATATCTGCAGCTACGGCTCAATATAAGAAAAAACACCAGACTCATGTGAAATGCTCAGGTAAACACTCCAGCATTTACTTCTCTATGTGTAACACTGCAAATCATTTAAAAGGTGAGACAGGGAGCAGCAGGAGGCCACGAGGTCTGAAAGGTCAAGAGGTTGTTTTTCTCTTATTCTCATTTTTCATCAAGTTTGGTTTTAGACTCTAACATAAAAAATAGATAAGACTTCATTGGATTTTTAGTTTAAAAAGCAAAAAAACAAAAACAAGTAAATGTATCTTTGGTCCTTCAATGTATGAAACCAGAAAGAGAATATTAGAGCGGAGGTTTCTGTAGGTGAAAAAGAAGAAGAAGAAGAAGAAGAAGTTGTTTCCAGCAGTCAGAGAGCATGTAGCTCTCATAACGACTACAGAATATAATTTTGTTTTTGTACTTAAAAATAAAAATCAAATCACAGTAGTTTTTCCAATAAATGCACAGACCACAGCAGGTGCAGGACATAGTGAAATGAGACAACATTCGTCCAGGACCATGAAGAGACATGAAGACAAAGGTCAGAGATCAGTTCACTAAAGTCAGTACAGGACACTTTGAAGACAAATGCATTGACACAATCAGTAGAGAGAGCAGCTCTGCTTTGGTCTCCAGCAGCTGTTTGGTGAAGATGATCTTCCTCTTCCTCTTCCTCCAGCAGCAGCTTGTCTCTGAGGCCTAAAGACACTTTCTTCATCCAGGTCTCTTCTTTCTTCTCCTTCCTTCGCTGCCTCTCTGGAGTCAGTGCTGATGTTGTTGGAGAAGTTTCTGTTTGACATATAATGTGTTTTATTATAAACCTGTTTCTACTGTTCTGTCCTGATCGGGTCAGCCGTCCCGCCTCCACACGGTGGCGGTGGCGGTGGTCTGTGGCGCCACCACGCCTGGCCGCTCCGGCCTCCGGGCCTGTCAGCTCAGCTCGGCGCCGGCGTTGGAGCGGGAAGCAGGTTAACGCCTTAATCCAAACGGTGGATCCATCCAGCGGCGGCGCAGCCACGCGTGCAGCAGCCGGTTAGACTCTGGCGAGGTGTTCAATTCCAGCAGCGAGGGGGCCGAGAGGCGTATCTGATGACGGATTCCATTCTGTAGCCGCCGTGCCGTTGGAGAGCGGCGGTGGCGGGTGACGTCGCCGGGCCGCCGGGCCTCAGGCGGAGTCAACCACTGTGCAGCAGCTCTCATTTCTGCACTCAGATATGGAGAGTGGGTGGAGGTGTGGGGATGTGGGGTAGGGGGGGTGTAGGGGGTGATGGGTGCCTGGGTGTCGTCCCTCCTCCACCACCCCACAACCACCACCACTAAAAATCCCCCCCTCTGGCTGGATGTCACACTTGAGCCCCCCCACCTCACTCTCTCTGTGCTCACTCATCACTGCTTATCACTGAAATGCAGCTCGGCGCTGTGACGCTCCAGCACACACACACACACACACACACACCCACACCCACACACACACACAGAGCTGCCATACAAACACACCAACAGATACTCACCCATTCATGCCCCTCCTTTCATGAAATCTGCCACACACACACACACACACACACTCCCATGCATAAATTACACACTCGTATCCAAACTCCCACTCCGACATGTTTGTAATGTCAACAGTGTCTGGAGCAGATGGAGCTCCCGGTCCGACCACAGCAGCTTTTCACCTTCTTTTCCTCTTTATCCGTTTATTTAGGAACAATAACACAAATGAACTGAGCTTCAAAATAACCAGAGACAACAAAGAGAGCGTTTGTTCAGGACACTACAGATTAGAATCAGATGATCCCACGTTTAATATTTGAGTCACATTAACATGTTTCAGGTTTTTGCTTGAATTAGCAGTTTTCATTTTGTGGGAAAAGTCAGTGGAACATTTGACTTTACGTTCAGGAGGCCCCGAGCTCAGAGTGCCACAAAGTGCTGTGGTGCTTGGGCAACCAGGGGATGGAGACTCTGAGCCTGGGGTACCAGCGACATGAGACACTGAGCTCAGGGTACTAGGGGACAGATTGTTTGTCGTTGCACATTCAACATTAAATCATTCTGTACGTTAGTAACGAGCAAACAAGAAGGAGAGAAAGACTGGATCAAAGCTCAGAGTCCAACACATTTAATCCACCTTGGAAATGGGCTGTGTGGATGTGAGTACATTGATATTGTGTTTTCAAACAAATTTACTTGTCAACGAAAGAAGTTACGTTGTCTCTGTGGAAATAAATCTCTGAAAGACAGACAGAAAGACAAGGTGTGTGGTTTGAAGGTGGACGTCTTTGTTCAGACCAGGTTAAAGGTTTCTTCAGAACTTCAGTTTAATTCCAGACTAAAGACTGAAACCAGCCTCTGCTCTTAGACTTGTGTTAAAAAGTGAAAACCTGCTAGAACAGCTTTTAGTTCAGATGTTTATGAATATGTTAATGAGCTGTTTAAAAAAAAAAAAAAAAAAACAGCAAACCACAGCCTTAGCAAATATATTCCAGCTGAGATCAATTTAATCCTCCAGGAGGAATATTTAAAACAGACTCAACAGTAAATTATAAAAAGTCTGTAGACGGTGGGATGATGGCAGACGTTGACCGAGTGATTATCAAGCGTTTACGTTCTCACCCAGCAGGTTAACTTCAGACAGATTTAAAAAATACCAGAGCAAGATTATTTTACCTCCTAAAAAAATAAAAATAAATGAGCAGAGAGAACAGCAGTGAAGCTCTGGGCCTCTTTCTCCTTCCGTGTTTTCTCCCCTGGTTATTTGTGTCTTGGTGTTTGTAGCGTTGCTGGATTTCTGTTCTTGTCGGCGCCTCGTCCTCGGGCGCTGCTCTCACAGCCGCCGTGACAATCTGTTTAGGACTGAGCTCCGTCTCCTCTTCGAGGTCACGTCCTCCTCGTTCGCTCGCCGACTCAGACTCACTCCCTGATTTGTCGTTTGACTGCAGGTGTTTTATTTTTTTTGTCTTTTTTTTTTTTACTGATTGTCAAACCAGAAGCAGAGCGTCTCCGTCTGTTACATAAACACATTATGTAACTCAGGTTGTGGAGAGTCTGTCCTCCAGAGGTGTTTGTGAGTGTGTGGGAAGCAGCTCACTGCTTTACTGCTCCATCACAGACTGAAGACGGTCTCATTTAAATGATGCACTTTCATCTGAAACTAGTCTGACTGGTAGAGGAGCAAAGACTGATGGAACAATAAGCTCCTGTTTTCACCCATTGACTCCAGCAGTTTAGAAAACACACAGAATACATAATGATGCTAAACTTCAGTCCACAAAACCAACTGTTCTTCAAATAAATGTTTACTTTCATGCACATTAGCAGTGAAGTCTGCAGTGAAGTCTGCAGTGAAGTCAGGCTCCAGCGCTCTGCAGCTTGAGGACAGGACACAGGAAACAGATCCACTCGTCTTGTTTCAGTTTTGCAGCTTGTATTTCAGCCCAGGTGTTGAGCAATGAGAGCTGAAGCCGGGGACCAGATGTTGAGACAGAGCACAGAGGAGACGAGTGAGTGTGCAGCAGACAAACAGCTACTGAGACCTGCCGTCTGCAGACATGAACTGAATCCCTGACGGAGAAATGGAGAGCAGGTGTGTGTAGGCAGCCAGGTGAGTCATGTGACTCTCAGTAGTGGGAACATAAGGACATCTAGTGGACAGGTGGGACACGGCAGGTCAAAATATGGACGGGAGGAAATTCTGCATCTTGAACACTTGAGACTGTTCCTTAGTTTCTTCCAAGCGTAAATGAAAGGCTGAGTGATGAATGAAGGCTTTCATTAGACGTTACAGGAAACAGAGGAAGGAAAAAGATTCCTGTTGGAGAACAGACGCGTAATCTGACTGTTGATTCTGGAGATCAACAGTCAGGCGGTCGGCTCCTGCTGACTTCTTTAGATGTTTACTGTGATCTGGTGATCAGGGTCAGAAGATAAAATCCTCCCAGGTGTCTCTGATCCATGGACCTGTAGGTTTCAGACTCCATCCATCATTAATGTATAACGTTGTCCATGTCTACAGATTGTGGAGTAATGACCGACCTGAGGGAAACGACGTTCATGACGTTTATGGAGAAGATGAGGATGCGTTTTCACACACGAGGCCGACACTGGGGAGCCTTCAAGCTGCTATCCTTCAACTAGACGCTGATTTTAACCAGCGGCAGTGAACACAACAGTAGTGTGTGTATGTGTGTGTGTGTGTGTGTGTGTGTGTGTGTGTGTGGGCAGGATAAAAAAAGAAAAGAAAGAGAGGAAGAGGAAATGGAGACTTCGTGATGATGAAGCCGAGGTCTCTGCCTGGACTCTCAGTTTTCTCAGGATTCTGATCACATTAAGAATTGATGAGCCGCCGATATTAAGTGTCGGCTCTAAATGGATTAGAAGGAGGAGGAATAAAAAATAAATAATGAGAAAATAAAAAAAACACAGAGGAGAATTTGATATCGGAAATATGATGAATGTGGAGGAGGAAGAGCATCGACAGGAAGCCAAACTGAAATCAATCAGGGGTCAGGTGGAAATTTAAAACTGGAGGAGAGAAGAGAGGAAGAAAAAGAAGATCTGCCTGGTGACAGAAAGAGATGATTGAGATCAAATTAAAACAAAAAATATATAAATAGAAGAGAGGACACGTTGAAATAATATTTAATATTGTATTTTAAAATTTGAATTTCCAGAGAGAGAAATAAATGAATGAATTGAAATGACACGTAAATATCTACAGAATAAAATAAACAGAAATAAATCAAATAAAAATATATAAAATAAAATATATCGCACTTAAAATTGAATCTAAAACTAAATAAGGCCCACCCCATCACCTGGGTGGTCACAGCTCTGTAATGTTCATCCTGACCTTCATGCTCGTCTGTATTATTGTCACCAACGCTGCAGTTATCACCGTCAGCGTCATCAATACCTTCATCATCTTTAATGTCACCTTTGTCATCACCTTCATAATGATCGTCGTGGTCATTTTCATCAGCAGCGTTACTGTCATCATCATCATCATCATCATCATCATCATCATCATCGTCACCGTGCTGTGACCTGCGGCGAGGTTCAGCACCACGGACAGCGACAGCAGAACATGGATTTATTGAGACCGGTGGGGACGGATACGATGTCGTTCACTGGTTTAATTTATAAACCTTTAACAAACATTATGAATCCTGGTACTGAATGAAGGAGTCAGCATGTGTGTATACACCAACCAGCCACAACATTATGACCACTGACGGTAGAAGTGAATAACATTTAAACCATCTTGTGACAGTCCAATGTTCTGCTGGGAAACTTCTGGACCTGGCATTCATTGGTGTGGATGTTACTTAGACATGTAGCACCCACCTAGACCAGACCAGGCACCCCCACCCCATAGCAATGACACTCCTTGATGGCAGCACAACATTAGCTAGCATAATGCTGACAGTTAAAATGTCTGTGAAGCTTCTCAGTCATCCAGGTCACAGTTTATCCAAAAATGCTGAAACCAAGTCGTCTTGTAGAGTTTCTTGAAGACGTTTCATCCAAGCAGCTCCTTCAGATCTAAAAGTACGGTTGGAGTGGGTGTGGTAAGCTACTTGTATGAGTGGTGAAACATCTTCAACACTTCTAGTTGTTCCCTTGTTTCAGCATCTTTAGATATGACAGTTAAAATCTCACCTCAAGTTCTGACTGAAGAACATTTCTCTTCCACACAAGCCTTCTGCTTTGTTTCTTCCCCACTGCAAAGTATTTGGACAATCTTCTTCTTCTTCTTCTTCTTGTTTTGGTTCACTGTACAAACCATCTTGTAGGTGCATTAGCACCACCTACTGGACTGGAGAGTGAATCAGTACATGTGCAGTGGGTTTACATTTACATCTACTTCCTAATGAGATCAAGTTTCAGGACACGGTGGAGCTTTTAGATTCAGTATTCAGGTCTGATGGTCAAAGTTACATTCCTAGGAGCCAGGTAAAGTGTTATGTCAAGTGTCCTCACTAGTATAGTGCAGATCTGTGTGTGTGTGTGTGTGTGTGTGTGTGTGTGTGTGCTGCAGCCCCTCATCCATCACCATGTATTCAAACAGGCAGCCGCTCTGAGTGCTGGCTAAGCAGAAGCAGGAGCAAATTAAAAACACTCATTTACACACACAGTCCATCTTTTACCACCACTCTATCCACACACACAGTCAGTCAGTCAGTCAGTCAGTCAGTCAGTCAGCCAGCAGTGTGACCACCGTACACACACACACACACACACACACTGTAACCAGCCTTAACCGGCGTGTTTGTCATTTCCAGTCCAGTTCCACTCGGCCCTGCTGCTTTTCTGATGACTCTTCCCAGAACAGCGTCTCTCAGCGGGTCAGGAATAGTTGCATCTGTCGTCTCCAGCGGCGCAGCGGCGCTCTCGGTGCTTCACAGTGGCAATAATCTGCATTAACAGCTGCCTACAATCACACACAGACACACACATCTGCAGCGAACCCACGGGCAACACGCTGCGTTCTGTTTGAAGACCTTTGGAAGAGTTTAATTAGGCCGAGTTTAAAGCGGAGGAAGCGCTGATCTGAAAATATCATACCAGTGATTTAATAGGTCACCGACCTCTCCCACAGACATGTTTAACTACCGCACACCAACCCTTAGCCTTTACATCTGTTAGAGCCTATAATGATGGGAAGAAAGGAAACATCTCACACCCAGGAGATAACATTTCCAAACAGCTGCGTAACATTTGAAAGCCAACAGGAGACATTCAGAGGCTTTTTGTTCTGCACAGCCACGAACACCAAGCCTCTCGTCCTGAAAGGCACAGATCAGGGCCTCGTTCATCACCGTCAGTTTGTTTCTCGGAAATAAAACTGCCACATAAATTCAGCTCAGGAGCTCATGGGATATGTGTTTGCATAATAAAACCATAAAGCTCCAAATTGCATCTTGAGTCTTGCTTTGCTCAGACAGACGTGTGTGAGTGCAGGTAAACGGCAGCGACGGAGGACGGATGAGAAATGACGCTCGGCTTCACAACTAAAGTTTCCTCTCATAACAGCGACTCCTCCTGACATCTACTGACGGCAGTCCTCACAAACCCTCTAGATTTATTAGGAGGTACTAAAAAAAGACAGAACATTTAAAAAGTTTCAGTATTTATATGTAACACTGGGTCCAGAATAATAAAAGTCATGAACCTGAACGACCACTTAGAAAATAATAAAACTGTCTGAAGGAGAGATTTATGATTCTGTTTGGAAACCAGACGAACTTCCTCCAACTACAAATTAGTCAGTGGTGGAAAATTATTCTGGAGTCACTGAACTGGGGGCGGGGCTTCATGTGAAACATGGCGGCAACTCCTGCAACACCTATCAACACCCTGAACACCATAGCAACCGCATGGCAACCGCATGGCAACCACCTGCAAACCATCAGCAGCCGCCTGGAAGAGCAACCGTCCAGAATTAAAGCATCTACAGCAGCAGCTCCAGAAAACTCAAAGGTTCCTGTAACGTTTACACAGATCCCATCATCAGACCACATGAAGAGTTTCTCACGATCATTCCCCAAAATAATTTACATAAATAAAACACAGAAGAGAATCGGCTCTCAGAGGGAGGGGAGGTGAGGTGGAGGTACAGTGGGGGGGGGGGGGGTTTGGAGTCAGCCGGGCGTCAGGAAACCAACAGCGATGCGGAAATGATGTGGACGAGCAACAGAGTCAATTAGAGCAGCTGCAACTCGGCGTGACGCCCACAGAGAGGAGTGGGGGGTGGGGGCTGCACCCCTGGGTGAGCCGGGGGTGGAGAGGAGGGGGAGGAGTTTCTACATTGGGACAGCGACACTTTAAGATCAGATGTAGCTCCTCCACCCAGAGTCTCCCAGTTTAAAGGGATAAAAAAAAAGAGTGGAACACTTCCTGTGTATGAGTTAATAAACATTATTACCTGGATGTGAACTTGCCCCGCCCATTTTATCAAGGCTGCATCAGGAGGTAATCTGTGTGGAGGTCCGAACCCTAACCCAGTCTAGAATCACCAGTGAACCTAACCAGCATGTCTTTGGACGGTGGGAGGAAGCTGGAGAACCTGGAGAGAACCCACGCAGACACAGGGAGAACATACAGACTACACACAGAAAGGAACCAGTCGGCCTGGATTAGAACCCAGAACCTTCTGGCTGGGAGACATCATGGCCGTCCTCCCGTCCTCCAGAGTCTGTGCTCCAGAATCAGAGTCAGACAGAGTCAAGTTCAAACTTCAGGTTCATGATGTTGAGAAACTGAAGCTGAAGTGATGAAGGACTGAAGAATCACAGACGTGTTAGATGATCAGAAACTCTGATTTACTGGCTCAGTGCTTTCAGATAGATTCACTGATGAAGCATCAGTTTATATCTGATACAGAATTATAGATTTTATAACTTCAACTATTTATAGATCTTGTATAGTTTCATACATCACACTCAAATAATGACCTCTATATATTTATATATAAAATATTTGTCTAGATAAACACATGATTTATCTCATGTTGATATTTTATACTCTATCTATCTATCTATTTTCCCAAATGTAGATGTTTTAACATCTACATCACTGTTTTCCTTCATTTCCTCTTTTTTTAACGTTTCTGTCTTTCTTTGTCTTTCTCCACATCTTCCTTTCTCTTTTTCATGATGAATAATATTTCTTCCTCTCTTTTAGACCGTTCCCCGGCCTGTAGTTTATTTAGTTTCATTCTCTCGTTCTTTCCTCAGCCTCCTGAATCTTTTTACCTCTCGTTCTTTCCAGTCTCCTCCATTCTCTTTCCTCCTCTCCTCCTCTCCATCTACCAATCCTCATTTTGACTTTTCTCTGTAATCCCTCTCTTTTTGTTTCCCCGCGTTTAGGGGGAAGAAGGTGGGAGGCCCCACCTTCTTCGTCTACTCTCTCCCTCACTCGTACACCTCTTCTGTTGCCGCCGGTCCTGTACAACATGAAACTAGACCCTCCTGTAAAGAAGATAAAATTCAAGGAAGATACCACACAACTGTGGTAAAAGAAAGAAAGAAAGAAAGGAGAGAGAATGAGCAGAAGAAATCCTGGCTCTGAATCACGCAGCGTGTCGAGGCGGATTTCCAGAAACAGGAAGTCCTCGGAGAGAAAACACAAAATGATCACAGTAGGAGCACTAAAGTATTTCTGGCTGAAACAAAATATGTCAATTTCCCCCCTCGCAAGGTAGGAGACAGAACACACACACACACACACACACACACACACACCATGATGGTCTCTCCTCCATCCCAACAGGAAAAGCACAGCTGTGGAGTTTAAGGAGCAGGAGGAAGATGATGGAAGTACAGTCGAGTTTTGGCGTTAATGCCTCGACTCTTCAGGGAGCGAAGGAATGAGCAGCTGAACAAAACTCCCCACGGCAACAACACACACGAGCAGAGGGAGAACAGGTGGAGCAACACACACACACACACACACACACACACACACACACACACACACACACACAGGACGGTGGGATCGTAAAACCAGAAGAAGAAGAAGCTGGAGGCAGAGCACCACGCTTGAGTTTAGTTTCTTTGTTCTCTGTTTCTGACAGAAATGAAACGTCTCTGATCTGTTTAACGACATGAGGCCACGGTGTCGTGAGCTCGTGTTCTGGCTCCTTTATCGTATCCAGTTTAGTTTCCTGTTTCCTCATTTTTACTTCCTGCTTCGTGTCTTCTATTTGCATGCTCCTCTTCCTCTTTGTGTCGACCTCTCTGCTCCTGGATGAGCGAGGACGACGTCCAGGTTCCAGGTCTGAGGCCTGGTCGTGCTGCTGCAGCGTCTCCAGCAGAATCCCTGCAGCTGCAAACTTTCCATCGCCTCCTTTTCTTTCAGTCCGCTGGCGCATTATTTACAAGAGAGCTCCAATTAGCATCGTGTCCTGCCGCTACCGTCGGGCCATTATCCTCCTCCGCTGCTCCTCGACACGTCCGCCCGGCGCTTTGTCTCCAGTTTAGCCGACGCTCTGTTGTCTCGCGTTGCTTCTCATCTTCGGCTGTTGTTGCCGGTTCCAGATGTCTCCGTTTGCAGCTTTGTTTGTTGTTGACGCGTCGGTCAGATTCTGCATTATTCGTCTTTAACTAACCTTTCACACCTTTCATTTCTCGTCGTCGATGCAGAGCTCGTCCGAACAATCAGTCGATGCACCTGAAGCTTCCGTGTCTCAGATGAAGATGGACGTCATTGTGTCTTTTAGTTTTTTGTTGTTGTCTCTAATGAGTTGACATGTTTGGCAGCGCGGGGGCGTCTAATCTTCAGACGTTTTCTGTGTCAGAATAAAAAAACACATTTTTCCTTCAAACATGCAAAAACGCCGGAGGAACGTGAACAATGGACATCTCCAACTCTGACGGCCGGCCTTCCTTTTCTTCCTCTCTCTCTCCTCCACTTCCTGCCCGAGAAAAGATCTCAGACGTGTCGGTAATGAGACGGCCTCGAGGGACGACGCACACAAACACACACACGGGCGTATTTCTGAATAAGCTCCTAATGCACGATCATCTTAACAAGGCGGCGTAATGGATGAGGCTGCGACCTGAAGCGGACAGGTAATCAATCTGTCATTCAGTCAATCAGCAGGGATCCAGCGTGGGATTAGAGGCGGCCGTCTCCTCGCTGTGTTAACGTGACAAATGTTTACAGCTGCTTTCTTTACGTTCAATCACTCTCTGTTCATCCTCTGCCACCCTCCACGGCGCCTCAGCTGTCTCTCCATCCTTTCTACTTTGTCACTTTTAATCTTCATTTGTCCCCGAATAGTTTTTCTTTTTCCTGTACTTTCTGACTTTCTGGTCTTTGCACCGCTCTGAAAAATAGATTTCCTAACAACATTTTATTTAGTGTCAACATTAGGGAGAAATTACGGACTAAAACTTTTAGCAGACTGCTGAGGACATTTTCTCTGCAGACACCAAATGTTTCAGATCAGATGTTTGGAGGTTTCAGCGCCGTTCATGATCCTCTGAGAATCTAGACAGCAGCAACAGAGCAAATTAAAGTACAAGGTAGTTTCACTGTAGACTGATCCAGGAACAGATTAATGGTCTAACACGCGGCTGCCCAATCATGATCGACCGGTACATCTCAAAGGTAGAGCAGGTAGATGGTGTTGTAGATGTCAGTCTGTCATTTATCTGCCGCTCCTCTGAACGAACAGCAACACAAACCTTCATCTTCTTCTTTTTTACTTTTTCTTGCAGCATCCACAGCCGTGCACAACATCAACAACAACATCTCCAGACTAGCGTCATTTCCAGCCAGCGCTGCAGGAGGAAGGCTCAGCTGATCCTCTCTGACCCCAGCCCCCCCAGCCCCCCCAGCCTCAGACTGTCCACACTCCTACCGTCTGGCAGGTTGTTTCAGAGCAGCCACTCATGAACCAGCAGGTTCTACCCACAAACCATCAGGACACTGAACATCAAAAACTCTTCATCCTGTTTTTATATCTGACATATGGCATCTAATTTTGCCACATATCTCTTTTATCTATTTTATTTATTGTATTTTGCTTCTGTGAAGTCGAGTGGTCTCCCTGCTCCAAGCATGTCCGTACTGGTAATGATGCTGCATCATTACAGAGCATCTGACAATAAAGAACCTTGAATCTTTCTTAAAGGGACAGAGCTATTTCTCTAAAGGCGCTGTGCAACATTTTTTCTTCTTAGAATAGTAAAAAGAAAGAAACATGGATAGAGTAGCACTGTAGCAACAGTTAATATGACTTCTGCAATGTCACAAGATTTATTTCCATCCAGTGTTGCATCAATCGCTCCTCAGTGTGTTCTAGAGATGAGACCTGTGGCTCTTTGAGGGGACCTGGACCTTGTTCTCATTTTGATATTCCTTTATTTTTAAGATGCCATCCTGGGTTAAACACATTTTATCTGGGAAGTAATCACTGTGAGGAACGACAGGGTAAGATTTGGACTAACACCAATATATATTCTGCTGTTGAAATATCTGATTTTGAATTATGCTGAAATGTAGATTCTAGATATATAGATGCTTTATTTATTCCGTAGGAAACTCAGTAAAAACTGTTGCATTGACCGTTACATTGAACCCAGCGGGTCAGCAGCTCATGCTCACCACTAAAGCACCGATGCTACGACATCCTGCTGCGTTTTCTTTGGTTCGTTTTGTGGTTTTGAGTCGCCTCACTTCTTGAGACTGAGCTGTGTACCGAGACACTGACGTCTGAAAACGTTTGTTTTAAAGAGCCGGTCAATAGATTTGGTTCGTTCGTTGACGTCGTGACTCTAGTCTGCTCGTTCTGGACCTGAAGCTGGGGAGCCTTCGTCCTGAGGGAGACTCAGTCCTGAAGTCCATGATGTCATTCTCCACAAATGAATTTAACACGTGGTAGTCTGCTTTGAACAGCTTCTCCCACATTTAGCTGCAAACTAATTCAACGAGGCTCACGAGCTGTTACTCACCACATTAAGCCCCGCCCACACTATCTGATTGGCCCGGTGGATCATTGAAGGAGCAGATTAAGACTCCAGAACAGCTTCATTTTTCTTTTTACACATCTTTCTTTTATTTTTATTTTTTTATTTCCTTTTGTCAGCGGCTGCAGACTGGAGACTTTTGAAGCGGTGGTGGAAACGAGGACACTGGACAAACTGTTATCGATCATGGGTAACCCTGAACACCCTCTCCACCATGTGACACAGGGACAATGGAGAACCTTCTCTAAAAAGGCTCGGACAATTTTGTTGTCTGGAGAAACGCTGCACGAAATCAGCAGCAAGACGTCAGCGTGTAAAACTCTGGAATCAAATAAATTACGGTTTAAACAACGAGAATCTAAAGTGATCATTCTTTGGTGTAAACAGGTAGAACAAAAAGGTGTTGTGTGACCAGATGAGGAGTTTCCATCGATGCCATCAAAGATCAGCTAGAGAAAAGATAAAGAGACGCAAACACTTCAGATCCGGATAGTTCTACACGTCTCAGCCTCAAAACCTCTGCAACAAATGAAATAATAGACGTTTTAATGGAGAATAAGAATCATTCTCTCGATCTGTCTGGCTCCTGTTTTGTTCCTGACTCGCTGAGTGCAGCCTCATTTCTACAGACGGAGGAGGAGAGTCAGAATCAGACGTCTGTGCCTCGCGTATCGCCACCGCTGCAGGTTTCTGTCTCGGAGGAGCACTTTAAAAAGAAAAAGAAAACACGTCTGACATCTTTGAACCGGTTTCACTTTCAGAAAGGCGTCTTGTTTGGTGGACTGGAGCGATCTGACAGAGGGAATTATCAGCAGCAGCAGCAGCAGCAGCACGCCGGCCTCCGTCTGAGCGCCACAAACATTTTCCATTTCCCGTTTTCCTCTCATCCTCGCGTGTCTCCCCGCTTCCACGGCTCGCAGAACAATCAGCTTCAATCAGCCCCTACTTTCATTAGTGTCGAGAATTTTAACAAATTGTGCTCTTTTTTGATGACTGCCTAATTATTCCCTTTCATTTGTGTTGCATATCTAATTCTACAGCCCCTTCATCTTTTCCTCTGCGGGTGCATTCGCCTCTGTTCTGCCTGTCAGCGCGCCGTCTGATTCCTATTGGCTGAACACGGCTTCGCTTCGACATGCTTGTCTCTGCAGCTCCTTTAAAGCCGTCTGTTTGTTGTTTCCTTTCGGCTGAAACATGTGGCTCTTTAATTCCCGTCACCTTCTTCCCGTTTCTCTGGCTGCTTTTCTCCGGCGTCTCCTCGTTCTCCTTCACATTTACGCCGAGGGAGTCCGGAGAAAACCTGGAGCTCAACTTGTCACCTGCATGGATGCACAGATCCCACCTTAAATTCTGTGTCCTGGCGAAATTTACATGAGGACTTTGTCCAATTATTCTCCTCCTGGCAATTTGAACAGTGTGAGCGTCACGCATGGTCGGCGCGGCCGTGTCAGAGCCGTCCTCTCTCCCTCTCTGTCAGTTTACCGAGGCCAAACAGGCTGTCGGCCTCCAAGGACGACCACGCCGGCGACCGCGCTGTCGGCCTCTGTCACGCTGCAGAATGCCAAGATTCACGCTGGACCTGGGATCTCTTGACCTCCTGAAATCATTAAGTACTACGGTGTTTATCGTGGACACCCGCCTCCTGCTCAGGGCTTCGCTCACACCTGTGAAACTCTGCAGAAACAGGAACAGACACAAGCTGCATGAACGAAGCTGCAAGAATAAAATATTTATGTACGATGGAGGACAGGAGGGTTAAGGTTTCCCTTCTTCACAGTCACCGCTGCCTCCTAACTCGTCTGACTGGTACAGTCTCAACACAGAGACACAGGAATCAGTTGACAGGTCAGAGTTTATTCATTTAACTCCTGAAGGTTACACGCATCAGAAAACAGTATATGACATTCCAAGTGAGCTCCATTTCCTTTATATAAATGTTAAATGACTCCAAGGATAGTGACGCATTAATCACGCGGCTCTAAAGAAGAAGAGTTGTGTCTGAGTAAATTGATGAACTAGTCATTTATTAGCAAGTATAGCATTTGATTCATCATCAGCCTGGGGATGGATCTGCTGGTGCTGGAGCTCTCATGGCTTTTCTGCTTCGCTCACGTCGACGCCGCCGCCGCCGCCAGCTCGTATTTTGCAGCTCATTTAAAAGCGGAGGCGGGAGATGTCGTAAAACAGCAGGCGGCCGTTAACGGCTCCCCTCGATGCTCGTACATACGGCTGTGGATACCGCGGGCCGAGAGGGGACGAGGAGCAGGAGCAGCAGGTTTACTGCAGATCTGGACGTCGGTTAAGTTCATGCTCTCCCTCCTCCGTGAGCCCGACGGAGGCTCTATTTGAATTGTTGATTTCTCTCCATCACAGCCTCTCAGTCCCCGTCTGCATCTATATTATGGAGAGAAGAGCGAGCTGCACACATGGCTTCCTATATTCTATACGGTTTGCTTAGTGTATCGATCTGTTGTGGCGGAAGCATAAAGCTCAGACTCTCCAGCTTCTCAAGTTTGAACTCAATACTCAAGTTCAAATACAGTTTTCAACCAACATCAAAACTTTTTTAAAAAACAAAATAATACAGAAAGACTTTGTGCTGCCAGAGTTTATATGATGACTGAGTTATAGTTAGAACAGCTGCTGTGTTTACATGGACACTAGTACTCTACTAATAATCTGATTAAAACCTCAGACTGGTAACCATGGTAACCTTTACTAATCATCATCAGGGGAGGGACAGAAACATGGAGGTAGAAAAACTAGATGAACCAAGATGGAATCAATGTGGACAGAGACGATGGAGACACATTCAGGACATGGAGGACAACAGAATCTCATACTTTACCTCATAGGATGTATACACAGATCAGCCACAACATTATGACCCCTGACAGGAGAAGTCAATAACATTTAAACCATCTTATGACAGTTCAGTGTTCTGCTGGGAAACTTCTGGACCTGGCATTCATTGGTGTGGATGTTACTTAGACATGCAGCACCCACCTAGACCAGACCAGGCACCCCCACCCCACCTAAACCAGACCAGGCACCCCCACCCCATAGCAATGACCCTCCTTGATGGCAGCAGCCATCCCCAGCAGGATGCAGCCTGACACAGACACACACACAAAAACACTTTAGGAACAACTAAAAAAAAAACATGAAGAACAGCACAAGGTGTTGACCTGGCCTCCAAATTCACTAGATCCCAAACTGATCAAGTATCTGTGGGATGATCCACAGAGGCCCCTCCCCTCAAAGACCCCTCAGTAACAACTCCTTCCCCTCAAGTTAATGTGTTCATTCGCTCTATTTCTTCATCTCATCCTCCTGATCTCCACCTTAACATCAAAAATTCCCCAAAGTCTTCATCAGAGGTCTTCTTCAACCTCCTGCCAGCTCCAACTTCTTCTCCACCACCAGCAGCGTCTAGACTCCTTCGGGTGGAGAAGAATCATCAGGGATTCAGCTCCATGACATCTTGCATGTTCCCTCAGTAAATATTAATTCTGCAACCTCCTGATCTCTTCTAAATAGATTTAAAGTGCTGTATAGTTTAGACGTCCGCCTCCATCAGTCTTCTTATTTCCTGCACATGACTTTCATCAACCACCTCTACTTAAAGAAAACTCTCTAGTGCATCCAGCCTCTGCCTGGAACAACTGTCTACCTTCAAAAGGTTGGTTAGAGGATGAACTTAACCCAGTCTGAGAGCTGGTCTCATGAATGCCCTGATGCATTCATATGTTTAACGTCTGAGATCTGAACACATCAGTGCCACCGGTGACAGACTTTAATAACCTGGAATTATTGTGGAACTTACATTAGATTTCATTTTTATTGTTAAATATTGGATTTGATGGTTTTGACTTCTAAGAGATCTGAGCATTTCATCCACCTCTGATCTGCAGGCTGCAACTTTCTACTGCAAACACGGCTCTCCAGCAGCGTCGCTGGTAACAGGCCGGGCTGTGATCTGCTCTGAATTAACAATAAGAGCAGATAGAAGGAAAAAAGGTGAGTTTCAAATGGTTTTCAGAACAGCAGCTCCCAGATGAGGAGGAGAATAAGCCGGGCTGTGGACAGTATCGATCCTGAAGTCCAATTACGACACGGGAACATACGATATTCCAGGTGTTGATGGAAGCACCCCCTCCTCACCCCCCTCCTCACCCACCTTTCAACCTCTGACTCAGTACACAGCGGGTCCAAGTGTTTGGTTCCTTAGCAACTGTCGCCACGGGCCACAGGTTGGTGCGGTGGACGACAGGGAGTCACGGGTCAACAGCAGCATTGTTGCTCGTTCACCTCCCGACAGACCAACACATTTCTACTGAGCGTGCAGAGGAAAGGTCCGTCCTCAGTCAGTCACAATGTGAACAAAGAAACCAGCAGGATTTCATTTGTTTTCTGTATCTATCAGTTTGAATCTTAAGGATTATGGCTTTAGTAGAAAGAAAAGGAATCCAAGGCTGCAGGA
Organism: Chelon labrosus; assembly: GCF_963514085.1. Lineage (NCBI taxonomy): Eukaryota > Metazoa > Chordata > Actinopteri > Mugiliformes > Mugilidae > Chelon > Chelon labrosus. Next base: position 29,640,557 of record NC_140358.1, read on the forward strand.
TAAATCCAGGCACGTGTTTGTTTTTGTTAAATATGGTAGCACGTGTCACGAGTCCTGAAAGAAGACAAAGAAAGCATCTATCTGCTCAATAAAAGTAATCATTTGTTCATATATCCGAGGTGCAGAAGTAAGCGACCCCGTTTGCAGCAATAACATCAACTAAATGTTTCTGGTAACTGCTGATCAGTCGTCTACAGAAACTTGGAGGAATTTTAGCACCTTTCCTCAGAACAGAACCACTTCAGGTCCTTTACTTGGCCGAGCAGGGTTTCATCACGTTGCTTGGAAACACTTCTGAACAGATGGACTCTACTTTGGCCTTGAAATGATCTTGTAACCCTGGAGGTGTCACTTTCTTTCTCTTGCACCTCATGTAGTATTGGCTCACCTTCCTGGATAAACAAATCCACAAGTAGAATATTTCTGTTTCATGTGTTTGATTCTGGCTTATGAAAATCCGCTGAAGTTACGAATCGTTTTTTAAGCAGAAATGTAAAAATGTGAAGCTTCACTGTCATCTTGTGCTGTGAGTTCACTAGTACAGACGATGCCTTTACTGATGCAAGGGATTTTATTGGTTCACAGGATTTGATTTAAATAGATGGAGGGATGAGAGGAGTGGACTGCAGACATGGTCATGAACCCAGGAAGCATCGACTCCTCGTCCTCCTGGTTCCTGTAGGACCTGCATCATCAGCCCCAGCAAAGAAAGATCTGCAGAGTGAACATTAGCGTGCTGTAAAAATATTTAGACATTTTTTGATCACACGTGGTCTGTCCTTTGTTGATTTGTTTAGATATTTTAGGTTTTATGTGAGCCACCAAACAGGAAGCAGCAGCCTCAGCCTCTAATAACCACCAGCCTGTGTTATTGCCATTGATATTTCTGTGTTGTACAGTTACAGCTGACATAAGCATCCAATCACTGTTTTCTGATGAATCTCACTTTTTTTTTTTTTTTTTTTGTGCGTGTGAGCACCATCCAATCATTTATCTTTTGTCTGCTTGGAAAAGGAAAAAAAATAAAAAAAACCCTCCTGGAGGACATTATTTTCCGTTATTACAATATGAGGGATTATAATTGTCCTCCCGCAATTACCTTCCGTCCTCCAGAGGCTTTGTCACTGGGAATGATTGGCCTCTAATATTAACCCAAGTGCATTTAATCAGCCGGTGCAGGTTCCTCACGCCGTATAATCACACTTGCAATTAAAAATGTATTACCTCTCTGCCTGTTAGGCCGGGCCGAGCTGCCGGTCAGCTCCACCGGCCTGATTAGCATTATTTTTCTCTTTTTTTTCTAGTTTTTACAGCCGAGCGTTACGAGCTTCCACGCTGAGCCACATCCAACACTGTACTCGCGCTGTTTAGCGAAACATGCAAATGAAGTGTAGAGTCAGCGGAGAATCAAAGACGGAATGAAAGCGGAGCGGGAGCGATCCTCAGGCTCCTGAATGGAGGTCAGGCAGCGTCACTTTGTGAAGTTAAATGAGGCTCAGAGCGGGAGCGGCTGAGTCATTATTAGGTAAGTGTACCTGAACACGCTGCTGCTGCTGCTGCTGCTGCTGCTGCTCAGATTCATTTTCTCATGTTTTTCAGTTTGTTTCTTAGATTTTCTCAGCGTTTATCCAGGACACAGTCACCTGGCCTCCCTGTCCCCTAATAATCTGAATACCTTATATACCTCAATCACAACAGACTGGCTCAATCAATGAATAATCTATGCAATAGGAAAATATGAATAAATACTACATATAATAACATTTTAATGAGCTGCCCCCTGAATTTGCAGCTACTGCATCACTGTGACTCCCTCTGCCTCTTCGTTAGTCCGTCAGTCTGCTCCTTGTTTAGTTTTTTTTTATTTCCCTGTTTGCCGTCTCTTCTTTTACCTCGTTAGGTCTGTTCTCATTTTCTGTGGCCACCCAGTTCTTCAGCACCGAACTCAACTCAAATCAGCTGATTAGCTCCCTGGGTTTCCACGGGTCCAAGACTTCCTGCTCTCACAGCAGAGGAGAGGCCTTTACTTCAGATGGAGACGCCTCAATGGGAATGCACGGCCCTGATCATCAGCTGCAACGATGAACTTTGACCCCTAGATACCCAGAGCTCCACAAGCCGCCTAATGACACCCCAGCACTGATACGTCTGGAAAACCATGATGGTACGAGAGAAGGAGATATGAGAAGGTGGAGAGGAAAAGGGGAGGAGGAGAGGATGCAGAAGAGAAGGGGGAAGAGAAGAAAGAAAGAAGATGGGGAGGAAACCAGAGGTGGAGAAGGAGAAGAAGAAGAAGATGGATGAGGAGGGAGAAGAAGGAGCCAGAAGAGGACAAGGTGGAGAAGAAGGAGAAGGTGAAAAGACGAAGGCAAATAAGAAGGAGAAGAAGAAGTAGCCAGAGGAAACTGGAAGAAAAGGAGGGAGAGGAGATGGAAGCAGAATAAAAAGGAGGATGAGAAGAAGGAAAAGAAGGAGGAGGAAGAGAAAGAGAAGGAGGAGTTGGAGGGGAAGACGGGTGGAGGAGGAGAGGGAGCATGAGGAAACCAGAGGTGGAGAATAAGAAGAAGGAGATACGGAAGATGGAGGATGAAGTTTTCCTCCATCTTCATCTCCAGTCCTGAGTTGATTGTACATCTCAGGATTCTCACAGCTGCAGATTCCATTACAAATATTTTAGACCAATCACGGTCCATATCTGGTCGTCTATCTATTTATAAGTCACCATCTTCAGGTAGGGGCCAGGGACTGTCCCGTCCCACGTGAAGCAGATCCTCATGAACCAACCAGCACCGGCCTTTATATTCAGTGTAGGGTCCAGATATCTGCCCTGGAACAGGAATCTGAACCTTAAATCTTTGGATTAGGACTTGCCGACCTTTTGGACATGAAACATATGCGCAGAAATGTCTGGGACCATCCAGCCTCCACGTGTCTCTATTTTTATTTAAAACAGCAGAAACTCTCCCTTTTAAAACAATTATCTGGTCGGAGCAGTTCAGTCAGTATTAAATTAAAACTCTGCCATCTTGTTTTTATTATTTGTGAAGGCTGTTTATGTGTCACTGACTGACTGACTGACTGACTGACTGACTGACTGTTTTTAAGCCAGCAGAGAGCAGGCAGCAGCCTCAGACTGTTCACAGCCTCCCCTGTGGTCCGACGGCTCACTGTTAATCACGGCAATAAGATAAGCGTAATTGGATATTTGACTTCCCGCTGCGTGTGAGTGCATGTACAGACAACATATTGATTTCCACTGTCTTCATAATGAAAATGATTTAGCTTCAGTAAAGAAACACTCTGACTCTTATTGGCTCGCTGGCGCGATAATTACGTCGTGTGTTATGTTCCGTGGGTTCTGCTGGGCTGGAAATGTGACGAGAGAGACGTGCCGCTGGGATTTCTATTGGATCATGGTCATCAGCTTCCAGCGGCCCACAGAGGGAGGGAGGCCCACAGAGGGAGGGAGGCCCACAGATGATGGGAGGTGAGAGATGTGCTTTCAGCTTTCAGACTGTTTATATCCACAGCGTGATCAGACGCCATCTACTCGACTTCATCTGGAATATTTCTACTGATGAGACTTGTTATCTGGCTCCACGAGCAGAACTAAAGACGGAGAGACTCTGGGAAGAAATAAAACCAACTTTAGCAACCGACAACGAGCTGATGTAGGACGCTGGTTCACTGGGATGATGAGTCTGATCAATCCTTCTGATCAGAGAGCATCCGTTACCATGGAGACTGAATCAGAACATCAGTCACTGTAGAGGAGCATGACATCTACTGGAAATAGAACAGGAGAAGAAGAAGGAGGTGGAGCAGAAGATAGAATGAGGAGAAGAAGGTGGAAGAAGAAGAAGAAGAAGAAGAAAGAGGTGGAAGAGGAAAAGGACAAGAAGAAGAAGAAGGAGGTAGAGAGAAAGAAAAATGTGGAGGAAGAAGAAAAGGTAGGAGGATGAGGACAAGAAGGAGTTTGAGGAGGAGGAGGAAGAAAGGAAGAAGGAGGTAGAAGAGAAGATAGAAGGAGAAGAAGAAATTGGAAGAAGAAAAAAGAGGAGGAAGAGAAAGAGGACAAGAAGAAGATGGAGGAGGAAGAGACATAGGAAGAAGAAATAGAAAGAGGAAAGAGGAGGAGGAGATAGGAGGAGGTGGTGAAGAAATAAAAGAGGAAGAGGAGATAAAAGAAGGAGAAGATGAAAAGATGAAGGCAGAGGTGTAGAAGCAGAAGAAGAAGTCCACATTGATTCCATCTTGGTTCATCTAGTTTTTCTGCCTCCATGTTTCTGTCCCTCACCTGATGATGATTAGTGAAGGTTACCATGGTTACCACCACCACAACCTCTACATCCTTTATTTCTATTAGCTCTGATCACATCATCATCATCATCATCATCATCACTGTCATCAGGACAGGCCTCATGCAGCCCTCCATCAGCGTCAGTGAAGCGTTATATTGACTGTGTGGTTTTTAAAATGACTGAAGATGAACAGTGAGAGGCTCAAACGCTTCTACGGTCGACAGGAAACCAGCTGCAGGTGATTCAGGTGAAAGGTGTGATCAGAACGACTCAGAGCTCTGGTGTCTTTTTACTGTCTGTGGTTTCATTTGTCCTCATTTGTCTTCACGATGTTTGCAGATAAATGGATTGGTCCTGGTGCTGATCTGACCTCCCTCCAGATGAAACCAAATGTATTTTTAGATGTTTGGGTGAAACATTCCTGCACATCCTGGTCTCTAGAGGAGTCAATGGGTTGTGTTATTCTCCTGCTGTCCTCCTCCTCCTCCTCCTCCTCCTCCTCGTCCTCTTCGTCACAGTCTGTGGTGTCTCTGTATTAACGAGCTCGTGTTAGCGAGGCCACTCGAGCAGCATCTGATCGTACGTGGCAGCCTCTAGTTCTTTTCCCAGAACTCTTTTCCCGTGAAGCAGAAAATGTGGGCCGTGGCGAGCAGCGAGCAGCAAGCAGCGAGCAGACGGCCATGTCCTAATCAGTTGTGATAGTCTGGTAATTAATGGGATTTGTTAATTGGGTCTGTCCTCCCCGGGGACGTTTCCTGTGAATATTCATGGAGCGCTCAGCTAACCTTCCTCCTGCAGTCACTTGAACCTCAGACGCCTCCAACACGATGATTTCTGTTCCCGTCAACGTACCATGGATGGACCATCCAGACGATCAGCACCTCATGTGAGCTGGAGTCATAACTGTGTTGGTGACAGATTATGTTCTGTTCAAACAAGGCGTCCCCTCCAGGCCTCGTCAATGTTGTTGGTGTAGTCAGGAGCTCCAGGTGTAGCTGAGCCAATCATTCACAGGGGGAGGGGTCATCAACATCTGGTCCTTTTATTCTGGGACTGTGAGACGTTCAGGTGCTTTAAAAAGATTCTGATTTCCCAAACCTCGCCCAGTGTTTGGTTTCTTTCCTTAATCAGGCTGCATCCTGCTGGGGATGGCTGCTGCCATCAAGGAGTGTCATTGCTATGGGGTGGGGGGGCCTGGTCTGGTCTAGGTGGGGGGGCCTGGTCTGGTCTAGGTGGGTGCTACATGTCTAAGTAACATCCACACCAATGAATGCCAGGTCCAGAAGTTTCCCAGCAGAACATTGAACTGTCACAAGATGGTTTAAATGTTATTCACTTCTCCTGTCAGTGGTCATAATGTTGTGGCTGATAGGTGTATATATATATATAAACAGTATATTCTCATATATCCATCAATCTAAACCTAAATCCAAGAGGAGTAAGTAGAAACATAGAGAGGTACAACAGAGTCACTTTAAATCTTTTAAAGCTCTAAAGTTGAATCATTTGTCCTCTACTGCTCAGTCTCTCTTTTAGTCTCTCTACTTCTCTTCCTCCTCCTCTTCAGTTCGTCCCCTGCAGAGGACATGGTGTCCTCCCTCCCTCCCTGCGTGTCCTTGCTGTCATCAGCCCGGTGTTGCCGTCCCGACCGTTCTGTTCTCACCGTCCTCTCCTCTCCTCTCCCGTCCCGTCCTGGCTGCTATATCGGTCCTTTGCTGACTGTTTCTAAAAACGTCCCGGGCTCTCGTCGGGGGCTTCTTAACTCGTCGCCCTCGCTCCTCCCACTGCACCAGGACAGCTGCTGTTTGGCTCAGAGACTAGGCGTCTTACAGCTGATTGGACATTAGGAAGGAGGGAGGATGCTGCAGCTGATGGATCACCTGTCTGTGGGACAACCTGCTGAGGACAAAGGTTCAACCTGTTCAGGTCGTCCCAACCCTTAAAAAATACATTTAAAGGAAACAGTGATTAGATTCTGTTTTTTTTTTTCCTGTCAGCAAAGTCCAGGACAAAAACAAACAGCATGCTAACAAGTGAGTCTGATCTGTCTCATTTGATCTATCTTCAGGAGCTGGTGGAAACTTGTCTCTCTGTTGGGAACGCATTCTGCTGGGCCAATCAGATTCATATCATCATAAATGCCAACTAAATGTCTCTGATTGGTTGGAGGACCGTCCAGTTGATGCAGAGCTATTTTCTTTCTGTCAGTATCAGCTGATGAAATCCAGACGGGGTGTTACCAGACTCATATTACAAATACGGATTAATACGCCCCTGAAAATAGTTCCCAACAAACGCACCACTTCCTCCAGCTTCAAAGAATCTGGTAACTTGCAATATTTGTTTTTCAAGAGCAATCCTTCTTTTTTATTCTATTTCATATCTAACTTTTATTTTTGCTTCGTCTTGCCGTTGACACGTCTGAGTTTCCCCTCGTCTCATCTCATCTTTGTCTAGTTCTTACAAAGTGTGTATATTTATTCTTGTTTCTTTTTGGTTTTCTTATAAAAGCATCAGCTCCAATGAATTCCTATCTACCTGTGCTCTCTCTTGTACCTGTGCTAAGAGCAATAAAGTCTATTCTGTATCTTCATCATCATCATCATCATCTGTAAACAACAAATGTGGATTAATGCATCACAAAAAATGTTGTTGTTTTGGGAAATAGGAGTGGAGTTAAATTTGAAAAGTCCTGTTGAACAGTTAACAGTGACTAAGGCTTGTGATGAGAATGTTGCTCTGATTGGTTGATTACAGGACTGTCCCATTGGTTCTGAACTTTGAATATTTCCTCTGACCCTGTTTGGTTTTCTTTGTGTTTCCTGTTTTTATTTTGCAAAGTTCTTCCTTGGTGTTTCTATTCTTGTTTTACTTCCTGTGTTTTTCCACCCTTTGATTGGTTGATTGGTTTCTCCTTGTGGCTCCGCCCTCATTAGTCTCACCTGTGTCTCGTTACCTCCTCTGCCCAGGTGCATATATGTAGCCCTGCCATGCCCTTTGATTTCTGTCTCGTTGTCTGCTATGCTATGTTTGCCATGTTTGCCCAGTTTTATCTCACCATTCTGTTCCTGTGTTCTCTCCTTGTTTTAATCGCCTTCACCAGCATCTTTTGTATTCATGTGTTGTGTCTACCCCACCGTCTCTGCAGCACCTTAAGTTTTAATGAAATACATTTTGTTTCCTGCCTCATTTCTGTGTCCTTCATTTGGATCCAACTTCACCAGAAACCGTGACACTTTTCCCTGCATCAGTTGAATCACGCCTCATAATGATTTACACGTGGCTCAGGTGTCCACATACTTTTGGGAACATAGAGATGCAACGAGTATAAAATCTATATCTAAGATACAGTGAGAGTGAACAGCTGGTAAAACTTGAACTGTCTGAATGAAAAATAAAAAAGAATAGTCCCACATCCAGCCTCCATTTATTTTTAGATCCATGTTTTCTTCTTCTTCATCTTCTTTCTTGATCATTTTCAGCTCACTCTCACACACAGCAGTGCCACCATCCAAACTCCTTTTCTTCCCTGTATTGCTTTCCATGCTGGGTGTGTTTTGGAGCATTAAAGACACAGAAATGACGGAGACAGAAACAGAGTCATCATCGTCTCACCACGGCCCTGCCAGCGAACGGGGAGCGCTGAGTGAGGAGGAAGAAGAAGAAGAAGAAGAAGAAGCAGGAAGTCATCGAGCGAGGCTCTGCGGAAAATCGTCTCCAAAGAAAAGTCATTACATGAAATAATCATGTCAGCGGCAGCAGCAGGAGAGGAAAGTTATTTCTTTTACAGAGTTATTTCAAACCCTCGGCTATTTCATCCATGAACAAAGTATTTATATACTCGTTTCCAGCAGCAGGTGCTTTGGTAACACAAACCGATTCCATCCAGGAACTTCTGCCTCTTTTTGTCTTCTGGTTTTTTGAGAAATTTAACGGCTCAAGTCCACGCCAGTTACCACGGTAACTGCAGCCACCATCCAGGCGTCGTATTCCTAAAGATTCTTAGCACAAAGAGTTGCTCCTAGCGGCTGAACTCTTAGAAAACTTCTTAGAATCAAGATGTTTTCTAAGAATTTATAAGACGGGACAGGTCTCCAGTCTATCGCAGGGATGGAATATAAGAATGGAAAAGAAGCATAAATGTTTTATTAATCTGTCTGACGTCTCTCTGATCTGAGATGGATGATGTTCTCCTGGATGCTGAGAGGTGGAGGTGAGAAGGAGGTTCACACTTGTTGAAGGGTAAACTAGAGAGAGAGAGAGAGAGAGGGAGAGAGATCTGAATTGGTTTGACTTATTAAAGCTGTGCAGGGCTGAGGGAACAGACTGATGTGTGGTGGCTTGTTCTTCTACCTCCTCACCAGTGGATTTATTCCAGCGCTTCACCCCAGAACCTCTACACCTGACTGGGCCAGTCACTTCTGATTGAGCTGCTTCCATTCAGCTTTTTTATTTTTATTATTCAGATTTTTGACATGATGATCCATTGTACATGAGCTGACAGCATAAAATGGTTTTGCAGAGAAATGGGAGGAAGTTCCTGCAGCCTGCTTCTAAAATCTGGTCAAAAAAGCACATGTCCATATATCTGTGTCTGTGTTTTATACTAGAGACAATAATCCCTGATGAAACACCCAGAAACACCAGAGCAACCAATGATAATAAAGATCCTGACGTCTGACTGACTGACTGACATGACCATTTAACTGTCAGGTGTAAATGTTTCTTGACGTCGGCGTGTAATCCCTTCACGCGGTGGAGGGACGTTAATCTGAACATTATTCCCGTTTCCAGTCAGGACGCTGCATCTCGTTTGGTGACACGTTAAAACTCCTGCACTTCATTTAGCATGGCAACAAAAAGACTGAGGATTTTTTTTTTTATTATTTTAAACACGCAGCAGCGTCTTGGCTCTGACAGACCTGACATGACAGTAAAATGAGCCTCTCCCCGAGCCTCGTCGGCCCTGCAGAGATTTGAATAAAACAGAAAACGTCGGCCTTGAAACAAACAGGATAATTATGGCCTCTGGTGCTGAGCGACTGTCTGTCTTCCCGTTGCTTTTATTCCACAAACGCTGAACCAGAAAAAGTCGCCACTTGTCGCCGAGCGGCGCCTCAGAGAGACTTCTGCAGGCCGTGACAGATGAAAACCAATCTTCCTTTTCCTGCACAATTAAAAGTGAAGACAGGGAGGAAGGAGGGATCTGAAACTGGAGAAAGCAGAGGAAGCATGGCTGCTCCGCACAAAATCTTTATTTTAATCAGGACTTTACAATATTTAGCATTTTAACAGTAAACATATTGATTCGTACAGGAAGCTGACGACACTGTTAAACCTCTAAACGTGTCTGCAGAGGCTTCTTTTAGTTTGTAAGCAGCTCTGTTTCTGTTAAGAGGTTTTCATGTCCAGTACTTTCAGTCTACCTGCTGGTATTTTTAAGTGTACTTCACAAACCACAGTTAGCATCACATAGTGAGGCTGGAACACAACACAACGCCCCCCCCCACCACCGACCCTCCAAACCCTTCAGCTCTTAGTGTTCTTAGTGAGGAGGGTTTATTTTAGACATCGGCTTCACAACGAGAGGTTCAGGACCAGAGAACATCGCTGCTAGGTGACTGACAACAAAACGTCCTTCGCAATTCACACGTCGAGCTTTTCGAGTGTTGAATCACAGCGTGTAGGAAACAAACAGGGCTGGTCTGAGCTGGAGGTGTGGGGGCATTTCATGATGGTACAGACGGAACTTAAAGCTGCAGCTTAGGAAACGGGAACTAATCAACAAACACGTCTGACTCAACTCTTCAAGACTCTTAGATAAAAAAAAAAAAAAGAGAAAGAGTTTGGAGATGTTCACTGAATGACTTTGGTCTAGATTATCGTTCCATGTGAACAAATATGCATGAAAGAAATCAGTTATTTGAAGAGATTTTAAATTTCTAGGTTTTCTAAACTTGTGGAAGGCTTAGTTTAATCGTTGAGTTGTGTCTACCATCAGGATCTTTGCACTCCCCTGAATATTTAATCAATAACAAGTATATATATGTGTATGGTAAGAGTGAGAAGTAAGTCACTTCAGAACTGTTCCAACAGGTAAAACTCACTGAGAGGAAATGTAAATGTCGGTGTTAATCTAATTCATGTGGAGGCACAGTTTTTATATTTAACACATCTTCTTACTACTTTTTGAAATGATTTACTGTAGTTTTTTCCCAGTAAACATGTGAATCCAAAAAAACTACGTCAGCTGGGCTCGTTGAGTTTTTAGAAGACGTTTCATCCAGGTAGCTTCTTCACTTCTACAAGACTGGTTTAGAGTCATACAAACATACAAACACAGCTCTTTCTGTTTTTAACACCCCCACCCCTGCCACAACATTTGATTTCACCAAACGTTTAATCAGGATTTTTCTCCGACCACATTTCTTCCTCAAAGACGATGGTTCTCCACTATCCTTCCAGTTTTTAATAATGCGTTGGACAGTTCTTAACCCAATTTTAGTAGTTTCTACAATCTCCTTAGATGTTTTCTCTGCTTGATGCATGCCAATGATTTGATCCTTCTCAAACAGACTAACATCTTTTCCACGACCACAGGATGTGTCTTTAGACATGGTTGTTTAAGAAATGAGAAGCTACTCATTGCATCAGTTGGGCTTAAATAACTTGTTGTCAGCTGAAAGATAATCACCCATGCAGTAACTATCCAGTAGGAGGCTCCTACCTATTTGATTAGTTAAATCCAGGTGGTAACTTTTATTTTGGCGAGGTGTATAAATGTAGCTCTGCTTTTCCTTTTCGTCTCTGTTGTGTGGTCTGCAGTCTGTCCTGTTACGTTACCTCTGTTAGGTCTCATTTTGGTTTTGGTCTTTATCTGTGTTTGGATTTTACTCTTTTGCTGTCTTTAAATTCCTTTCGTTGCCTCATCCTGCTGTGTTTTGCATTCGAGTCCCACCTCACTGGAAATCATGACAACAAAAAAAAAAAAAAAAACAACAAGATTTAAAAATAGAGTTGAACTCAAATCTGTCCTTGGTTTCAACTAAAATTAAGGTGCAGGTTTTTTCAGTGTGCAACAGTTGCTCAGTCATTTCATGAATGTGTGGCCTCATTGAAATCACTAAAACAAATCACAGTCAGTGACATATAATCATTAATAACTTAAAATCTTTCCAAACTGCTCCTGAGAACCAAAGTTTGAAGAACAGAGTCAGTTTATTGAAGGCTGCTTTCTTTGTGTTTAACTATATTATCTGCAGAGCCACTATACTGCACATGTAACCCAAATAATCTGATAAACTGTAGTTTACAAACTCTATATTTCTACATCTACATAAATAGGAAGAAACAAATTGTAATCTCAGGCTTGGAGGCATGAATTTTCCACCAGACAGGCGGATATTATCCCTGCTGCTGCTGCTGCTGCTGCTCGTCATTTAGCAGAAGGAAACTATAAATCAGCTCGATGGTGGATAGTAGAAAGATACAGAAAGCCACCAGATAGTCATTTGTTTCATTTATGTCTGGATATTGTCCTCTCTGATCCTATTACTGTTAATGTGTAGAGTTGTATAGAGGTGGGAAGCGTATAGATTTTGTTAACGGATGTTTATTCTGTTAGAAATGAAAGAAAAGAGATAAACCGTGAAATGAATCTCGCTGCCCCGGCTTCTCTGGTGCTTGGACATCTGAATGAAGCAGCATGACACAAACAACATATAAGAAATACGTACAAGATAATCACATAGTTAGAGAAGAAGAACTTAGAGGACAGGAGCCCATTGCATCATGGGAGCTGTCCCAGCAGCCGAGGCCTATAGCAGCATCACTGAGGGATGGTTCACAGGGGGTCACCAGACTGGGCTGTTCTCAATTTTATTTTGCAGGTAAAAATAAAGTTGGGCAATAAAATAAATTTCTGGTTCTTCTACACTGTAAAAATGTGTGTTTTATTTTATGATAAAATACCGGCAGCAGTGGTTCCCAGAACTTTACTGTAAGAAATATAGTGATAATGTAAAACACATTACAAACATACAGTAAACCTAATTACAGTGAGTTTTTCCTACTCTGGTTTTAGGTCCACTGTGTTAATACAGTATGCCAAAATGAAGAAATAACTGTAAAGTCACACATGTGAGGTTGTGCTGAAAAGAATGACACCAAACAAGGTGAAGTAAACTGTTTTTAAGATGAAATATAAAGATAAAACCAAAAGGAGTCAAAAACATCCAATTATACTGTAGACCTCAGAGCTAAGGGCCTCATACGTAAGGAGAAGGAGCTCTACAGTCTGATAGTAATGAATTACACTAATTCAGCCTGGAAGAAACAAATGCATGAACTATTAAGATGTCAGTTTGGTCATTTCTTTAAAAACAAAACAAAAAACAGTTTTTGGTTATTGTTGTTGATTCAATATTGATCGAGAGGCGAGTGGAGTGTCTGCAGGTTGTTCAGATTTCAGCTAAAGAAGTGGAAAAGTGAGTTTAGAGGAGAGCGGTGGTGAAGTTACGGATATTCTGTTCTCACAAACTAATGGTTTACTTTGAAGGAAACACGAGGCCTCGTCCTCCTCATCAGAGCGGCTGCAGAGGAGCTGATTGGTCTGATAACACGGAGAGCACACGCCAGGAGCTGATTAGAATAACACTGATGTCAGAACGTCAGCTCTGTGATGTTACCATGCAGATCTGTGAGAGCCAGGAAATAAACAAGCAATACGTCCTGAATGAGGATTAAATCAAAGCTCCTCTCTTTAAAGTGTCTGGAACCAGGAGCTCACTCTTCTTCTCATCCTGTCTCAGTTGGAAGAGTAAAAATTATCCAGTTGACAGAGCTTCAGTAACATCTGGAAATAAATGAAAACTGCACTACTTGTTTTAGAAGACAGACGTGACACAGAAAAAACTTTAAACCAGAAACTAATTCTTTTCTTGATTCCTCTGAAGGAGGCGGATGTTTTATGTTTTTTGTTTTTTACAGTGCAGTAGGAGTATCTGGACTCCTCCTCAGGGTTTTCACTGAGAAACAGGTTTATTAATTAAAGAGGAAGCTCCTCTTCTGAACATGAACACGGACAGCAGCTTACACAGTATTTGCTTGCACTTAGTGCCTGAATGAATCATTCACTCCTATAATTTATTGACTGGCGCCGATGAATGATGAATGACCGGGACGGAGCCTCTGGCAGCAGCCGAAACCCTCGGAGGGGCAGAGAAACAAGGAAGCTGGAAAATAAGAGGAAAACAGGCGAGCCATAAATAAAACAGCCGTAATCACATATTGTTGTCACAAATCCCAGAACAAAGACGGGCGTCCTTCTTCCCTGAAACCCAGCGAGAGACGCAGACATATGCCTCAGACACACCTTGGCAGTTCCTATAATTACACTTTATCCTACAACGGTATTCTGCTGCAAGGACAGTTATTCACCACGGAGGGTTCAAATTATTCATATTGTCTGTCTGGGATACCCCAACAGAGTTAGCTCCTGTGATGGCTGCAAGCACGCCCATATGTTATTTAAAGGAACACGCAGAGAAATTCTTCAGACGGATCATTATCATCAGCATCCAGAACACTAGGAGGAACGGGACGACACCTCACCTGTCCATCTACCTGGTCTTAATCCAAATGTGTCTCCACATGCGTCCCCAGCCAGCACTTGAGATCTGATCTCAGTTTGTGTGTCTGTAAATCAGCAGCGCCATCATGTGGTCAGTAGAATATTGTAGCAGCTGCTGTCTCTAATGGATCTCTACCTACCGCTGGATCAGAACCATCAACAGCTGCTGGTTGACTTGGAGACATGATCCAGATGTTGGAACCAGATGGAAAGACTCTCACATGATAAGATCTGATTTATTGAAGGAAGGAAGGAAGGAAGGAAGGGGAAAGGGAGGGAAGGAAAGAAGAAAGAGTCGAAAGAAGGATGGAGGGAGGTAGGAAGCGCGGGAGGGAGGAAAGAAAGAAGGGAATAGGGAGGAATGAAATGATGGAAGGAAGGAAGGAGGGAAGGAAGGAAGGTAAGGATCAGTGTTCACACCTGGACACTAGAGACCAGATGTTAACACAGAAGTCTGAACACAAACAAAAATGAACTAAAACTTTTAAGATACTTTTTATCTTCATCTTTATTTCCATATATATATATATATGGAAATAATATATTATTATTAATATAAATCCCACTTGGTTCCTGTAAACAGATGAGGCTGTTTTCTGTTCTCAGCTGAATCTCTGAGTTTGTCTCGTGGCCGTTCTGGTGTCACTCCGGTCCTCTGTGTTCACACTGCTCACCACTGAGATGCTGCTTACTTCGCACATTTCTGCAGAGGACTCTTTCCTTTTTGTCACACCTGTCAGGGCGACAAAGGAGCCAAAAGAAAAAAAAGAAAAACAGAAGCGTTTCCACATAAATCCTCTTTCTCCTCCTGAACCTATTTATTATCTCACGTCACTTCAGTTTTCCTGCTTCGCTGTCGCTGACCTCCTCTCTGAACCAAACGCTGGACTCCCAGAGTCCCTCACGATTTATGAGTGTCAGAAGCACAGAGAAACACTCATAAATAAAACATGGAGGGGGCGGGGGGGTGATTTGTATGACGGCTGGATCGGACCGGGGATTATTTTCTGCAGATAGAAGGAAGAAGAAGTGCTGGAGGACCTGTCACCCACTGGTTGTCAGACACCGTCTGGGCTAATGTTGGTGACACCGGCTGGCTGTCTGCGTCTGCCTCATACATCTCCATACCACACAGCTTATTTTTCTTACTTCTCTCCTCCTGGCTGACGAGTAGAATCGCTGTAAAGTAGCTGGAGGTGGGAGGGGGGGTTCTTTAATGCGCTCAGGAGCTTTGATCCCGGGGGAGATGCAGCACTGATGAGCGGCGCGTGGAAATCTACAGCTGCATACTGATGCTGAACTGCAGCAGGTTCAGTGTTTCTGCTTCCATCAACCCTGTGGTTTCACCCGTCATGTTCTCACAGACGCTTATTTTATTACCTGTTAGGACAAAAACTGACCTCACTGAACCTGATTTACTCACCTGTCATGGTCGTCACACCTCAGCCCTGCTGGGAGGCGACGTGAACCAGGAGGATGGTGGTTGTTTGAGGCAGCACATCAGGACGCCTGTGACATCAGAGTAAAGCAGAGCTGGTTACCTGTGCAGCTCTTCATCTAACAGCTCACTGTGGCTGCTCCTTCCTCTTCCAGTTCTTCCTAGAATATCTAAAACTTCTATATTTCTAGTAGACTTTCAGATGATCATCACTTGGTGACCGACCTCAGAGGTTCCAGGTGTCCAGCTTATTTATAATCTTCAAGCTCTGGTCAGATGTCCTTGTGTTGACCTGGGAGCTGGTGGTGTTGATGATGATATCTCCTCCCTGACCCACTGATCAATGCAGCTGAAACCAAGGAGATGGTAGTGGATCTCTGGAGGTCCAGGCTCCACCTGCAGCCTGTAACCATCAACAGGGAGTGTGTAGAGGTGGTTCAGACCTAGAAGTACCTGGGTCTACATCTGGATCACAGACTGGACTGGTGGGCTAACATAGACTCAGTCTACAACAAAGGTCAGAGCCGTCTCTATGTCCTCAGGAGGCTAAGGTGGTTTAATATCTGCAGGAAGCTGCTGGACATGTTCTACCAGACTATCGTTGCCAGTGTCCTCTTGGTGGTGTCCTGGGGAGGCAGCACTAAGAAGAAGGACACCTCACGGCTGGACAAGCTGATCCAGAAGGTGGACTCTGTGGTAGGGACAGAGCTGGAGTCCCTGACATCAGTGGTAGATGGAAGGACCTTGAACAAACTCTGGTCCATCATGAACAATGTCCACCACCCTCTACAGGACACCATAGTCAGACAGAGAAGCTGGTTCAGTGAGAGGCTGCTGTCTCTGCCCTGCTCCATGGACAGGTTGAGGAGGACATCTATCTATCTATCTATCTGGCATTTGTGTTGTGCCTCATTAATGTTTATCTAGATGTTTTTAAAGTTGTCATAGGTCTCACATCCTCTGCACATCAACCTGCTCACTAGCGTTGCTCCATGGATATCATCGGGTTCTCACCTGACATGGACCTTGTTAACCCAGGCGACGTCCAAACTGATGTGATTTGTGTCTATATATATATACATATATATGTGTGTGTGTGTGTGTGTGTGTGTTAAGGAGTAATGGGAGAAATAAATTAGAGAAGATTAATGTGTCATCTGCACAGTTACAGAAATATCTGAACTTCTAACTGTGAGTAGATTTAATTCTCCTCTCATGTCACTGACATTCTGTTATATTAGTGTGATTAGATGTTCTTCTATTCTAATCATCTTCTCTAGAAATAATGACTCAGACCAGATGGATGAATGTGAGTTAATATTCTCTGTCTCTGTTGACAGATGTTTCTGCTGAAAGGCCGTTTTCTAAAACATGTTTGAGGTGTCACAAACCAGCCAAGGTTCACGTTCTCTGGCTGACATCCCAGATAAGTTCCACCAGGTCTGGGCGCTGGCTCAGGGGCCAGCAGAGCGGCCAGGGGATAACAAGGGGGAGGGAGAGGGGAGGCGGCCACGCTGATGAGACAAAGCTCATCCATAACACTAATTGGACAGAGCGGCAGCTGCAGGCCTCCAGGTAATCAAAGCATCAGAGCCACCAGCACGCCTCCAGCACGGCTCCATGGCTTTTCACATCGGCGGTGATGGAGGCGGCTGTCGGCGGCCGAGCCCCCGCGCTCAAAGGTGCAAAGAGCAGCCCTGCAGACCAGGCAGCCGATTGGCCGACTGGCCGGCCGCCTTCCCTGCTGCCGTCACCATTGATCTGCCACCCACCAGGACTGTTCTTCACCGGGATCCTGCAGCGTTTTAAATTAGTCCGTCAAGTTAACGTGTTTAACATTCAGCCTTCAGGACTTATTGGGATGAAAACAAACATGCTTCATACGTCCACATGCTCCAATTAATGGCTGCTTTTGTTCAAGCAGGAGTAGAAGTATTCAGAGTAAATAAAAAATATCTTATTCCACATTATTCACAGTGAAATAAGATGAAGGGGAGAATTTTTTTTGCGGTATGAAGGTTTGAATTTTAGTTTGAACTCCTTTATTCTCGGTTTGTGAGGATCTCTTTGAGTCATTTTGGAACATTTGTGTTTGGAAAACAAAGATATTTGACATGGACTCCTGGAAGAGAATCGTTTTTAGAAAATCGAGGCTGTTTGTGGACAGTAAAGACGTTTTTGAAAGTGAAAACTACTTCCTTTAAAATGGGCGGATTGTTTCAGAAAGTAAAAAGAAGTGTTCCCCTGAGTGTTTAAGGACATTTAGGACCATTCAAGTGAGGACTGTGCATGAGTTCTGTCTTTGGCAGGTCTGGATTGGAGACACTAAGGAAATATATTGTGTGGATGTTAGGAGACAGGGAATACATTATGTGAAAATATAGAAGTGTTTCATTTACATTGTACACTGTGAAAACTGACCCCTATGAACCTGCAGTACTTTCATATCATTGCCTTCACAGCGTGTTGTTTGTTAACTGTTAGCGCTTTGTGTTTCTGCTCGGCGACGTGTTGGAAAACAAAGTGGAAATCCCCTTCCTTATTTGGACCTGGCCCGTCCCTCTGCAGGCTGCTGAAGGTTGGTGTTGATGTTTAGTGCAGCTTTGTAATCGTCCAAACTTTAATTAGCAGTCATGCTTAGTCAGAGATGGATAAATGAATAGGTAGAGGGATGTACAGTGTCACTTAAATGACTCATAACTTCAGGGGATTTTCACACTGAAAGTCCTTAAAGTAGACACAGAACCCAACCAGACACAAAATGTCAATATTACATATCAGAGAGCTGTGAGCAGCCAAACATTTACAGTAACTACTGAACTGACGTCTACAGCGACTTGGAGGAATTTCAGCCCATTCCTACAAGATTTCTATTGGATTAAGGTCCGGACTCATTAACTTGTAATCCTAGAGGTGCACGTTATTTTGTAATATTGGCTCATTTTTCTGAATACACTCTTATAATATTTCTGTTTCATTTCTACTTTCAGGACTTGTGTGAAAATCTGTTGACCCTTTGAGTAATTTTTATGCAGAAATGTAGGAAATTCTGAAGACAACGCTTTAATAGATGCAAGGAAAGCGATGACAGAGGTGATGTCCTGTAATGAAAGATGGAAAAGAAAGTGAAGTAAAGGGAGGGAGGATGGACGTGACGGGACAGAACAGAGAAAGAGTTAAGACACATAGATATAGAATAACATGAGCCGTGGTTAAAAGAACTGTATCTGGCCTTTCTTAAACCTTCTTTTTATCATCTCATCTTTCACTTTCAGTCTGTCTTGCATCCCATCTCATCAGATTATCCTAAACGATCTGCCCCAGATCACATTTGTCTCATGTCGTCCCGTCAGACGTTCCAATCAGTCTCAGTAGCAGCACTTAGCAGATTTTCCAGTGTTTTCCTACATGTTTCTTGTCCAGCTCAGTCTGCAGCCGCAGCATCTCTCCAAGCTGTAAACTCCTGCAGAATTTCTGGCTCCAGAACCGTCCAGCTGGACCCCTCCTACAACCCCCCCACCCCCCACCAACCATCCCGCCTTCCCTGTTGATGAAATGGTATCCTGGACGGCGTGTTGCTCGGTTGCTGTGGCTGGCAGGAGTAAAGTTGCTGGCTGCAGAGTAGTCAAATCTGTTCCACATTACTCCCTGTTGCATTTCCTGTGTTCCTCTGTGCATGTGGGGAAACAGCGAGTGGACACATGGCGATGCCAACAGCATCCGCCGCCGCCGG
Organism: Chelon labrosus; assembly: GCF_963514085.1. Lineage (NCBI taxonomy): Eukaryota > Metazoa > Chordata > Actinopteri > Mugiliformes > Mugilidae > Chelon > Chelon labrosus. Next base: position 29,659,660 of record NC_140358.1, read on the forward strand.
CTACGCCTCGCTAGCTTCCAGCGCTAATGGAAAAGCTGGCCTCCGACGCCGCGGCGCGACGGCTCGGCAGCTGTTCGGTGGAACCTGCGTTCAGAGTGGATGTACGAGCGGACCCAGCAGCTTTGAGACGTGTGTTTTTTGAGCTCAGTCAGACTGGTAGAGCTGCTCCTGTCCAGACTTCTGTGTAAAAACCCAGCTGTCATCTCACCCTGCGCAAGAAAGTGGGCTGGCAGCAGAGAAGGTATATGAGCTGCTGTAAATTCAGTTGTCAGGATGCTCACTTTCATAGCGTGGAAAGGTTTTTAAAAGCAAGAAAATATAAAGTCCAATTAAGCCCAGTCAGCTGTCTGGAGGAGATGAAGGATTTATTTTTATGTGTTGGACAGATTTATGATGGCAGAGACGGAGGGAGAGAGAAGCTTCTGGGCCTGATTCATACTCAGACTTACACAAATGAAATTCACCTGACTGTGTTCAGGTGCAACATGATGGCTGGCTGCATTATACCCAGAGGGAACTTTCATTTAAAGAATGAAACATTCATGAAGGTATTCAGAGTCTCAGGGAGGAGCTCAGGGAGGAGCTCAGGGTGGATGGTGGGAGCACAGAGCTTTCATCTTTAACACCAGGGACCAGGTTCACTTTCAGAGAAACGTATCTTATAAATCTCAGATACTTTTAACACTATTTATATATCTTGTATAGTTTCATACATAGACCAATCAGGCATAACATTATGACCACCTTCCTAATATTGTGCAGGTTCTCCTTGTGGTGACTCGTCAGAGAATGGAAATGGGCCTTCTGAGCGTGTCCTGTGGTGTCTGGTAACAGAATGTTGTTAGTGGTTGTGTTGTCCTGTCGGTCGTAATGTTATGGCTGATGTGGATTTAAGAAGCAGTGGACAGCCATCTGCAACCACTGGGATGTGGACTATACATGATATTCACAGGAGGTCTGAGTTGCATTATGGGAAGTGTAGGATTGAGTGTTTCTAAAGTTATCTAAGTTAGTAATTATCCTTTAACACTGTGTGTAACTTTAATTGCTCATTCTAGTTCTTGTGTATCCATGGCTGAACAGTTCAGCTTTAATTCTCCTCCTCCTCCTCCTCCTCCTCCTCCTCCTCTGTGCCTCATCTCGGACACTCTTCCAGTCATTGTCGATTGAAGCCGTGATTAGCTGCTGCTTTCTATCAACCTCCGTCTCAAGTCAGCGTTTGCCATTTGCTGCAGGCGGGAGATTCCCAGAAGTGGTGCGGAAAGTCCTCAGCTTAATCTGATCCTAAGAGTAATGAGATTGTTTAATAACCAAAAAGGAAAATCCCCAATCATCCCCTGCGCTCTTATCTTTCTCCGTCACAACCAACGTCCTGGATTTACATTTGGATCCACAAACGGCGGCGACTCCAAACCCTCCATAAGCTCAGAGAAAAGCAGCGCTCACTTCTGTTTATCTTTTAGAGCCATTAAAGTCACGGAGACATGAAATGACTCTGAAGCGTAAAATTACATACTGTACAAGTTTATGGATTAATGTCTGCTGTGGACGTGACTGCGCTCAGTTTTCGGGGAGAGTCTATAAGAGCCCATTAAACTGGTTTCTGTATGGACGTGAATTACTGTCAGATGTGAGGAGGCTCTGCTGCGACTCAGGCAGCTTTACTTCTCTTTAAGTAACTGCTGCATTTACCAGGAACACCACTGAGCTTAAATAGGCAGCGTCTGAATCAAGAAGAAAAGGCCTCGCTATGAATTTAAACACAGCTCAAATGTGTTTTCTTCACTAAGTGCATTAATGTCTGGATCAGGACTGATGGCTGTTTATTAGACGCTGGTAAATATGTGCAGGAGCTCGCTGGAATGACTTGGGGTCAGTGCACGCCTGCACACGGAGCTAAAAGGTTAGCTTAGCATGACAAGTCATAAATAAATCACATTAACACATGAACATGAATCTAAAGGACTCATTCAGTTCTTAGTGAGTGGTGGGGAGATAATATCAGGAACATATGTGGGTGGAACCACAGCTAGTCCAGTCGTCCTTGGTTCAGCTGGATGACTGAGAACCTGCACAAACACACCGATCATGCATAACATTATAACCACCTAGTGAATTTGAAGGCCAGGTCAACACCTTGTGCTAAAGCTGGAACGTTCTCTGATATAATTGGCTGTTAACTGTGGTGGTTTCTAATCGATGCAAATATTTAAAAGAGGTTCAGAAATTAATAGTTTATCACTGTTTTTCCTGCAGACAATGAACAACGGATGGAGTCTCTTACAGCTGGCATTTGGTGTTTTATTATTATTTTGTGCCGCATGAGTGTGTGCAATAAAGTGTGTTTGTAAGTTGATGCAGAAGCAAGTGAGGATTTTAAAAGGCTTAGATCCACTAATCAGATACAGTCATTGGTTGGAGGTTGTCCTTTCAGACTGAGGCCACTGATCACCAGCCTCACGCTGATAGAAACAGACGATAAGTGTTGTGTCGTCGTCCTCAGAGCTTTTCCAGCAGCCTTGAGCCTCCGTGTATTTCCCCTGCTGCGTTTTTATCCGACTGCAACCAAACAGGAGACGGCAGCTGTAAGTGGCGAGGTGACGCCATGTGATCTAAACTCTCAGGAAATCAAACCGGTCCTCTCAGGGAGTTTTGACTCGTCGTCAAAGAACAACTTGACAGCTTCAAATTCGCGGCTGCCATTCTCGCAGACAAGCGAGCCCGACATGTCATCAACTTTTGAGAAGCAGGACACTTTTCTTTCAAGGTGTCTCTCTTTCTTTTTTCCTCCCTGCAACTCAAACCTCAGCACATCTCCGCCGTTACAAAGCCTGGCAGATGAAATGTGCCACTCGACGCCGCCCGAAGAAAAACTGTAAAATGTGGAGACGCCAGAAAGATCCCTTCCGTGGTGACGCACAGTGCAGCCAGCGATTATCAAAGTTTCTGACTTATTCAGCAATCCAGCCGCAGCTCTGGACATGTAGTTTTTGCTTCTTCCTAACATCAAACTTCTTTGATGCCTTTACAGGCCTGAAAGAAACATGCAGCCGAGCGGAGAGCAACCTAAGCGACACATTATCGTGAGCCGGGGTTCGGCACCGGAGACGAGCACGGATGAAAAATAATAAAGCCTCGACACGACTCTTTTTATGAATCGTTATCCCGTCCCTCCAGGGCACGGACCGGAGCAGGAGAGAACAGAGAGTGCACGCTGAGAGACGAGCGCTCCTCTCCGCCGCACATTATGAGCTCCAGATTGTTAAGTGTCAGACTCCTGGTGTGCCGAGTTAAGAGCCGACAACAAAAGGCATCTGCTGCGCCACTGTGAGATTCACAACACAAGGAGAGGGAGGGAGGCCGTCAGCAGCCGCAGGTCGGACGCTCCTCACATCTGGATGCTCGCGCTCATCCGGCCCTTTATTTAACGACGGCAACACATCTGCTGAGGTTTAGACCAAAGAGAAACTAACACTCAGGGTTTCAGTTGAAAGGTGTCTCTGTGACGGGATCAGGTCTAGTGTCATGGGTCATGTCATGGATTAGTGGCTCAGTGGTCAGTCATGTTACTGTGAACTCAGAACAAAGCTGAATCAAGGCCAGCTGGACAAACTCTTGGCTCAACACATGGAGATCCAGACGTCCACCTACACCTGAAAGACAAAGGACACTCCTTTAAGTGTCCATGTTTTATCCAGAGAAGACAGATGGATTGAAAGAGGAGTAAAGGACGACATTGATATCAAACTGGACCCGTTCAGGTGGACTGACATCTAATCACACAATCTGAACATCTGTCCCCAAGAATCTCACAGTTTAAACCTGGAGATTAACTGGATGACAGAGAACCATCCATTGGAATCAGGATCAGAACCAGAAGAGTATCTGGTCATTAGCAGACCTTAGCCATGTGAATTACAGGTGTCCCAAATAAAATCGAAACTCCCACCAGTCTTTCAGAAACATCTTCAAGAAAGTCTACTAGTCCAGGTGTCTTTGTTTCAGCTTTAACCTTTGGTCGTATCATTACCTGGATGAAATAATAAATATAAAGCTCAACGTTTAAATGATGTTTTATTGCTGTTTTAAGACTGTCCACTAAGACGCCGATGGTCAAAGAGGTGGAGGCTAAAGACAGCTACCAACCTGTGAGGACACCCACCTGTCAATCAAGGCAGCCACGCCCCTTTATTTCTGCAGACCTTTGCACCTTGATATAATTTAAACAGGTGAGTTTTATCAAATGGAGACATATGTCTCTAGAGACTAAAACCAGGTGTGAACATGTTGATTTCTAACCTGGACGTCTTCGGCCTCTTCATCCAGGGGGCTTCTGAATCTCTTTTAAATAACATTACAGGCTCTCACAGACCATGACCAATGACACAGACCAACGTCCTAAGACGTGAGTTTGGTTCTGAGTTGAACGTCCTGTTCTCCAAAACCAAATATCCCTAAGTCTGTTTTACATAATACAGTACAAGTTACAAAACACAGTTAAAAGCAGGTTTATTTATGCAGCTGATGCACCTTTGTTTTGGACAGAGCCGTGAGACTGGAACACCTGATTGAACCATAACATCCTGCATTATCTGTGAGAACACTGGTCTGCAGCAACAATCAGCCGGTAAGTTCTAGAAATGTCTGTTTATCCTGAAACAAGAGAGAGGAGTGCTGCACTCTCATCTACACAAATAAAACTTGATTCTGGTAAAGTCTGAAGGAACTGATTCAGAGCAAAGTAAACTCTGATTACAGACACTTTCTGTCCAAGGACTAAAATGAACGGAACAAAACTTCTCAAGCCTGTAACAACAAATGCATCTGAACTGATTCAGGACTTACTGCCCACCCCCTGGTGGATTTATCCAGCCTCTGCAGTCAGGAGCTTTTGGCAGCCATTTCCAAAATGGAAATCTTTGCTCATTTAAAAAAGGTCACGTTAAGAGTATAAATTATGTTGTTACTGACATTACAATATGAATATTTACTTTATTAAAGCAACGTATAGTTGATTCATACTTTCTTCAGTGGAAAACAGGCTATGATACTGCAGATATATATTACATTACTGTTTCATGATTTAATCTGCATTAATCCTGACACAATGACGATCTTTCTAATTTAATTAGATGATTTAAAAGATTAAAATGTCCTTATTAATTTATTCCATACTAGTGGATATATTTTTTTATGTTTATGTCTTTTCTATTCAACCTAACGTTGCAGAGGATCTCTTGGTAATGACAATCATATCTTATCTAATATATAATTACTGACTCAGAGACACAGAGACACAGACAGAGCTCATTTTTTTCTGAGCAAGCACAGAAACAGTATATTTTTCTACCAGTTTGTAAAAAGAATAAAAATCATATCAAAAGAAAAGTTTGAAATGAAAATTCATTTCCATATTTGATACTTGAAAAATGGAGGTTTCTGACTGTCAAACTTCACAGGGTTACAACAAGTTTAGAGACTTATTTCTTTATTTTAATTAATGTAACCGTCTGTTTAATGTACACATGTACATTTAGTCAGCAGATTAGCCCCCTCCCCCCGTCTCAAGCCACAGCTAAGTCCGTTCACGCTGTCTCACCTCCTCCTGAGTGAGGTTTTGTTTGTGAGTTTTTGAATCAAAGCTAACGTTAATTTCCACAGCCCTTCTTGTTTGCCTCCTCCAGGAGTGATTTTAATTTCTCTAAAGTTCTGCAGCCTGTTTATTTTCTCTCTTCGTCGAGAGGCTTATATCGGTCCTGTTCATTAAAGTTGGCATCTGCCGTTAATCTTTCTCTGCGTCTGAGTCCTGTTCTGAGTCCCGGCCTGACCAGATCACCTGGAGAGGAGGCAGCTGCAGCATTCTGCAAACAGTGCAGCTAACCTGACTCTCAGCTGGTGATCCATCTGACTCTGAGCCTCTTTGGCCTGTCAATCACTAAACTGATGTCAGAACTACCAGCATCGAAGGCCGACTGACACGTCTCCTGTGTCCGGACCAACAACTTGAACTTGAACGCACCACAAAGACAACAGTGAATGTTTATGTCCTGATTCCTGCTGATCAGCTGGTCTACACTGTATTCATTCTAGATATAGGCCGGGTTTTGTAAAGCGTCTTGAGACGATCTGTATCGTTATTGAGGCTATATAAATAAAATTGAATTGAATCATGTTGTTGTGAATTTAAATCAGGTCCACCCTCAGGTTTCTAGCCTGCAAACTACTTTACTACAACGACCAAGGCCAAATAATGGACCTGCATATGAATGAAGGAATAAAGTTTGGCAGCAGCTTTTGAGAAAGGCACGCCATCTACGTGTACTACCTCTGATCTACCTGAATCTGAAGAGGGCCCTTCTCTTTGTCTTTCTTTTTCATCACTTCCTGTTTCTCTTCTGTTTCTCTGCTCTGGTTCTCAGAGCTCATCAGTCAGAAAGACTGGTTCTGATTCAACATGAATCTTCTGACTGAGAAGCTGCCGACACACGACCGACCAGGTCACCAGCAGCCTGACACTAGCCGTCATGATCCGAAGAGAAGAGGAGACGCTTTAAAATGAACACATAACTGAATAAAAGGTTGTTGAAGCATGGTTGGATTCACTCAGTCTCAGTGTCTCTCCATATAATCCAGACTGACTCCATCATGATGACGCCGTCTGATGTTTAGTCCTGCTGAGAGAACGTGGGACAATCAGACGCCTCCATGATGGCGCCCTGTGATGGACGAGAATCTGAAGATCTGAAACTTTCAGAACAGAAAAGATCCTCCCTGAATATCATCCTGTGTTATTTACATGCTACAATAATTCATGTGCATTAACAGTTAATCCTAAACAGTTCTGATCTTTGAGGCAAAACATTGGGCCAATGAGACAGGAGGCAGGAGCTGTAGTTTCAAACATTAATGATGGAGAACGTACATACCTAATAAAACACACCTCTCAAACATTGGTCCGTTTTGCATCCACACTACAATCAAACCACAGCGTTCAGTTTACTTTCAGGTGTTTTAAATGACAGATATTTATGTTCTCCTTACTCTCTGTTGTGTTCTCTGACCCTCCCTCTTGACTGTCAGGCTGATATCAGCTTCCAGAAACGTGAACATACAACAGCTCTGAGTGTAACTGAGGATGGATTGCATTGACCTGGCTGAGGGCTGTGGGAACGACGTCTGTGTGGGTAAATTCTGACTGGAGGACATCGCAGCGAGCACAAAGGGAGCCGGCACCTCGACGGGAGAGGTGCTTAATGTTAATACCTTCATTTATTTCTGCACAGAGTGCTGGCAGAGGACGGAAGGGCTCCAATAAAAGCCGCTTTCACCTGCAGCCGGTGGCGGGCCACTAATAAAACATTAGCCGTTTTGATCTATCCACCGCATTAAAATGTCACTTCCTCATTGTGTGAGGCACGGTGGCGGTTGCAGGCCTGAGCGGCTGCTGCAAATAGCCCCTCCACGGTGTCAGCGGGAATTAACAGCCGGCCGGCTAATCAGCAGCTTTATGTGTGCTTTTACAGACACAGAGGCTTCTCTGCTTCTTCTGCAGGAAAATAAACACTGAAGTCAAACAGAGAAGACTAAAAAAAAATTACAACGTTAAACCTGCACCGTTAAAAACAAGCTGACCTTCCAGTGACAACGTCTGGATGGAAATATGTGCACGATCCTGTTAAACTACCAAGGCAAGTGGAGGCCAGCGTCATTTCAGTTTACGTCCTTGTGTAGGCTCACGCCAGATTTCTGCACAAATGGACGGAGAAGCAGCCAGAAACACTAAAGAAACACGCTGCTACCCAACGGACCAATCACAGCTCCTGCCTCAGTATCCTGGTCCCTACCTGTCTCACCTGTTCCTATGATAGGATTTAGCTGCTATGGGTTAGTTCCGTACTTCCACATCCAGCACGTGTCCATCTGATAAGTCCGTGTGTTTCTACGGAGGCTGATGAAGCAGATAATTCTCACTGTCAGAGGAAAAACGTTCCCATTCGATCCGTGCCTCTTTAAGGTGTTAACAGTGCGCTCATGCTTTTAGATTTTCATAAGAGCAGACAAATAAAAGAAACGCGGATTCGCCTCTTATTAATGTTAATGTTCTCCGGGCTTGCAGCAGGATTTATTAAAGGCGCTCCCACTGAGCTGCAGAGGTGATTCTCTTCCTCCGAGCCTGGATCCTCTTCACAAGCTTCGAGTTCGTTAACTTGACCATAGCCGGTTGTTCTCATCGCTCCCTCGTCAGGACGCCCCGGAGCTCGGCGGGCGGCCTTCACCGCCGCTAAAAAGCTCCTGTGCAGCTTCTCCGGCGGCCTTTTATGGCTCCGCGTTGGGCTCGGGTTAATGATGATCAGCTCTAATTCCTCCTATAAACTATTTTTACAGCTGCTGCTCTGCTCTCTGCTGACTCCCTCTGACCTGAGCTAGCAGCTCACACTCGTCTTAATTTCCTCCATAAACTGTTGATGGACTTTCTCATCAGTCCATAGAGGAGTTATACATCAGTTCTACGTACAGTTGTTAGGGTCTGATCTTATCGAGCAGCCGTTTCTCAGTGGAGCAGTAGATTCTCCTCCACTGAAGGATAAACCCGTTCTCTCACAGCTCCTCCTTTATAGAGTTCAATCTAAGGTTTGTGTTTCTGTTACAGAGCATATACAGTAAGGTCCATATACTTTTTATTTCCTATAATAAATATGGTCTTAAAGCGCAGACTCTCAGCTTTAATTTGAGATTATTCGCCTGCGACATGCTGCAGGAATCACAGCTGTGATGTGTCACTATCAACCCTCCTGGACAGATGAGGGATAATCCTCAGGTTTATCTTCATTAATCAAACAAGTAATTTAATTCATTTTCTTTTATTTATGTAGCATCAATAACAATACAAACTGTCTGGAGACGCTTCACAGAACCCAGCCTGAAACCCTCAGAGCAGCACGAGCCGAACATAGATGTGACTGAAGCACATGTAGAATCTGATCATGATACAAAGGTAGAATGATCATAGGCAGGTGTTCAGGTAGGACTGGATAAGTGCAGGAGGAAGATGAAGACTGGACAGGTGAGCACAGATGAGTCGTATGGAGCGTCACAGACCAGAAACACACAACTCCAGGACAGTGGAGAGTTCAGAGTTCAGTCTAAGTTTGTCAGCTGTGTTTGGAAAGTGTTGCAGTAAATAAATCTGCAGCATGGATTTAAAGGTGCCGGTTCAGGTTTGGCAGGAGAATACACAGGAATATAGGTCATGATGTCCAATAAACAACTGGACTTGTAGAGTTTCTAGAGTACGTTTCATCCTGCACCCAAGATGTTTAACCCCTGTTGACCCCGTGGGACTGGAGTCTCTTGATATTAATGGGTTGAGAACCATTCACTGGAGAAAACACAGTTTAGTAGATGATTCCTCCAGTAACAGGTGAGTAAACCTCAATTTTCCACCAGTTATTTATAAACTGAAGAAGAAGAAGAACTCAACAGGTCCAGTTTCCCTTGGTTCAGCTTCTTTAGTGTCTCACATTAAAATAATCTGAGTTGGTGGAAGCATGTTTCGTGTCGGGTCTTTGCAGGTTACAGCTCATCTGCTCTGAGTTTATTTTAAAATATAGAAAAAAAATGCTTTCCAAACTAAGAAGATTCCTTCTTTTTTAACTTTTTCTGTTAATTGCAAACACATCTTCTTTCCTCTGACCTTCAGGACCAGACTTCCTCAGTGGATCTTGATCTAAACCAAGGATACAGCGTCTTCCACAGGCCTCCATCCTCCTCCACCTTCCTGACACTTCTGTTCTCATTTTAATTTTAAGACTGAATGAAAAATCAATATCACATTGACACAAACAGATAAAAGGGTTAGGGTTAGTAAAAGCATCCAGTCTCAGTAGATATTTTGTCTGTTGAGATCAGTACTTTACTCAGTTTACACTGAAATCCCATCCTGCAGTTAAATTGTGACGACTTCCAGAGAGAGCTATTCTGACTTGGTGACTCCACGTTAACACATCTGTCTTTCAGCTGCACAGCTGGTGGTTATCTGTGGTACAATCAGTTCACTTTTTGACAGAAAGCTTCAATTTAGGCCTTTTACTGTTAATAATTCATGAAACTAATAATCAGTGAGTACTATGACACAAAGATGCACTAAAACTTAGATGCACCGCTTAAAACAACAAATAAAGAAGAAGAGCCACTAGGGCCAGCACCCAAAGGTCAGTAGGACCTGATGTCGCCCCTCTAAACCCTGCTCTATCCATCAGAACAAAAGATAATCAAACATAAACTGAAAATGCAGCAGCTGGAAGACAGAGATCCAAGGTTGGTCCCCTCTAGAACTAATCTGCAGATGCAGATGTACGACTCAAACACAGTTCCACAAACACTGACCTGAAGGAAACACCGTCCATAACTTTGGTTCCTACCACCAGATGCATCATGATGATAGCAGCTTGGAGGTGAACCCAGATGGAGCGCTGGCGGTGTTGATGCTATTTTCTTTTCAAGCAGAAGAGGAGCTGCCTCTGTTTATACACCAGCAATACTTTTATGTTCTACTCATTTCACTTCAGTTAGTCCTCTACTGGCTTGACCTCACACATTTTGGTTCTTGCTGCAGGGCACCAACGCTACGACCAAAGCCATCTGACTTCTCCGAGCTATGACTCCATAAGGCGGCATCACCCAAAGCAGTGGTGGAGCAGACGGAGACTGACTATCCTCAGGAACCCCCTCCACTTCAGTCCGTTAGCTTCTGTCATTGACTGGTCAGTGGTCAATGGAAGAAGATAGGTCTATAGAAATATAAAGGAGCGTTACCTAGGCAACCAGAGTTTGAAATGTCCACTAGCAACCAACTGTTAACTTCTGATGCGTTACACGAGACGCCATGAGTCGTACCTTCCTTTACCTCGTACCTCTGGTTCCTGAACAGTATTTAATGAAAGGAATCATGTTCAGGAAGCAACAGCAATGACCACACACCTGAAGCTGCAAACTCCAACTCACCACACGTCCATTTTTGCACTAAAGGATTACAAACAACCACAGCTCAGAACGTCTTGAATCCTCCAGTTTTAAGGACAGCTGTAACATCAGGTGTCAACTCTTAAAACCAGCTCTCCTCTATAACTCTGTAACGCCTCCGTCTGCATCTGAACCAGGACCTCAGCTGAGGGAAACAGAAGCAGGAGAAGAATAATCAGTAAAAGCTCCCTGTGCTCGGCCTGTCTGCTGCTGCTGCTGAATGAACTGCTGTAAACTGCTGATTCCACTCTGTTTCATTTTTAGTAAACACCTGCTGTGGTTTTCTTTTTTTTTTCTGCACAGCACAGCGGGAGCCGTCGCATCCTGAACAGACCCTATTATTTGGCTGTTTGTACCTGCACAGCAGACACCTGTCAGCCAGATTAATTACACCGCCGTGGATGCAAGAATGGTGAAAAATGTGAAAAATGCTTCCAGCGTCCAGCAGATTTCTGTCCGAGACATAAAAATGTGAACAAAACCCAAACGAGCAGATGTATCCTGGATATTAACGGAACACGTCCACACCTGTCCGCTCGCTTCTTTATCCTCACGGCTCAGAGCGCCGGCTGGAAATAACAGACTGCATCTACTCACATGGTAAACTCAAAGATAGACACAATATCCAATTTAAATTAGTATAGACGCTACATGCTGGACGCTGGAGAACAACTTCAGGCCCAACTCTTGTCTTAAAGAGCTCAAACTCATGGACTGATTAATAGCTCCTAGACTCTTTTAGCTTTGTTGCACCTGCTAGACTGGGACAAGTAACGCCATCATTATAGAAAGTGGAGACCAGTTTTGTCGTGTTAATCCCTGCACAGCTCCACTCGGTATACAATCATTTATTCCTTCAGCTATTACGCTGTTAAATACTGAGTTAAGAAAAAGGTCTGTTCTTGGCACAACACACTTTAGGTAGAACGGATATGTGCATTTCATTCATCCATGTATTTATTCAGTTATTTATTACTCATCTTTTAACTTGGCACTTTCTTAATTTTTTTAGTTATTAATAGCACATATTGCCTTTTATTCTGGACTGTTATTTTTCTATCTTTTAAAATATATTCTCCTTTAACACTATTTATTCTTCTTTCTGCTGTTTATTAATTGAACTTGAACCCAGGCCCTATCATGCTACTCCTGCTATGTATTATTGTTGTGTGAATAGTTGTGTGTCTAGATGGTGGACTGTAGAAACTGAAATGCCCTTCAGGGATTAATAAAGCTTTCTGTATTCTATTCATTTATCGCCTGATCAGACACCTAATCAGACTGACTGAAAACCTCTATGTGGTCGGTATGGAGGCTTAAATATATAAACCATAGACTGTACAGCGGTGGACGGTGGAACTGCTCCTCTAAAGTGAAGCCAAATCAAGTAGAGTGCCCCCTGGTGTCTGGCTGCAGTATAGCTCATAAGCTCCACCTCCTCCATGTTAGTGGGCGGGGCTTGAGACAAACTAAAACACTAAAATAATAGTTTTTAAAGGATGGTTTCAGTCAGTTTGGGTAGTTAATATAATGTTGATGAACGTTAAAGCGTCAGTTTCATTTTAGTTAGTTATTTGACGCAACAAAAAAACAGGAAGTGACATAATTGCGACTTCCAGTTGCCATGCCAACCACTCCATAAGGTGGTGCTGTGGCACCATAGAGCAGAGCATAGTATTAATTAAACTAAAACATGAGTGAGTCTTGAGGAAGTGTGGGCGGGGCATCAATATCACGGCCCCACGTGGCTCCGCCCTCAGACCGTACTGATCAGACTCTGGATCCAAACTCACAAGATTCAATTCAATTCAATTTTATTTATATAGCGTCAATAACAATACAAATCGTCTCAAGACGCTTTACAAAAACCCGGCCTGAAACCCCCAGAGCAAGCCTGAAGGCAACGGTGGCAAGGAAAAACTCCCTTTTAACAGGAAGAAACCTCGAGCAGAACCCAGCTCATATGGAGGGACCCATCTGCCTAAGGCCAGCCGGGTACAGACAGAAGAAAGAGAGAAGAGAACAGCAAAGAGAGAAGAGAAGAGAACAGCAAGATGGCACCGCCCGTATCCCCAGGAAAATAGAGTCAGTTTGACCAATGAGAGGAAGTGGAGACGTGTTGTCTATATTTATATACAGTCTATGTTTTAAACCCACAGTTCTGACTGTAACCTGAGACCAGCAGTGATGAGGTGACTAGAGGCCATAAATGAAACTCAGACAGTTGTTGTGATGATAGACGACCTTTGTTTAGACGTGACTGGGACTCTACCAAGTTAAACTATTCTCAACAAACAGAAGAGACTCATCCAGTTTATTGACAAGTGACTCAAGCGTTTACCTGAAAGAACCACCATCCATGACTTTGGTTCCTACCACCAGATCCACCATGACTAGAAGGCTTGGAGTGGTGGTGGCGCTGATGCTATTTTCTTTTCAAACAGACAAAGCAATATTTTTATGTTCTGCTTGTTCTACTTGGAAACATTTGGGTCATTAAGTCATTATTTTTAGTTCTTGCTGCAGGGCACCAACGCTACGACCAGAGCCATCCGACTTCTCTGAGCTATGACTCTTAAGGCGGCGTCACCCAAAGCAGTGGTGGAGCAGACGGAGACTGACTATCCTCAGGAACCCCCTCCACTTCAGTCCGTTACTCCCTAGGCTGCCACCATGGTAACCCTGAGATACAGTGAGATTCAGAAAGATAGATTCTCTCATTGACTGGTCAGTGGTCAACAGTAGAAGCTAGGGCTATAGAAATATAGAAGAGGGTTACCTAGGCAACCAGAGCTTGAAATGTCCGCTAGTGACTGACTGTCAACTTCAAGGAGATGGACGACAAGCGCATCACTTTCTGGTGCGTTTCTGTTCAACTGGGTTGTTTGGAACAACTGTGTGTACAATATAGAACACGGGTATGGTTGGAGCATGTGATTGGTTCATTAAACAAGGCTGAATCAGCTTTCATGTCATGCATTCACTTCATCACAGGGAGTTGGACGTCAGCTCGTCACCATCAATGACTTCCATTGATAATCCATTTTAACTTTGTTGCTCTCTTGCTTTATACCTGGACTAAAACCTAACTGTAAACCTTGGAGCAGCCTTATAAGGACTCTGGCGACCAAACTTTTCAGAATTATTTCTCACTCATCAAGACGTTCTCACATTTACCCCAAAATATCCTCCCTTTTCTAAACTTTCCTCCCTTTTCGATTTCAGCTTTCGTGACAGAGACGTCTTCACTGTTACTGGGAGAAAATTATTTTACTGGAGGAAAAACCTCCACAGTTTCTAAAAATGTCCTCTCCTGCCAAAACGTATTAATTTTCTACATGTTCTCACCCTTCAAAACTTTACTCAGTAGCTGGAAATGTTCTTACTGACCAGTCCCACCAAAACTAAATATAACACTCGTGTCTTTCTAAAAATGTGTCTTCACATTCATCCCATCAATACAAGATGGACGCTGGCACTGTGTTTACATTTTCTGCATGCATTTGTTCCATTTCTTGCAGGTGGAAATATATAAATAATTTTTGTGAAGCTCATCTTTAAGGAAGTCAGTCAGGCATGATGACATTTATTCTTTCCATTAGAAAATAAGCCTGAAGAGACTTCTTGTGCAGTATTTTGTACATTTCAGGCAGGAAAGTAGATTTCCTCCTTTCCGCCTGTTGTTCTCCCCTCAAAACAATCAACAGCAAACAGCTTTGGACAGATGCAAATCACCTCATTAACTCCCCAACCTAAATCCATTCTGCAGCAGGAGAGATGAGCAAACGGGAGGAAGAGAAAGAGCGGAAAACGAAAGAAAAAAAAGAAAAAACAGGCCGATAAAACATCTGCTGGATTCACCCATCTGTGCCAAGCTGAGCGAGCGAGGCCCGCTGTGAGACGGAGACGGAGGAAAAGAGGGAGAGATTGAGAGGTGGTGGGCGAAGAGAAAAGAAACAAGGAGGAGATGGAGGCATGGCGCCCACGTCAACAAGTGCCAGGAATTGTTTTTTTGGGGGGAAAATGCATCATAATGAAGGCGGGGGCCGGGAGAAAATCTGCGGCTAACGCTAAATCCCAGAGGAAACAATTAAAGTGTCGTTGTTTCTCACGGCCAGCTCACATTCCTGGCATTTTTTTTTTTCACACCTCCCTTCAGACGATATCTCCTCTCAAAAAAAAAATAAAAATACCCAGTGTTTTCTTCTTTTACTCCCTTTCAGACGAATCCAGCAATTGATCCGCTTGAGGCTCAGCTCTGTTGATCAGATGTGTTTTCACCACTGCTGCTCCTCCATCTTACTTTTCCATAGAGTCTGTAGAAGAAGAAGAAGAAGAAGAAGAGGTCTCTAGGTGAGCAGAGGACACGATGTCTGCCTGATTACGAATGAATTGGAAGAGATTATCCTCATGCTAAACAGAGATTAGCGCATTCTGCCTGCACGATGCATGTAAAGACTACAGGCTGAGGTTTTAAAGTGGATACTGCAGCAAACAGACAAAGACATCAGAAGCTGAGGGGATGCTTACGGTTCAAATCCCAACTTAAAATGACAGCGTAGCAAACAATATGTCCGCTGAGCAGAATAATTTAGAGCAAAGCTCCACAGAGAGGGAAACTGGTCGTGTTTAATCCCGCTCTCTGAGTCAGGAATCATCCCAAGACCCCCGGAGGCCCCGAAGGCTCCATGTTCACCATATGCCAGTTGGTTCTGGATCATTTACATGTAAATTTTTTCCCAGAATATGCACCTTTAGAAAGCGTAGATTTCCCATGACGGGATAAGGCTGGTGATTTTTAGAATTTTCTTATAGTCAACAAATTGTATATGTTGAAAGTAAGAGACATGAGAGAATAAAATACACAAGAGCAAAATGTAAAGAAATGCAGCACTGAGTTTAACTAAATTTGAGTTTATGCAAATGTTAGTTTTGTGTTTTTGTATTTTGCCAACCAGTTAAGCTAGGACGGGTCACTTTAGCCCCCAAAAGGAAGAGACCAGCAGCAACGTGTTGACCAGAGACCTTGAATGTTAATGAAATTCAGAAGTTAAAGACCTTTGGAGACGTGAAGTGGGCGGAGCCAAGTTGAACTAATCCCATTTTTGAGAACCACACCTGATGCCCATTGACATATGACGCAAACACAGAGTTTCCCAAACACAAAGAGACATTGTCCACCACTTTGGTTCCCACCATCATATCCACCATGCTGGTAGCAGCTTGGAGCGTTGGGTGAACCCACATGGAGCTGCAGCATCACTGACGTAGAGCTAGCTCCGTCCATACACCAGCATGTTCCTGGGTCATCTTGCCATTATTCCTTGTGTTTTGCCTCAGAGTGTGAATGTGTGTGAGTCTCTGGGTGTGGTAATCCAATCAGCCTGCACACCTGAAGCCTATCCATCCATCAAGCCCTGCAGTATATCTACCCTGGCTGCTCAGCCACTCCACAGGACAGTTCATTGTGTCTACTTGGGCTGTAACGTGTTGCTGTTGATGATTTAGATTTTGTCTTGGTGTCTGTGCTTGACTTTTTGTCTAATGTCCTCTAGTGTCCTCTAGTGCCTGATCAACCTGCTCCCTACCTGCCTTCACTTTGCCTGACCCCTGAAACTAACCATCATCTTCAGCCTCGTCTTAACTACTGATAATACATTTCACCACCAACCTCTGGGTCCATTTTGCATTAACTTGTGACACATCACACCTAAAAGCTTTCAGTGATTCCTCACATAACTCTAACTGGTCCACACCTGCTTGAAGAATGGCGAGGCGGATTATTGTGTTTTCTTGTGATCTCTGGATTTCATCTGCTGCACAAAGGAAAACCCCAAATTTGAACCCTTTATGTTGTTTGTCCAAGAAAACCAGTGGCAGTCCATCTACATTTGAATCCAAGGACCTGTTCTACTGCATGATTCCTGCTGATAACGATGAGTTAATGCATACAGTACAGCATGTTTGGTTTACTTGTTGGACTATGATGGATTTTTTTCTTAGAAACACTCTGACATAGAATGAACAGATTAATTGAATTAAACGATGCTATCTGAGTGAAAATAATCATTAGTTGCATGGAGAGAAGATTATGGTTGAGTATAGAGAAATGATTGAGTAGGGATTACATGTTCCTGGATGTTTGAGGCACAGCTGGCTGCAAGCAGACTAATGAGAACCCCCTACAGACGTAGTATAGTAGAGTGTATGTGTGTTATTCATGGACATACATGTACAGTCCACAGTTCATGTTCCACACGTCCATCAAAGCAGCTCGTCCATGTCGGTGCATGTGTGAATAAGGCTCTGGGCAGCTAATCCTCTCCTGTGCTAAGTCGTATTAGCATCTACGTTGAATTTGCTGCTTATTGCTCGTCTTCCTCTGGAGACCCAGACACCTGGGACGTCTGATTTACACTCTCCAACTCGTCTGTTGTTGCATCCTTTCTCATGAAGCTAATTCATCTTTTTAGTGACAATTCCTCAGAGAGACATCTTGACAGGTGACATTTATTGTTCCTTTTGGTTTTGGATGATGATGAATAAAAAGAGGGCTGATAACACTTGAGAGTCACTGCAGTAAAATAAGAAGAAGGTCAAATTAAAGATTCTTTTATACAAACTGAGCTTGTTCAGTGCTTTGAATGAAGTCACTGAAAAAAACTCAGTGAGTGAATGTAAAGAATTTACCAAAACCATAGTGACAGTGCCCTCTAGTGGATGTAGTAATTATGACAGGAAAGGGGTGGATGGATGGGTCAACAAAACATTGGACTGTTTATAGCTACTCTCTTCTACCAGGACGGCCTCAAGCAGCAGGATGTTTATGACCTTAAAAAACTGAGGACGACAACAGGCAAGAATTACCTTGAATATTTAGACACATAAATATCTATGAACTTTCAGAAATATGGAATAAATTAATGCATAATTTAAGATTTTAAATGATGACTTTAATTAAAGTCATCTCCTCTATAGTTTTGTGTAAGAGCAAAAAAAGTGAACACTATTAAAAAAACACCATAAAAATGAACATAGTCTATAAAAAGCAATAAGGTGCAGTCAAGAAAAACACATTAGGGCTCCATGTTATTAATGCACATCATTGCACTTTATTAATCCTTCCTATGGATATAATATAGATATATATATATATTTACTTCTGTCTTTATTTCTTGTCTCTATTTGTTCATATGCAAATTTTGTACATTTTTTGCTTATAATATTTTATTTTGTTTTACCAGATTTTTACTTATTTTATTTATTTATTTATTTTTAATTATTTTATTTATTTATTTATTTCAAAAAATTATCTTCACCTATTTTCCTTTTTTATTTAACAGTGTATTTTATGTGCAACTGTGACCAAGCAATTTCCCTTGTGGATGAATAAAGTCTAAGGATAAAAAAACAACAACTCTGAATAGTAATAAATAGGTTAAAACAGCAAGAATAAATATGTATTTTTAGCTATATAGATTTTTTTTGCACAGTACCAAGTATTGATCAGTAACTGCACATTTAATAATTTTACAATGTGGTTTAGACGGCCCGGAGTCTTGATCATTAGGTTGTTTATTCCTTTTGGACAGAAAGAGTTCATGAGTGTGAAGGTGTGATTGCTCTGTAGTTCTTTGAATATTGCACATATTCATACTAAAATATGAGTAACAACATAAATGATGTTCGTACTGAAAACCGTTTCTATATTAGCAAAGATTTTCCTGCAAATACTAGAAAGGCGGCCATTTTGGAAACGGCTTCCAGAAGCCTGGTACTGACTGCAGATCATGGATAAATCCACCAGGGGGCAGATGACAAGTATTCAGTTGTATAAAGCAGGCTGTGACTGATGATGTTGGTGGTGCAGCAGTCTCAGGGTTAAATGAAGTTCTTAGTTACTGTCAGAGGAGCTTAGTTGTTTCTAATCACGGGGCTAATCTGAACTAGATTCCTGGACTTATCTCTGTGAACCTTAAACACAGAGACACCATGCTCTTATCTGACTCTAGTGAAGACAGATTACCACAAGATTTCCCAAAATGCCACAGAGCTCCTTCAGTGACAGCGTTTCCTCTGCGTTAAGGAAACAGAAAAACAAGAAGATCTCCTCCCTCCCCACGGCGTCATCCGTTCACGGTAAACACAATCACAATGAGATCTGTCTGAGGTGAGCTCTGCTCTCAGCGGCTTCTTCTTCTTCCTGCTTCCCTTCATTCTGCTGCCCTCCCTCCCCAGTAATTAGACCAAGACAACGTAATAAATCAATACACAAGTGCTTGTCTGGAAGCCGAGCCACTTGAGGAGCTCGGGACATTAATGCGTTCAGCAGTGAAACAGACATTACACTGTAATCAATCCTGCTACACAAATCAACTTAGCCCTGCCTGTCAGGCCTCCTCCATGTTATTTTTCTTTACCTACTGCTTCATATAAATTCACTTCCTGTACATTAACGCAGCTCAATGGCTACCTCGGAGGTGTAAATGGCCGTCTGATCTTTGGCACTTAACAGGAAGTGCACTGTATACCACATATTGAGTTTACAATATCCAATAAAGCTGCAACAACCAGATTACAGGTGTATTGGTTCCCATTGTGTTTGCAAGGGCTTCTGGGATCGTACCTGGCAGTCTGTCACAGCCAGGGGTGCTTAGCGCTCGTAATGCATCACAGCGACAGCCATGATGTTATTACTGACACAAAAAGGAAGACAGAGGGTCTTCAGTCTGAGCCGTGAGGTCTGCTCATGGTTCAACAGACGCTGACCTCGCTCTGAGCAATGAACAAGACCAAGACAGTTACACTGAGGGAAATGAATAAGACGTAGGAAATATAATCTCAATGTGATTAAAACTAATAAAATATTCTCTGGTAAATGCTTCCTTCATTTTTCTCGTCTCTTCATTTGGAGAAATCTTTCTGTCAGCTTATCCTGGTGGATGGTTATAAACACTACAACTCCCACAATCCTCAGCTGCCAAACCCCTAGCTTGTTTCCAGACCTGTTTGTCTGACTTTAAACAGGTTTTGTGTTTTAATCAGATGTTGTAATTCCAATAAGTTAAAGGTCTTTTGTCAGACTATCATAGTCAGAGCGAAACACTAATGTTTGTGTTTTAACTGAAACGTAAATGCAGATTTTATGAGAACGGCTCGTTAAAAGCAGACAAAGAGACAAAGACTTTTATCAAAATAAACCAACAGATCTGTCTCTGTCATTGGCTGCAGACTGGAGACTTTTGAAGTGGTGGTGGAGAGGAGGACACTGATCAAACTGTTATCAGTCCTGGATAGCCCAGACCACCCTCTCCACCAGATAATAGACCGACAACGGAGCAGCTTCTCAAAGACACTCAGACAACTTTGAGACAACTTTGTTGTCTGTAGGAACGCTGCAGGAAACCTTTGCTGCCTCAAGCCATCAGTCTGTTCAACTCTTCATCAGGACTGGACTTATTGTTACTGCACATTCTGCACATGGTTGCTTGGCAAATTGGAAGGAAAGGCACTTTTATATCCACACAAGTCGGTCGGTTGAGGTCGCTCAAGGCGCCTCATCCATGGTTATAGGGGGATGTGAACCTGTGACCTCATGGCCTCCTCTGTAACCAGCTACACCACAAACCTTTCATTAAAGAACCATCTGTTTCTGTTTCTTTATCTTTTGTCCTGATGATTCAGAATCAAAGAGTTTTTATGTCTCTTTAAGACTTAAAGAACTGTCTGCAACACCGTCTATGAGGAAATGAATCCTGCTTTTCAACATGATGTTACTATACCATAACATATGAAGTAATTCCAGGTTGTATTCATACTGAAATATCAGCATCAACTTAAATAATATTCTTAAAACAACCTTTTTAAAATTGGCAAAGATTTCCCTGCAGAAGATTTGAATATCCATGAAAGCGGCCATTTTGGAAACGGCTGCCAAAAGCTACTGACTGCAGTGCACTGATAAATCCACCAGGGGGCAGATGAATATGACATTCAGCTCAAATAGTTTTTATATTTAAAGACTTAAAGAAAAATGAACCAAACTTCTGCTTCCAGACACGAGACACATCCATCTCATCCTCACCTTTATTACTTTTATTTGTTCTTTTCATTATGTTCTACCGTCGTTTTCTCGCCTGGCGTCAAGTTGCGTTCTCAAACAGTTGACGGATAGCCGCTTTAGTCGACATGAAGCGACACGATCAAATTTAATGATTTATTACCGTGATTTATACGACAGGTTCAATTGATTTTAATTAATTCAGCAGGCTGTGAACAAGCATTATTAAGGACACACATTATGCAGACAGAGATTTATGCCATAAATGAAGTGGCGGTCCTCATTATATGCGAATTTATAATCTATCACCTCTTTAAAATGCAATTACGTATTATTAGGCTAATGGTGGAATACAATTCAGAGCAGAGAAAGACAAAAGCAATCATTTGTTCTGTTTTAACCAGAACAAAGAAATCAGAGCATATCACCCCAGTTCTTAAGTCTTTACATTGGCTCCCAGTCAGCTACAGAATAGATTTTAAAGTTCTGCTACTGGTTTACAAATCACTGAATGGTTTAGGTCCAGAATACATGAATGACATGTTAGCAATGTATAAACCCAGTCGAGCTCTGAGATCGACTGACTCAGGTCAGATAGTGGAGCACAGAGTTAAAACCAAACACGGTGAAGCAGCATTTAGCTGTTACGCTGCACACAAATGGAACAAACTACCAGCAGAGCTGAAATCAGCCCCAACTGTAAGCACTTTTAAATCCAGGTTAAAAACATTTCTTTTTTCATGTGCATATGGCTGAGCCCTTTTAAATCATTTTAAATCGTAATCTTGGATTTACACTGTAAGTCCTCTTAATCGTTTTAATATATGTATAATATAATACACTTTTCTTTTTCTTTTTTCTTTTTTCTTTTTCTTTGTTCTTGCTTTTAACTGTGTGTTCTAATTTGTTCTGTTTTTATGTAAAGCACATTGAGTTGCCTCTTGGTATGAAATGCGCTATATAAATAAAAATGCCTTGCCTTGCCTTGCCAAAGTGAAATCAAACGGATGGTGAATAAGGTTTAGAGAGGAAATAGAAAAAAAATAAAAACACGACTAACCAAAGTTTCCCATTACACATAAGCATGACTTGGTAATTATATGTGTGTAATGAGTCGACATTCCTGCGTGTTTTGATTATGCCGGAGGAAAAAAAATTCACCTCCGCTCCATTTGTCTTCTCATTAGCTTTAAATCTCGGTTAGTACTGACTGACTTCCTTCCATAATTACACACACACACACACACACAGTCAGTTATTCAGATCTGCTGCTGCTGCTGCTGCTGCTGCAGGAAAACAACAAGCAACGCATCAGTTTCTGTATCTTCTGGAGGATGTTTGTGAACTTTGACTCCTTGGATCCTGCTGAAACAACAACAGCAGATTTTAACAGCGACTTAAAGTGTGCAACATCACCAACGGGGAGGCTGTGATGCTCATTACACCAGAAAACTAAACTCAGTAAATGGGTTTAAAAATAAAGAAGGAAAAAATCTGCTGTTCTTGGATGCATAGTGAGGAAATAACATAAAGTTTGCTGTAAGGAGTCATTATATATAAAATAAAGTCTCCACCTGGATTTAACTAATCAAACAGGTATTCACCTCCTATTGGATAATTACTGCATGGGTGATTATCTTTCAGCTGACAACAAGTTATTTAAGCCCAACTGATGCAATGAGTAGCTTCTCATTTCTTCAACAACCATGTCTAAAGACACATCCTGTGGTCGTCTGTTTGAGAAGGGTCAAATCATTGGCATGCATCAAGCAGAGAAAACATCTAAGGAGATTGTAGAAACTATTAAAACTGGGTTAAGAACTGTCCAAGGCATTATTAAAAACTGGAAGGATAGTGGGGAAGCATCAGGGTAAGAAGAGGATGCACCCAGATGAAGTGATGCACCCATCATGCCTAGTGTCTACTGTACAAGCCTGTGGGGGCAGTGCTATGATCTGGGGTTGCTGCAGTTGCTCAGGTCTAGGTTCAGCAACATTATGTGTCCAAAGAATGAATGGTAAATGGTAAATGGCCTTGCTTTTATATAGCGCTTTTCTACCTATTGGTACTCAAAGCACTTTACAGTCATAGACACATCCACCCATTCGCTCACACAAGCACACACACATTCACACACCAGTGCCACGCACTGGGAGCAACTGGGGGTTCAGTGTCTTGCTCAAGGACACTTCGGCATGTGGCACATTCCGGGGATCGAACCGCTAACCCTCTGGTTCGTGGACAACCCGCTCTACCTACTGAGCCACAGCCGCCCCCGTGACAATGAAGTCAGCTGACTACCTGAATATACTGAATGACCAGGTTATTCCATCAATGGATCATATTCCAAGATGACAATGTCAGGATTCATGGGGCTCAGATTGTGAAAGAGTGGTTCAGGGAGCATGAGACATCATGTTCACACATGGATTGGCCACCACAGAGTCCAGACCTTAACCCAACTGAGAATCTTTGGGATGTGCTGGAGAAGGCTTTGTGCAGTGGTCAGACTCTCCCATCATCAATACAAGATCTTGGTGGAAAATGAATGAAACACTGGATGGAAATAAATCTGGTGACGTTGGAGAAGCTCATGGAGACAATGCTACAGAGAATGAGCTGGAATCAAAGCTAAAGGAGGTCCAATCAAATATTTATAATACTGGACACTTGAACATGCATCGACAGAAACCATCTTTTCCTGCTCTGTCACATGTGACTGGTTCAAACTGTGACTAAACCCTCTGATAGTTTTACCCTGCAGCTGACGAGTAAATGGTGGAGCTGGGATCTGCCCCCTCAGCCTGTCGGTCTGGTGACAGGGACTGAACCATCGCTGCACGAGTCGATCTAATGAGCCCCCCACCCCTGCGGAGAGAGAGAGCGAGACAGAGAGTGGGGTTGGGGGGGGGGGCTTCCATGGAGCAGAGTGACCGTGACTCGGCTGCAGGCAGCTCTTTCCCTGCAGCTGCCAATACAAGCTGACACTGTAACCTACAGGATGAACTGACACATGCCTCTGTGATCAGTGTGTGTGTGTGTGTGTGTCCCTCGATCTCCCAGCATGCCTTTCAGCTGCTCTTTGATGTGAGCTTGCTGACATGAAGGAGCTTTCTGAAAGCCATCCACTCCTCCGGCCTCTCTGCGGTGGATGGATGGATGGATGGATCCCCCCGCTACTGCTGCCACCACCACTACCTCACCCCTTCTGGCTTTCATGTCCACAGTGGAGACGTCCAGCTTCCTCTGCTCTGTCTTCACCGACAAATCTGACGACGTCTGAGAGAGTCAAAAACAACACAACAACACTGTCACTGTGGTCCTTACGTGAAACATGAACATAAAACTCACTGAAAGAGACTAACCTAACGTCATGTAGACCTAAATCACGTACTGAAGATTCAGCTAAACCTGATCCAGTTTCCTGTTCACTGACAGGTAGTTAACACCACCTGAGAAAAAAATACTTGGATTAGAAGTTGATTTTAATTCTGAGGATGCATCAGGAGGTAACTTGTGAGGACTCAACACAGCCAGGTATCCAAGAGACAGTGTAATACTATGTAAAATATACAGTAGTATCATCAATGACCACAGTCCAGGTGGTTCCTCACAGGGAGGCGTTGTAGAGTTTTATGTCCTGAGGGACAAACGTCCTCCTCAACCTGTCCATGGAGCAGGACAGAGACAGCAGCCTGTCACTGAACCAGCTCCTCTGTCGGACTATGGTGTCCTGTAGAGGGTGGTGGACATTGTTCATGATGGACCAGAGTTTGTTCAAGGTCCTTCCATCTACCACTGATGTCAGGGACTCCAGCTCTGTCCCTACCACAGAGTCCTCCTTCTGGATCAGCTTGTCCAGCCGTGAGGTGTCCTTCTTCTTAGGGCTGTCTCCCCAGGACACCACAGCATAGAAGAGGACACTGGCAACGATAGTCTGGTAGAACATGTCCAGCAGCTTCCTGCAGATATTAAACCACCTTAGCCTCCTGAGGACATAGACACGGCTCTGACCTTTGTTGTATACTGAGTCTATGTTAGCCCACCAGTCCAGTCCGTGATCCAGATGTAGACCCAGGTACTTCTAGGTCTGAACCACCTCTACACACTCCCTGTTGATGGTTACAGGCTGCAGGTGGAGCCTGGACCTCCAGACATCCACTATCATCTCCTTGGTTTTAGCTGCATTGATCAGAAGGTGGTTCTCTCTGCATCACATTTAAACCATTTTCTTTAAAATCGTTAAAGAAAGTTACAGAAATAAAAATGTCTCAAGTGTCTTTTGACAGTGTTGTGACTGTTATGAAGTACTAAGGCCATGTTTTGATGTCACATAAGCTGATGTAAAGTTTCTTGTACTTTGTACTTAAAACTGTTTATTGGCTACGCAGTGCTTCCTACTTTTGAACAACAATGATAAAACCCCATCTGAATATTTAAAAATCTTAATATTTCATATTTATTCTGTCTGTGAGTGGGAGTATTCTTTATGTTTGTATTTTATTCATATTAAAAGCTGGTTGTTTTTCAGTTCTGTTGTAACACAAGTACAATGACAATAAAGGCTTTTATATTTCAATTTGTAGAAATCCTTACCCTGTAGAAACAAATAATTAAAAGTAACAGAAACTGCATATATGTAAAGTAAGTTGAGCTAATAATGAGTTGTGTGTTATGACAACAGCTGAATCTTGTTTTGTATTTAGACAACAGAAATAATTCATAGTTAAAGACATAATTTAATATATGGCTAATAACTTCAATAAAATCTAAAATAAAAGTGACTTTAAGATGAAACTGTTCCCATCCTCTACGTCTGATCTTTTCAATAATTAGCAAACATTTCACCACAGTCTGGATCTGAACATGTTGAATATTTGTTGGTGCCAGATTCTGAAAAAAATAAAATAAAATAAAAAGTTTCATCAAGTTTTGGATCGGCACCAAGAACTAATCAGTAGTTTCTTGGCTGATGGCCCAACTCTCCACCAAACTGACATGTGGTGAGATACTAACAAGCATGGAAACATTAGTGAAGACAGAACTTGGCAGAGTTAAGGACTAAAAAACCTCCACGTCTACGCCGGTAGTGACAGATGTGCCACTGAAAGCAGATTTTAAAGAATTCAACTTAGATGGTACGTTGGACTGAAGAGCAGAACTTTATTAGTTTTGAAGATATTTGGTCCAAAAGAGTCAGAAAGAGTTCCTCAACCCTCAAAATCTTTGGTCTAGATATAGACTATTTACATATTTCTGATTTTATTAGAGTTCTCCACTGCACCATTAAAACCATCATTTCCTCTCAGACACACACCGTGGCCATGTCTTCCTTCTGGCTCTTTCTGTCCTGTTAGTAATTATGAAGATGTTCTGATTCAGATTTATGAGCATCTTTGGTAGAAAATAAGAAAAGCAAAGTGTCTGTCAGACATCAATAACTGTGCTTGTTCAAATAACAGTTTTCATTTTTCCGCTGGGTGACCAGAGCCTGATGACAAACAGCCCGGTCTGAGCCGGGGCGACAGAGCGATGCTGCCTGGTCCACTCTCTGCTGTGATAAAATGATCCTCTCAGGAAGTCCTTAACCACAGAAGAAGAGTAAAAAGAATGTGGTGTCAGACGTTAAACGGGCAGAGCAGAGCGACGGGGGGGCTTTAAAAATGACGATACTTTATCCTTAAATTGTTTTGAGAGCCTCCTGCCAGCCGGGTCATGAATCAGCCTGTCCGGCGGTCCTGCTGGCGCTTTCTGGGGACGACTGAGGGGGCGGCAGGGGCCGTGACAGGTGAGCCGTCCCTGCAGCTCCAGCTTCACCCCCCCCCCCCCGTTCATCATTTAACATTTAATCGAAGCTGCCACCTGTCCTGAGTCTCACCACCGCTTCCCTGCTTCCCCTTCATTCATCTCTTGGAGCCGAAGCAGCCGGAGAAAAAAGAGATGGGGGGGGGGGCAGAAATATCAGGAGCATCCCCTGTGATGGTTTGTTGTGATCAGGTGTAACGGGGCTGCAGCAGGAGCATCAGTCTACCTGTCAAAACAAAGAGCAGGGAGGACCATCCGTCAGGAGGACAACATCTGCCCCTTCCAGAATATCCTGCTCCATCCTGCTCCATCTAGAACATCCTGCTTCATCCACATCATCCCGAACTTACTGCTCCATCCAGAACATGCTGCCCCATCCAGAACATACTGCTCCATCTAGATCATCCTGCTCCTTCCAGAACATCCAGCTCCATCCAGAACATCCTGCTCCATCCAGAGCACCCTGCTCTATCCAGATCATCCTGTTCCATCCACATCATCTAGAACATCCTACTCCATCCAGAATATCTTGCTCCATCCAGATCATCCTGCTCCATACATTTATTTTATATTTTATAATCTGAAACCAAACTTAAAAAAAACAAAAAGTACTCAGAACTGCTGCAAACATGGGCATCCTGATGATCAGGTTTTATCTGCTCATAAAAAGTCAACAACCCACAACAGGAAGTAGTTCAATGTCGGTTTAGGCTTCAAGATAAAAAGAAGAACCGTCTTTAAAACATGATGAAGAATTACAAATGTGAAACGATCAGCGACATTCAGCCTCTCTCTGTCTCTCTTTGACCTTTGGCTGCAGATATCAAGGAGGAAGCAGCCGTTATAGATCTGCGTCGCGGCCGGACCGATCGATACGTCATACTAATAAGTAAAATCTGCAAGCGCCAATTATTGCGTGTCATGTTTATCCGCCCGCCTGAGTAATCGCCCAATTTAGCAAAAGCTCGCCGAGGACAGAGGAGCTGCCGGGAGCTCGTTATTAATCGTACGTTTTCTCTCACACACACACACACGGCGGCCGACGAGTAATTAAGATCCCAAAACACACATGTTAACCTCGCTGCGGGCCCCATTAGACCTGCAGGAGCCCGGACCTGAGTGCAGATGAGTGCAGGTGTAGAACGAGGTCTCGCTGACGCGTCTCCCAGAATGCCGTTCGTGCTTCATGTCTCACCAGGGACTGAAACAGACGCCATCTTTAAACCAATGAGAGGAGAACGTGTCATAATAAACAAGACAGAAAACCAGACCGTGGCCCACGAGCATATTTCATTCCCACACTTATTGCTTACGGCTCAGCTACTTTCAGAGGTTTGCAAATTATGGAATATATTTTTATAGGGATAGGATGGTTGCTACTGGTTTACTGATTCAGTTCAATAAAACAGTTAAAAACCTAATGTCATCATTGGCTCCAGAGGTTTGTGGTGTCTCTTCAGTCTTCTCCCTCTACTTCCTCATCTTTCAGGTGTCTTTACTTTTGTCCAGCTCAAATCTAATCATCTTTTAGGTCTGACGGCCTTCTGTCATGTTCTGGATCTCCATCACATGTCGACATCTCACTGGCCTTGTTTAGAATGATAAACCTGACCTCTGCAAGATTCCTAAAGATAAGATGTAGGAAGTAGCGTGTATTTTGTAGTATCAGTAGTATTCTCATCCAAATAATTGAATTCAGGTGTTCCAATCACTTCCATGTCCACAGGTGTATAAAATCAATCACCTAGTCATTCAGACTGCTTCTACAAACATTAGAGAAAGAATGGGTTGCTCTCAGGATCTCAGTGAATTCCATCGTGGTACTGTGATAGGATGCCACCTGTGCAACAAGTCCAGTCATGAAACAGTCAAATGTCAGTGGTATTATAACAAAGAGGAAGAGACTGGGAATACAGTTGTCCCTCGCTGTAACGCGGTTCACCTTTCGCGGTCTCGCAGTTTCGCGGATTTTTTTAGTGCAATTTTGCATGCTTTTTTTTATTTTTTTTTTACAGCGCATTGTTTTCTGCGTCCTGATTGGCTAAGGGAGAGCCCGCGCGTCGTCTTCTGCGTCCTGATTGGCTAAGGGGCTGTAGACCATTGTCAATCAATCTCCTCCGTACGGTGTCTCTTGTACAGTACAGAATGCGTTCAGCTTGACAGATTTACATATACAGTATCTTTGATCGCTGGCAGTGGGACTGAAGTGCGGTATGTTGGCAAGTTTTCTCCCCGACAAAACCCAGGACGAAGAGTAACGGTCAGAGGAACTGTGAAATACGCGTGAGTCACTACTCTATTGATAATTTCTAATGTGTTCAACCTCATACGTTGCTTGTTAACATTAAATTCGTTATTTCTAAAAGCCATCATAATTATTTATAGGAAAACGTTTATATTTTTATTTCTCACACAAATGTTTGGGCCTGAAAACAGGTTTTGGTCTTTGGTTTCTTCTATAATACTGTACTTATTTTTCTACGAAGGTTTGAACTTTGAGAGTGTTTAAACAAGAGAGAAATGTGAGAAAATGTTAATGCCTGTCTGAGAAAAGTGTATAAAGTGTGTAGTGAGGGGTTTTGCAACCTTAAAACATTTATAATCATTGTAAAAAAATAAAGCTGACTACTTCGCGGATTTCGCCTATTGCGGGTTATTTTTAGAACGTAACTCCCGCGATTAACGAGGGAATACTGTATCACGAAGTGTCAGGTCATGTAAAATGACAGAGCGGGATCAGTGGATGCTAAGGCTCATAGTGCTCAGAGGTCAGAAGAGTCAATCTCTTCATGTGGCCTTCAGATTAGCTCAAGAACAGTAGAGAGCTTCATGGAATGGGTTTCCATGGCCGAGCAGCTGCATCCAAGCCATACATCACCAAGTACAATGCAAAGCGTCGGATGCAGTGGTGTAAAGCAGCCACCACTGGACTCTAGAGCAGTGGAGACGTGTTCTCTGGAGGGATGAATCACACTTCTTCATCTGGTAATCTGATGGATGAATCTGGGTTTAGTGGTTGCCAGGACAACGGTACTTGTCTGACTGCACTGAGCCAAGTGTGAAGTTTGGTGGAGGGGGGGTTATGGTGTGGGGGTGTTGTTCAGGAGCTGGGCTTGGCCCCTTAGTTCCAGTGAGAGGAACTCTGAATGCTTCAGCATAACAAGAGATTCTGGACAATTCCATGCTCCCAACTTTGTGGGAACAGTTTGGGGACGGACCCTTCTTGTTCCAACGTGACTGAGCACCAGAGCACAAAGCAAGGTCCATAAAGACATGGATGAGAGAGTTTGGTGAGGAAGAACCTGACTGGCCTGCACAGAGTCCTGACCTCAATCTGATAGAACACCTTTGAGATGAAGACTGAGAGCCAGACCTTCTGGTCCAACATCAGTGTCTGACCTCACTAATGAGCTTCTAGAAGAAATGTCAAACATATAAAGACACTCCTAAACCTTGTGGAAAGACTGTTCTAGCTGTAAATGGTGGGCCCACGTCATATTAAACCCTATGGATTAAGAATGGGATGTCACTTAAGTTCATACGCGTGTAAAGGCAGATGAGACAATACTTTTGGCTATATAGTACTTGGATATTTCAAAGGAGGATCGATTTGAAAACCTATTTTCAAAACCCAGCCCTGCTGAGACATCCTGCCCTGTGTCAGTCTGTTGAACTCTATATGCTCTAGGAGAGAGTTTATAAGAAAAATATACTAAACTGACTAGAGGCTAAATAAGTTTATTCTCAGAGAAGCAACCACAAACCACAAATAAGACTTTCCAAGAACTCCAATAACAAGTTTTTATAAAAGTCCAGCGAGTGTTGGTCAGGTAGATTCTGACCTGACATCTGTGCTGAAGGAAAGGAGCAGACTTTTTAAATCGACATGACAGTCTGGGCTGTAGACGAGTCAGACAGCAGCGCTGTGTCTGCAGGTGTTCTGTTCTGCTCAGAGTAAAGAGCAGGTCTGACCTCCGGCCAGCCATCGGCCCGGCTGTGTGATGTGTGATGTGTGATGGATGGAGGTGGAGGTGGCGGCTGAGACCAGCGGGGTTTGGACCCTCAGGTTGACTCTGCTGACACCAGCTCGAATACTTGTTCACAAGCACCCGGCGGCTTGTTTCCAGTGAAAGCTCAGCTGATCCGAGGTGTGTTTCACCTTCCTCTCTTCACACGCTATTGATATTCTGCTTCTGCCTCGGGCACATGTGTGTGGTATCTACTGTACGTGCATCGTCTGAGTGTCTGGAAGCAGCTGCTTTGGCTGGAGGAGCTCTGCTGAAATGAATGACTCTCCGCTGGAAGCCTCCTCCTCCTCCTCCTCCTCCTCCACCACTCCTGGTAGGAGGGAAGGACCCAGCCAACTGGTTCAGTCCAGTAGTGGTTAAAAGTTTGTTGTGAGCTTAAAGGAACTAAAACAAAGAAGCAAAGAAGAAGTTTAGTTCATCTTTAAACATGTTTCCATCCAAGCTTTGCTGAAGCTTTAACCAACACAGGATGTTGAAGATCTCCTCCAGGATGATAAATGCTAAATGGACTTTTAACAGCTCCAATAATCTTCTAGAGATGACACGTTAAGATATGTTTCTAGTGTTAGGCCTGCAACAAACCATTATTTTCTAAACGTATATATCAGTGAGTCTTTTTAAACTTCTAAATGTAATCTTATTTATTACTTGAGTCTATGAATGAAAACCCCATTTAATTTACTTGAAGTTTTACCAAATGAAACTATTCAGCGGAAACACAGCAGACACAAAGAAAGAACCCATCCAGCCAGCAGCTTAGAACCCACAACCTCCCTGCTGTGATGCTAACCACTGCTAACGGTTGCTATCACCCACTTAGAGCGTAGAACCTTTAATAGAAATCTACCTGGTTTAGTCTTAGCGGTTGATATGTGCAGAAACAAACTACTGGAAAGTAGATGCTAGCTGCTAGCATCCCCATTAGCATCTTCTCTGGAGATTTTTTGTGTAGTTACATATTTGGGGGCGGGGCACATCAGGTTACACCGTGCGCTACAGCGTTAGCATCCAGAGCTACGTAGAAGAGCCTCAGCTTCACCTGTAGCTTGTTTGTCTTAATTTTTTAAATGAGCCTATTAAACATTAAATAGTGGTCAATAAATAGTGGTTACTGAATGAATAAATGTTAAATATAATCTGATAATCTGTGATCAGCTTCTCATCCTTCAGATTTTTAGTTTGAATCTGAACAGAACAGCTGACTGAGGAGAACTCTATAAGTTAAATTTTAAATGTCTTTTATAGAAGCAGCAAAACTGGTTCTGGTTCTAGTGTGTTGAAGGTGAAGTACAGTGGTGGCGGTGGAGCGGGGGGGCATGGGGTGGGGGGTGGGGGGGCTGTGACTGACAGGTGCAGAGATCAGGGAGCCAGCCAGATAGATTCTCCAGATTCTTTAAATTGGCAATTAGCTTTAATGAGAGCTTTAATTTTAATGAGAGGCTCAGTTAGTTCGGTTCATTTCATGTGCGCCCCCCCACCCCCCACCCCCGACCTTTAACTCCTCCTCTTCCTCATCTCTTCTATCAGCTCTAACATGAAGGACCGCTGACCAGCACAGTTCACTGACCTTCCAACCAATCAAACCTGATTTGTTCCATTAAAGCCCCCCCCCCCCCCCCCCCCCCCCCCCCCACACACACACACACACAGAGCTTCTTCTTCTTCTTCTCTTTTTAATTTATTCATTTATTTTTCTTCCTCCTCTTGAACGTCAATCCATCTTATTCTAATGAGGCTCTGATCTCGCTGCATTCAGGAGCATCCGAGCCTCAACAATGTGCAGCCCACAGCCATGGCCTCAATTAGATTGTATGTGGATGCAGGGGTTGGGGAGTGGGAAGGGGGGGCGGGGGGGCGGGGGGGTACGGAGGGTCGGAGTAAATGGAGAAGATGATTGGCCTGATGGTGGATGTTTGATATAAATTGCATTAATGGTTTCTATCCCTTGGAGTGGCGTGTGGAGCAGCATGGAGTCCGCCGGAGCAGAAACCTCGGGTTTTATCGACGTGAAACGGGCCGACCAGCAACGAGGAGGACGGGACGTCCAGCAACGAGGAGGACGGGACGTCCAGCAGCTTGACTCTCTGCTCATGTCTGTGGAATCATCTGAATTCAGATTATGTTCCACAACAGCTGAAGACTCTGCTGCAGCGTCAGGAGCGTGCTCATCATTTGTGCATTCCTCGCTGCACACTGCATAGTTCATTTCACAATAATGTGATAGGTAACATTTTAATTACATGCTGTCAGGTTTTACATTCTTAGAGCAACCAGCAGAGCTCAGAGCTTCATTATGTGTCAGGCAAAAAAAAAAAAGGGAATTATATATCTGATGGAAAATAAGCATCATCAAGTAGAATATCAAGCAAAGACCTGCAGCATTATGTCTGTCACATACTCCAGGAATGAATCCGTCCAGCTTGAATCCTTTTAGTTTAGACCTAGACGTGTTTCACATCATTCATTCAGTCTGACATAAGCAGGAGGACGATTCATGAACAACAGAGAGCTGTTTGAATCCTTGAACAAATTAAAGATGTTGGCAGCGGTTCAGAGATCTGGAAGAAAACTCAGACGCCGTGTTCTAAGACATTAGTTTAGTCAATGTTTGAAGAGTTCAGCTGAGAGGTGCTGCACTGACAAGGCCTTAAAACTAAATGACTAATGAGTTAAGTCCAAATGAAACGACATTTATTCAGTCTGCAGCAGCACAAATGCACTGATCAGCCACAACATTATGACCACCGACAGGAGAAGTGAATAACATTTAAACCATCTTGTGACAGTTCAGTGTTCTGCTGGGAAACTTCTGGACCTGGCATTCATTGGTGTGGATGTTACTTAGACATGTAGCACCCACCTAGACCAGACCAGGCACCCCCACCCCATAGCAATGACACTCCTTGATGGCAGCAGCCATCCCCAGCAGGATGCAGCCACAAAAACGCTTTAGGAACAACTAAAAAAAACATGAAGAACAGCACAAGGTGTTGACCTGGCCTCCAAATTCACTAGATCCCAAACTGATCAAGTATCTGTGGGATGATCCACAGAGGCCCCTCCTCTCAAAGCCAGAAACTTAAAGACTCATGAAGGTATTTTATATTTGTAGAGGTCATGATGACAGGTCTGCAGCTTTGCATTGATTCAGCAGTGTCAGGTATCCAGGTATTAGAACGAAGACCTCGTCTGTGCAGCCAGTAAAATGTCAGCGAGCACCAGGACACTGCAGACAATCACTTAAGCTCACCACATATTATCTGCCATGAACACCTCTTTCTTCTTGTCCACATCCAACTAGAGCCTCCAAACAAACCCCCGTGTGCTCTGCTAATGTCAGTTTACAGGCCACTCAGGCGATTAGCTGCTCAGCTGCAGCACGTTACACATAAATGAATCCCCTCATCTGCTGTCAATCATCCACAGACTGACTCGACCCTCCAGTAAAATGACACGATGCTTCTCTTTAATCACATAAAAATGTCACAAATCATTTTAGAAGCAAATCAAACGATGATATGCAGAAATGATTCTAGCTTCTAGTCCAGGAACCGACCTCAGACTTTCTTTATGGAAACACAATTTATTATTCAGATCTGGTTTTAAATCGTCTCACTGCTCGACTGGAGGCAAGTTTCAGCGCAGAGCCTAAACACTTCTAAAGATGCCTCCCTGAGGGGAAAATATTCTTGCTCTGTTAATTGCAACGCCGTGATTAAGGGTTATCACTTCTTCCTCCCACACTCACATAAAGGAACAATTCAAGAGGGGTTTAGAATAGCAAGTCAGATTACGTACAGGATGCTGCGCTCACACTCTGAAACATACAGAAAATGAAAAAAAAAAAAAACAGATTTCTGATTAAAGCTGATGTATTCCTCCGTGACGCAGAGTTAAACTATTAAAAACACAGAAAGTGAGGGAGAGAGATAAAACATTTCATTTATTAAGATCTACACCAAAGATTACTGGCTGCTGCTCATTGGTTTTATGGTCTGTAGATAATGGGTCATTTAAAAAGGTTTGGTCTGATTTTATTCTTCTTTAAGGTTAGAAGATCTTCATATAAACATCGTTTAACCTGATGCATCACAGATAGAAGGTTCTGGGTTCTTTATGTCGGTATGATGAGTGTCTGCTGAACAAGGCTCATACATACGCCATCACTTTGGTTTTCACTTTCTGTTTTGTTTAGTTTTACACAGAAAAATCTTTTTGGTGACATTTAAGAAGATTGATCAACTAAACAACGTGTTAGAAAGAGAACTGTTCTGTTTCCTAAAATGTAAGTTTGACAAACCCGCTGTATTTAACCTTTTATGGGGCGAGGAACTGTATTTGGAAACTTCATCACACACTTTAATTGCGTCTCTTTTCCTCTCAGTGAGGTTTAGAAGCATGTGGTTTTCACTCAGCCAATCAGAGAAGATCAAGGAAACATCCTCAGGGTCTAATGTGGTCTGTAAGGTCCACCTCTGCATGAACCCTGAGCATAACTTCTTTATTAGGGTCCATGAAGAAGAAGCGTCCTAATGTTGTCTAATGTGATGATGTTGACGAGTGTCTGAATCAGCATTAATGTTCTAATGGTCTAAATACATGTTTACATCTGTTTATCATGTAAGGCCAAGGAACCATACATGGTAACATCATTTTTGAAAAATGTTGTCCTCTTATGTCCTACAGTAACACTCTAGGATTGGCATTTAGAATTTCACTGAGTGGCCTGTAAAGGGTTAAAAGCTCTAAAGAGTCAAGTGACGGTCAAAAGAAAAACTGGTTTGATGTGTTTTAGTCCAATGTTTTATCGACCCATCCGTCCACCCCGACCTCCTCCCTATGCATCCAATGTGGCTCTCAGCGTTGTCCAACTTCCTCACTAGCTTTAACGTTAACATATGTTGTTTTTAACTTAATAAAACGACCTGCGTGGTGACGACAAAACCTATTCACAGACTTTTAAATTAGCTGTCGTTAAAGGAACTCTGCCGCTCAAACACATTCATCCAGTTTGTCCAATCAGCTGCAGAAAGAGTTGACGAGGAGGAGAGACCTGTCAATCACCGGACGTCCATCCTAACGATGTCCGTCTGCGACTAAGATGGAGAAAACAACAGCATCCAGACTGAAGCCGAATGAATAAGTGTTGCTGTCACGATATTCCGGAGCCCAGGTGGTGTTTTCCCGTATCACACCATCAGCATGAAACAGCAGCCAGCCTCCGACAGAATACCAAGACACAAACACATTAGTATACTGCTGCATATTGTAATGTGTCCCTGACATTTCCCTCCAATTATTCACTAATGCTGCATCCACAGCACAATGTCTCTGCATTTATCACTGGAAATTGATGCAATTTATATTCATCTAGCACAATGACACAATACCACAGTATGGGAATGGATTCCCTACTTGAATGGAAACCGCGGCGTGTGAATGGAAATGGTGAGATAAGATATTTAAGAGGCTGCAGCAGCAGAAACGGGAGCAGAGGAGAGGAGCTGGAGATTTAAAGGCTTTCAGGACAAATCCAATGTATTACTGCTTTTATTCTCTTATATTTATTTGCTTTTAATACGACGACACGAGGCGCTCTTAAAGACATTTGAAGATCTGTTTAGACGGATTGATGTTTGTCTGTAATCAGCGGGGATGGTGTGGTAGTGAATACGGCTCATTGTTCATTAGCTAGATGTCTGGTTAGTGTTTCTATCTGTGTGAGGACCTTCCATTGACATAACGCATGCCCTGCAGCCTCACCCAGCAGCTGAGCCTCTCAGCTAAGTGGCTGACCCTAACCCCGTACACTAACATTAAAGCAGTCTCTATTTTTACCTGCAAAATACATTTGGATGTGAAACGTCTGGATGTGGAAACGCTCCCTGAATCCATTTGAGCATCCGATGACACGAACACTCACAATATTTTATTATTTTCAGAGACGATTTGACTAAAAGCACAAAAAAACTGAGCGTCACGTGTCCAGAACCATCCATGAGCCTGTGATTGTGGGTTTGAGACTTAAATATAATTTGGAGATGACACTCGGTCTCTGGTGGATGCTGCAGGCCCTGGTTGCCTAGGTAACCATCTTGTATATTACCAGGTGAAACAAGCAGAACATTAAAAATACTGCCAGCGTCTGAACGGAGCTAGCTCTTCCTCTGACTGGGACGGAGGGTTCATTTGAATAATCTGTTTTACCAACTCCAAAATAAAGTGTAGATCACAGGACAGCTGTTTCTGAGCGTGGCTGGATAAGCTGTAAAACTTTACAGCGTTACATCTGCATCCTGATTAGCACGGTGGAGAACCCAAAGCACCGTTGAGATGTTCTTGAATCTAGAAAACATAGAAATATAACTTGAAGTGGTCAATAGAGACTCTTTAGTTTTGTATTAATTCTACTCTATATTATTTTTATTTATTTTTTACTTTATTATATATAGTATTTTTATCATTTTATGTATTTATTTATGTATTACATTTATGTAAACAATTTAATTAATTAATTAACTTATTGTTATTTTTAAGTTAAATTAAATTTAAAAATAACAAATTAATTAAAATTAAATTAAATTCATATTTTGAATGAATTAATTGTATGTCTTATTTTAATTATAATAATTTATTTTATTTCTATGTCAACGATGCCTTCGCTCCATCTGATTCTCCGTTTGGTGCCAGGAACCAAAATGGTGGACGGTGTTTCGTTCGTTGCTCCCGTTGGTCGTGGCCTCAGGTTTTTATTCTCATGAGTTTCGTCGTGTGTCTGCTGGTCTCTTCCTGGGAGGGACGGCTCTTTAAGCAACAATACGAGGCACTGACTTTAAAAATAAAGTAGTACGCTGGTGAAACTCTGCTCACACCGTCGTTAGAGACCAGAGAAGCAGTGACTGATGTGTCGTGTTTATTCCGTGTGCAGGGGCGTACTCACCAAACGCTCTTTAGTGTGGATCGAATAACATCTTCAGCCGGTGTGGAGCAGGATGCTCAGTCCTGTCATAATCAAAGGAGGAGGATTTGTTCTGCTTCAGTGTATCAGGCCTCAGCACAGAGGACGAGAGACGAGAGGAGGAAGAGGAGGAAGAGGAGGAAGAGGAGTGAACACTGAATACAGTGTTTGACTGTGACACCGCCGCCACCGCCGCTGTGACACCGCAGCCCCCAGATAAATTTGCAAAGCGTGTTTCCATCAAACATGACCCCGCTGCTCACCAATTATCTCTCCAGGACTGAATCATTTCAGCGTCTGGTGGGGGTGGGGGGGTCTGCGGGGGGGGGGGGGGGGGGGGGGTGTAAAAGCACGTCTCCGTCGGCAAATAATCGCCTCTGGAAAGCGTGCAATCTGTGGGGTCGGAGGTCGGCGCTTCTATAAAGCTTCCACGCTCCTCGCCGCTGGAGCTGTTGGTGTTTTCTGTCACCAGGAACAAATCTGTCTGAGGTGGTTTCATCCACAAATACCCTGAAATGATCAGTGTTTAAAAGATTCTGAGAGGATGTTCACACACGACACAGAGGAGATGATTTAGAGATGGAGTCAGGAGTCGGAACGATTAAACGATTTCAGGGACATTTTGTCCTAAAAGTCGTGTTAGACTACTGAGGATGATGAATTCATCAAGAGAATCCAAACATCTGCTGATTTTGTCTCAAAGAATCAGTTTTGATCCTGTTTTCCTTCCCCAACAAACGCTGCTCTGAAAAAAATCCATCTTTAAGAAACCAAACAAGTTGCCTTTGTTCCAGCTTGGATGAACCACGTCAACCAGAGAACGCTTTGATGCACATGTTAAATCTGAAACTGTCCGTATGTGCACACCCTGATCTACTGCAGAGGTGGATAAATAAAGAGTCACAAATCAAATCAGGACTCATCTCTAGGAGAAAGTTTGGACAGAAAATCTGCAAACTCTGGACTCAGTTTGCTTTGAGCTACTTCTGCGTGGCCACAAAAGAGAGCTGGCACCCAGCAAACACTCTGAGAGAGCTAATTATGGGCCGCCAGAGGACAAACAAGAGCAACCGCACAACAGAACGCAGATCAAAGAGCTTATTTACCGAGGAGTCGGCGTGCTTCAGCAGTCTGTCTGGAGGTAAGGAGATCAACGACACGCCGAAAGTCACGCAGCTCAACTCGTGTGGCGCTCACTCGAGTGGCTAAGTAGCAGTTCACGGTCGTACCATTATCCTGCTGAGGGGCCGCTGGGTGATTATAGCCTGTTGCCCCGGCCTCGGGCTGTCGAGCCTCGTTAATACAGCTCTGAAGGTGGGCTAATTGGTGCTTAATTACTGTAGTCGGCCCACCAACAGTCAGCGCAGGCAAACAGCTGCACCGGAGAAGAAACAAAAAGAAGGAGAGAGGGATGAAAGAGCGACCGGAGAGGGTTTGTTCTGTAGCTGTGAGAGGAAGCAGGAGGGAGAACACGCTACGGCGGCTCGGCAGGACAAACTGCAGCCGAGGGACTTATAGAGCTCCCTCTCTGTCCTCGTCTCTGACGTACAGAGACATTTAAATGTCCAGAAATGTTAAGAGGACAGATGGAGACCACAGGCTGCACATAGCATATCAGCAGAGAGTAAAAACAGGAAAGCGTCAGATAAGACCTGCCGACCAGGAGCCAGGACGCCTTCCTTCCCTTCCTTCCTCTCCTCTCTCCTTCTCTGATTTCTGCACTCAGACATATTTGATTATGCAGGGGCAATTTGTGAGGAAAGTGTTTATTTGGCAGGAAACTGAAAGAGCCGATGAAAGCGTTGAGTCGAAGGAGAGGGACTGTGTCGCCGGGGCTTGTTGACGAGTGTTTTGATTGGTCTGTTTACGGCGTTTAATGGCTGAGTTCTGCCCCAGCCACGGCGGCCTCCGCGTATCTTCTCCTCACATCAGGACGGGAAGCGCCGCCACCGCCGCCATCAAGCGCCGCCGCCGCTGTTTATTCTTCAAGTGCACAGATATTTGTGTTAATATCCGTGTCACAAATAATGCTCTAATTGTGCGCACGCCCTGACAGCTCTGGAAAGTGCGAGCGACCAGCCGAGGGTCACGCAGCATTACGTGTTATTACAGCTCCTATGGCAACCGTTCACTGCAGAGAACATGCTGCTGCATTCACCGTAATGAGAAATCCATTTGTGGACAAGGCAACAACAAAGCCCTCAATTACTGCCGGCACACTTCCAATCAGCTGAATGTACATTTCTCCATCAGGAGCAGCAGCAGCAGCAGCAGCAGACCCCCCACCCGCCCTCTCTCCATGGTCCCTCACCTCATATTAACTCCGCAATATTATTTTTGACAAGCCTGGCTTTGAATCGCATTAAAGACTTCCCAGATTATTATTACAAATGTAAAATTACATCGGCTCGTCCCCTGGCTGCCGGCGCTCTGATGTGCGCGCTGATCACTGCGTTCTCAAGAGCATCTTCCCTCGGATTAGAGGTGCCACTGTTCATAAACTCATCAAAGCACAGTGAGCGCCGAGCCTCTCAGAGATAATGAAAATGTGCCGACAATAACGGCGAGGATTAGAACGGGGCCGTGCCAGAGAGAGAGAGAGAGAGAGAGAGAGGGGCGGGGGCTTCAGAAGAAGAAGAGGGAGGTAATAATGACAAATGGCCGCAGCAGTTAGACCTCGTGTGATGTGGAAGATGATTCGTCGCAGGTTAACGCACCGGAGTGATGACGGAGATGAAGAGGAGTCAGAGGTTTGACCCAACGATTCAAATCAGAGGAAGCAGCTCCGCCAAAAAAATATGATCCCACGAGACGAGAGCAATAAAAGGTTTGTGATCTTTAAAACATCTGATCAGGATGCTGTGACCTTTCCTTCAAGACAAACCAACAACACAGTCCCCTGGTGGTGTGACTGACGCTGGTCTGGATGGACGCTGGTCTCACGGGTCAGGACGTAGAACCAGGAGACCGGCCCCTTTCATCTTTACACATCCATTTCCTTTTCATCTGCTCCTTTCTTTAGTTTTGGATCTTTCATGGCTGCTCAGTTAGAGCTGAGAGAGAGGACGATGACTGACTGGGTTAAGATACAGCCTTCAAACATATAGAGCAAGATAAAAACATTACTGCACATAATTAAAGTCCTCTGTATTTAAATTACATTTTGCAGCTGTTTCATGAACTCCCACGAGCCTGACCCTCTTCTACCTCCAGTACCGGGGACACTAGTCAGTCTGAAGTAAAGTTGTTCCATTTGGAGCATAGACTGTATATAAATATGGACACCACGTCTCCACTTCCTCTCATTGGTCAAACTGACTCTATTTTCCCGGCGATACGGGCGGCGCCATCTTGTGAGTTTGGATCCAGAGTCTGATCAGTACGGTCTGAGGGCGGAGCCACGTGGAGCCGTGATATTGATGCCCCGCCCACACTTCCTCCAGACTCACTCATGTTTTAGTTTCATTAATACTACGCTCTGCTCTACCTCCACCAGTTACAAGGACATGATGGATTATAGACTGGACTTGTTTATTTCATTTAGTTTTTTACAACTCTCACAGTTCCACAGAGTGGTTGGCATGGCAACTGGTAGTCACCATTATGTCACTTCCTGTTTCTATAGCGTCAAATAACTAACTAAAACTTGAATATTCATGAACATTATATTAACTAACTAAATTGACAGAAACCATCCTTGGAAAACATTTATGTGAGCGTATTTTAGTGTTTTAGTTTGGCCCAAGTCCCGCCCACTAACATGGAGGGGGTGGAGCTTATGACGTATACTGCAGCCAGACACCAGGGGGAGCTCTACTTGCTTTGGCTTCACTCCATCTTTATACTGTCTACGGCTGGGAACAGATCTGCCGGGCCACTCAGATTGTGTGGGCGGGGCTTAATGTGGTGATGGACAGAGGAGTGGACCTTAATTAGTTTCCAACTTCTTTTGGCCTATGATTGGTCGGAGGACTGTCCAGTTGCGTGCTGAGATATTTTATCCACTCCTTAAACACAGGATGTGATTCGTGCAGTCTTTGGAAACACCTGGTGAGAATAACGAGCTTAAAAAAAGGCATAATTAAGTCAGCAGGCGCTGCACAAAACCAATACATGATAATAAAACCCAGTACTTTCCAATGTTTGACGATGTATATGAAATGTAAGCAGATATTATGCAAAACACAAGAGTTTCAAATCAGTCATGGAACTATTATAACGCTGTAATATGAGGATGTCGTCCCTCGGTGCAGACAAGAGGACAAGAAGAGAGACGACAGTGATGATGTATGGATAAACCGTCCTTATTGCTTTGGTTTTATTCTGTTATTTTAGTCTTGATCTGTGGCTTACTTCCCTTTAAGGGATCAACCCCAGACCACACTTCACTGAGGGTTTCCCATCGTTTTCTTTTCTTTTCATGCTGTCTGTGTTCGAAGGTTTAGCTGAATCCGGATTTATCCTCTTACATGAACCTCGTTACATACACTCCTGTGGACGGCAATGCCGACCACCTGCTGCGTCCCGTCCGTGGTGAAATGAGCGATTAACCGAGAGCAGGAATCAAGTGCTTGGTCTCCACAGGAAGACGAACACGGCTCCAACCGAACCGTCCACTCAACAGACTCATTTCTCAGAGCGAGGGCGGGGGCCAAGGTTGGCGAAGAGCGGCTTCTGCTTTTGTCTCATTTCATTTCCACAGAAGTAAAAAAAGAACGAAAGAAAGAATAAAGAAATAACAGACACTCAGAGCAGGATAGTCCCAGCCATTAACTGCCGGCTGATTGCTTTGTGCAAAAGGTGCCCGAAGAGCGAGGGGAAGGAAATTAGGGAAT
This sequence comes from Chelon labrosus, assembly GCF_963514085.1. Classification (NCBI taxonomy): domain Eukaryota; kingdom Metazoa; phylum Chordata; class Actinopteri; order Mugiliformes; family Mugilidae; genus Chelon; species Chelon labrosus. The sequence goes on from NC_140358.1 coordinate 29,702,368, forward strand.
AATGGGAGGGAGTAATGAAAGAGGATGAAATCTGGCAGCTTGGCTCAACAGGCGCCGCTGAAAAGAAAAGAAGAAGAGACAGGAAAAAAACGAATTAGAAGCTGAACTAAAGCAGAGGAGGCCAGACGTAGTCCAGATTCTCAAATATTTACACCGGCCTCCTCTTTGGTGTCAGAACGATTTCACTTCCTTTATGTTCTCCAAAGGAAGGCATCTCCAGACCACCACCTCCTCCTCAGTCTAAGTCAGTGCCCACCCCCCTCACCTGCAGACCACACGGCCCAGGTACCTGTTCAGCTCTTCCTACCAGCTCCATTATCTCCAAACGCTTCCCAGCCAAACAATCACATGGTCCAAGTCCAAGTGTCTGTCTGCCTCAGCAACAAGGAGCCACATGAAATATCTGATGAAGATGCAGCCTCCAGGTTTGTCCCAGTCTCAGGGACGTAGCAGCATTAGCATTGTAGCTAAGGAGACGATTGTATTTTATTGGATAATTACATTTATAACCACGTATCTGATGTATTTTCAGCTGTAGTTCACATCGTCCTTCACGTTGAAAAACGTAAACGATAGCACATGAAATTATAGTAAATTGTCATTCATGATGGCTGGCTCTTTGTGATGCCTGCCCCCCTCCCCCTCCTCCTCCTCCTCCTCCTCCTCCAGGTTTAAATTAGCATCCCATCTCCTCCACTCCAGCGTGTGATAACACATCTGATCTGAGCCGGCGTGGAGTCAGAATACTAAATGTGTGAGTCTGTGTGTCGCTCTGAGGAGCGTCGGAGCGCTGCCAGCCCCATGCTAGGTAATCTCTCACCTCCCTCCTCCTCCTCCCCCATTCCTTCCCCCTCCTCCCTCCTCCCTCCTCCCTCCGCCTGGCACGCTCGTCTCAGCCGTTGCAAATAAATAAATAAATAAATAAAAAGGCCGTTTTAACCAGTGAGGTGGTTACTGAGCTCTAAAAAGCTCCATTTTCATTTTGACACAACAGATTCATAGAAATCATTCTGGAACACAGAGAGTACTGTTGTGTTTCTGAGTCAGTTCATCACTAAGAGGAGAATTAAGCAGCTGATAATCATAATAAATGATTAGTGATGCCTCCAGGTGCTTCACATAATTCACAAGTTCAGCTGTGCAACTTTTAAAACTGAAAGCAACATCATGTTTAAATCACCTGCAACATGAGTCAGACATTTAACCTGCACATCTGCAGCCAGTTTAAAAGAACTGTGTCTTTGGACTGAGGGAGGAAGATGAAGGAGAACCCAGACATGCCAACAACATGCAAAGGTACATGTTGAAAGTGATGCAGCAAAAAAAACAAAGATTCTTTGACAATGACCCCGGTCGTCTGAGATGCTCGTACAGTCCAGCCTCATGGGGCTCGTATTTTATGAGGTCTTCTGCAAAATATTCTCACATACCTGTTAAAGGACCATAGCTCCTGCAAGAACCACAATGAATATGAGCATACTGGAAAGCAAGAGCAGCCCCATCAGTGGCTAAAACAGATGCAAAACAGGCAGAAACAATAAGTTTACCTCCACCTGGAGCCCTTTTGTTGATTTTACTCTTTCTGTTTCTCTCTCGTGTTGTTCTGTATTAAAACCTATTTGCACGGGACTAGTTTTACCTGGGGACCTCTGGTCGACTCTGATCTTAATCCCATGTGAATCAATTTGCAAAGTACATCAATAGTCTCAAAAATATATTTTATTATCAGTTAGAATCAGCAAAGTAACTAAAGCTGTTAAAAAGTGTAAACCGTCCTCTGACATGCAGTGGAGTGAAGCAGAACGTGACAGAGACTTAACTCTGGATAGAAGATTAACAGTAAAACACTGGACATTAAGATGAAAACCAGAAAATGAAGTTTCCAAAAAGAAAAACAAAGAAAAAGAAGATGGGCAATTGGAAAATGTCATAAAGTATGAAGAATGAGCTATGAGCTATAGCTACGGGTTGATCTTTGTGCCATGTGTGGATGTACTGACATAATGATTTAACTTTAACACTGATGAGAAGAAGGCGTTCCACTTCCTGTCTGGCTGTACGTCTGAGAGCTCGGGATAAGGAGATGTAGGAAATCATAATGTTTGGGATTTATTTGTGTTTTCTTTTGTTAAAAGCTGAATGTGTTGAGTGAGAGAGTTTAATTGTTCTGGTGAAGATAGAACAAGAAACAAAGAGACGTGCACGTTGCTCCTCCTCCTGTCAGCTCATTTACTAATTTTTTCACTTTTAAGGGAATATAAATCTTAAAGAGCTCAATGAAGGAGAGAGATGAGCTTGAGATTGACATTTTTAACAGTGCAGCGCTAACAAGCAGCTGAGGGAACCCCGAGCAGGAGGAAGAAAATCAACAGTTTGATTTACAAAAAGAAGATGAAGCCGTCGTGTGAGCCGGACGACGAGCGTGAACGCATGGAGGAGGAGGAGGAGGAGGAGGAGGAGGAGGAGGCCGGCAGGGGTGAAGGTCGAAGCAGGAAGAGTGTCGATATCACAGCAGCAATTACTGCTTTATAAATGGGCTCGGTGTCGCTGTGAATGAGCAGCTCCATCAATCTGTCCTGACAGCGCACTCCTTAGCCCGTCACTCCTGCCTCGGCGCGCAATCTGTAGATTTCAACTTAGCCCAGAAATTGATAATCCGATTCAGGCATAACCTGGTTAGCTGCTGAATGTGCTGGAGGAGGAGGAGGAGGAGGAGGAGGAGCAGGAGGAGGAGGAGGGAGCGCTGCAGCAGGCTGCCTGCTCAGCTCAAACACACCAGGTTCAACTAAAACATGAACGCACGAGTCTTTAAAAGGCTTCAGTCCTGCTGCAATTCATCTTAACTCTGAGATGTTTCATAGAAATAATTTGTCCCTTTTTCTTTCTTCTTTTCTTACATTCTTCAGACACTTTACAGAGAAGCCTTTAAATCCAAGCTGGACAGAGCCCTCCTCACTGAGACCTTCTCTGCTCTGAACAAACATTTAAAGCTCAGATTTTCTTCCTGCAGCTTCACTTCTGCACCGTCGCTGCTCATTTCCAGTCAGTATCTAACCCCCGTCACCAGCCTCCCAGGTTTAAGGTGAAACACTGAAATGTAATACCTCATCTCTCCGTCCATTCCAAAGCAATATCTGAAAAGGTGAGCCAGTAAATAACTCATCCTCAAACATACTGCAGCAGCCACTTCTTCAAAGCAGATACCTGTAAAAATAAAACTTAGCCATGGCCCTCTCTTAGTGACCTTTAACCCTGCAGCAAACCTCTGTCAGATTGGGATGTTGGACCGTTGAGGGTCAGACTCTAATGTTTTTGTCTCCAACCATAACCACAGATCTTATGAATCTGTTGATCTGTCACCTGTGTGCACATGCACGCTGACGGGACTGTACAGGGTGAACCACACACTTAATATTCTCCTCTGATTCGTCCCGTAGTGATCAGGCCTGGAGCATGCTGAGCATTGTTTAGTATCGAGCATGCACACAGTGAGACCAGCGAGTGTTCATTCTGCAGCTGAATGGGAGCGAGTTCAGTATCGATCCTCTGCACTCTCGTCCTAAACCCAATGAATGGAGCGTCGAGGATTAACAGCCAATGAGATCACTGGGTAATTGAATCTTTAAAAAGAAAAAAAAAAAAACTGAGGTGAAATCGCTTTCAGGTCGTCATTCTGCCGCTCAACGGCACCGTGGCAGAGAGAGAATGACTGCAGGAGCTAGCTTGTTTGAGTTCAGCTTCACTTTTTAGCCTCTTTCAAAGTTCAGGTTTGGTTTTATGTCACATTTCTGCATCGAGTCAAATGAATGAACCAACTAACTAGTACTTCCTCAACTGATTTATCTATGAACACCCTAACAGATCAGCAGGTTAGAACCAAGAACCTTCATGCTTTGGTCAAGGTCGCTAACACCCACTTAGAGCAAAATGTGCAGAAATAAACAGCTGGAAAGCAGCGCTAACCATTAGCATCACCATTAGCATCACCATTAGCATCTGCCATGGAGTTTCTGTTATTTTCTCAGCCACAGTGCAGAGAGGTTTCAGTTTTATTAAGCGTTAAACTTCTTGTTCATCTTCTTCTTCTTCTTCTTGGATTTTGTCAGTTTAGGCTGTGCCAGTTGTTGCAGCACTAAGCCCACCTCTACTCTAACTCTTCTAACAGCAGAAAGACACAGTTGGAGATGAGCTGGTGAAGAAAGTGGACCATTGAGGTGGTGAAGAGCCAGATGTTTAACTCCAGAGTTGGTGGAGGAGAACAAAGCAGAGGTAATATAACTCTTATAGCTTCCATCAGCTTCTAGAAGTCGTCGCTCCTCTTGTCAGCAGCTGAAGGCCGATGTGTTTCAGCAGAGATCGTCTGGTTTAACAAGCTGAAGTTAAACTTTTGATAATTACCTGAATCTGAATGAAACCTTTTCCTCAAACGTTTTTCCTACTGTCGCACAAATGAACCGGAGTGAATGGACAAACACACCAGAGTTCGTTTAACCCCACCATGCAGGTTAGGTGTGAACACAGCATAAAACTCAATAAAAATGTCCCAGCATGCTCCATTCTGACCCCCTGGATGGCGCGAGCTGGAAGTATGTTGTCGGGCATCGAAGCAGTGAATTAACGTCTACAGTCAGACAGCAGCTGCTTCTCTCCGCCACTGAAACCTTCTGAATATCCATCCATACATATGTATGCCAGCAGATTACCACCTCTGCAACCCTCCAGATGCTGCTGCTGCTGTAATGACGTGCTACATGATCGGCTGTGTATATTTGTCTTAGTGTGTATCAGGCATCCGTTCTCCGGCATGTCGTGCATCCTATTACATGGCAGCCGTGCAGAACATGCATCACCTGGCTGACAGGAAGCGTGGAGCGGCCTCTGCAGCCAGGAGCCCCCGCTGATGCCAGGACACAATTAGCATCCAGCTGAGCCGCTGGATGCTAACGGCTAGCTCCGACACAAATATGCTTTCACCCGGAGAGGAGGGACTCGGGAACTCCGTCTGATCGATCGCCTGAGAGACGGTACCAGAAGAGTCCCATCATCTCTGAACATTAGACTTCAGATCATTTCTGGAATATTTTAATGAACTCACATCAGCAGGAACCAGTTAATTGATCATCAAACCATCGTTAGCGTTTTCCTGAAGAACGCTGCTACTGTCTGTGATTCACAAACCTCAAAGACATCCAGATTGTTTTAGAGATTTTTATTTTGACTCCGTGATGGATACCAGCTCTGGTAAACTGAGCGAAGGAGGGAGTCAGCGCTGGTCGTTCTGACGCCCCGGCGACAAATGGAAAACAGACGGACGGCGAGCGACGGGGGGAATCGGAGGAAGACGGCGGAGCGACCGTCCCTCCGTCCCTCTTTCACCTCGGCCGTGTGTTCCCGCCGCCCGTCGCCGTGGTGATGTCGGAGGCTCGAGGCCGGCGGCTGGCGGCCGGCAGGAGGATTAATCGGCGTCGGATGGCGAGGCATCTGCTGCTCGCTCGCCACCAACTGCTGCTGAAACATGATTAAATGGCCTCTTCCAGCTAACATGTGGAGCCGCCATGGCTGCCTGCCTGCCTGCCTCTCTGACTGCCTGCCTGCCTCTCTGACTGCCTGCCTGTCTGACTGACTGACTGACTGACTGACTGACTGCTTCTCTCTGCTTCCTTCTTACCGTCTTTCTGCCTTAACTTACTCTCTGCTACACTCTATGTTGACTGGTTTTCTAACGGCCTGTCTTACTCAAAAAATGACTAAATAATATTCTGCTCTTTCTTATTTACTGTGACCGAGAGAACTCGATGCAAAGCAAGTCAAGAAAACAGAGGCAAAAACAGAAGCAGGTGAAGAAAACGTCTTCATTAGTTTGACAGCACCGACAGATACGGAGACATGCTGCAAAAAGCACAAATGGAAAAGCTTCCAGGGTGATGAACCTGCTGGGACGCTGCTGTTGTTCAGGTTTTAGAGGTGTAGTGTTGATCACATGATTCTTCATCAACCTTTAGCTTTCCATGAACTCCTCAGTTCAAATAATCTGACGAAACATGCACTTCCTTTGCAGATTGACAACATTAAAAATATTTAATCATTTATTCTGAACCTTCTCATCTCTTTCTGGTTCTCCCCTTGAAATATTCCCATCATGGTTCGTGTTGCTTGCAGCGTTGCCTCGTCTTCTGTCATGTGTTCTGTTGAGTTGCAGTGTGTTGATCTCTCTCTGCCACCTTGTACTTGTAGCCTGTTCTGTCTCTTCTATCTTCTTGTTTTCTATTCTTGTTGGTGTAATATCTTCTCACTGTATAATTGCCTGTTCTTGCCGCTTGTTGCCAGATACAGCTGATGGTTTGGAGCTAAAAAATCTGTTCACAAAAACACAAACAAAATATCAGGTCAATATTTAGTTTAGTACGTTAACCATCCAGACTGGTTAGTCCAGTGTAGTCCATCATAACAAAACGATGCAGCTGAAGCAGAGAAATCATCAAACTGCAGCATTCAGACACCACAACTACTCACACCTGGATAATACAAAGTCATTATATGACGTCATGTGGTCCACTGCTTCTCTACTCTTTAGAAAACTGTTCACAAACACAATACAGAGGCTGTTCATTAATACCAAATATGCAGACATGTTAGATTCTGAAGTACAGACTCTGGAGGACAGGAGGACTCAGGACAGTCATTCTTCAGGTGGGACACCTAGCTGCACCAAGTCCACACAAGTTACCACAAAATGTGATAAAACAGGAGGGTCAAGGACACACCTGGGTGTTTGGACTGTACTTAGTCAGAACTTGCACAGACAAGAAGACAAATTGAGAAACACAGAGTGTCTTGAGAAGAGTAAATGCACTTTAGTTTTGTTTTGAGATCAATCGTTGTTCACCCACCAAACTCAAGCTCAAGTGTTTTTACCTGGAAAATTAAACTGAACACTGAACACCACCTGGGACAGATCTGGAGATCTGGACCTTGCTGACTCTCTGTCCTGCTGCCTTGCTGTATTGTTTTCTGTCATTCTCTTCATGGACCGTTTATAAGGCAGCAGGTACTTCACCACAAACCGCCACAGTGAGCCTCTTTGTCGTCTTCTTTTGCAATAACCTGTTGGGCCTCCTCAGTAACCAGTCCACCAATCTGCTTCCTTCTTCTCCCGCCTCACCTTGTTTCCTTCTCTGCATCCTACAGTAGTTGTGCTGTTTCAGAACCAAGGCCTCGTAGTTCTCAGGGAGTATTTATGTGTTCACATGTGTCCCAACCATCCTCTCCTCCCAGAGACTGACCTGATAGCTGCTGGTCGTCTTCCTCTCTAATCCTCTCTACACATTTCACACTTTACATTCATGTTTTGGAGCCGTCCATCTCAGAGATCGATGTGCATACGATACAGCTGTACAGATATGCTCTGCTTGGTGGTGGCCTTTGGCTCGTGTGCAGTCAGTCGCGGCCGACACATTTTTTTTTCATGGCTGTAAATACTGAACGCATGCAGCTCAGACACTGATGGAGGAAGTGAAGCTGCTGGACCGTGTTTACCGTCTGTTTACCTGTCTTGCTTCCTCTCTACATGCCTCCCTGCTCTGCTTCCTTAATTCATGCTTCTCTCGCTGCGTCGACACCGCAACACAACACCAAGTCTCCGTGCAGGGGCTTGAATGTTTCTGCTCCGTGTGCATCTCTTTTAGTAGATCATATTTTACTGAGGTTGTGCAAACATCACGGAGGCCTGACTTGGTCACATGGTCTGAGGAGGCAGAGGAGATCATCCTGATCGAACTGAAGAATGCGACTGGGCCCACAAGAGGAAAGCTTCCAGGACCTCGTCCAGCAGTGCAGGGACAAAGGATGGCAGATCTGGCTGTTCCCAGTAGAGGTCAGATGCAGGGGTTACCTGGCACAGTCTGTGTGGAAGACGCTCACAGCTCTGGGAATAGCAGGAAGGGAGAGGAAGGCAGCTCGTCATAGGTTAGGGGAGGCAGCAGAGAGAGCATCCTGTTGGCTCTGGAATAGGAGGGCGGAGTTGGGCCAGGGGCCAGGAGGAGATGGGCAGTGATTGGCCACCACTACTGACCCGCCAACCTGAGGGCGTTGTGGTTTAGGTTGGAAACGCCGCGTGATAGTTGGACACCACCTGATGACATCTTCTCCTGGCTGACAGCTACAGTCACACAGACAAGTAAAGTAGCATCAATGTAGATGTATTCAATACTTTATTAACCAAACCATACAACCCAAGACAAGTGTGTTTCTAATATTTCTTCTTACAGGTTCTCGGTTATTCACGTCACGGTTTATCTAAAATAAATAAAACAAGCTGAAAGAAAAGGCAACTGAACTTGTGGAGTTTGTTGAAGCTTCTTCCGTTCTAGAAGACAACAAGATACTCACCTGTAGTTGGTATTAAAATCCTGCACTTTACCTTGGTTTGGTTCTAGTTCTAATCAACGCCTTCAACACTACGTTCCATCAACGGTTTTGTTGAAAAAACTGGACTTTTGAAAATCACTAGTATGGAAAATCGGATGCATAGCATGGATAGTCGGCACAAAAAAGACCGATCTCAGTCGCAGTTGAAGAATATGGTCAAATATCAGGCAGTGTGAACTGATTACTGACCCAACTGCAAACACGTGCTGCCAACAGCCAGTGACACAGGACATAGTGTCTGGAGACGACAGGAAGTAGCACGAGGGCTGATGTGATGCTGGTTGAAGTGCACCTTCTCAAGAGTTTGCACGTGAGCTTGATGCGTTAACTTGGTTTTAGTTGGTTTGACAAATCTTGTTGTAGACTGTAAAAGTTGTGTAGTGTGTCCCCAGCTTAAGACTCATCAGGTAAACTATCTGGTTATATCATAATAAGGTCATCGTATCAGGCTGAGAGCTCCCCCTCTAACCGGACTCAGCTCGGTTCATTGTGCTGACCTGACTGAGTTTCTTCATTTTGTCATAAGTCAGTTTCATTGGCTGTCTGCTCTGTTTATTTTTCTCTGGTCAGACATTCTGTTCAAGAACATCATGACTGAAAACAACATCATCAGCCTCCTCCACTCAGAGAGCTAACCCTCCACCTGTCTCTCTCTCAGCGCTGCAGCAGCTCCTGCCGTTTAAAGTCTAAAGGTCTCGGTCGTCGTCTGAACTCAACATGCTTCCATTTGTTCTGACTGGCCTGGTTCTGCTCTCTGCAGCTCGACACGCTCGGCTCTAAACTGTCTGCTGTTTCACCTGCAGAGAGTCTTTCTGTTCTTGGCAGATGACTGAACTCACAGCCTGCACGGAGTTTACAAAGACACCAGCGCTGCTTCCCAACCAACGAGGAGAGAACGCGTCTGTCCTGTTATCACAGCCAGACCAGCTTTTACACATTTCACTCTCAGACTTTATTTACACCCAGAAAAACTGTCAACTGTTTCCTTGATGTTCATTTAATGACAAGGCTTTCAGTTCCTCTGATTACTGGGTGTTTCCTTCTCTTTCCTTTTTAATGAGTGAAACCTGACAAACCCAAATCAGTCATCACAGTAATCCTTCATGGCTGTTCAGCCTGGTTCTGACGTGGAGCATGGATGAACAGATGAAGGTTCTTATCCTGGACAAACTAAAGGTAGAGACCCAACAAGTCGACAGTCAGCTGTTATCTGGATTTAGATGCCTAAATCCAGATAACAGTAGCTTCTCTGGTAACTAATAGTAGCTCTTCCTAGCCTTCTAGCTTCTAGATACTAGAGCTGTCCTAGCCTCGGAGCCATGAGTAGCTCTTCTAGCTTCCTAGCCCCCCAGCTAATAGAAACTTCTTAGCCTCCTAGCTAATAGCAGCTCTTCCTAGCTTCCTAGCTTCTAGATAATAGAACCTCCCTAGTCTCAGAGCTAATAGTAGCTCTTCTAGCTTCCTAGCCTCCTAGCCTATACTAGTTATTCGAGCTTCCTGGCTAATAGTAGCTCTTCCTAGCTTCCTAGCCCCCCAGCTAATAGAAACTTCCTAGCCTCCTAGCTAATAGTAGCTCTTCCTAGCTTCCCAGCCTTCTAGCTAGTAGCAGCTATTCCTAGCTTCCTAGCACCTAGATAAAAGAACCTTCCTAGCCTCCTAGCTAATATTAGTTCTTCCTACCTTCCTAGCTTCTAGATAATAGAACCTTCCTAGTCTTAGAGCTAATAGTAGCTCTTCTAGCTTCCTAACCTCCTAGCCTATACTAGTTATTCTAGCTTCCTAGCTAATAGTAGCGCTTCCTAGCTTCCTAGCCTCCTAGCTAATTGTAGCTCTCCCTGAACTGTCTAAACTGACATTTACTGTACATGCATGCAGGATGTCGTGTCACGGTCAGAGCATGAACAGTTCAAAAAGCGGTGGTCCAAGCACAGAGGCTTGTGGTACACCATTCAGGAGCTGAGCATTTAATAGACAACTAATAAATCTTAGTTAACATTGAGGTGTGTATTTGCACTTTCATTTTAACGTGTGTCTCAGTTATAAAGTAAGTGGAACGTATCACCTGCTCAGAATAATTTTAAAGTTAAACAGATCTAGTGCAACTGACCACTGAGAAAAGATGTGTCACACATATATAACCTCATAGATAATTTATCAGATCAACTTATGTTAATAATAAAAAGGTTCTAATGTCAGTAATACTGTGTGATGTTTAAAATCAGGATTTTCTGCAGAGAGAAGTTTTAACAAAAACCTGAATGTTCTAGAAGGAGATAAATTTAAAAATATAAAAAAAGAGGTTGAATCCTTTTGTCTTAAGAGGGATCAGAGTAAAGTCGTGTCTAACTTTGACAGTCTTTCTTTAGATGCTGCCATTTCCTGCACAGAAAGCGGCCAAGGACGAGCTGGTTAGCGGTCTTAATGTGAGACCGGGGATCCTTGGAAAGTTCTCAGAAAGCACAAAAGTTGTTTTCTTTTTTTTTTTCTTCTATAGCTTTTGGTGACTTTGTCCTTGTCTGAGCGGAGGAGAGTCGGCCCCACACCGCCGCTGAGGAAGACACCTGCCACAGCGAGGTCAGCGGCCCCGGCAGCCTCCACGCCATCAGAACCCTCAAGCAGAAACACAAAGGGGCGTCAGAGAGCGCGCTCAGAGAGAAAACCTCTGCCCAGCTTTGGTCGGAGAGCTCGCTGCGTTCAGGCTCAGAGGATCAAAAAAACAACTCCTAAATGCTCCGAACGTCTGGGAGCACTTGGATCAATTTAAAATTTATCATAAACACAGCAAACAAGTCTGAATGGAAGCATGAATTATATGTATTATAGCTAAATATCGTGGTAGAGATTAGGTCCTGTCCACCAATAAACCTCTGTGCATCAATCAAGGCGTCGTCTCTGTTAGTAAAATGCTTCTGTACTGAATGCATTTAGTTTGCAGAAGTATTATTATTAACAACTCTCCAATCACAGCTTAGTGGTGGGACGTGTCCATGGGGGGGGCATCGTCCCAACACTGGACAATTAAAGGTGGATGATAGATGATTGACAGCAGCTCCTTCTCTTGCAACAATCAGGCTGTACCTTCCCTCCCTCCTCTCCTCCTCTTGTTCACTCTGCTCCCAGATTTCTTCAAATCACACCAAACAGTTTGTTGCCACTGTTTGCTGCCGAAATCATAGAGAAATAAGTTGTTCAGTTGCTGATTGTTTCTTCATTTTAGGCTGGTAAACTTTACTTTTTAAATGTTTGACATTCCCTTTGTTGCATGAAGGAACTAAAAGAGGAGCAGCTGATTTGACACATGATGCCTTTAATCTCAGTCTCATTCGATCACAGATAACAGAGAAATAAATTCCTCTACATGCAGTGTGTGATAGCCCTCCAACCAATCAGAGTCAACTCTTCTGATCCAGCTGATCTTTGCAGGAGCATAATAGTTTCCCAACTGAGAGACTCCAGATCAACTTTCTGGTTTCCAGTCGAACCAGAATGAACAATAGACACTGAAATTCAAGGAGTCGTGTCAAGGAGAAAGAAGCAAAGAAAGAAAGTGTTGACAGATTAAACCTGGCTGCCTCTGTTCAGATTTACCACCTTTTTAACGGTTCTATTCATGAAGCTGTAAAACAATCATTCTTACAGTGAATATAAAGTTTAGCACATTTATTTCTTTAGAAGGAAGCTGAATGTAAACATGTCTGTTGTCATATTCACAGTGAAAACAGCCATACAATGAAACTCACTTTACTAAACAGTAAATAAATAAAAAGAAATATAAAACTGCAAAAAGAATAATATATATACATATGTATGCGTGAGTATATAAATAAGGTGCAGGAAAAATGTGTTAAATGAAAAGAGAGAAAGTGCTCTGTGCCTTGTGCTAAATGTAGCCTAGCAATTAGAGCTAATGTCCAAAGCTACTGTGCTTTTTGGGGTTTTTTGGGGATACCAGACTGACATCATGTTGACTAGCCACCGATGACGTGACAATACCAACATGGACGCCTCTTAGAAGACAGGTGAGGAGTCCAGTGGGTCATTGGTTCATCAAGTGTGTGGAAATATTTCACTAGAGATGAAGCCCATACTACCGTGACATGTCAGTCCTGAAATACAACTAAAGTACTACTGCAACAAAGTCATGCTAAGGCTAACGCTAGCAGAGGAACGGTCCAAATCCTCTGGACAGCAGTCAGTTAACAACTTCACCAAACGTCCTGTGGTAACAGAGAGAAGGAGGCTGCACATCAACTGTTTGATAAAGTTATTAGACCTTTAGCTGCTACACTATCTCATCTAACAACACGCTGTGGAGGACTATTAAATGCTACTGATGGTGCTGAGGTGCTGCCTGTTTTTATACAGACTATACATATCTGCAGCTCACAGTATGTAACACATGAGCTGTCGGTTCAAGTCAAGAATATAGATTTATTTCTTTCTGCTGCGTTTTTATTAGTGACAGTGCAACCCCACCAGACATGCTGCATGTGGACACTTCCCTGACAGCGCTGCACTGTCCCCTGCAGAAACTAAAGCATCTCTGTTGTGTGTTCATAAATGACGCTGCTGCTGCTGCTGCTGCTGCTGCTGCTGCTGCCGTTGTGCAGCCTGCAGAGTGAACGGTGTCTCTGCTACTGAACAGAGGCTCAGTTTGTTGATGGAGGAGCTGAAGGAGGTTCCAGAGCAGACCAGTGTAGACGCCTCTCTCCGTCCTCTCTCTGCAGCAGGCTGCACGGACTGCGTGGCTCTCCTCTTCACTCGATGGGAGCATGGCGCCCCCCAGAGGCTGATCCTTCCACCGCACCACCACCTCCTCCTCCACCTCCTCATCCTACAGCAGCAGCAGCAGCAGCAGTGGGGCACATCATGAATATTTCACCAGGTTTAACTCCACTTAAAATATGCATTCTAATTGGGCCTAAGTGCCGCCGCTCCACTCTGAGTATAGCTTTCCAGATTTCTCCCTCCGCTTTCCTCTCCAACCGACACGTTTCATACGCTCGATATGTTTTCTTAATGCCGCTCGTCGATCTGTTTTTGAACTTTGCTGAAACTTACTCACATTTCTTCAGATTCAGGAGCAACACGGAGGCAGAGGAGAGATGACACCGGCACACCCGGGGCTTCACAGCGAGCTGGAGGCTGCATCGTGTGCATGTTCCATTTTCCATTTAGAGTTTTCCAAACACAGAGTACAGTGACAGCGACTGGTAGTCAGCTTTAAAATGAGCAAGATAAATGTTTTAGAATGAGAAGAGTCACCAGGTTCAGTTTCAGGCTTGTCACAGATGGATGTAGTCCGAGTACCAGCTGTTTCCACTGGAAACAGAACAGAAGAAAGAGAAGGAGAAGTTGTCCAACCTTCAATGGCAGGGAATTAATTCATAGAAGCACCAATGAGTCAGCTGAGAAGAAGAGAGTGAAGAAGGAGAAGAAATTGGTGGAGCAGGAGGAGAAGAAGAAGAAGAGGAGGAAGAGGGATGTGAAGGTGAAGAATGAGAATTAAAGGAAGGTGGAGAAGATGGAGAAGAAAAAGAAATTGAGTAGAAGAAGAAAGGAGAGCAGTAGAAAAGGAAGATGAGGGAGGAGGAGAAGACGGAGAATTACATGAAGGTGCAGTAGAAGGAGGAGGAGGAGAAGAGGAAGGTGGATGTGAAGGTCAAGAAGAAAAAGACGGTGAGGGAGAAAGAAAGAGAATAAAAGGAAAGTGGAGAGAAGAAGGAGGAAGAGGAGGATGTGAGAAAGCAGAAAGGAGAGAAAGAAATAAGAATCCATGTCCTGAATGGACGATGACTTAGATGACCAAGATGTCTCCACGTCTCCATCGTCTCTGTCCACATGAGACTTGTTTAGAATATATTTTATGCAGAAATGTGGAAAATGTGGAAATACTTTTAAGCGTGTGAAGAGTATTTGTTGTTGTATGAGGCAAAGTTTAAGATATTAAACTTTTAAGATGCAGTTATTTGGTTCAGCGTGTATTTTTAATAAAAGTATAATTTAAACATAGTTCACACCAAATTCAGGCTAAAAGACGTTTGTATTCTGGAAAGAGACGTGTCACATAACGAACAGAGATAACTGAACACAGACACGTCTTCTGACACATCTGGAGAAAATAAAATATAAAGTCATGGTCCTGTCATGTCCAGTAGAAACAGGGACAGCGGCGTCCGCATACTTTTGGCCATATGTCCTGAATCAGACGAAGATTCATCTGTGAATTTTGGCCTTAATGAGTCACGACTGCTGCAGGAGTCAGACAACATTTATCTGACACACACACACACACACACACACACACACACACACACACTGGGGGCGGGGGGGAGGGGGGGGGTCACTACAGTTTGGAGTAGAAAGAGACTCACTGTTGGTTTCATCCTGGCCTGTCGCCGTAGTGACCGAGCTGCTTTGATCCTCCTCTCCACTACATCTCTCTCTCTCTCTCACTCTGTTCTGAAACATAATGGATGGCGGCGAGGCAGGCGCAGCGCTTTGTTGCCATGGCGATGGCAAAGGAACTAATAACCTGGTGGAGAGCAGATAAGGCCCCGAACAGAGGGGGGGGGGGACAATGAAACACAAAGTGTGTGAGGGTTATTTCTGCCGCCGTTCATCCGTCCATCGTTCAGAAGAAAACACCTAAAAAATGAAATGTCCAGAGCAGCTGTCTCCGATGGGGGGGGGGGGGGGGGCATGACCCCCAGGACCCCCCAGACCGCCCCCCCAGAGGAGCCACCAAAGCCCCAGGATCCCTTGATGTCATAGTAATGTGTAAAGACATGTTTTGAATATATGAGATGATTGAGAGTTCATGCTGCTCGTGCTCAGGTCTGAGATCTGAAGCGTTCCACATTTCTATATGTAAATGTATTTTACATATGACCTGATGCACAGCGCAGCGCATGAGGAATGTGTTGAATAAAACCTAAAATAAATTTCTTTTACCAGTCACCCTGCAGGCAGAGAGTACGGTTCTATTCCTCTACACACTAATATCTACATCTTTACCTTAAATGAGGTTAACTAGTTAACGAAGGAGCAGGAGCAGCCACCCCCTCCCTTTAAAGATGGAGCTGCTCCTCTAAAGTGAAGCCAAAGCAAGTAGAGCTCCCCCTGGTGTCTGGCTGCAGTATAGGTCATAAGCTCCACCTCCTCCATGATAGTGGGCGGGACTTGGGTCAAACTAAAACACTAAAATAGACATCAAATCATTTTTTTCAAGGATTTCTGTCATTTTAGGTAGTTAATATAATGTTGATGAATGTTCAAGTGTCAATTCTTTTGGATAAGATTCGTTTTAGTTAGTTATTTTAACACTATGGAAACGGGATGTGACATAATGACGACCACCAGTTGCCAAGCTAACATAAAGCTAACGTAAAGCGGCCCCGTGGGACCATGGGATTATAAAAAAGAAATAAATATAATCCATCATGTCCTTGTAACAGGTGGAGGTAGAGCAGAGCGTAGTATTAATTAAATGAAAACATGAGTGAGTCTGGAGGAAGTGTGGGCGGGGCATCGATATCACGGCTCCACGTGGCTCCGCCCTCAGACCGTACTGATCAACTCTGGCTCCAAACACAAGATGGCGTCGCCCGTATCCCCGGGAAAATAGAGTCAGTTTGACCAATGAGAGGAAGTGGAGACGTGGTGTCCATATTTATATACAGTCTATGCTCTGGTTAATGAATTCTCTTAGATGTAGATATGTTTAGATCAGAGCTAAACGCTGCTACGTCTCATATCCACGGTAAAACGATGCAGAGCGCCGGCCGACGCGCCTCGCTGTGATGTTGCGTTAGACGGACTCACCAGCTCACCTCCAGCTGGGCTCAAGTCAAGACAACGCCTTTCAACCGGAGCTTAAAGCCAAACGTAGGACGGTCCTCTGAGAGCGTCCCCATGTTTGGGAATGAATGATGAATGAATCAAAGCCGTCTCTGCTGGGGATGAGGAAATCCTCCGACATCTGAAGCTTCATTTAAATATATATATTTATCTGTTAAAACTCTTTAATGCTGAACACATTTTCATGAAGACATGTCATGTCATGCTCCATCGTGTGTGGTTGTGTTGTGTAGTTTGATGCAGTGTGTATGTGCGTGTGTGTGTGTGTGATGTCCAATGTTCAAGTCGTCCAAAAAAAAGGCGATAATTCATCTTTAAGGATTCAATCTTTTCCATTAGAAGGAAGAACTATTTCAGATCCTTTCAGTAAAATAAATATGGTAATGTAGCCGGCTGGTAACTTCACAATATATTCAGAATATAATTGTCATTGTTTTGTCTTTTAAATATTTCCTGTGATCTTGTTTGGTTTTTCTTTTGTTTCCTGTTTTTATTTTGTAAAGTTCTTCCTTTTTTTTTTTCTAGTCTTGTTTTACTTCCTGTGTTTTTCCCCTCTTTGATTGGTTGATTGGTTTCTCCTTGTGGCTCCGCCCTCATTAGTCTCACCTGTGTCTCATTAACCCTTCTGCTCAGGTGTTTGTATATAAGCCAGCCTTTCCCTTTGTCCTTAGTCAGGTTGTCTCTGATGTTCCTCGTGTTCTTGTCTTGGTTTTTGTTCTTCATTGGTTTCTTTTGGATCTGTGTGTCTGAATTACCTTCTGTCCCGGCCGTGTCTTTAGTTCTGGTACTTGTTGTACCTCTCACATTTGGGTCCTCCCTCAATCTCTTGCAACTACATGTGATAATAATTTCACATGCTGAGCATAAGGACTGTTCCCCTAATTAGATTAAAGTGATGGTGGTTGTGGTTTTGACTGAACTGGAGGTGTGTGGTGGACGTTCAGCCCACTGATCTATTGTTTTATGATCGTTTTCTGTGATCTTTTAATGTTGTCACTAAACTTTCCACGGTTTGCCTCGAAACCCAGATTACAGCTCAGCAGGACGCGGTCAGCTACCTGGTCACATTTGTTTTAAATTAGAATAAATGCTGTAAGAAACTGTCTCTCGCTAAAATAAGTTTTAAGAAAATGCATTGATGGTTGAGATTGTTCCACATTAACTGCAATTTTTCAATAGAAGTAATTGCTGTTCCTAATTCATCCACTAGGGGCCATACTGCTGAGACCCTGAACAAAACAGCAGATGACATTTGAGGTTGTTTTGTAAAACAAGGGTTCATTAAACTTCTTCAGTTTGTTCTTTTTTGTTCTAAAACAAAGGGAAACATCTGTAGTTGTCATTATTTATTGGTTATTATGCTGCTGTGTTACTGGTCGGGCCCCTTGAGATCAACTGGGGTGAATGTGGCCCCTGAATTAAAATGAGTTTGACCCCCCTAGTCCATGGACTGGGTTTAGTTTTTGCAGAGTGTCTGCAGTCGGTGTGATAGACGTGTTAATACGTGGACAAAGCTGTATTAGTGATGAGAATGTGGAGTCCTGAGGTTGATGCATCTCTACTGAGACGGGATTCAGACGGCTGAAATATGCAGAATCACTCACTCTGTCAGGTCTATAAGCCGGGCATTAGATTTTATTCTGTGTTTATATCCTGTTTGTTCCAACCCCGTCCTTCCTCCCATCTCTCTCCCCTCACTCCTCCTCCTCCTCCACCGCCACTAACACCAGGACGTCAGCCGTCACGAGACGCTTCCTCGCTGGTGATTTAGTTCCAGGTAACCTTGGAATGGAATAAAGTCATCGATTAACACCGAGCATCGTTACCGCCGCCGGGCTGCAGACATGGAGACATTTTTTGAGCAGGAACAGGTGGTGTTTCCCAGCGTTCATTCACATTCACCACGAAACATAAAAGAGAGAGAGATGTAATCCTTCACGGTAAACATAAAGAAACTCTCACTTTTATTCTTCAGGCTGTTATTTTTTGGGGCGGCCTCATCACTCTCACCTGTCACTCTGCACCCTGACTGTGTGATAGAAAATAATCTTTACAAAAAAAAAGAGTGAGAAAGGATGATAGAGAAGAGGGAAATGTCAAATATTCTCGATATGGCAGGAATTACTGAGACGGTGGAGTCTATTTCTGACCTCGGAGGAGATGTGAGATGAGCGTTACCGTCGAAGCGTCGGTGTCACGACCCGTAATCGTCCAATCTGCCGAGCGCCCGGCGGAGAGCGGGCGGCGAGCGCCGAGCTGTTTGTTGTTGTTCAGGGTTGGAGGTCGAAAGTGTGAATGATCCAGCGCTGCACCGAGCGGCGGCCCGATGGCTGATACCACACACAAATCCTTTCATTTAGAAAGGATGCAGCTGGAACATGAGATACAGAAATAAGAACGGCTCTACCCTGTTAGCATGGCGTTCAGTTCCATCCATTATGACCTAATATACAGCTACTATCCTTCTTTTGTTCATATTATTACGTCACTTCTTCTTCACGGAGCCAAATCTAAACAGACCTGAGGGAAAACAGCCAAAGCAGACCGTCCACCTCCTGCATCGACAACAGATGATGTTAGAAATGAAAGAAGAAGATGCATCAGGTCTCCATCAGGTCTCCATCAGGTCTCCATCTGGTCTCCATCTGGTCTCCATCAGGTCTCCATCAGATCCAGTCAGAGACACTCTGGTACTGGACAGCAGGAAAATCAGATCTATCCAACTGACACCAGGGCAGATATTTGTCCCTCAGAACCAAGTGGACCTGTCCTGGAAGACCAGTTTCTCCCACCCACACTTCTCCATACACAACAGTTTTGCAGGGGAGAGTTGGTCTGGAGTCTCTCCGTTGGGAACAGATTATGTTCAAGCAAAGATCAGAACTAAATGTTTCTGATCCAGTTGATGCAGAAGTTTTTCTTTCTCTGTATCATAATGAAATCTAAATAGAGATTTAGAGAGTCTGGCTGCACCAGACTAAAGGGGACCATGAAGAATTCACAATATAATCATTAAAACGTAAAACTGTTCAACCATCTTGGATCAACTTTACCCAGCTGATGTTTCCACCTCTGTGTAATCTGTCCAAACCTGTAGCTGTTGTCCTCTGACCACTCAAGTGAATAAAACAAGGTCCATGTCCTAAAACCAACCCTGCCGGGACAGATCTTTGTCAAGAGTCATGGTCCAAGGGTCCAAGGGCAACTGGAGTCTCTTGAAGACGTTTCATTCAAGTTTTTTCAATAGACAGGTGGAGGAGTCTGGGTTTAAACAGGACCATCTGTGGGTGGTGTCCACCAGAAACTCACATGAGCTGTTTGATAGTTTAACCACACCAACCCAGTTTAGACCAGACCTGCACAGCTGAGGTTCATTTCTGAGGATAAGATAAAGCTCTTCGGTGATTTATACACAGCTGGAGGTTACATAGATTTGGTAAAACATCAGAAACGTCATGCATATCATTAATGTGCTTATTCGTAGAGGTAATTAATAACGTCTGTCCTTGCATCTACATCCATAGCAACCCTAAAAACTCTCGTCCCTGGGTGGGCTCGAACCACCAACCTTTCAGTTAACAGCCGAACGCGCTGACCGATTGCGCCACAGAGACCTGGATTTGTTGAACTCATGGCTGAATCATGTTTTCTAAAGCTGTACAGATGTCCTGATAGGGGCATTTTTACAATGATCGGATTGGATCAGCATCAGGCGTCAGCCAAGAATGATCTTATGATGATAGTAGTTGTTTATTTTAGGCCTACCACAAACCAGAATCACGTCCTTGTAGCGTCAAAACTGCCGGAAATCAAAGGAGAATAACAATAAGAAACAGAACCCAGTGTGTATCCATGTGTGCTGTGTAGATGAAGGTCGTCCTCTGTTAGTCAGTGACTAGTGTAATGTGGATGTGTGGTGAGGTGGTAGTAGTTGATCATCTAAACAGAATCCATGGAGTCCACTCAGTCAAAGGCTGCACCCAAACAACAACAACAAACACTGAACGTTTAAAAGAAGAGAAAAGTTTCCTGGAGACAGACAAGGAAGACAAGGACGCTGCAGGAGACCAACTCTAGGACGTCCAGACTGAACCAGAGACGTAGTTTGTCCTCAGTTCCTCATCAAGCAGCTCTGCAGACGTCCAGCTCAACCTCTCTCCTCAGCATTTCCTTTTTCTTGGTCGTGGCAGCGCTCCTCGTTCCCCCGACCCTCCATCTCCCGCTCGCTGAAAGGATCCGGAAATCTCTGAAATATTTAACGCACATTACAATGAAAGAAAAAAAGAAGAAAGAAAAAGGTGCATTTATTTCAGCATGTGTCTGAGCTAGAAACTAATGAAAAGATTCCCTGACTTTGGCATTTGCGGCCGAGCGCAGGGAGCCGGAGAGAAATGGAGGCTTTCAGCGACGCTATTTGTTCAGTGTATCAAAGAGCTGCAGACACTCGTCCTCCTCGTCCTCCTCTTCCTCTCTGCTCTCATTTAGCCTCATCTGAAATGAGTTTGGTACTTACACGTGTAACTATCCAAATTCAATTTTCTGTGGGTATTTCTAATGCAGTGCATATATTATATAAAAAAATGTATTTGCTCACAAGTGAGAGAATGTGAATAGCAGCAGGAAAAGAGAAACTGGTCCAGTCGGGGCTTATTACCCTCGTGCCTGGACCCGGGCGACGAGCAATTAATCATATTTTAGCTCTGGGTTAGAATACTGATTCCATCTGGAGCACAAAGGAAATGGAAAATGTTCAGCATCCAGCTCTGAGGCATCCTGCTGCCCCCCTGTCCACACCAGGACGCTGGACATGAGACGTCTGTCTCTCTCTCTCTCTCTATTTCTGTCTCCTGTCTGTCCATCTCTCTGTTTGTCTCCTGTCTCTCAGTCTGTCTCCTGTCAGTCCATCTGTCTGTTTTATAGAAACGTTTGAATATTTAATCATCTGATTTGTTAGTTCTGGTCTTTTATTAGATTTTATTTTTAGTCATAGTAGTAGTAGTAGTACTCTTTAATGTGTCTCATAGTAGTAGTAGTAGTAGTAGTACTCTTTAATGTGTCTCATAGTAGTAGTAGTAGTAGTAGTAGTAGCAGTACTCTTTAATGTGTCTCATAGTAGTAGTAGTAGTAGCAGTACTCTTTAATGTGTCTCATAGTAGTAGTAGTAGTAGCAGTACTCTTTAATGTGTCTCATAGTAGTAGTAGTAGTAGTAGTAGCAGTACTCTTTAATGTGTCTCATAGTAGTAGTAGTAGTAGTAGTAGCAGTACTCTTTAATGTGTCTCATAGTAGTAGTAGTAGTAGTAGTAGCAGTACTCTTTAATGTGTCTCATAGTAGTAGTAGTAGTAGCAGTACTCTTTAATGTGTCTCATAGTAGTAGTAGTAGTAGTAGTACTCTTTAATGTGTCTCATAGTAGTAGTAGTAGTAGTAGTAGTACTCTTTAATGTGTCTCATAGTAGTAGTAGTAGTAGTAGCAGTACTCTTTAATGTGTCTCATAGTAGTAGTAGTAGTAGCAGTACTCTTTAATGTGTCTCATAGTAGTAGTAGTAGTAGTAGCAGTACTCTTTAATGTGTCTCATAGTAGTAGTAGTAGTAGCAGTACTCTTTAATGTGTCTCATAGTAGTAGTAGTAGTAGTAGTAGTACTCTTTAATGTGTCTCATAGTAGTAGTAGTAGTAGTAGCAGTACTCTTTAATGTGTCTCATAGTAGTAGTAGTAGTAGCAGTACTCTTTAATGTGTCTCATAGTAGTAGTAGTAGTAGTAGTAGTACTCTTTAATGTGTCTCATAGTACTAGTAGTAGTAGCAGTACTCTTTAATGTGTCTCATAGTAGTAGTAGCAGTACTAATAGTACTTTGTCTTTAATGTGTCTCATCATCTTAATCCTTCAGTCTGGATCCAGGTCTCTGCTCTGAGACGAGGAGACGGCAGCCGTCAGTCAAAGGTGCAACAGGTGTGAGGACAGGTGTGAGGACAGGTGTGAGGACAGGTGTGAGGACAGGTGTGCGTGTGCGTGTGCCGCCTCCGCGTCCTCGACAGCATTACAGGAAACTTTTGTGTGTGCTGCTGATTTTAATTTGCTTTCATTTGCAGTTGGCGGCCGTTTGAAGCGAGGGAACCTTGAAAAGGTCTCGCTTGTTATGAATTACCTTTTCTTTTCTATGTCAAACTCCTCCCATGTGAAGTTTATTAAAATTCTAGTTGGGGATAATGGATGCTTTCTAACCATTAGTGGGGAGTCAGATAGACTTTGAGTGGCTGGATCATTGTGAGACGTGCCCTTGGTTTTCAGACGTGAGAGAAAAGAACCTGCAGCCGCTTCCATCCAGGACATGAAAACGCACAAAAGGCAGGTTTTTATTTCCATGTTTATCACCTTGAGTCTGGAAACATAAAGCATCAGAAAAACAAAACACACAAACCCACTCACACCTGCAGCTCTCAATTTTCCTTTTTATTTTTTTGTACCAGCGAAAGCCTCAGCTGCTGCTGCTGCTGCTGCTGATGTTAGTGTTGGTGTTGGGTTGGGTTGTTGTTGTTCTGCCGTTGAGTCACTTTTCTGACACCACATCATTTTTCCCTGTATCACTTTCCAAAATACATATCAAAGAAAATAACACTTGTGTTCCTCATTTCTGTAAAAGCAAAAAAAAGTCTCTTTTTTTGTGATATGAGGCGTTCAGGTTCAATTTGGACTTTATTTGTGAACATGTTCTCAAAGTGTCGTATAGGAGAGTTTAACGGCTTTAAACAAACACGTCCAGAAGAAGAAGGAGGATTCAAACATCGACCTCCCAACATTCAAACTAAACGACTTTTACTGATGTCACTGGATCCAGTTTGGACTTTGATAAACGACACAGAGACATCATGGTCAAATGTCCTACATTTATTACAGGCAGTGAACTAACCACAGACACTGGACAGTCCTTCTGTTGTTACAGACAGTGAACTAATCTCTGATGCTCATCTGTCCTGCTTTTATCACTGACTGTGAACTAACCACAGACACTCAAATGTCCTACATTTATTACAGACAGTGAACTAACCACCCTGGCCTCTTCAGTTTGTTCTTCATTTCTTTTTTATTGTGAGTGAAGGAGAAACAGTGGAAGAAAAACAAAAAGAGGAAAAAATGTTGTTTGACGTATGAAGAAGCTGATGGTCAGGATGTCTCCCTCAGAGGGACGTGGAAGGTGAGTGGACGGACAGACCAGTGTCTTAGGGACGGTTTCTGAGACCAGGACCGGTGGGTTCTTGTTCTCCTGACCGAGCTCCAGGTCTGAACGTCAACCCGTCGTCACGTCAGACGCTTTCTCCTCCATCAGACACAGAAACAGTGGGCTGTCCCAATTAAAGCTGCTCCTGTCTGTTCCACCTCAAAGACCAGGTGGATTTATTCATTTATTCCCGTTCCAGGCAAACACCTGGAGTCATCCTGAACTCCAGAGGCAGGAACCCCGGCCCCTCTTCCCTTTATTACCCTCCTTTATTTTATTTGCCAGATCAAAATGTTCCGCTGTTCTCTCTTCCCCGGCTCATGAGTCGACGCAGACTTCTGATCAAACTTTTAACCGTCTGATCAAAAGAGCTTTGGAGCTCCTCGCAGCGTTTTGATGAGCGCATGTTGAGGATTCCTCTCAAGATTTTCTTTGGTCTGCGTCGTCTCCTGAGGGAATCAGATAACAACAGGAACAGTGATACGTACATGATCCCAGCTCTGCCGCCGTGGAGACGAACCAACACCCAGACGGAGGAGGAGGAGGAAAGAGCTACGACGTTAAGAACAAACTATTTACCAGAGATAGAAACCTTAATTAACACCTTGTTTAATCTGAAGGCTGCAGAGAAAACACATGGAAACACATGGAAACACAATCATGATGCAGTTTTTAATTTAAATGCGACTCAATCACCAGAGGTCAGGGCTGCAGAGGCATTACTTATTGCTAAGCTAGGCTAGCTAGCTGACGCTACGTGCAGGCTAGTTAGTTAAAATCATTAGGCTTTAGCTCATGCTGCTAAGCTAGGCTAGGCTAGGCTAGGCTAGCTATCCCACACTTCCTCCAGACTCACTCATGTTTTAGTTTAATTAATCCACCAGTAACGAGGAAATGATGGATTATACACTGGACTTGTTTTTAAAAACACTACAGTGTATGGGAAGTCTTTATGAAGTGGTTGGCATGGCAACTGGTGGCCGCCATTATGTCACATCCTGTTTCTGCAGCGTCAAATAACTTAAACGAAACTTTGGAAACAAGCTTGAAACCTTGAATGCAAAATTATTTTTAGTTTGGCCCAAGTCCCGCCCACTAACATGGAGGGGGTGGAGCTTATGACCTATACTGCAGCCAGACACCAGGGGGAGCTCTACTTACTTTGGCTTCACTTTAGAGGAGCCGTTCCACCGTCCATCTTTATACTGTCTGTGGTCGTGACCCTTCAGACGGCTGCACATCAACTGGAGAGGTTGCAAGTTGCAAGACGACATGATTCTGGTTGAGGACAGCGACTGACTGAGAAAATAAAACACAACTTGACCAGGGGTGAACTGTTCCGTAGTTCGGGGGCCACTAACAGCCCAGTTTGATCTCAAGGGGCCCGGACCTTAGTGACGACTCCAAATGTTTCCCTGTGTTTTAGAAGAAGAGGAACATTATGAACATGTTTAATGAACTGTTCTACATCAGTGCGCCCCCTAGTGGACAAACAGTGGAACAGCAGTTACTTCTATTGATTGATTGTAGTTAAATTCATCCCATGTTCCAGACTAGACCCTCTGGCGGGCCGGTTTAGGAGCTCACATGGAGCTTGGTGCTCTCACCAACACAAAACCTGCTCTTCGTCTTTATTTATATCAGTTATTATATCAGTCGTGTCTCGTCTCGTCTCAGCTGACTTCCATGAAGGTAAATATATTTATTTATGAGGTCTGACCTGCGCGCTAACGCAGCGATCGCTCATTATCCCGGAAACTCTCAGCGTCTGTGCTCTGGCGACGTGAGGACACTTTCACTCTATAATAAAGCTTTTCATGGCTCGTAATTGCCTCTCATTACCTCGGCCATTTATCTGCCTCCCGTCTCCTCAACGGGATAAGAATCAATCAATGGCTGCTCGTCTGTGCGGTTGGAGGGAAAATGGCGGCGGTGGCGGTGGTGGTGGTGGTGGCGGCGGTGGCGGGGGTGAGGGGTGGATTAGGGCCATCGCCGCCGCTGCCTGGAGCTTCTGTGATGACACCATCCAATCCTAATGGGCTTCTTCACGCCGCACTCACCTAATCACCCATATCAAACCCTCTCACAGAAGAGCCGCAGCCTCTTATTTATTTGATTTCTCTCACATTAAATTATATAGGATTTAGAAAAGGGATTACATTTTTTACACTTGTAAGAAGCCTTAGCCACTTAATTAAGGCTGAAAATAATACTGCAATTATTTTTGCGGAGGTTGAGAATGGATTTTTTTTGGCCTCAGAGTATTTAGTTAATTATAACGTTGCCCTCTGACTGCTAATTCCTGCTCAGAAACTTTCCGGCGTTTTTCTCTCGGAGGCTGAGGACTTCTTTTATTTTATATTTTGTCTCCTCCAGCGTGCTGTGACTGCGAGGCCATTGTTATGCAGCCTGTTGTTGATCAGTGGCGCTGCTATCAGTAACAGCTCATCATTCACTGCCATATTGTTCCAACAAACAATGGATCTGTGTTTTGCAGCGTGCCGTACAGAAATCTGATTTAGCGATCGATGGGCTCGACGGTTTTGTCTTCCACACAATGAGGCATGATGAGGCCGTGACAAGCCGACGCTAGAACAATGAGCAGCGAGGAGTTTTCTGCTTTACCTGAGTCTGTTGTTTTATTATTTATCATGTGCAAAAAAATAAAAAGTGATTGTTCTCAAACTGCTGCTTCAAACTCAACAGATTCACAAAGAGAGAGTTTCTACGCTGCAGCTTTTTTGTTTTGGAGTTCAGTCAAATGTTCGACTGCCTCTTTAGTTTTTATAGCTCATCTGGAACCAAAGCGTCTCTCTGAGTGATGCTGATGCTGTACAGTGATGTCAAGGCTGATGCAGAAGGAGAAACGTTTGGTTAACTGAGCTGCAGGAGTGAGGAGCAGCTGAGGGCAGAGGTGGAGCTGAGGTCTGCACACATTACATGACACCGTCCTCACTGCTGCTGCTGCTCCTCCAGGCCTCCATCAGTCCTCCACGGTGTGAGCTGCAGCCCTGGAGCTGAAGAGATAGAGCACTTTAGTAAAAGTAGTAACACAACAGAATAATAAAAATATGCAGGTAAGAGTCCACAGGTACACTGCAGCATCACTGCAGCAGATTTATTAGACAAATGTACTGTTAAATATTTTAATGTGCATTCTAAAGCAAAGTTTAAATGCTTCTAAAGTTTTGTATTTTTCTGTTATTACTTCTTTGTGAGTTTCAGTTTTGTGACTTCATTTATGTTCTGCAATTTAAATGCAATAAATGAGGTAGAGGCTGCTAAGCTAAGCTAAGCTAAGCTAAGCACAACTGGTGACTTCTGAGCGTGCAGAAAATGTATCCTCTGATTTATCCTCTGGGGAACATGAATGAGTTTTTCCTTCATCTTCAAACAGTTTCACAAAGAATTTTAAAAAAGCAGACACAATTAAGGTAAAAATCACTAATTATTGTGAGAATATTTCCCATAATGCACTTTGACAGCATCTACACGTTGCAGCTCCATCTCCGCTCGGTCCTCTAAACCCTCGGCTCCGTCTGTCAGGCTGGCAGAATGCTCCTTACAGCGCTCGGCGCTTGTTCGTGTCACGGCGGAGGCTCGCGGTAACACGGCGGGCCGGAGCGCGCGGGATG
The DNA here is from genome assembly GCF_963514085.1 of Chelon labrosus. Classification (NCBI taxonomy): domain Eukaryota; kingdom Metazoa; phylum Chordata; class Actinopteri; order Mugiliformes; family Mugilidae; genus Chelon; species Chelon labrosus. Next base: position 29,729,509 of record NC_140358.1, read on the forward strand.
GAGGCTGACTGCGTCCAAATACCAGCTGCCAATCGTCCCGGCTCGTGACCTTTTCTGTGATTCTTCTGCTGCTGAGCGAGCTGAGCGGCTTTGTTAGAAAACTCTCCTCGTCCACACAGAGTTCAGTAAAGTACAGGAGCTCTGAGAGCGTTGGCCAACAAACGCTGCACTGACAGGACTCAGATACTGGACATAAATACACAGTTAAATAAAATTAAAGAAGTGAACAGCAGCTAAAAGTAAAATAAAAACACGGCCTATAAATAAAATCCAGACGCCGTGTTACCAGACTCATGATCTCTTTAACGTTATGAGCTTGTTTCTACGTCCCTGCAGCAGAAAGGTTCATATCCATCAACATCGGTCTCTTTTCTTCGTGCTGCAGAGACAAACAATCGGCTCCATTCCTCCCGTCTGAGCCCCTGAATGCATCACAGCAGCGAGTGCTACGTTCATGAACTGAGAGCAGGAGACCCAGGTGGTGCTCAGATGGAGATATCAGTCTTCCTCCTCCTCCTCCTCCTCCTCCTCCTCCCTCCGTCCGGTTGTGAAAAATAAAAACTGTGACTAATGAATGAAACTTTGGGCGGGCCTCCTCCAGAGCGATGCTTCAGCTGCTGCGTGACAGGCATGACCGAGGACGGACGAGTGGACGCTCTGCACATCCTCCTTCTTATTTTCCACCCCGACAACCAAGCGACGCCGTCCTTTGTTTATTCTCAGCGAACGAACAGACGGATGGATTTGTTAGCACACGTGAGAAAAGTTGGAGTGAGGAGAAAAGTTGTAGAGCGCCGCAGGGATTAGCCACCTCCTCTAGCCTTACGCTAAGGTTTTTATTTTAGTTTTTTTTTAAAGCTGTCAATCAAAGCAGGGCTGGAGGTCTTCTTCTATGGTTTTTGTATCCAACACAAACAACAACAAGATCCAAGTGCGTCTCATGGGAAAGCTAGCTGGGCGCCGGCGCCCTTAAGGCCCCGTGTAGAAACAAACACAGGACACAAGGAATCAGATCTCAGACACTCTGAAGTCTCCGTCTCACTCCCCTGGAGGTGTTTTCTTCCTGGATCACAGGCAGCAGGTTGCATGGAGCTGTTTTCTTACCTGCAGATTTCTGTCTACATACTGGGGGGGGGGGGGAGTCGCTGATGGAAACAAGTTGCTCTGCTTCTGTTGTTTGTCTGTGACGCTGCTTTGTTACGACAGTAAAGAACACACATCTGGCTCCACAGAGAGTTTAATTAATGACGTAGTTTTAGTTTGTTCACACATGATCACAGGGCGTCTCCAAATCACATCCATCAGTTATGAATTATACAGAAATGTGCAGAAGGAGAACGAGAAAACAATACTGAATATTCTCTAAATTCAAACCACATATTCATACATGGCTGAACCCATTGTTAGATTGTTTTATTCTTTTATGCCACAACATCCTGGCTGCAGCTTCTATTTGCTGCTTCCTGACTCCTGTATGAAACCCTCTGGGAGGACACTGAGTTGTTGGAAATTATCATAAGAGCCGTGATTGGTTGGTAAGTAAATGTAAAAGCTGTAAAATTATGTTTTTATAACATCTCTTCATCTTCATTCTCTGTCTTTACAATTATTAAACTAAAGCCTTTAGCTGCTTAGATGTTCCCCTGGGTTCCTTTAGGACCTCCCAGGCCCAAACCAGGACATTAGCACCCCCATGTTTGATGGAGGGATGAGGTTCTGATGCTGGAATGATGCAGTGTTGGTTCATCTCATTTAAACCAAACTATTCTACTTTGGTCTCATCTGTCCACTAAACATTGTCCCAATAGTCTTCTGTCTTGTCCACATGATGTTTAGAGGTGTTCTTCTTGGAGATGTTTGATGAGGCACTGATGTTTGTAGTTGTTTTTATGCAGAAATGTAGAAAATTCTAAAGGATGTAACAAAGAAAAACACCTAAACTCTAATAATAAATACTTTTTATCACTGATATGTAATATTGGTATAATATCCAGCTTCTCATCAGGCACAAGATGGAAAATGGAAATTTCCCAACATTTTCTGGACGTCCCTCTGGACGTGGTGTGGTCCCAGCGCTCGTCCTGACATTTTCTTTCTCTTCCCATCTTTAAGTTTCCTCTTCCTCTCTCTAACCCTCGCCGCCGCCGCTCTCTGCTCCCACAAATGTCATCCTGCCGGCGACGGCCCAGTTCGACAGTCAGGTCTCTTTTCAGCGACTCTTCTTTGCGCCGCTGTCACATTGAGAGGAGAAGCGGGGCTGCGTGCTTTTCAGTAAAAAGCCACTAAAACCACCTGCTGGCTCAGAAGAGGCGGCGGAGGGAAGGCAGAGCGGCGGCGGCGGAGGCAGCAGGGGTCAGTGTGTAAAGAGAGAGAGCCAAATGGAAAGCAGCGTGGCAGCGACTGGCCTCTTAGCATCACTACATCCTCATGGTAAATAAAAAGAGACAATTGTTTGGTCACATTGTGAAGCACAGAATAACAGGAACACACGAACGCCTCGGCCGTGTGAGGGTGTTAAACGCTTGTTTGCTCCGGCTGCCTGAGCCAATAGGATTCAACCGGCCGTGGAGGTGTGGACACACAACAAGGCTTCGTCCACGATTAGACCCAGAGCTCAGAGCTGAGCCCAGGGATTACCTGGACGGGTGTGTGTGTGTTCCTATACAGCTATCCTTCTGAGTACCGGAGCTTTAGACCGTCACTGTGAGGACTAATGTCTGGTCCTCACTGGTCTACTTCACCGGTCTGGTTTAGGGTTAAGACTTGGTTTTAAGGTCCAGGCCTAGAATTAAATTTAGGTTAGGCTCTTAGTTTAGAGGATGGGGAATGTATTTAGTCAATTAACGTTGTCACAAAGACTCTCTGAACTCTAAGAACCAAATCAAACTAATGAAACTGAAATATTTAACTTGTGCATTTGCGTATTCAAGAAAATGAGCCAATATTACATATCAGTGAGCTGCAAAAGCAAGTGAACCCTTGTTTTCTGCAACATCAACTAAACATTTCCAGTAACTGCTGCGGTTTAGAAGCGTTATCACCCAACCAATCAGAGAAGATCAAGGAAACATCCTCAGGTCAAATGTGGTCTGTAAGGTCCACCTCTGCATGAACGCTGAGCATAACTGCTTTATTAGGGTCCATGAAGAAGAAGTGTCCTAATGTAGTCTAATGTGATAAGTGAATGTTGACAAACATTTAAATTAGCATTGATGTTCTAATGGTCTAAAGCATAGACTGTATATAAATATGGACACCACGTCTCCTCTTCCTCTCATTGGTCAAACTGACTCTATGTTCCCGGGGATACGGGCGGCGCCATCTTGTGAGTTTGGATCCAGAGTCTGATCAGTACGGTCCGAGGGCGGAGCCACGTGGAGCCGTGATATTGATGCCCCGCCCACACTTCCTCCAGACTCACTCATGTTTTCGTTTAATTAATACTACGCTCTGCTCTACCTCCACCTGTTACAAGGACATGATGGATTATACACTGGACTTACTCTCACGGTCCTACCGCTTTACGGAGCGGTTGGCATGGCGACTTGTAATGTCACCATTATGTCACATCCTGTTTCTATAGCGTCAAATAACTAAAGAAAATGAAATTTATCCAGAAAATTGACTCTTGAACATTCATCAACATTATTTAACTACCTAAAATGACAGAAACCATCCTCGGAAAGAAATGACACGACGTGTATTTTGGTGTTTTAGATAGGCCCAAGTCCCGCCCACTAACATGGAGGGGGGTGGAGCTTATGACCTATACTGCAGACTAAACATTTGCGGAAACTTAAAACTAAACAAGGAGCAACACCTGAGTCTAATCACGTTTATTGGTAACACTTCTGAACAGGTGGAGTCTAGTTTGGCTTTGAAATGAACTCGTAATGGAAGAGGTGCACCTCCCTGATATGTAATATTGGCTCATTTTCCTGATTTTAACAAATACACATGCAGAATATTTCTGTTTCTGGTGTTTGACTGGATTCTCTTTGTCTACTTTCAGGACTTGTGCTGATGCTTTGGCTCATTTTTATTCAGAAAAGAAGAAAAAAAAATAAACCAACTCCAATTCTAAATAACATTGCGTCTAATTATCTTTAACTTACGTTAAGTTCAGAAGACTTTGTCATGGAGTACAGTGTCTTCACACCAGCAGCAGAGAAGATGACTGCACAGAAGTGTTTTATTTTGAAAGGCCCTAACATTAGGGATATGAGTTTAAACTGATGTCGTTATCTCTGCAGCGGCGCTCCTCTCCGTGTGAAGAGGCCAAATCACACAGGTGTTAAACAAACAGGCCTGTTAACCTGCTCTGTGGATGCGTTCAGGTGTTTCCTCAGCTTTAAAGCTTTTTATCTCTTCTTTATTTCCTCCCGCTGCTCGGGGTGAAAACAGCCCCAGAGTTAGTTTGAAGTGGTGCTACCTGCAGAATGAGGCTCCTGTTACCTTTTCAGACGGCGAGATAATGAGAAAGCATCGTTTCATTAAAGGTGACACTCGTCTCACTTCCCGCTCCCCTCGCGCCACAAACACTCGCCTCCGGCTCCAACAACCATTTCCTCTGCTTAAAAAGAAAAGAACCTCTCCCTCCCTCCCTCCCTCCCTCCCTCCCGCCACCGCCGCCTCTGACATTTGGATTGAGATTACTTTTATTATTGTGGCAAACTCGATGCATTCTGGGTAAATATTTCAGGTTAAGGTCGCAGAGGGAGCAGCTTGTTTTACAAAGCGAGGCCCGAGGCCGCCGCCGCCGCCGCCGCCGCCGCCGCTCACAAAAAGCATCGAGTATCTTAAAAAAAGAAGCTTTTCAAACTTTTAAAAGCAGCAGCAGATAAATTAGTAATAATGTGCGGTAATGTTCGCTCGGTGTTCTCCAGCTCTTCACTAACACAGGCCGCCGCGTTCACAAATAAAAAGCCTCTCAAACATTTAAGAGCCTCCCAACAGATCAGCAGCACCATAGAAGAAGAAGAAGAATCATCTCTGAGTCTTTGTCTCCTCCTTTACTCTTCTTCCTCCTCTTCCTCCTTCATCATCTCCTCCTCGTCATCCTCCTTTCTTCTTCTCATCCTCCTTTTCTTCCTCCTACTTCATCCTCTCCTCCTCTTCCTTTTTCTCTTTCTCTTCCTCCTCCTTAATTTCCCCTCCTCCTTCTTCTCCTCCTTTTCTTAATTCTCCTCCTCCTCCTCCTCCTTTTCCTTCTCTGCCTTCTCCCTATTCTCCTCTTTCTTCTTTTTCTACTAATCTTCTTCCCTTTTCCTCCCTCTCCTCTTGCACCTCCTCCTCATCTTCTTCCTCCTTCTCCTCGTCCCCCTCCTTCATCTTCTCCTCCTCTTCTTTCTTCTCCTCCTCGTCCCCCTCCTTCATCTTCTCCTCCTCTTCTTTCTTCTCCTCCTCAGTCTTCTCCTTCATCTTTTCCTCCTCTTCTTCCTCCTCCACTTCATCAAGAACCGTCATCTTTAGCGCCCATATGTTCAACTGAAACTGAAACTATAACTGGCTCCTGAACCACATCGAGGTTTGACATGAATCTACTTCAGCATTGAGCTGTAGACAAATCATCATGAACATCGGCCTCAGACGTGAAGTTTTTTACGAGGATCTCTAAAATCAGGAAGATGAGAAGGAGACTGAACCTACAGTATACTGTCTAGAAGAATGAGGTTCAGTGTTTTGGACAAACGACATTTAAAATAAATGAGGCAGCTCTCAGTTTCTTTCTAAATAATCATTCCGTCTCAACAACAGTGAATCAAACCTTAATGTTAATGTGATTTCCTAGAAGATGGTGTTTTATTGAAGCCAGTGTAAATGTGATCTATGTGGTGCGGTGCGGTGAATATGATCCCACATCATTTATCTTGGAGTGGGACTAATTTCCATCCATTAATTCTGCAGGAAGGCAGAAAACAATCCGAGAGCGAGGAATTAGATCGGAGAGTCGGGAAGCCACCGCCGCCACCATGGCAGCTGCAGCAGCAGAGGGGGGTTCTGGGAAATAACACAGGAGCCAAAATGGTTCAATTAGCCTGTCAGTTTATGTCTTAAATCGGAATGAATTTTTCATCATGTGCATAGATTAGCAGGGTTAAATGCCTCTGCAGATGCGGTGTAACGTGGAGGCAAAGTTGCAGCATGCTGCTTCGGTTTTTACAGCCGCAGTTTGGAGAGAAAAATCCTTTTCACTCTCAATAATTGAGTGTGTCCACTGAGGAAGAGTCTGCCGATCACACGGTCAGTGGTTTGGTCCCTTCATGAAGTCATAATTAGCAGTTTCTATAAATAACATCCGCGTCTATTTGCAATTAGCAAAGTAGAAATTAGCCGGTGTCTGTTGTTAAAGGTAATTACAACCAGGTAAGGTGAAACAAGAGTTAATCAGCTAATTCCATAGACACTCAACTCTTAACAGAATATTAGTCTGGTAATACGGCGCCTGGGTTCCATTATGGGGCGTGTTTCAACTGATACACACAAATGAATACCTCTGCAACCAATCAGTTTAAATTCAAAAAAAGAAGTGAGTTTGTCTCATTTTAGAAGAGTTTCAGTTGTTTATGAGTCAGTCAATGCTAGTCCACATTAACATACAGGACTTTCTCCAGTAACATGTCAAGACAAGTTCATAGTGTTTCCCCAACCCAGATGATAAGAGAAAAACAGTAAGAACAGCAGACAAATAACAAAACAATAACATTATTATTCATTAATTAGTTGTAATTTCTACAGTTCGTTCAGTTGTATTCTTGTAGCTAAAATGATAAGTCAGATAACCGAAGGCCTTCACAGACAAATACAGCAGGGTGTCGTCTGCATAGCAAGAGATCTTTGCAGAGTTTTCGTAGCCTGACGTTGCCTCCATCAGTTCTTATAAGAATCATTGTCTGGATTTCAATAGGAGGCATGTTTCAACTGATACAAAACTCTGCATCAACGGGATCATCCTCCAACCAATCAGAGCAATGAAGTAAATGACATTAAGCGACTAAGGCTTTCTCAACAAATTAGTCTCTGTTTGTCCTTTAAAGTTATTTCCTGTCAATGTCTCTTACATCAGACATGAAAGCGGATTCTAAGCATCTAGGTTCTCCGCTGAAATGAGTCCAAACTGACTTTCCAGATGGTGATCATCTGGATCTGATCATTTCATATTCTCATATCTCAATTAATAAATTATCTCAGGACACTTAGATGGATAACTGAAGGCCTTCACAGACAAATACTGACATGGTTTGGTCTTTTGAATGTTTTCTGTGATGTTGTTTGGTCTTATTTGTGTTTTTATTTTGTAAAGTTCTTCCTTGGTGTTTCTTGTCTTGTTTTACTTCCTGTGTTTCCCTCCACTTTGATTGTTGGATTGGTTTCTCCTTGTGTGCTCCGCCCTCATTAGTCTCACCTGTGCCTCATTAACCCATCTGCCCAGGAGTATATATATATATATAGTGTGAGTTTTTAGTTTCCTGTCAGCACATCACATGTGATGATCATCTTTTCCTGTGTGGATGAAATTTTAAAAACGCGTCCAAACTGATTTTCCAGACGGCATTTTGATTATTTCAGTGTGACTCCTAAAATGAGTTCAGTTTTATTCTCCATATCATAGATGAATACAGCAGGGTGTCGTCTGCATAGCAAGAGATTTTTTTGTTGTTTTGTTTTTTGTAGCCTGACGTAGCCTGCATCAGTTCTTATCAGACTATGCGTCTAAATTTTATTATGGGGCATCGTTCAACTGATACAGAGGGAAAAAAAACAACCTCTGCATCAATAGTCCTCTGAACAATCACAAACATTTTGTTTTAAGCGTTTTCAACCGTGCAGGGCTCAGATGTTTTTTTTCCTGCACGTCTATGAAGGGCCAGAGGTTAAAACTGAGTGTTGAGCAGTTACCAGCTCACTTCTATCAAATTTGTTTTGATAAACAAAAATTGATCAAAATTTGAACAATAAACCAGGTCAATTTTGCTCGCACACCCAACTCTATTTTTACCTGCAAAATAAAATTCAATACGGTTCCTCTTCTTACGTCTTAGTTCCTCCCACCTGAGAAGTGAGGGGAGGAGGCGAAGAAGAGGAGAGAGGAGCTGAGGGAACAAGTGTTTAATTTGCTTCTGAGCCATCATTGTAAAGAAACATTGGTTGAGTGTTGTGTATGGATAAGCTCCATCGTCTGCCTGTAGTTTCGTTATCGTCGTCTCTCTCAGATGTTTCAACGTGGCAGAATGATCCAGTTATGATACATCCTCTCTCTCCTCTCCTCCAGATGTATTTTAAGATTTGAGAAATCCTTCACATGCAGGTGGACGGAGGAGAGAGAAGAGGAGAACAGGTGGCATAAAATAAAGAAAGGCAACGTCTCCAGCTCAGCGGCTACATCCAGGGTCTTAATTATTATTCTAACTACTACTGTTACTACAGCTGGTTCCACAGCTGTGTCCCCAGAGGGAAGTCCTTCACTCTTTTGTTTTTGTGCCCATGCCAGGAGCTCAGAGGTCAAAGGTCAGGAGCATTGCGTCGATGGGAAACGCTGCGTTGCTCAAGGACACTCCGGAGGTTTGGCGGGAGGTTTGGGTGGTGGGGGGCGTTACTACAGCATCTCTTCCCCTCGCGGTAATCAAACCAAAGACTCTTCTGCTGCTGCTGTTTCCTAACAAACTGCTGCAACACGGATCCTCGCTCTTTGATGAATCACTGGAAATAAAAAAGGCGAAATCTGATCTGCTTTCATCTCTCCGCCTCCCTCGTCTTTTGTCTCTCCATCTTTTCCACGAGTGTTTTCCCAAGAAGAAATAATTGGTGCAGCTTCCCGTCCTGTGGGAATGAGCTCATTTATATTCTCCCACATAAACACACCGGGCCCCTCCACTCCGTCCCCAGAAATCATTCCTCTTCCTTCTCTTCTTCTTTTTCCCAGAGAAACCTTCCGTTTTTGACCTCGCCGTCAGCAGCTGGCCACAAACCCTCGCTGTGCAGGAAAAAAAATATATATGGGAACATTTTTTCCCATAATCCTCCACTCCCTAGTGCATTGTGGGATCAATCCCAGCAGGCCGTGGCTCATGGAGGTCCCTGATCGCTCGTCATGGATTCTCTTTTGTTCTTCACGCATGCTGCTGCAGGAAAACGGCCTCCCAGAAGGGTTCACTTAAAAGAGGCGTTTTACCAGCGAAGGCCAAATGTCTCCTATTTATAGACTCCTTTTATTTTGACACTGTAAAAATATATATATATATATATATATACATAAAAACTGCATTAATTAAAGCCTCTAGCTGCTGGAACATTCATGTTCACCATTGTGCACAGCAATCATTTCACCCTGCAAGACAGTCATACAGTACTTATTTACCTCTAGTGCTAAAAAATTACATTTTATTCCTGGTTGTCTAATTTATTATTTGTTATAATGATTTTATTGTTTTTAAGCTTCACTAAAAAAAGAGCATTCACCAGTAGCTTTCAAACTGACAAACAGTTATTTTGACGTTCCTACACCATGTTCCAAGTGGTTGTCAAAGGCAACTGTCAATCATCGTGACGTCACATCCTGTTTTTATAGAAAAAAAATGGACAGGTGAACATACATCAGCATGATATTGGCTACCTTTAGTGTTTTAGTTTGCCCCACGTCCCGCCCACTAACGTGGAGGGGGTGGAGCTTATGACCTATACTGCAGCCAGACACCAGGGGGAGCTCTACTTGCTTTGGCTTCACTTTAGAGGAGTTGTCATGGCGTCCACTTTTTTTACAGTCTAAGGGACAAACTGGGGTTTTAGGCTGCTCCTCATGTCTTAGATATTAGGAATTAAGAATGTTGATATAAAAATACTGAAGTACTTTTAAAAACCAGAGAGAGGACAGACTGTCTGTACTCTCCTTGTCCTGTTGAACCGGTTTTTACAGCCGCAGTTTGGAGAGAAAAATCCTTTTCACTCTCAATAATTGAGTGTGTCCACTGAGGAAGAGTCTGCCGATCACACGGTCAGTGGTTTGGTCCCACTGAGGAAGAGTCTCCTCATGTCTTAGATATTAGGAATTAAGAATGTTGATATAAAAATACTGAAGTACTTTTAAAAACCAGAGAGAGGACAGACTGTCTGTACTCTCCTTGTCCTGTTGAACTCTACATGTTCAAGCAGCAGCTGAGGCTTCTGTCTGTTCCCCAGTTGAAACAGTTTGCAGTATTTTTACAGTGCAGATCCATGTGTAACAATGAAGGAGTGAGTGTAAAGTCTCTGGGTTATTATTACTGCATGTTAGATAAGTGAAAATGTTCTGCTGCTGGTTTCCTGCGTGCAGATACAAGAGCAGCCTCCAACCATTATCTCCATCCTTATTCTCCCCGGCTCAGTTTCACACAGAGGCTGCACCGTAATGATGGAGGCTGGCTCTCTAGCTGCTGCTTCTTCTTCTTTTTCTGTCATTAATCTTCATTTGTTACTGCGATGGCAGGGAAATAAATACATTAATACATAAATGGGTCAGTGAGGCTTCAGTGTGATTCAATGTTTTTCCTCTTCGCTGCGTTTCAATGGACTCGTGATGTATAAATTATCACTTTACTCATCGTACGTCGCTCTCTGCTGGCGGTTTGTCTGTTATTATGTGCTGTATGTTAGTGAATATATATTTACTGTATCCCTGCTCCAGGGTCCGTCTGCATTTTTGGGGTTTTTCAAGTTTGATTTTTAAAAGCAGAAATAAAAACTGGGAAAAAAATACAAAAAAAAACAATGAAGCAGGAGGTAGACTATAACATCTGGAGTTTCCAGGTCTCTGGTCCAGGAAGTAGTCTCCATGGTGACCACTGGTCCAGGAAGTAGTCTCCACGGTGACCACTGGTGCAGGTCTCTCTGGTCCAGGAAGTAGTCTCCACGGTGACCACTGGTCCAGGTCTCTCTGGTCCAGGAAGTAGTCTCCACGGTGACCACTGGTCCAGGTGTCTGTGGTCCAGGAAGTAGTCTCCACGCTGACCACTGGTCCAGGTCTGTCTGGTCCAGGAAGTAGTCTCCACGGTGACCACTGGTCCAGGTCTCTCTGGTCCAGAAAGTAGTCTCCGTCCTGACCACTGGTCCAGGTCTGTCTGGTCCAGGAAGTAGTCTCCACGGTGACCACTGGTCCAGGTCTCTCTGGTCCAGGAAGTAGTCTCCACGGTGACCACTGGTCCAGGTCTCTCTGGTCCAGGAAGTAGTCTCCACGCTGACCACTGGTCCAGGTCTGTCTGGTCCAGGAAGTAGTCTCCACGCTGACCACTGGTCCAGGTCTGTCTGGTCCAGGAAGTAGTTTCCACGGTGACCACTGGTCCAGGTCTCTCTGGTCCAGGAAGTAGTCTCCACGGTGACCACTGGTCCAGGTCTCTCTGGTCCATGGATCATTGTGTTCAGCTCTAAATAACCTGGTTCTTCTCCAGATTCACGCTCAGAGAGAACAGTTTCCTGGAGACAGCGTCAAGGAGAAACATCTTCCAGAGAGGGTTAGGGAGTTTATGGCAGCGTTGGATGACCAGAACATTTCTGGAGTAGAGAACACAAGGTACCAGCTACCCTCTCCACACTACATTAACTTTGACAGAAAGATTTATTGGACTGAATCCAGTGGAGGTTTCAGATCACTTCTATCATGTGTGACTACATGTTCTATACCTTCCTCAGTGAATCTTCCTACCAGCAGCACCACAGCCTGATTTATCTCCCTCCTCTGAGCCACACAACTCCATTGTCGTCCAAACACTATTAAAAGCCCAGCAGAGAGACACACTGTCATTATCACGGAGACACACTGTGGTTTATTTTGACTCAGTCCCTCCTACAACTTCCTGCTGCCACAAATACTCGCTGCTGAAAATAGTCCTCAAGAAATGCTCCGTTGTTTTAGGAAATCACAGAACACATTTTTGCTTAGTTGAATTAAATGTTTTGTGAGGGTGTGTGTCTGATATCTACTGATGATATTATGGACAAAAGATCATGATGAACCACAATTAACGTCTCACTATGTCAGTTAAAGTTGGTCACAAACACCAAAAGGAAAACAGGTGCTTATGTGATATCTGTTGATCGTAACCACCTGCAGCAAATTACAGACACAGAACCTGATGTAAGAAAACATTTAATTAAACATGAATTAATTCATTAATACTCTGTTTAGACACTGAGGGACAAACTAAAAGGTGAATCCAGTCCCTGTGTAATACTACCTGGTGTCCACAGGGGGCGATACTGTCCCCACAGCTCTTTGTTAAGAAAGTTTTCACTTATAATAAATGGAACCATAAACCCCTCCCCCCTCTACGTCTTCCTCCTCCTCCTCATCCTCTTCCTCCTTTTCTGACTTCATTTCCTTCTTCTCCTTCGACTCCTCCTCCACTTTCTTTTCCTTCTTCCAGTCCTGTCCTTTCTTCTTCATCTTCACCTCCATCTTCCTCTTCTCCTCCTCCTCCTCTTCCTTTTCTACCACTCCATCTTCTTCCTCTTCTTTATTTATACCTCCTTTCCCTCCTCCTCCTCCTTCTTCACTTTCTTCTTCCTCCCTTTTCCTCTACATCTCACCCCATCTTATTATTCTTCTTCTCCTTCTTCCTCCTCCTCCTCATCTTCACCATCTTTTTTTTCTTCATCTCCATCTTCATCTTCTTTCTCCTTCTCCACTTTTCCTTTCTTCTTCTTCTCCTCATCTCCAACTTCACCTCCATCTTCCTCTTCTCCTCCTCTTCCTTTTCTACTATTCCACCTTCTTCCTCTTCTTCATTTCACCCCATCTTAATCTTATCATTCTCCTCCTCTTACCCCACCATCTACTTCTCCTTCTTTTTCTTCCTCCCCCTCCATCTTTCATTTCTTCTCCTCCTCTTCTTCCTTTTCTATTTATCCACTTTCTTCTGTTTCTTCTTCCTCTTCTTCATTTGCACATCCTTACTCTCATCTTCCTCATTCTTATACATTTTTTTCTTCTTCCTCTCCTTCATCCATCGCCTCCTCCTCCTTTCACCTCCTCCTCCTTCTCCCTGAATAGGACTTTTCCCTGATCTCCTCTCTCAAACCTCTTGGAGTCCAGATTTGTTCTGATGTAACGAGGGATCTGACCACATCCTGCCAAACATCTGACCTCCTCAAACAAACTCAGGTCCATCCGTCCTGTCCTTGAGTCTGTCAGGAGACGGATCAGAAGAGATGCTGCTGACATCCTGTCTTCTCCTCCTCCTCCTCCTTCGTGATCCATCTCTGAGCGAGAGGCAGCCGTGAGGCCTTCAGCTTCAACAACAACAAACTCAAGGACGCTCCATCCCTCCTGCATCACCCTCCTCCTCTCCATCCTCTCTTTGTTGGGAGAAAAGACTAAATAGTTTCTATGTGTTCACATCAAAACATGACTAAGAGGTTCTGCTGCTGAGGACGCAGCATCACATCTACTGGAAATACAACAGGAGAAGAAGAAGGAGGAGGAGGAAGAGGAGGAGGAGGAAAAAGAGAAGTGGAAGAAAGGAAAAGGAGAAGATGGAGGAAGAGGAGGAGGAAGAAGAAAAAAGTGAATAAGTAGGAAAAAGAGGAGGAGGACAAGAATGTGGAGCAGAAGAATCAAGCTTGAATCCATGTGGACAGCAACGATGGAGACGTGGAGACATCTTGGTCGTCGTCTAAGACATTCAGGACTGGAGGAGGACATGGAGGAGGAGGACATGGAGAGAAAACCTTCTTTCTGCTTTTCCTTACTCCTCCTTCTTCTCCTTTCTCTTCTTCTGCTCTTCCTCCTTCCTCTTCTCCTTCTCCTCTTCATCGTCCTTCTTTTCCTTCTCCTTCTTCTCCTCTTTTATTTCTCCTCCTCATCCTCCTTCTTCTATCCTTCCTCGCCTTCCTCTCCTCCTCCTCCTCCTCCTTCTGTTCTGATGTAAACACATGTATATCTGATGTCATCATCGGATTTAGTCTCCATGGTAACAGTTAATCTGAATGATTGATCAGGATGACTCTGACATCACAGCAGGTGTCGGCCAATGAACAGCCCCCGTGGTGACGTCAGTGATTGGAGGCGTGGCCTGTGGTGGTGAACATTTAAAGGAGCTAGAAGCTGAACGTGTCTGGTAACCTCTGCTCCTCGTCTCACTCGTGGATTTTCAGGATTCTCCGTCGACATCCTGTTAAAACGCTTTCTCTCGTTCCTCTGTTTCCTCTCCTGCTCCTCCAATTAGAGAACTCTCCCAGGATCCGATGCAACATTTGTCTCCATTAGTAATGTAGGTTATGAGGAGAGAGAGCCGTGCATTGTGGGTAAAGCCCCGATGAGAACTTCTTGGAAGCCTCATACAGAGATCCAATTACAAGCAGCGAGCGGGTTTCTCTGTGAGAGAGGGAAGCCGGAGCCAGAATCCCCTCGCCGCTACGAGGCAGCTCCTTCTGCTGATTTCAGCAAACGCTATAAATCACAGAGTCTGGGCATCGATTAGCTCGGCCCGCCGCTACTCTGACTGAGACTCAGGGTGGGGTTACATCATCGGCCACTATGAGCGGGAAAACCTGGAGTGGACCAAACAGAAGGAGGCCGGCCCGTCATCTCCTGCACCGGAAACCTCTGATGGTCAGATTACTAATCTGAGACTAATCTGAGTCAGAAGATGTTTCCTAAATGAAAAAAAAAGTTTTAATATCTCAACTTTAAATTCAGTGTTTATTTGTCACTTCTGTCTGTCCTTGTGAAAAGATAAAGGAAGGAAAACGTACAGAAATATAGTTTATTTAAAAATATATAAGTCAAGATGAGAATATATGAGAATATATAATTAGATATGAGAGTATATAAGTCAGTATGAGACAATAAATACATCAGTCAATATAAGAAAATATTTGCACTAGAAATCTGTAAGGTAACATAATAAATGTCATCTTTCTGTTTTACCAAACAACTTTAGAACCAGGAACATGATGGAAACTAGAGACAACAACATAGAAACTTACTTTTTGTTTAGTGCTGCTCTGCTGCTTTAGGGCTCCGGGTTCTTTAACGTGTTTTAAGACACTTTGAGTTGTGTTATTGATGCTGTATAAATCAAATTTAACTGAATTTAACTAAAGAGACAGAAAATGAAAAATAAAGACAAACTGACATAAAGCTGCTGAACAAAATGACTCGTAGATGCTAAATGAACTGACTGAGGACAACGTGACTTTCTAACAGAGTTTGTCAGTCGGTGTTTTTACTGTTTTCCTACAGATTTGTGTAAAGCGTGTGTGTGTGTGTGTGTGTGTGTGTGTGTGTGTGTGTGTGTGTGTGTGTGTGTGTGTGTGTGTGTGGACCCCCTCCTCGTCCCGACAGACCGTCGTGTCCCTCCACCAGCTGACAGGTTCAGCTTCAGAGACCGACTCCGAACAAGGACGAAGAGTCGTCCCCTTCTAATCCTCCGGTGCTTTTATCGGTGGCTCGTATGTGAACAGATCATCAGCGACGGCGTCCCGGCGAGCTGCAGCCATGCGTGGACGATCCTTTCTGAAGCGTGCTGTATGCTGGCGCGCCAGGCCCTGGGATTACTGGGTCACTGGTGCTGTTTGTCAAATATTTGTTACCGCTGTGTTGGATGAAGGATAACCATCAGAAAACACACAACACAGAAACAGAACATTAAAACAACAGTGTTACTGCAGGGAAACACAGGCATGCTGTTAAACCTGCAGTAAAAACTTAAATAAGAAAACTTTAGAGCTGAAATAATTCTATTTTCATTAACAAAGACCATGCATTAACCGACAGGACCTGAGGAGATGATCTTCAGATGCAGAAGAACCAGATCTCAGGGTGGAGGTACATCTGAGGAAGCTTTGACCCCCTGTCCTCCTGGTTCCTGTAGTGAAACATGGAAAAGGAACATGAAGAAAGTAAAGGGGGGGGGGGGGGGGGGGGTTAAGAACTGAAAGTAGACAAAGAGAACCCAAAAGAGACCTCCTTGTGTCCAGTATCTGCTGTGACCTCCTTGTCACTAAATGTTTCTGGTAACAGCTGATCAGTGGTCTACAGCAGCTTGGAGGAATTTTAGCCCATTCCTCAGAACAGAACCACTTCAGTTCTGAGATGTTGGTGGGTTTCCTCACATCAACTGCTTGCTTCAGGTCCAACAACAACATTTCTATTGGATTAAGGTCAGGACTTTGACTTGGCCGTTCCTAAACATTCATCTTGTTCTTCTTTAACCGTTCTTTTGTAGAACCACTTGTGTTCTTGGTTCTCGTTGTCTTGCTGCATGACCCAGTTTCTCTTCACATTCAGCTCATGGACAGATGTCCTGACATTTTCTTTTAGAGTTCACTGGTAGAATTCACAATTCATTGGTCCATCAATGAGGACAAGCCGTCCTGGTCCAGATGCAGCAGAACATGCCCAAACCAGGACATTAGCACCCCCATGGTTGATGGAGGGATGTTCTGATGCTGGAATGATGCAGTGTTGTTTCATCTCATTTAAACCAAACTATTCTACTTTGGACAGCTGGGATAGGCTCCAGCAGACCCCCGTGACCCTTAACAGGACTAAACGGGTATAGAAGATGAATGAATGAATGAATGAATATTCTACTTTGGTCTCATCTGTCCACTAAACATTGTCCCAATAGTCTTCTGTCTTGTCCACATGATGTTGATCAATCTGCAGATTTAGCTTTAAAATGAGCTTTTGCAACTAACAGATATGTAATATTGGTTCATTTTCCTGAATAAACTAATGCACCAGTATAATATTTCTGTCTCTTGCGTCTGTTTCTTCTGTCTCTTTGTCTACTTTCAGGACTTCTGAAAATCTGTTGATGTTTTCAGTCATTTTTAAGCAGAAATGTTGAAAATTCTAAAAACTTTTAAGTTGCACGGTATGTGATATTATTCTTGATCTAAAACGACGCAGAACATAATTTAAAAACAGGTCAGTCTTGGTGGTTAAAGTACTAAACTAAATATCATTCTAATATTTTATGTGGATTTTTGTATGTTTTAGTGTCTTCTGGACCCTCCGTTGTGTCTTTCATCGCTGTCCTGACCAGAGGTAAAGGCTGGCTGAGTTCAACCACTGCTGCGTTTTTGGTTTCTTTCTTCAGGTGGAAGTAGCACGAGTGTTTGTGTGTGTGAAACGGCTGTAACACTATTAGACCTCAGGATGTATTAATCTCCAGGAACAGTCGAGTCCAAGCCGGGACGCCGCCGCCACCGCAGACCGGTGGCGTGAACCTGCTGACAGGTCAATTATTCCCCCGGCTGAATTACAACATATACAATCTAACATGTAACCCAGGACGGGGAGCAGCTCCGGCCCCTCCGGCCCCTCCAACTCCTCAAAATGACAAAATCAAAGTTCAGTCCTGGATGTAGCCCCTGTTTCTTCTCATAAGTCAACGTTGTTCTGGCTGGTTTTTCGAGGGCGGTGCTGATGGAGACGATGGTGGCTGCAGGACGAGGAGGTCAAAGGTCAGCAAACATGTTCATGCAGGGAAACAACTTGAACAAACCAAAGCGTGGAAGATCCTGAAGAGACGGAAATAAAACCGTTAAGGTACAAATCATTTATTCATTCATTCAAAACAATAAGTTAATTAAGAAAAACAGAATAATTAAAGGGTAATACAAATACATCATGATATGAGTCAATTATTACATTTATTCTTTATTTTAATATGAAAACATCTGAGAATAAAAGATTAAGAATGAAAACGACATCACATGATGGAAGACACGTCAAACACTGAAAGAAACACTGAAAAAGGCTGAACAGCAAATGAGCTACTCCCCACAAGTGGTTACACACCGATCTGCCATAACATTATGACCCCCCCCCCGTTCTGTCTTTATTCCTCCCTCCAGGTGGAAGTGTTCACATTATCACAGAAACACGTTTCATCCACATCCTACCCAGTAGTCCTGTGTTCACATTCAGTTTTCTCTGAATCCTTCTCACAGTTAAACTCGTCATTAAACCGAGTTTTTAAACATGACACAGAAAATGAAACCACATTTTCACGTTGCTTTTATTTTACCCTCCAACTTCACGCTGTCGTATTTTTCTGTCACGGCCGCTCTGACAGACTATTAACGTTTTCTAACAGCTGCTGAATCTGACGTCTGAACACTAGAAGTTCACACGGTGTGAAATTCTTCTTTTACTGACTGACAATAGTGGAAATGAAACCTGAGCAGAGCCGGCAGCCGTGTGACAGTTTTAGTTAATCACATTAATGAGGGAACCTGGAGACAATGAGACAAGTTTGTGGAGTTCAGAGAAAATCTTTCTTGAAACATTTAATGAGAACAAAACGGATTATTAAAATGTTGTTTCTTCTCTGCCTCCTCCTCCGTCCTTTAGTTTGAAGACGTCTCCTTTCTTTTTTTCCTTGTCTGTGTTGATTGCAGGTGAGGAGTCAGGTGTTGGTCCAACCAGCTGCAAACTATTCACAATCACCTCTGCTTCAGCTGCATCAGGTCATAGATGTGAGGTTCTTGATCCTCCTGGTTCTCTCTGGTTCTCTCTGGTTCTCTCTCCACAGACCTACCTGACTCTGTCCTGCTTTTAGCTTCTCCCCTGAGCTCTGGAACTTCTCGTCTTTTGCTCTTAAGTTTGTTTTTATGTTCATATTTCAACATTTATCTAGATTTAGTTTGGTTCCTGTGTCTCTTGATTGTGAAACATGTTGCAGGAAGTCAGGATCTAAAAGTCAAGAGTCATGCACGGTTAAGAAAAGTCAGTTTATTAAAGTTATAAATCCTCCTTCAGTCCTTACATGTGTCCTGCACAGAGCAGGAGAAATCCAAACTGTCTGTAACTACAGAATGATGAGACAGAACGAGATCCAGTCCAAGAAAACAGAAGCTTAAAGGAGCTGAGAGCAGCAGAGAGGAGCAGGAAAACACAACAGGAAGTAAAACATGAAACACCAGAGAAGAGACCTTCAAAATAAAAACAGGAAACACTATCAGGACGGATTCATGCGTTCATTTGTCTACCTGTACGTTCTAGTGAAACAGTTAAAGTACTCATCTCAGCTCAAACATGAGCGTCTGGAAAATACTCTGAATAAAAGTATGAAACGTATAAAACGTATTAATTAAAGCAGCGCTCAGCAGTGATGGATGTCAGACTGGAGGTGTGGAGTTACAGACATGAGGCTCTGATTAAAATGTGATCCAGTTGCATTATGGGAAAATCCAGGATATCCATTTAATCTGTCTCAGAGTTTATTATTAAAGATCATAAAAGAGGAAAAGTAAAGAGGTAATGAAATAAGTTTAAAATAAAAATGTGCAGAAGATGAAAGTGAAGTTAGAGAGAGGGCGGTGCTGATGTCTCCTCTGTCCTCTGTCCTCTGTCCTCCAGCAGGACGCCTCGGCCTCTCCAACCACAGACAGTTTGCAGGGTTCAGCTTGGTTTCCCAGGTAGGACAGGGTGAAGCCAGGGTGTGGGCGGCCATGTTGATCTGGCCAGATGGGAGGAGGAGGTGGAGGAGGAGGAGGAGGAGGAGGAGGAGGTAACATCTCAGATGGGACGATTGTTCCAGTTTTCTCTCTTGAAAGACTGAGGTGTGGAACTAAAGACAAAATAATTCTATAAAAAAATGTAATATGTTGGACATTAAGCTTTAACTGAATACTTTAGTGATGTAGCACAGTTTACTAAAAGTAAATAATCATCATTTATCTTCAAAGATCCAAGTTCAGCCTTAATCTTAAACACATCTGTATCCTTTGATATAATCCACTTTTAAATTAGATTTTATTTTGTTAACTTTTTTGTGCCTGTTTATTTTGCAAGGTGACATTAGGAGACTAGAAATAAAATACATTTATTATTAATATTCAGAGCAACAAAATATTTAGTAGAGAAAAACTATTGCTTGACTCTGAATGTGTGAACGTTATTGTGTTGTTGTTAAATCCTGAAGTCAGGTCAGAATATGATGAAGATATTAAAGAGAACATTTGCAGGAAATGAAGAGTTTTCTACATTATGTTTTATTTTTTTAATAAAAATGACTCAAAACATCAACAGATATTCACACAAGTCATGAAAGTAGATGAATAAAACCCGTTCACACTAAATAGTGATATTATACTAAGAAGAACAAGATGAATGTTTAGGAACAACCAAGTTCAGACTGAAGCTTCTTATCCAAAGAAGCAGAGACCTTCCTCTCCTCTCCTCTGCTCTGATCTCTCTGCAGACACAAAGCAGCAGTGATTTCTATCACAAATCTCCGGCTCGCTGCTTTAATGACACTATTTATCAGCTGTTGGTTCCTGCGTGTCTGAATCGCTCCTCAGCGTCTCAGCGAGTCAACTACTGCCACGTTTAGTGATGAAAATGTGAAACTTCATCATGGCAGGGTCTTCACCTCTGACTGGGGAACACTGTTCATCTGGATTACATTATGGGACCTACTTCAACCAGTACAGAGAAATAAAACACCTCTGTGAGGCTCTGTGACTGATGGAGCATCAGATGATCTGGTCGTCTTCAAGACAAGCTGCAGGTGACGACCTCATGACTGCTGCTCTGAACCTCTGACGGTATCCAGTAGTGATCTTAATCATTTTATAAACCTAGACCGTGTGTTTGTAGAGTGTTAAACATTGTGCAGAGGTCAGGAGGTTAAAGGTTCTTCTCAAAGCTGCAGCCACAAACTGAACTCAGTACGTTAGAGACGGACCTCAGCAGGAAAACATTAACAAACCCAGACAAGGCACTTTGTTTGGACGACAGGTACCGAGCATCTCTTTTTATATTTTTAAGTCATAAAACACCTGCAGTGCGACATTAAAGTGATATTCTAATAAGAAGCAGAGAAGAGGAAGACAGGAAGCTGCAGAGTGAAAGCTGATTTGTGGAGGATGCCTCGCAGCGGTGATCCCTCCTCCTCCTCCTCCTCCTCCTCCTCCTCTGCAGCTCGTCAGGGTTTGATGTGGTGGAGCGAGTCGAGCGCCGCCATTCAACCTCTCTGAGAGCAGAGAGAGAGAGAGAGAGAGAGAGAGAGAGACAAGCTCATTTCAGGGCCGACTAATTTCTCCATTATAGCTGCGCAATTATCCCAGTGTGACTGAGAACACAGATAGGAGGATATCAGAGAGGAGAAGAAGAAGAAGAAGGGATGGAGCGAGGCCTCGCCACTCCGGGAGAGGAAGACGAGGGAGGAAGAGGGGCTTTAGAAGTTTCTCATCTCTTAATTGCGATCGGCGGAGAGAGTTTAGCAGAAGAATCTGCTCAAGGACGCTGTTTGTGAGAGAAAATAGGACGACTTTAAAGGTGGAGACACAATGAACAAACGATGGAGAGAAGAAAAGAAATAAAACGGCTCTGGACACCAGGGATTAATGAGCAATAATACAAATCCTCTTTGCTATTTAAACATATAAACTGTATTTTAAATAAGAGATTAGAAGGAACAGAAGTCACTGACAGGAGCCTGTTGATTTTTAAAAACGATGCTCTGACATGTTTAGGTGTTGAACAGTAGGAAGAACAGATATTAGACTAAAATAATACAATTCAGAATTTAAACTTTGACCCATTGTTAACATGAATGTGTTTTATTATATAATGGTCCTTTCAGGTTTCTGTATCTTTTTTCTTTGAATAAAAACGGAGCTAAAAAATATAAAAACCTGATCCTGAAAAATAAAATATTAAAACGAATGCTTTACGTTTCTTTAAAAAAAAATGCATTCAACATGTTCATTCATCATCAAAGCAGATAGAACATATATTGTTATAAGAAAAATGTTCAAAATGAAATATAAAAAGATGTGTTTCAATGAAGATAAAGAGTCTGAGGAGGTGGAGGAGACCAAAACAGAGCTAAGAGACGCTGTTCATACGTTTTCTTTACATATGAAGCTTTGAATAATCTGCTCGTGCAGCACTTAAATGTGCCTTGTTCATAAACTGATGTTGGAATTTAGATTTAATTCCTTCTACTGACCTTTCCTCTGCAGAGTAGAATATACACACATACTTTGAATCAATGTGAATCTGGATTTATTTCCAATTATCGTGCATCTTCACAAAATCAACATTTAAATGAACATAGGATGCATTTCATGAAACAAACAGGAGATAACTCACAGGTTTGAAACAGAACCTTCTATTATTATTCTCAGTAGCTCTTATGTGCAATTTAATTTAAAGTCTTAATTAGTAAAAGTCTAAAGTTCTGCTGATTCTTAATAAATACAAAATGAAGCCACTTTAAGATTAAACTTCAGTCTTTTTCTAGATGATGCCAGTGATGCTTTAGTCTCCAGCTCGTCTGAGTCTCATGTTAAAGCAGCTGTAACATGTGGATCATAATAGACTCATTATACATGTGTGATTCACAGGCTGCTGCTCTGACCCGGTCACTGAACCATCGGCAGGAAAACAGAGAGCGAGGCGTCGAGGATGAGGCCGCCGTCGGGATATTTGCTGATTGAGAGCTTTAAACCTACAAAAGGAAGTGTAATTGAAAAGGCGAGTTTAGCCCGACAGCCTTTTGTGATATCTTTTTAATTAAGTTTCCCTTTCTAATGCGTGAGATCGGCGGGAGCGATAGCGGCGGTGGCGACACGCACGAGGTTTTGTTCATTAAAATGTGGATCTTCAAGAATGTGGTGCTAATTAAAACCCAAGCAGAAAAATAAATAAAGAAGAAGCTGCTGTAGAAACAGAGTCCACTTCACAGGCAGCTGGGAGAGGAAATACACAAAGGATGAGGCAACGATGACGCACACATGTGATTAACATGAAGCTGTTATTATAAAACCCATAAATTAAATATGAAACGTAGCAGCCCCTGTGTTAATAACAATTATAGCCTCAACACGTTCCTCTTAAAGCAGCGATCAATCCTCAAGGCCTTAAAACACCAAAAACTACAGTTCCACTATCGACCACTAGAGGTGTACTCTAACGAAGTCACTTTAATTCAGCAGAAAAAAAAGAGTAGAAGCATTTTGGACAGATTTTATGTCTTTATATACTTGTTTTTTTACATTTTTCTACTTTTGTATTTTTATGTGTCCTGTTTATACTGCCTTTATTGTTTTTATATATCTTATCATTCCTCTCTTTTGACTGTCTGGTCCAATGATAAGATGGAAACAACATGATAACAAACCCAACCTGCACCCTGATATATAAACACCAATCAGCCACATCATTATGACCACTGACAATAACATTTAAACCATCTTGTGACAGTTCAGTGTTCTGCTGGGAAACTTCTGGACCTGGCATTCATTGGTGTGGATGTTACTTAGACATGTAGCACCCACCTAGACCAGACCAGACCAGGCACCCCCACCCCATAGCAATGACACTCCTTGATGGCAGCAGCCATCCCCAGCAGGATGCAGCCTGACACAGACACACACACAAAAACACTTTAGGAACAACTAAAAAAAAAAACATGAAGAACAGCACAAGGTGTTGACCTGGCCTCCAGATTCACTAGATCCCAAACTGATCAAGTATCTGTGGGATGATCCCTCCCCTTCCATCATGTGGTGTAATTTTTATTCCTAATCTTTTATACTCTCAGCAGGCTCATGTCCATTACAAGTGTTTTAAACATTTAAATTAATCCTTGACTCCTTGGAAGCTCCTCAGAAAGCTCCTTTGTCCACAAACATGTGTTGTGAAGATCAGACTGAGACAAATCCCTGATTAATTGAAACTAAACTACACCTGAGTCTCATTACATTGATGGAAACACTTCTGAACACATGGACTCTGATTGGATCCTGGAGGAGCTCCTCACTGATATGTAATATTGGCTCATTTTAGTCTAATATTAGTGTTCCATGTGTCTAATTGGGTTCTCTTTGTCTACTTTCAGGACTTCTACTGATGTTTTAAGTATTTTTTATTCAGGAAGCAGAAGCTGCCTGATGGACCTACTTGTAATCAGCGTCTACAGAGCCCTGGATTGATTGTGCTTCATAGAAAACAGTGAATTGTCTGCAGGTGTAGCTCTTGAATCCCGTCTGCCTGATGTTTAGTTTGACAACAAGATGCCGACAGGTTAAGAATAGCAAAGCGTAAAGAGCCTTTGAGATCTTTGAAGACAGAAAATGGCGTCTTGTCTGAAAGGGAGACGTCTTTGTCTTCAGTCGAACAGAGAGAGGCGAGAAGAAGACGACGCTCCGGATGAAGAGGGAGCCTGAAGAGGGTTTCTAGCGGAAGCAGGGAGGCCTCTCCAGTTTGTCTTTTTCATCGTCAGACAGTGAAAGGCCAATCAGAGCAGCAGAATAAAAAGAGTCAACACAAACACAGCCATGTCTCCTGACAGCAGTGCTGATTGAGAGGCAGCTGTTTGGGCTGTGTCCTCGCTCCTCTTCCTGTTTGTCTTTGCAGTTTAAAGTGTTTCTTTATTTCTTTTTATAACGGTCGATTCAGCCTCGCTGGAAACGGGCGTTCGCCTTTTGTGACTTGTTGACGACTTTGGAGGCGAGTTAACGAAGGGCGAAGCTGAAGCAGAAAGAAGCCGATGAAGAGAAATAAAAGCCAGAGTGCTTCTTTTCTTTTTAAACACCAAATGCAGCCAATTATGGAGCCATGGATGGCGGCTGACGGAGGAGCCGGGATGTGTGTTGGCCGTTATGTTAAAGCTGAAGTGCTCTTCATGGGGGGGGGAGGCAGTCCATCCTGTTACTGAGAGTTTAAATTAAAAGTTTTCTCTTAATCATCTCTTAAAGCTCCACAAAATAGAAACTCAGGAGTCTCTGGGAGGATAATTGAACCGCTCTGCAGATTTATGTGGTGACCATCAAGGTGAATCTGTTGTGAGAGCAGGAAACGTTGAAGAAGAGCTGATGATTCATCCTGAACTCAAACAGAGCGACTTTAAACCTTTGTCTGTTTTGGAAACTTGTGGAAGACGCTGTCACCATCGGGTTTAATCCGGCTTAAATAACCCCCCCCCCCAGACCAGATGGTGGCTCCGCCGGTGCCTCCAGTGTCGGCCCTGCAGGTCTGTCCCTGGGGCCGCTCTCGTCTTTACCCAGCATGCACTGGGGTTGTCTGAAGGTCTGATTGCGTAATCCTACAGCCGGGTCAGGTGAGGTCAGATGAGGTGGAGCTGCACCTGTTCTATATGAGTGAATATCTACAACTACTCCATGGTTTAAAGTCTATCTGAGATAGACAGAGACAGTTTAACATTCAAGGAACAAACTAGAACCAAACCAGAACTGCTCTCACAAAAATAGAAGAGCTGAAGCCTGACTCAGCATTTATTTATGCGTCTACGAGCTGAGGCTCATGACAGAAAGTGTGGCATCCATTTTCTTTCACTTATCAGAGGATGTGTTGTGGTTTTCCAGATGTTCCTCTCTCTTGTTCCTCACTGAGATTCCCAGTTTGGTTCAGATGTGTCATCTTTCCGGTGAGTTCTGCAGGTCTGCAGCCTGGTAAACCTACAAAGACAGAGTTATTCTCTCCAGCTCTGGACGTACACAAAGTCATAAAATGTGTTCTAGGACCTTCTACCTGTTGCAGCACAAAACTGTAACGCTATGTCTGGGAATAAATCTTCAGTCTGGTCAGGAGCAGGTGTAAAGTCTTGATCAGTTTTTATGATGAAAATAAAAATGTTGATGCAATGTCCCGTCTAATGTGGACAGCTAGCTCTGTCCATACGCTAGCAGTACTTTTATGTTCTGCTTGTTTCACTGGGAAATACACACCTGAACAAGAATTTGCATTTTGCACTGTTTGACTGTAGCCACCTGTTAGTAGAGATTCAACAAACAAAAGAAACTGGAGCAAGAGACAAAAACAGATAGTAGGCAGTTTATTATTAAACTCAAAAGAGTTTAAGACCATAGCCCAAAGAAAACCCCAATCAGAACTAAAAGGGTCATAAGAGGACTCAGCAGTGAGTAGCTCCACCTTCTTGTTGATCACTTCAAACATTAGTTTAAGAATGACTGATGTGAGTGTTTCCAGGAGGCTGGTGGGAATGTTTCTCCATGTGGAGACGATGTCTTCACCAAGAGCATCCAAAGTCTGGTTTTTGTAAACTTCCCTTGCCATCCATCCCCAAAGGTTCTCAGTGGGACTTAGATCAGGGGAACAGGCAGGATGGTGCAATAGAGCGACGTTATTCTCCTGGAGGCAGACGCTGTGAGCTGCAGTGTTGTCCTGTTGAAAGACCCAGTCATTACCGTCCAGACGGGGGGACTCAGTCTAGAGGGACGCCTGCTCCAACGTCTCCTCACAGCCAGCCAGCCGCCGTTTGATGCCCCTGCACCACCTGAAGCTTCATTGTTCTATTGAAGGAAAAAGTACCCAGATCATGAAGGAGCCTCCTCCACCGTGCAGCACAGGTAGAAAACATCTCCAGTGGGATGTCCTTGTCATGTTGGTGACGTCTGAAGCCATCAGGACCAACCAGGTTCATCTTCTCACTTCTCTCGTAGATGTTTGGTCTTATGGTTATTGGGCTGCATCAGTGAGGGTCTTCATCTGGGTCAAGGATCGGCCTCTGTCTATGTTTGTTTCTACCACTTGGCTCCTTTGTCCCATGACCCTCAGGATCTTTGCTCTTCATTTATCGTCTCTTGCTCCAGTTTCTTCTCTTTTTCATTTTAAAGCTCTACTCACAACCAGGTTACCATGCACCAGGGCAAAATGCAAATACTAGTCATTTTACAAGACGGTTACCTAGGCAACCAGAGCCTGGCACGGTGATGGACAACGAGAGAATTATTTTAAACGTGGATGTCCCTTTACCGCCCCGGCACCGTCCCAGGAAGCTGATTATCACCTTCAGATGAGTTCAGTGGAACAGAGAACCTTAAAGTAAAGTAAACGCTTCATGCACAAACATTTAGTGTAGAAGGCTTCGTGCTTCGTGAATGCTCCACAGCCCTGTGTGCTACACTTCACCTGCATCAGATGTGTCTGCACTAATGAATTAAACAGCAGGCTCATTACACACAAACACACACTCCCTCCAAACAGCCTCCAACAATGGCCACTCACCGGATCCCATTCACTCCTGATTTAATCAAACTGCTCGGCCTTTAGTCTTTTGTTCCCTGATTATATTTTTCCTGCAGGAGACGGACGCAGATTGAAAAAAAACTAAAACCCAAGCTGTGGTCAGATAAACAAACGGGATGAAATAATCTTTTGTGTCAGATTAAATAGACGGCGAGCTGCCCGGCGGCTTTTCATTGTGAGGTTTTTATTATTTTTGATTCATTCAGGTTTAATTGCTGATGACAACAGAGAGGAGGCCGAGGTTATAGATGGCCTTCATTAAAGAGGAGAGAATTCATTCATGTTTCACCCTGAGCTCCGACTGAACCTGAACCTGGAACCCATCAACACCTACCTGTACGTACACACTACAGCTCCCATCATGCTTCACTCTCTGCACTGTTTGGATGTTTAAAAGTCAAGATTCAGTTTGTGTTTATTGTCACTTCACAATATGTTAATGAAAACGTGAGATAAGATCCAACTAAAAAAGAAAAGATATGATAAAATACAATAAAGGAAAATAAAATAAGATAAAATATAAAGAAATTAGATAAAATAATATAAAATAGTACAAGATAAGATAAGATACGCTAAAATACAACAAAAAAGAAAATGAATACGATACGATACGATAAAATAAGATAAGGTATGGTAAAATATGAGAATATAAAATACAATGAAAAAGCGAAGATACGATAAAATACAAACAAATTGGATAAAATATGATAAAATGTGATAAAATGAGATATGATAAGATAATATATGATAATATACAATAAAACCATAAAAAAGAAAAGATAAGATACGATAAAATATGATAAAATATAATAAAATGAGATAAAATAATTTAAGATAATATAGGATAATATACAATAAAACACAATAAAATACAATAAAAAAGATAAGATATGATAGAAAAGATAAAATAAGAAAAAAACAATAAAATACGTTAAAATAAGATAAAATAATACAAGATAATACACAATAATATACAATTAACAAAAACAATAAAATAAGATAAAATCCGATAAGAAAACATACGATTAGTTAAGAAAAGATGAGATAAGAAAATATAAGATAAGACTTTATTGATCCTCAAGGGGTAATTGTAGTTGTCACAGTGAGTTTATTGTTTTTTATTGTATATTGTTTTATTTTATTGCATTTTTCGTATCTTAGCGTATTTTATGGTGAGACAGCAACCAACCCTCCTGTCAGAGTTTACTCTCCACTGATATAAGAACAAAGTTTAACTGTTTAGTGAATGAACATTATTTATCGCTGCCACATTAGAGGAAAATGAAAGATGCTGGAGGTTTCCCTGCTGCAGTCTGGAGCTGCTAGATGTCCAGAATATGTACACAACTCATTGCAATCTTCAATTGTTCATCTTTACGGTTTACTGCAACAAACATTAGCAGAAGGCAAAAAAATTAAAAATCCCATTTCTAAGTCTAAACTAAGAGAAGTCTACAGAACGAATAATGAAACACGCTGAAGCTGCACAGAGAACCATTCATCAGTCTGAATGCTCTCTCCTGCTGTCAGCTGATATTGGACTAATAGTGAAATAATCCAAGGAGTTCATTTATGAATAAAACCCAACGAATCCCTGGACTCTGCAGGAAGGCATTAGGCAGCCGTACAGTAATTCTCCGTTCAACTTGAGTGCAGCCAGCTCCTCCATTAAAGGCCCGTGTGCTGGCGACTCTGTAATTACTACAGCAGCTAGGAGCGGTCAGCGCTAATGTCCGCCGTGTTAAAGTGGCATTAAAAGAAGTGGCAAACGTACAGCGAGCTGCGTGTTAGCTGTTCTTCAGCATCAATAATGCATCTCACAACTGGACTAATAAACCTCCAGGACAGAGTTCAGGAGGACAATCAGGAGGAGCTGAACGGGAGTTAGTCCTGCGTCCAGACGTGTCCACTCAAACTAAAAGTATTCCTTCTGTGTCTTTATTTGTTGTTAAACTTATTAAAACTTGGTCTTAAAACTTGCATTTCCTTTTCACAGCTCTCAGGTTCAGAGACGACTTTAATAACGAAGCCGCTGAAGTTAATCCTCCGAGGAGAGAAAAAAAGAGAAAGGGTTTTACCGGCGAGGGAGTCCAAGTCTCGGTCGGCTGAGGGAATAAAACGACGAACAAATCAGGGCCAAGCTGACATTAGCCTCACGCTAGCGGGACACCCGCTCCCCACGAAGGCCAATTACTGCAGCTCCACACCGGCGACAGAGGGTTTCCACCGCTTCCAGTTGGTGTTTTTCATGTGAGGTTAAAGGAGGTGAGAGGAGACGAGAGGAGGCGACGGGGCTTTT